>NC_140665.1:85311814-85991039 GCF_054131305.1 Coturnix japonica
CCGGGGCACACACTGTAACGTACTGTATTCAAAGTCATGGCTGTAGCCATGGCCCTGCAAACTAGGCCTCTCACTTGTGAACTAGGCAAATCAGGTCTGTAACTCAGATATGAAATGTAGCATTTCTGTTTTACTTCTAACTCTGAATTCTAATTCTGAATTCATTCAGATTTTGTATATTAATTTGTTCATGCTTTGGATTGAAATTCAAAAAGATAGAGTGAATTAATTCACAAGAATAGGAAGCAGAAACATAGGAAGAGTGTATCTGAAGATATCAATCTGCATAGAGTAGTTTTCACAGAAGTAGTACTCAGATTCTGCAGTCTTTTCTTCCCTTTTCTCACAAGAGGAGGATGTGATGTAGCCTAATGTCTAGACTCTATTTATCTTAGGAGCAAAGGCTGAAGTACCAGCCTTTAGGCATCATGCAGGGGACTTGCACATTCCAGGATGGTGTCTGCACAGGAAACTACAGGGAATGGTCAGTGTCTACTACTGAGCTGGTCATATTCCCTCACAATTTTTTTTTAAACATTTGAAGAGTAGAGAAAGCATTTTGTTAAAGGCATTGCTGTTCTTTTGTTTTGTTTAACCTGTAAGCAATATGATCGTTGTTGTTAATATTACTGTTTCTTTTTAACACAAAGATATACACCTGTGAAACCTTAGTTTCTCCAGTGTGCTTAAATGAAGAATTCATATGACAAGCCAGAAATGTAACTGATATTTACAGATTTTCCAGGAAATTGAAGTAATCTGTGATTAGCTTTATCATGTAAAGGCAGCCACGTAAAAGAGCAGCCTTATAGTTGCAAATATGTCCTCATAAGCATCACAACTGCATTCACTCCAACAGTGGATCTATCTATAACTATGTAGGCAGAGTCTATACTGTCTATACTGAAAGTAAATATATATTATCTCTCTCTCCATATATATGTGTCTTTGTGTGTGTAATGTCATGACATTTAAACTGGAAAATATTTTAACTGAGAGACTGTAATTTCTAGTGTAGCTTTGGTAATTTGGCAGGTGTAAATATGAGTGATGTTTCTGTAAAATAACACACCATTACTTAATCTTATTTTCATTTAAATTTGCAGCTTATCAGCTGAAGAAGTGCCAGCCTCCACCAATAGTTCCTCATGCAGATTTGTTTACAGAAGATGACGACTTTGGAATAGGTGATAATACAGTGTCAATAGTGTTGTGTCTCCCTGCTTTCTCATGTTTTCACCTTAATTTCAACAAAACTATTAATATATTTCACCCTTCAACTGAGATGTTTGTATACTTCAGTTTGAAGTTTTCTTTTTCATTTTTAACTTTTTTATTTATTTATTATTATTATTATTTTTGTTAATAACTCTTTCAGGAGATTTTGTTAAGTACAAATGCCAGCCTGGTTTTACTCTTGTTGGACAAGATATATTAACCTGCAAACTGAATACACAATTGCAATTTGAAGGATCTTCTCCAATTTGTGAAGGTAAATAATTGCTTCTGTGGACTTTAAATGATTGGAATGTGTTCTATTTTATCTTCCTAAATATTACATATGAAACTCTATGTCACTGTGTTTTCATTAATTTTTAAAATAAAAGTTTCCATTTATTTCCTCAGTATATTAGAAGTACATATCAATTTCAAAATGCTCTCTAAAATTTTCTGATAGATATCCAATGCTTTAGAATCAAAAGAATTTTGCCTTTCAAAGGCACTATCACATGCATATTGAAAAATAGTCTCATTTAACTGCATTACCATAGAAACTCTGCATTTTAAAATTCATTTAAATGACTTAATAGTATTTCACAACGAAGCAAAGATTTTTCTTCAGTCTCTGAAGAGCTTTAAAAAGTGAAGTGCAACAAAATTTGTGGGGGGAAAACTTTATTGATGTGATGCCATTATTGAAATTGTAAGGTAGTTTTATTCTGAGTAAGTCAAAATGTGATAAAAGATTATCATAGTGCACTGTGATTATTTTTTAAATATAATGTGTTAGTAACAATGGAACATATTTCATATTTTGAAGTAACAACATCCAAATATGCAACCGGTAACAATGAAATGATAATTTAAAAGTGATTTAAGGACAGTCTGCACTTCGTACCAAATACCAACAGAAAAGGGAACCTGCAATTGTTAAGAACAGATACACTAGATCAGACCAGAAATCCATGTATGTCATGATCCATATATGGCACTGTCCAGTAATGATTTAGTGGCAGTCAAAAGATTATTGCAAGCATAAAATGAATTAAGACCTCCAACAAACTGTAGCTAAGCTGCTCAGGCTGATTTGATTCTTGCAGAGATTTCTTCCATGGATTTATTCAATCTCACTTTAAACCCATGCAAATGTTTTAAATTCATAAAGGTTTATGGGTTTAAATTATGTAGTGCTTGAGGAAGTTTACACTTACGTTTTATTTGAAGCTGCCACTTTCCATTTTCACTTCATGTTCTTTAGTACTTGCAGGGAAAGAAAGAGTACTGAGTTATTCTCTATTCACCATATTAATGGTATGAATCTACAGTCTGGAATATATTACCATTAATAATTTTTATCATCCTTCTCAATACTTTCTCCAGTTTTACCATGTTTCTTTTGAGGAAGTGGGTTATGGAATTGGAGTGCTACCTGATCCTAATAGACTTGGAAAAATTGATACTTGCTAAGCAATTCACATTGTTTTTCAAACAGTTTTCAGAATGCTTTCTTGTATTTCTGCATTTTATCTGTTGTAGTTTGTGATTTGGATTAGATTCACATATTTGTAAGATGTCAGAATATATTTCATTTTCCTGAGCCATATCACTAGATTGTAGTAGACAAATACATTTATATGATAGAAAACCAGATTCCAGGAAATTATGTGAAAAACATGTTTTCTGACTTACCTAAAAGACAAGAAAAATCAGTCTCAGTGACCACATCTACATCAGTCTGAATTCATGACTTTCAGAGCATCTGTAATTGTATCATGCCATACTTTTCTTATAGCTCCCTTTCCTCTCCTGTTTAAAGAGAAGCCAGAGCACTGTCTGATGACTGTCTGATGACAGGCTTTCTTATTATGATTATGCCATGATGACATTCTAAGTATTGTCTAAAGTACAGAGCCCCAAGCACCCTACAGAAAATATTATCATTGTGCATAAATTAGTTTTCCAGAAAGATGCTGAGCCTTTGATGTGACTTCAGGTATTAGGGCACTGTCAAATTCCTTCCGTAGCAAACATAAGATAAGACAGGTAAGTCAAGAAGCTTAGTCAGGGCTAAGACTTGTATGCACTTTACGCTATTGATTTGTAATATTATCCCACCAAAAAAATATTTTTTGTGAAACGATTTTTCACTGTTATATTTTCAAATCTAGCAAACAAGCTTTCCTTCCTTATCCTTTTATCTTCTTTTCTTTTATGTTCTTTATTTGACAGAATTAATTGAGCAAAGCAAGTGAAAGACAAAGGCAGAACATACACTTCATGTTTTTTAAAAATGACTTTTCCACTGCAATTCCCTAGTCCTCTCACCTATTTTTTTTTTTCTTTCTTTCTTCTTCCTCATTTTTTATTTTTTTTTTTCTCTTTATTTTTTTCCCAACAGGAAGCTAGCAATTTATTCTTCTCAGGAATTGTGAAAATACCTCTATGTCTTTTTCTTTTTTTACTTTCTTATCTCTGCATTTCCTTCGCTGGTTCCATTTCTGTCATACACTTATGACAGATATTCTTGGGTCAGTGAAGAATATCTCAACAATCATTTTATGACCATTTTCAGCAAACTCATCTAAGATTTTTCAAACTATAATGTTCCATCTTTCTTATTTGAAAATCCTCCGTGCCAGATTCCAAATTTTTCATAGAAGTAAACACAAATTAATACAACCAATTATTAAGAAAATACTTCAAGTGCTCGTCTTTGGAAACTGAAAGAGCATCCATATAAATGGCAGTGAAAATAAACTTTTAGATTAACCCAGCTATAAGGTCCAGAAGTACTTAGCATCATACATTCCATCTTTTAAGGTTACTTGACTGTTGTTTTATCTGAACACTACCTGTGTAACATCCAGTTTTTATTTGCAGGCACCAGATCTGAATGACCTGTAAATATTTTCCCATAGATGTCCTACATCTTTTTCCCAAATGTTCTTGCTTTTGCAGATGTGTGGGTTTTTTTTAATGCAAGTAGACATTAAGGCAGCTGTTCTTCATGAGATGCAAAATATTAAAAGAAAAAAATGGCCAAAAAATAATATTTTAATCCAAGTCAATATTTAGAATATAAAATTTGTGACATTTTAGTGTGATATACACTTCCTTACTATAGTCATATGCAGTCATCTCATACACCTCTAACAGGCAAAATAATAACCAGAAAGGTCTTACTTGGTTGACTTGGACAGCTTGCAGTATAAACTCTTTGCACAAAACGTGTTTTCAAATGATCTAATATGCCTAAAAGTTCCAAAGTATTGTCATGTTTTGTAACAGATTTGATTCCTAAAGCCGTAAAGCTTTTATATGTGACTAATCGCACCAGCATCTATAGATCTCCTGACTGTAAACAACTTGGTTTCTGACAGGCTTTTGGATGATTCACTGTAATTGGTATTCTCTTTTATAAAAGCTAGGTTTACAAAGCTGTTCCTTGTTTTCTTTTAGTGCTCAAGGGAACTTTGTTTTTCATTCCATCTATAGTATGTTTTAACGTGTTTTCAATTGAAAACTGGATGTGAAGCATATATATATCTGAAAAGAAAAAAAAATACAACCTTTTTATGAAAGAGAAACACTTTATTTTGTTGTTATTCTTACTGTTCTTCTTGTTGTATCCTTTCTAGCACAATGTCCAGCAAATGAAATCCGTACAGAATCATCAGGAGTAATCCTCAGTCCAGGTTACCCAGGCACATATCCCAATTCTCAGACTTGTTCTTGGACTATAAAGGTTGATCCAGGATATAACATCTCCATATTTGTAGAAATGTTTCAAAGTGAAAAGCAGTTTGATGAGCTGGAGGTATTTGATGGTAAGAAAAAATTGAATTCTATCTTTCTGTGAAAGAACAGTAGCTTAGAGAGTACTTTGATTTCAAATATTGGTTTTGTAATATTGAGATATATAACAAAATCTACAGAGTAGTGCCTTAAATCTAAATCTGTGAATTAATGACAGTTTTTATAGATGTAGTCAAAAAAGTTTTTTATTTTACTTGGTATTTTCAGAAGAAGAGCAGCTGCAGCTCTCCTGTTAAAAGTAATTGTCATGCAGTTTTTCTGTTTGCTGAGAAATAAATGCATGGAGGTGTCAGAAAGAAGTTAACATGCTCTTTTGTAATGGATCATTTCTACTACAGAAATACTTGCGGGGTATAATTTCATATAGTCCAATTTCATAAAATAATTTGAATCCATATACTCAAATTTGAGTCCAAACACCCAGTCCACCCAGTCTACTTCCACCTGCTATAGCAGAACTGCTGCTATATCTTGTTTAAAAATGCTCGTACTAAGGAATTTGCTCCTTGGTTTTAGGGTTAATGACAAAAACTAATTTTCTAGAATGTAATTCATGGCAGTAGCCTCTCAGATGGCAATGTTTAATTAACAGCCCATTCTTATGTTTCTTTTGAATTCTGAGTTTATTACCACTTCTTCTCTCACTGATAGATGAGAAAGTCTGGTCCCTGATTGTTCTTTAATATATTTTTATTCATTTTGAGATCGTTAACATATCTTCCCCCATTAATCAAGACTATATGATAACTATTACACAACCAATTATTAATCACCATGCGAGTTCAATAAAATGAAAAATATTAAATGGTCATATGGTATCTGCTTTGCTTAGATAGAAGGCTTTTAGTATCTAAAATCTTATTAAAATACTTTCACTTCTTGATAACAATATTCAAAAGAAAAGCACAGAATATTTTTCATTCTTTTAAATATTCTGATTCATTGGATGTCCTTTTCCTCTTCTTCTTTTTTTTTTTTTTTTTTTTTTTTTTTTTCTGCCACAATGTGTGTACTGGTCTGTGTCAGGCTTGCAGAGAAAATCATCTGAAAAGTCTCTTAAAAGAATATTTTTTCTCCACTCTATTTTATATTTAGTGTTGAGACAATATATGGCATGCTTGAGAATTTTGTAGTGATCTAATCACTTTGTTTTCTTTTGGAAAAGTCTGCTTAGACTGCTTAATGATCCTGATGAATATTTTCTTTTTCTTTCTTTTGCATTTAAATTTAATGAAATCAGATTGTCAATAACACATCTGAGAGAAGAATTAACATAGTTGCTACATTTTTAAGCATTGTCATTTCATGACATGCAATCTTATTGTTATATACTTATCTCTAGTGCAGCTCTACTGAAACCATTTTTTTCTACCACCTACCGGCAAACTTAAATGAGAGTGATAATGGCATATTTATAACCTCTTAATGCAGTGCCATGTAGAGATCCCTAAGCTCGCTCTCAACAAGTTGATATTTAAATATGGCTCATTGCAGTGCCTTGCAGAGATACTTGTTTGTGTCCCTTTGGCCACATTAGCAATGTGCTTTGCTGGGCTAATTAGTTCTACATCACAGCATGATGGGTTAGTTGGGGCAGAAGGCAATGCTGATGTGGTTATACCATTTACAGTTATGGATATAACTCTGACGAGCTCATCCAAAGCTGGCTTAGCTGTTTCTATGTATTGCTAGATTTTGCTGTAAATATAGATCATATCCTAGTACTGTATGTGGTCCAGAACACCATAGTTTTGTTTAAATTAGTGTAACTGAACTGTTTTTTCTAACTCACGTGAAGATATATAATCAAACTTTACATAGAAATGGCATAAAGATTGACAGGAAAAAATGTTAGAGAAATAACATTCACTAAGGTACAGACTTCTGATGACTTTATAAGGCAACTTTGGAATGCAAAAGAAAATGGTGAGTATGCCTGACTCACTATATTGTGAATTACAGTTCTTTAGCAGAGTACACATCCCATTAATGAGGCCAGTCTGGTCAGCTGGGAGCAATATGACCATTAGCCATTTCCTCTCCCCATTATCAGTCAAGACTCTAGGAAATCCTTTCTATATTCTAAGGCAGAGAAGTCATAAATGTACCATGAAGATAATTACCAAAGACTTTTTAACTTGAAAACACTGCATTAAGGCTACTTGTATTGAGTAGGAATTATTTAATACAGCAAATATTCTTTGATATTTTTTTCCCCAAATAAACCAACGTAATTCTATCACTGCAGTTAGACAGTAGTGTCAACTTTTACCTAACACGCGGGAGAACATCATATGTCATGTCAGCCCCCTAGAAATTGAGTATATGATTTTTCTATAGACAAATTCAGAAAAAATAATAACAAATCAAACTCAGGAATACCTGATGCTTAATTCCCAGATGTCAACTGAAAATCTGCCTTCTGGCAAGGTCCAGAAAGTGAAAATTAACTCCAGTAAAAGTTAAGCTCCACTCTTCTGATCTTCCAGTGTCTGAAGAATGTCGTATGACTACTCAGCATGTAATGCTACAATTTAATTTCACCATCACTAGCAAGGAAGGAGTCTCACTTATTCATATGTGGTAGATTTTTATTTGCTGTAATACTCTTTATTTGAGAATTTCAGAGCTGTAATAGCACCTCATGAACTGATTAAATTGTATTAAACAGATTTTACTGTTGAGGGTGAGGCACAGAAGAAATAAATGAATTGTCATGTTCTAAATCATTCTCTCCATCAAAAATAGGAATTAACCTTAGCAGTCCTTGTTGTCTATCCAACAATGCAATCATCAGACACTGCCTCACATAATAAACAAAATATCAAAACATTTAAATGAGGGTGTACTAGGGAACCTGCACTATATCATTGCCATAATGGTAACCGAAATTCAGTTCTAAAGGACTGGTAAGCTGTCTAAATCTTTATGGTTTTCTGTGGCTCTTATATCCTTCCTTTCATACCTGAATTGTCCCAACCAGAAATTTTTTCTTATATTGGAGGGATAGAAGGCTGACATTGCATTCAATTTCTAGGCCTCCTATAAATCAGTTTTATTTTTGTGCTTTCACCCAACATGGGAACAACAAGGTGCTGGAACAGGTTGCCCAGAGATGTTGGAGGGTCTCCTCTGGAGATACTCTCAAACTGCCTGGATGCTTTCTTGTGCAACCTGCTTCAGGGAATCCACTTCAGCAGGTGGATGGACTAGGTCATCTCCAGAGTTCCCTTCCAATCACTACAAATCTCTGATTCTGTGAAGAACTTATCAGGCTGCAGCTAATAAAGCTCAGCAAAAATGAAAAGAAGCAATCTATTTATTTGAAAAGTTTGTTGTGACTAAGATTGTGTTAGTTGAACTTCCAAAACATGACAAAATACAGAGTAAACAACATAGTGAGGAAACTAAAAGAAGCTCAGCTGGAGAAATAATTTTGTATGGAGAAAGGTGTCATTTCATGTTTTAGAAAGCATTCAAAAGGAGAATAGCTTGACACATTTTTTGCTTCCATACTTTGTATTGTTGTGTTATGTAATCAACCCCCAAATCATTCTTACTGCATATAGGGTTTTATTGTGGTGAAGATAGCAGTTTGGTGCCAGGGCACTTTTTTTTTTTTTTTTTTTTTTTTAATTTTTATTTTTTTTAGCATCCTGTATGTTACTTTATGGCAACATGAAGAAATCTTTTTTACACTTAAATGGATGCTATAGTAAACAAATTATCTTTTAATAGTATGGAGCTCTAGTATATATGTACTGTAAGGTACTAACACTTGTGAATGTCTGTATTCCACAGTGATGTGATTATTTTAAATGTGATAGGACATTTTTTCAGTAATATTTTTGCTGTATAATATGGTGGTGCTCTAAATTGTACTAGCTGCACAATGTCAAGAAATGTACAGATTTAGCACCACTCAGTAGTTGAAAAGGAGAAAATAAGTAGAACTGTAACATCATACAAAGCAATTTCTGCAAATAGAAGTAAATTACAAAAACATTTCCAATGATTTTTCACTCTTTATGGCAGAAACACTCAGTGCTTTATATGTCAATTTGTTTGTATTAGGATTTCCTATAGTGCTCTCCAGTGAAAACCTAAAACTGGAAAGATAAATAGAGATCTGTTAATTATTTTACTGACAAAATGTGCCATGAGGTTTCCTGTTCTTTCCTTGTATATTCACACTCACCAGTTACATTGGTATTGCTTTAAAACTTCCATATTTTTGACCTCTGAAGGTTCTTCTGGACAAAGCCCTTTATTGGTTGCTTTAAGTGGAAATCATACTGGACAACTGAACTTTACAAGCAAAATGAATCAGCTATACCTTCGCTGGTCAACTGATCATGCAACCAGCAAGAAAGGATTCAAGATCCGTTACTCAGGTAACTGTTAATGATTTACATTAAATTATATTTTGTGATCAACTCCAATGCAAGCATGTTCTGCAGCAGTGCAAGGGATCATGGTGTGCCATGTGATCCTAAAGCTGAGGAGACTCCAGAGTGAGGAGAGAGCTGCCAGGAGCCTCCAGCCCTCATGAGAGAGTGGCTGGTGAGATGTGTATGGTGCAAGGAGTGTAAGAGCCACAGATGTACAATGGCAGCCCTTAGCCTACATAGCTGGGCAGAAAGGAACTTCACGAGATTCAACAAAGGGAAGTATAGCATGATGAACCTGAGGAGAAGGAACCACATACATCATTTCAGGCTGGGGGCTGACCTGATGGAGGAGAACTCTGTGGAGAAGGACCTGGCATTCTTGGTGGACAAAAGTTTGACCGTGAGGCAGCAGTGTGCGGCTGTGACCAAGAAGGCCAGTGTGATCCTTTGGTGCATTAAAAAACGTGGCCAGCAGGCTGAGGTCAAGGAAGGTTATCCCTCCCCTCCTCTACTCTCCCCTGGTGAGGCAACGTTTGGAATATGGTGTCTAGTTCTGGGCTCCTCAGTTGAAAGACAGGGATGTCCTAGAAGGAGTCCAATGAAGAGAGACAAAGATAATTACATGCCTTAAGCATCTGTCTCCCTTTTGAGAAAAGGCTGAGAGACCTGTGACTGTTGGATCTGGAGAGGAGAAGACAGAGGGAATCTTATCGGTGCTCATAAGTAACTAAAAAGTAGGTGTCAAGCGGATGATTCCAGACACTTTATGGTGGTGTCCAGTGAAATGACAAGGGGCAATGTGCTCAAATTGGAACACAGTAAGTTCTGTCTGAGCATGAGGAAAAACTTCTTTACTGTGTGGTGACAGAACATTGGAACAGGCTGTTTAGTGAGGTTTTGGAATCTCTTTCTCTGGAGATTATCAAAACGCACCTTCAAATTTTCCTGTGCAATCTACTTCTAGGAACCTGCTTTAGCAATAGCTGGACTAGATGGTCTCCAGAAGTACCTTCCAGCCTCTGTGATTCTGTGGTTATAATATACATGTGGAGATGTTGGTTCTTAATCTGCTTGCATCTTTTTTTAACATGTTGTCACACATACCCATTCAAAATACTGCTCCTAGGAGGCTTGGTTTAGTCATCACTTAACATGATGTAGATAGAGAGTGATAATTACCCTCTCTCTGTTGTTAACATTTGCTTTTTTCTGTGTTCAGACTTGATTAACAATGTGTGAGTTGGTAAGTGTTAATTTGGTGGCTAAAAATTGTCAATATAAATAAAGTAGAGAGAAGAATTCTGTGAATATTTTATAAGAATATTTTTCCAAGTACCAAATATATCCCATTCAGACATGCTAAATAAATATTAAATGGCACACTATATAAGGAGATGATTCACACATAATTCTCTCCTGTATCATCCATACACTTTCAACCTCATCTCTGGAAAATTCCTCATGTTGCTGAAAGAAGAGATCATTATTCTGGAAACTTCTGTAGTCTATCATAGGGAACCTGCTTTAGCAGGGGAGTTGGAGTCAATGAACTCTTGAGGTCCCTTCCAACTCTGCAAATCTGTGATTCTGTGAACTTAAGGTCAATGAACAGTCAGTAAATGGTCAGAAAAATAGAACTAGTTATGGAAAGCTTTATCTTCATCTTGCAAGAAGCATCTGGAGAATTATGAAAAACAAACTAAAACTAAGGGACTGCAGGAAAGGAAGTTGTTTTCAAGCACATTGGTTGATGCTTGGTTGAACATAAGCTAGCAGGTTGCCCAAGTGTCCAAGAAGGCCAATGGCATCTTGGCTTGTATCAGAAATAGTGTTCCCAGCAGGAGCAAGAAGATGATCAATCTTCTGTACTCAGCGCTGGTGAGGCCACACTTTGAGTACTGTGTTCAGTTCTGGGCCCCTCACTACAAAAAAGACATTGAGACCCTGGAGTGTGTCCAGAGAAGGGCAATAAAGCTGGAGAGGGGACTGGAGCAGAAGTCTTGTGGGGTGTGACTGAGTGAGCTGGGACAAGAGGAGACTCAGGGGAGAATTTATCATTCTCTACAGCTACCCAAAAAGAAGTTGTGATGCGGTGGGGGTCATACTCTTCTCCCTTGCAACTAGTGATAGGACTAGAGAGAATGGCCTCAGTTTGCACTAGGCTCCCCATCAGGTTGGATGTTAGGAGAAATTTCTTCTCTAAAGAAGTGGTTAGGTGCTAGAATGAGCTGCTCAGGGTTGTGGTGAAGGTGTTCAAGGAATGTTAAAAGTTGTACTAAGGAACATGGTTTATTGAGGAAATATTAGTGGTAGGTATTGGTAGGCATTGTTGGACTGGATGATCTTGGAGGTCTTCTTCAACTGTAATGATTCTAAGGTGATTCTGTTAGCTTTTCATTGAAAAGGGTAAATCCAGGACCTAATAGATGAAATCAGGATGTGGAAGAAGAAACAAAGAGAATTTGTCACATAATAGCCATTAGATATGTGCCAGTGAATCATAAAATCCATAGAATCATAAAATCACATAGTTGGAATGGACCTACTACCATCAAGTCCAACCATCCTCCTGTTACCATACCTACAGAAAACCACTAAACCATATCTTGTAGCTCCTCATCCAGATGCCTCTTGAACACTGCCAGGGACAGCAACTCCGCCACCTCCCTGGGCAGCCATTCCAGTGCCTGACCACTATCTGAGAGAAAAAGTTCCTTCTTATGTCTAATCTAAACCTCCTCTGGTACAATTTGCAGCCATTTCCTCGGGTTCTGTTTGTTGCGTGGGAGAAGAGGCCAAGCTCCTCCTCATCACAGCCTCCCTTCAGGAAGTTGTAGAGTGCAATGAAGTCTACCCTAAGCCTCCTCTTCTTCAGGCTAAACAGTCCCAGATATCTGACCGCTCCTCATAAGTCTTGTGTTCCAGATACCTCACCAGTTTCATTGTCCTTCTCTGGACATGTTCCAGGGCCTTGATGTCTTTCTTGTAGTGAGGAGCCCAAAACTGAACACAATACTCAAGATGTGGCCTCACCAGAGCTGAGTACAGGGGAATGATCACCTCTCTGCTCCTGCTGGCCACACTATTTCTTATACAGGCCAGGATGCTGCGGCCTTCTTGGCAACCAGGGCACCCTGTCGGCTCATGTCCAGCTGATCATCCACCAACACCCCCAGGTCCCTTTCCTCTTCACAGTCATCCAGCCACTCAGCCCCAAGCCTATAGCATTGCATGGGGTTATTGTGGCCAAAGTGCAGGACCCAGCACTTGGCCTTGATGACCCTCATCCCATTCTCCTCAGCCCAGTGATCAAGATCCTTCTGTAGGGCCTCCCTATCCTCAGGCAGATGGACAACACCCCCCAACTTTGTGTCATCTGCAAACTTAGTGGGTGGGGTACTAAGTCCCCTCATCTAGGTCATCAATGAAGATGGGCCCCAGTACCAACCCCTGGGGGACAGCACTTGTAATGGTTTGCCAGCCAGACTTAACTCCATTAACCATTAACCTCTGGGCATGGCCCACTAGCCAGTTCCTTACCCAAAAGAGGGTATATCTGTCCAGGCCACAGGCAGCCAGTTTCCCCAGGAGAATACTGTGAGAGACCGTGTCTAAGGCTTTGCTGAAATCTTAGTAGACTGCATCAACACACTTTCCCTCATCCACCAGTCTGGTCACCCAGTTGTAGAAGGAAATAAGTTCGGTCAAGCATGACCTACCTTTCATGAACCTGTGTTGGCTGGGCCTGATCCCCTGGGTGCCACTCAAATGCTATGTGATGATTTGTTCCATAAATTTCCCCAGTACCAAGGTCAGGCTGACAGGCCTGTAGTTCCCTGTATCCTCCTTATGGCCCTTCCTGTAGATGGGAATCACATCAGCAAGTCTCCAATCCTCCAGGACCTCTCCAGATAACCAGGAGCGCTGGTAGATGGCAGAGAGTGGCTCAGCAGTCACTTCTGCCAGTTCCCTCAGCATCCAAGGGTGGAGAATGTCAGGTTCCATTGACTTGTGACAGTCCATGTGGAGGAGGAGTTCTCTAATTGTCTCCACCTGAATCTCTGGGGGTATATTTTGCATTCCATCTCATAAAATGTCCTGAGGATAATTGGTCTGTCCATTAAAGGTGGATGTAAAGAAGGCACTGAGGATCTCAGCCTTCTCCTTATCCTCAGTGGTTACATTCCTCACTGCATCAAGTAAGGTGTGGACACTTTCCTTGGTTCTCCAGTGGTAGGATTTCTTATTCTCTTTAACTGTAGTGACCAATCTAAATTCAAGTTGGGCTTTTGCCTTCCTAACTTCCTCCCTGCATAGCTTAACAAAGGGAAGGTAGTGGGCCTTCTATTATGAATTTACAGCAAGAAAGTAATATGAGTGTTACAAGAATAGAGATCATGTCATGAATTTATTTTGTAAATATCAAATTCTGTAGGTGATTGACTTTTAAGGAATGAGAAAGTATTTTACAACTTTATGTGTAACAAAAATATGTTTCTCTACATTTAGTTCATCAATTATTATGGCATTAGCCTCAGCTAATAATAACATTTGGGAAATGAAGGACATCGGGAAATATGCAGTCCTTATGGCAATGCTTTAGGAAGAAACAGTAGCAGCCTTTTTTTTTTTTTTTTTTTTTTCCTCCTCTAAACTTCTGTATATTTCAAATGAGATTCAATGAAAATAATCAGCATGAAAGAAGAGTAACAGTGAGTGGCAGCATAAACAATTGGATTTGAATCTTAATGAGGGAAGGAAAAATACTAGATCATAAAAAGGCTGTTGGTACCATGGCAGCTGTGTCTGAGCCAGAAAGCTTTCTTATAATGAAGAACCTATTGAAATGAATTACTGCTCTCTGAAAGCCCTCTCCTTTTTTTTTTTTTTTTTTTTTCCAGCTATGCGTGTGCACAAAATTTTGCAAATTGCACTTTTGTCACAAATGCTTCTTTAAAGTGCAGGAATTTTCAGAAGAATATTTAATATATACTATAGTGTACAGCTTTGCATATGTAAACTATTTGTCTAAAGTTACTTGTATGTGTTCTGTATTGTGGTTCCAGACTTTTTGCTAAATAGTTGTAGAGTAGAGCTGTACTATTACAGCAGAGGTGTATTATTTTTAGGGCTTCGACATATTGCTAAGTTATTAGCATAACCTTAATCTATATAATACTTTTCTACATTGAACTGACAAGGAGAGGAAGCATCAGTTAAAATTTTATGCAGCTGTAGGGAAGAAATTACTTTTTTCTTTGTAAGAGAGATATGATAATAAAATCACTGAAAGCAAATGCAAAAAAAAAAATTTTTTTTTTTTTTTTTTTTAATAGTTATAGTTTTCTCTGACGGTGCTGGAAGTTGACTTCCTGGCAAAGCTGGATATAACTGAAATAGCTTATTTAGCTATAAATGGGGAAAATCTGTGATTCTATAAGTTTGAACTGAACACTTTCTAGGAAACTACATGAGCTGAACCATCAAAATTGCTTTAAATGCTACTTGCATAACCTTTGGACTTTTTTTTTGCCTCACTAATTTATAAGCTCTCATACAGATTCCTAAATAAGGAACCTAAAATAAGCAGTGTAAATAATAATAATAATAATAATAATAATAATAATAATAATAATAATAATAATGATGATGATGATGAAGAGGTCAGTGATTTTTTTTTTTTTTTAAGTTGCAGTGAAATGAATGAATTAAAGAGAAATACAGCCGTAATTCCTACACTTTTGTTCAGTACTTGACATGCCTGCCAGAGAGATGGTGATTGAGAAGAAGGGTTCTTCACTTGCTACCTTGAAAATTTACATTGTCTCTATGATGCAGTTAAAATGAACTGTAATTCCTAGATGAGGACAATGTTATATTACTACACATATTATCACCTAAGCCTGAAGTTCCAGAGAAGATCCTCTCTCAAAAACTGTCTGGAAGGAAAAACATTTTATCCTTGTGGCCCCTGACACAAGACTTCAGTATTTTATGAACACACTGTAGAGAATCCTGTTTAAGAATTTTAACTCAGCTGACAGTGGTTGGAGTTTTCAATCTGACATTGTTCAAGCATTCGTTTGCCCTCCAGATCTTTGGGTACTTTTTATTTATTACCTTGTCTGTGGTTCTTTAGTTAGTACATCAATTTCTATTCTTAGAAGGTGTTCTATATGCTTTATGCTGGACTCCAAAGGGAGTTCAGTTGGAGGAAATAATTCCTTATCTATATATTAAGAAGGAAATTGATTAAAAAAAATTCAAAAGCTTTCCTTTTTTTCAAAGTATATGTAGTTTAGACATACTAAGACATAATTAGGCTTACTGTTTGCCTATCAACCTCTCGGTTGGACTAGATGATCTTGGAGGTCATTTCCAACCCTGTGATTCTATGATTCTATGTTTTTTTCCTGTTTCTATTTCATTGCCTTTACAGCACAGAATACTATTAGTTTTGGTAGGACTTTTTGTATGGATGAGGTCTACAGGCACTGCTTTAAGCATTATCATTTCTTACTGATGTACTAGCCACCCACAGGCAATACTTGAAATGTCATTGGCAAAGACTTTATAAGAGTGGGAGATGTGTTACATTAAGTAACTTCTTTAAACTTAAATTACCCAAATATATATGATTTATATTACAGAATGCTCAGAAATTGGAATTGAGTTTATGTACCTGGTATCATAGTTTTAAATTTTGAAAATATTACGAATATACTACTGCAAATAAAATTATTGTAGATTGTGTTTCAATATATAACATTAAGGTTGTTGAACATACAGCAAATATTTTCTGTTTAGAACTGCAGCATTGAGAGGTTATTTTTAGCATAGTTTCCCATTGTATAAGTAGAAAATTATGATTAGGCCTCAGCAGCTATTTTTATGCTTTTCTGGAATATTTAAGATTAATTAGCGCTTGAGAAGTCATAGAATCGTCTGGGTTGAAAAGGACTGTAATGATCATCTGGTTTCAACCCCCACTGCTATGTGCAGGGTCACCAACTACCAGATCACGCTGCCGAGAGCCATATCCAGCCTGGCCTTGAATGCCTCCAGGGATGGGGCATCCACAACCTCCTTGGGCAACCTGTTCCAGTGCATCACCACCCTCTGTGTAAAAAAGCTTCCTCCTAATATCTAACCTAAACCTCCTCTGTCTCAGTTTAAACAACTTCCCCTTGTCCTATTACTATCCACCCATGTAATCAGCCATTCCCCATCCTGTTTATACACTCTTTCAAGTACTGGAAGGCCACAATGAGGTCTCCCTGGAGCCTTCTCTTCCCCAAGCTAAACAATTCCAGTTCCCTTAACCTTTCCTCATAGGAGAGGTGCTTCAGCCCTCTGGTCATCTTAATGGCCCTCCTCTGGACCCGCCCCAAAAGCTCTGCATCTTTCATGTACTGGGATCCCCAGGCCTGGACACAGTACTGCAGATGGGGCCTCACAAGAGCTGAGTAGAGGGGGGGCATTCACCTCTATTTCCTTGCTGGCCGCCCCATTTTTACTGCAGCCCAGGATATGGTTGGCCTTCTGGGTTGCAAGTATACACTGCTGTCTCATGTCTGCAAATTCAGTATTTCAAAAGCTACACTCACCTAAATGAGATTATTTTGGAATTATTATTATTTTCAGTTGTTGTGTAATAACTGTGGGGCAACTTGTATACCAAATTTACATAAGTTTTAAGTTGAGAAAAATACATCTGTTTATTTCTTCTGTTGTACTTTGATAATTAATTTTTTAAACATATTAAGAAAACTGTTTATTTTTGACTTAAATGGCTGTGCTGTTGTTCTTTAAATAAAATAGTTCAAAAGTACTTTTATGTTTATTTGCTCAATGAATAAATTTATATTTATAAATGTATCATATTCAAACTAGTTTATTTACTAAGTTTGAATGACTTCCTGAATAAACTATATATTTCCTGGTTGTAGCTTCCCTTTTACAAAAGCATAAAGAGTTTTGCAGGTATAAAGTGAGTGTCTGAACTTCAGAATACTTCATCTGAAATCTGACTGTACTATTAGAATTCCAAAATTAATGTAAAGCATTTTGTGCTAATTTTATTGTTATTATTTATTTATATTACTGTTTATTTATATCTGTCTTCAGTAATGTGAAATTTGCAAATATATTTTATATGTTTTATTTTATTTTATTTATTTATTTATTTATTTATTTGCATTTAGCTCCCTATTGCAGCCTAAACCCTACCTTGAGGAATGGTGGAATTGTAAATAAAACAGGCGGCCCTGCTGGAAGTAAAGTTCATTATTACTGCAAGCCAGGATACAGAATGATTGGTCAGAACAATGCAACGTGTAGACGTCACCAAAATGGCATGTATCAGTGGGATTCTCCTGTACCAATCTGCCGAGGTAAGATATGTTTCCTTGTCGAGCATGCTTCTATAATTTAATTGCAAGTAATATTTCACAGAATAGTGATCCAGCATTATAAGTACTACTGTGTGTCAAACATTGACACATTGACATCAGGTGTTTATCCAGGTGCATATCTAATTGCATTCTTAAGGTGAGCAGACCTGAAGTAGTAACAAATAGATGGGTGCAATCAGAACCAGCCCAAATGAAAAGTTCATTTTTAATACTCATCATATTATTGCGTAACAGAACATTTTGATAGATGATTCTTTGATTCTGTGATTCCATACAAATCCAGTAGTTTTCAGTAGTGCTTTAAATTTGTAACTGATGATTTTGGTTGGGACTTTTTGTTGGTTTGTTTGTTATTTTATTTTAATTGTGTTCTGGATGTAGACTGTGCCTACTTTATCTCTTAAAATTCATTAATGTTTGTCAAAAATTACAGATGAGGAGTAACATAAAATAACATGAAGCAGATAAGCACAGTTCTGTTTTGTAACAAATACTATTTCACAAATTATTCAGTGAATGGTAAACAGCTATTAGAGTCTAAAGAGTTGTAGATCAAACAAGGTCAAGAATGTGGGGGACAAGAGAAAGGCTATAATTGTAGTCATATGATACATATACTGCCTGTTCAAAAATGTTTTCAATTCTGCATGCCTATAGATCACTTTGTTTATATAAACAGATGGCTGTAACATCCATACTTACAGCTTGTCAGAACTTCTTTAATTAAAACCTGTTTTCAGTTTGTAGGATGTTAACAGAAGTGCTTCATGTCTCCTTCAAGGCAGATGTTTTTGTTTCTAGCAAGCTTCCTAGCAAGAATGACTCTGCTGTTTCTACAAGCAACATCAGCTGTATTTTCCACTTGACACTTGATATGCTGTTTGTTATTCTGTTTGGAGTGTTCTACTTGGCTAAAACTAAAGAACTTGAAGGAGTACAGTTGACATTTTTAATGCATAGTGATTTGTTGCAGCTTATTTCTTCATACTTATTTCTTCAGGATGAACATTTTCATGCCTGAGTGAGCCATGGGGCTTCACTCATACCACGCCAGAAAGCAGCTCAGACTTCCAATGTGCTATGAGCAGTATCTGTATGTCCATGTTTCCAGATTCCAGGAAATCTGGAATCCCATACAATTTAATAGCATATGGCATTATTTTACCTGTCTGAAGGGTCACCACATTATGGAAGAATCTGTGTGGGGGATATGTGAGGTTAGTTCAAGAGCACGTGCTGCGTTTGGGTTTACTGAAAAGGTAATTTAGATTAAGAAACTGATGCTGGGTATAGGAGCTGGAAGCTCCTGCACTTAAAAAACCTAGAACACTGACTAGCCCTACAGCTTGGCCAGAAGGTGTGGAAAGTAGAGGTTGCAATTCTGTTCAAGATTAAGACTAAATGTAAGCATCTGTATGTGAGCCAAAATTTTGGTCAGTTCATTTAGACACAGAAGTCTAGTGTCATTTGATGTGTCCAGAGTTATTTTGCCTTTTCTCCCGCTACCAGTCCAAAAAGGCACAAGCTCCTATGTTATCCACTGAACTTGTCTTGGAAACCTAAGAATATCTCAAGTATCTAGAAAAATGGAAAAATAAAAAAGTCAATCGCTGTCTACCTAAGCTCTGTTGTAATTAATCTAGTCAATTTTGAGAGTTGTTCTGCTTGATGTACAATGTAATTAGGTTGATGTGGTTATCATTAGGTTGTGAGGTAGGAAGAAGGAGTGACAGTTTAGCTTTCTGTCAGTTCAGCATGCAAATAAACATTTTTTAAGTGTAAAATTCTATTTACATGACTAAGGCTCAGTGTTCTAGTTGCAGGTAAGCAATCAAGTTAGTCATTAGGGGAGTAGATGGAGAATTAAAACAGACACTTAATTTAAATGCATCAGAACCATGAAGAGCCATGGTCACTACTGTTGTCATCAGATCTGGGGAAAAAGCTACTAATAGAATTACTTGGTCCTGGGCACAGCAGGGCTTGCTTTTACTCCTCTGCTTTTCCATTTTCTCTAACAAAATTAAAAGCAGAAAGTGGGTGTCTCCAGCACCCCTTACTTACCACAGTTCCACACATTTGCTGTCCCTTTGCTACTATTTCTGGTGGCAGGGGGTCAGCTCTTATCACTTGAAATACTCAGTTTTCAGAGAAGCAGTCCTGTTTAGAATGCAAAAAGTGCCAAGATAACAGTGTTACAAAGGAAGCAGTTTATTTTGCTCCGTTCCTTCTGTTCTATTTCTATTAGCAATTTGACAGATTCCAGATGGAGGCAAACAAGAGAAATGAACTAACCATTCATCATTTTATAATGCTTACCTCTCCTCATTATAATTATATGCAAAGCATTCTGTTGTGTTTAATTTAAATGCATCAAATGTGACAACTTTTAAATATTGAAAACAAATTTTAGACTTTTTTTTATGGTACCATTACAATGTGTTGTGAAATTAGTCATTTACACTGAACTGGGTAGACAGTAAGGAAAACCAATTCTTTTTTTTTTTTTTTATGTTTATTTTCATCTCAAACAGATTTCAGACAAAGTCTGTCATTTCTTCTTTTGGAATATAGATTTTATTAAGAACAAACAAACAACAAAACAGTAACAAGAGGAAGGGTGAAAATTATCCATAGGGCATTTTAACTGCTAAAATGTTGAATTGCTCCTTACAGTGTATATGTAACAGACATTAATTTGCAAAACTACTCCTTTTATTGATAAATATTTAGGAAGAAGCCTTTAAAGCTGTGTTTTATTCAGTGTATTTACTAAGACTGTGTGCCACAGTCAAGGTAATGATCCTGTACACACAAACACTGGTTTTTATGATACCTTTAAGTAGATTCATTCCAACAATGTGATATCTTCTTAACTACAAGTTGCTGTTTCACAGAAAATACCCTTTCAGAGCAAATGATGCCATGAATTATCCCTTACCAGTGCCACAAGTCACATAGCTTTAAAAAAAATAGGGGTAACAAAGGGTTGCCTTTCTTCTTTTCATTATGAGAATCAAGGGAGCAGAGATGTTTCACAAAAGGAAGTCCTGCCTTGGGTACCTTTCCTAAAAGTGACTGAAATTGATATTTTTGTAATTATATTCTTCGCTAGGATTGTATATTGTGAGATACTGTTAAATGAAGCATATTGCACTGTGGTAAAAATATATCTAAGAAAAATAAGCATGAATAAGCAAAAAAAAAACTAACAACAACAAATGCAGCACCTAGATGCAACTCAAACTTTAGTGAGTGGAAAACAAAGTGAATGTTAAAATGTTAAAAGAATAACTAATTATCTGGAGAAAAAACCTGAAGGAGCAACAAAGGTTAAAATAATTTGGAATATCAAAACAACTACTTCCTGTATACCATGTTGAAATTTCTGCCTGTGTTTAAACAGCCAATACAGTAACAGGATTAACTAAAATAATATTTGATAAAATTACCATATATGTGAGATACACTCCAAAATACTTATCAGTGTTTCAGATACTCTTGCATTCATTGGAATGTCATGAAACGAGAAACTTGTAGTACTACTATGAATGAGTTATGTGAAAATCACTAATCTCTATTTCTTATTTCAGTGTTGTGCTAATATTAAGCAAACATAAAATAACACAGCATGAGAAAATGCCTTTATCTTTTCTTTTACTTCCTTTCTTTCTAGCTGTATCTTGTGGTATTCCTGATTCTCCTGGGAATGGTTCAGTTATAGGTAATGAATTCACTTTGGGCAGTAGATTGATATATGAATGTAATGAAGGCTTCAAGCTAGAATCTAGTCAACAAGCAACAGCAGTGTGTCAAGAAGATGGATTATGGAGCAACAAAGGGAGGCCACCTGTCTGCAAATGTAAGTAGGCATGTGTTTCTCAAGCATATTTCCCTTAAACTGATACAGGAATAGCTTCTGCGATGAAGTTTAGGTTTTCTGTGTACCTATCTGCTGGACCGGTCACTTAGTAACATATCATGTCTTAAAATCTCACTGTGGCTAATGTTCTTATCTCTGTTTTCACTGTGTAAAGTTACAAACATCAATTGTAGAAGCTATTTTTGAAACACTGATAGTGTACACAACTAGCCAGGGTAAGAGTTATTCAGTCTTTATCTTAATTTTCTGTCAGAACTGGGAAGTATAATGGAGGTTCCTTTGCTATGAGACATGGCATCTCATGGGCATTGGGTTACCTCCATCTGTCTTTGTACTGATTCAAAACAGTGAATGCTACCTTCATTCTGCCATGGTCTTCTTCATGAGATTCTCTACTTCAGTTCCTGGAGCACTTCTTCCATTTTTATTTTTATTTATTTTTTTCTCACGTTGGTTTAGACACTGCTGCTTCTCACTCTTTAAAAAAAAATAAAAATAAAAAATAATTAAAAAAAAATTAAAAAAAAAAATCCCCTTTCCTTCTCCTAAAAATCATTTCCCAGAGGTGCCACCAGATTTGCTGATGGGTTCAGCTATGTCCTGTGGTGGATCCTTTGCAGAACCAGCTGGAAATCAGCATATCTGGCAAGGGCAACCCTTGGCCTCTTTCCACAGAAGCCATCCCATCTCCACTCATTCCAACACTGCTATCAATACTGAATACACTCATACAAGTCTTCTATAGAGTTAACAGTCTTGCTGTAATTCATTCTTGTTGTTACTTCACGGTGTTTGGCCTGGTGATTCTTATTACTGTTCTCTGGACAACCTCCAGTTGATCTACATCCTTCTTGAAGGACAATGCCTAAATAAGCAGTTCCACTGAGTGCATAAGGATTATTTGAAGTCATCTGTGATCACACAAACATGCTCTGTATTCAGAACCATCTGCAGAGGGAAAGCAGTAGTCTCATACATTGATCTACACTTTATTCTCTTAGAAAAAAATAAAATAAAAATTGACAGGTTATAAAGCACATAACTTCTATAATTAATGAGCTCAAATATCAACTTCATTTATTTATTTATTTATTTATTTATTTCTGGAGGGAAAAACAAATTAACTTGGATTTAAATAAAAATGAAAACAACAGCCAGTGTTTTTGCAACTATTGAACCTTACCAGACAGTGACTGTTGTATAAACTGAGCAAATTACTAATGTTTTGCTTTGCTTTCTACATTATGAAGTTTAATTTAATATTTGTAAGTCCTAAGTGAGTTTAATACTTTTAAATTTTTTTTACCCTTTCTAAAAGTTTATTCAGTTTTTAAAATATTCCCATTACTTAGTAAAGTGACAAATGCTGAAGTATAAAAGACTAATGATACACATGGCAATTATACAGTCAGTGTTTTCAACATGGATTGCTCTTCCAGGACACATTTGTTACTCCAGATTACTTACCTGCAAGTTCTAAAAACCTTAGATAATCTTCATAACAACCTTTCTTTAAAGTTGCAGTACTGTAAGGATATATTTGTTTAGTCTCCAGAGATAGAATCATCTGAGACTGATGAGCAACAAACACAGCACAAAAAAAGTAAGTGGTAATGAATGAATTCATTATATCCTCAGGTCTATTAAAATGAAGGCTGAAATCAGTACAGTTTTGTTTTACAATGTTTCTCTTATAATGTAAAGCTTGAGTCTCTGAATAGCCATTTGAAAACCTTTCTCAAACAATACTTTAAATCTGGCCAAACACTCATTTGAATAAATGGAGTCTTTGCAAGAATTACATAATAATATTTGCTTTTTCTTTACATCTCTGGAGCCTTTTTTGTCTCTGAAATGTTTAAATAAATAAAGTTAGAGCACGTCCATCATTGTCCACCTCATCTCTCTAAATGAAACTGAACTACGTATTTTTGCTCATTTGCAGTGTTTGCTGTATAATATTATTTTTTCCTAGAACTTGTATTTCAGAACTGCACATTGTACACTCAGTTTTTCATTGAAAGACTTCTGCCAGTATGGCAAGACATATTTTCTGTTAAAAAAATTAGTGGCAGTATGCTAATATTTATGTGTCCTTTATTCACAGCTGTAACTTGCCCCAACATAGAGACTCTGCTTTCAGAACATGTTGTCTGGAGACTGATTTCCGGGTCACTGAATGAGTACGGAGCTCAAGTCATGCTCAGCTGCAGTCCTGGGTATTATTTATTGGGTCGAAGACTCATACAGTGCAGGACTAATGGAACCTGGAGTGTAGGCAATGAAAGGCCAATCTGTAAGGGTAAGCAGCGCACTTGTTTACAGAATATACTATGGTTTTTAATACATATATTTTAATTCATAAATATATATTTAATATATATTTATATATACATGTCAGAGCTGGCACATAGTCCTTGAACAAGTGTAAGGAGTGTGAATACACTGGAAGATAGTTAAGAAAAGATTTAGGGAGAAAATATAGGAAGATAGGACTGACTGTGGTGATCGTCTGGAGGACTTGGCTAGACAAGTGCTACTGATTAGCCTTGTTTGCAAACAATCATCTTCTTTCACCCTTTTCTGCCTATCAGCAGTGTGGTTTATCCTTTCTGAAAATAGCACCTGTAGCTTCTTAGCTGATCAGTTAGTGTGATTGAGAGTTTTGTTTCTTGTGATTGTCTCCTAGATTAAAGTTAATCAGATAACCCTGCTGGAATTCTTACAGGCTCTCATGGTGTGAATGACCAGACTTGGTTTCCATCACTGGCTTCCTATTACCCCTTGTTACACTGGAAACAGTCCTTGATCAGATAACCTGAAAGTAGATACCTTCTTTCTCCATACCCTTATGTCCAGTAATACGTATGCATGGAATATAATGGCAACCTTCCCAGACATTCATGTCTTGCTTCCGAGCATGACATTTAGATTACATTTAAACTGTTTTCAAGATGTGAAGTCATCCGAGTTTTCTGATTTAGGACATGCATTTCCAAACCAAGCATAATTTTAAGACTAATGCATAGTATTACTGTTGAATAGAGCTTTTATATTTATTCGTTTTACATTTACTTTTTAAGAAAATGTGATCTATTTTTTTTCCAGTCTAAGGAATTATGAAAAGCATTTTCAAATTTCAGTTTATTTTGTTGTTTTTTTCCCCCAGTTATTTCCTGTGGTGGTCTTCCATCTCCACCAAATGGAAATAAGATTGGAACCTTAACAGTGTATGGAGCCACTGCAATATTCACCTGTAACACTGGATACACGTTAGTTGGTTCTCATGTGAGAGAATGCTTGGCAAATGGTCTTTGGAGTGGTGCTGAAACCCAGTGTCTAGGTAAAAGCTTATTTCTATTTTGTTTTTTTAAGTAAAAGTGGTATTAATTATTGGAATTCACCTCATATCAAACAACAATACTTTTACACAATGAAAAATAAATTATTCCCAAATATAAAATGTATTGTATGCTGCATTTGATTTATAATGCTCTATTGACATATAGTTTTGGTATTTTGCTGTTGTTGTTATTTGCTTTTGTTGTTTTTCTCAAATTCTATTTGATGTTGTTGGAAGGCTTTCTGGGCCAGAAGGATTTTTTTGTGACTTACTTGGTTATCCACATTTACAATACTTTGATTTGATTCATGGAGCAGTCCCAGAGGGCATGAAGAAACTAAGCTGGAAAATGAGCTTCAGTAAAGAAGCATGCATAGTGCATTCAAACTACAAGTATATGTTCAACATACTGAAAATTTAGGCAAGGGGATTAGACAAGAGATAATCCAAAATAAATACAACCAGCACCCCATTCTGTCTCCTCACAGTCCTGAGATGTATGTAGTGTGGGCCTTAAGTTCTTATGCCAGCTATTTTAATCTTCAGTTTTGCTTATGTTGGTTTATAATGAGCTTCAAAACAAAACGAGCAAAAAAAACTAGGAATGGGTATGTTTCATAGCATGTCAAGAAGAACCACAGTCTTTTGTCCACCTGAATAAATGAACAGAAGATAAAATTAAAAAAACTCTTTTACTAATCCTTACTTTCTCAAATGTTTTTGCTGGCTGAAGAGTCCCAGATGTTATCTTTTCTATGAAGTGAGTCAAAATTAGCATTTTGGTCTACGTTTCCAACCAGTCAATGTCAGTATGGATGTATGGGAAGGAAGCTGTAATTGCAGCATACTTAACAAAGTGATAATGAAAGCTGCTGAGCATTCTAAGATATTTGGAACTGGAGCTGGGACTCAACTTCCTCAGTGTTAATAGGGTCACTGTGTTTCAGTGTGCAGATAGATGAACAGATGGTCTTTGGCACAGCAGGTTGTTGATGCTCATTTTCCTATACAAATAAGTGGTAAATAAGTAGTCCATACTATTCTTCATTGTATTTCAAAGCAGGTAGAGTTCCTGTGAGCAAAGCATGGAGAGCTGCTTTTGAAAACACAACGTTCTCCTTTCTTTAATATAACATTAAAAAATGTCTATCTTCAACATGGTAACGAGGTTTGATGGTACCACGTAACACTCAATCTAATCTTCCAAAAAGAATTTTCTGTTATCACCCACTTTGTCATAGCTGGTAATTGTGAAAAAAAAGAATAACAACTATCATCAGACTAATATGATTCTTACCAGAGTACGAGGGATGACATCCTGAATTTCTGGAGATCATTAATGCCTGGAAATGCTATTAGAGAAATTATTTTGAAATGTGTTGCAGGCAATGAGACGGTATTGTTCTAACATCAAAAGCATAATAATTTACCCTTGATGGAAAGAAGAATGTGAAGTTATCAGCTGCATGTTACTGGTGCTCTTCATAAGCAGTTTCACAGAAAATGTTATGGGGTATCAGTGAAATGCATAAATGTGGGAAACTTTCTGTCAGAGACATGAACTTGTGTCCTGAATCTTGGTTTACTATTGTTGTACTGATTGCCTTTTCTTCTTTCAATTCAAATAATAAATGATAGCAGTAAGGAAAATGAAGAGGGACTCAGTTTTCTGTGAAGATGATTTTAGATTGTATATTCCTTCAGAGGTGTTTCCATCTGTCACGAGCACAATAGCTCTTGCAGAAAACTTTAGTACTATACAAGTGAAGATTGTTTTATGATACTTTATTTTTCTTTAGAATTTGATGAACTTTGGTTTCTATTTGTCAGATTGATTGCGTTGCTGAATGCAGCCAATGCTTAGTGATGTTAAATACGTGCATCTGCTTTACTGGACAGAAAGGATCACATTTAGGTCTTGACAGTTATTAATCACAATTTATTCTTTGCAATTTCAAAATCAGACAAGCTCTGTAATACCAAAAATACTGCACAGTTCTGAATGTGGAAGTCTAAAGTCTGTTATCAAATTCATGCTGCAGAAGATTGTATTTCTGCAGAAGATTGTATTTCCTACCTCTCTACATCCTCTCACATAAGGGATATTAACACCATGCACCTAATTTAGGTTCAGTTTAGTGTGCAATCTAAGATCCTAAATTCCCAGCAAGGTCAGTGGAACTATGCAGGCTGTTCCAGAGAGCAATTTAGGAAAGATAAATTTCAGTCTTAAAGCTAAATTATGTGAATGCCACTGGTTGTGTATTTCTAAATTTTAAGGACAGCATGCACCACATTTATTCCAGAAGTGCCTTTAGGACTTATTTAAAGCCTGTGAAGGCATACAACTAGGGAACTGGTTTTTAATTTTGCACATTAGGTCTAGAAAAATAAAACAAATGCTGCTCTTTTCATATCTTTAATCATTTCTTAGATTTCCTTTCCCAGAATCTGTGATTGTCCCCAGCTCCAATGTAGTTTAAACCAGTACTAGCCTTGGTAGTGTGTTTTTGCTAGCAACTCTACTGGTCAAGGAGACAAGATGCTTTCATTTTATGAATACAGAGTGCTCTGTGCTGGCTGAACTCTGACGCAAAATGGTCTACTCACAAAAAAAACAAGGCAAATGATGAAAATGAGGAATCAGACTAGTATGGAGAAATAATGTGGGTTTGGTATTTTCAGTAATTTTTATTTGTAGTTCACACTTCTCTGAGGAAAAAGACAACTTTGTTCAAGAAAAGGTGAAATATATATATATATATGTATGTGTGTATATATATATATATATATATATGGTGTGTATGGTTTGTAGTTTCAGATATATGTAATTTATACGCAACATACTTTTTTCTGACAAATTCATCATTTCTAGAACATAATCTGCAGAATCTATACATATATGAAAATTTTAAATATACAAATCACTTATTTTCTTCAAATCAGCACTCTTGTAAATGTTGACAATGTTTGTAAGGATTTATATATTTGATGTGTTGTTCTTCAATTGTAGCTGGTCACTGTGGTTCTCCAGATCCAATAGTAAATGGTCATATTAGTGGGGATGGCTTCAGTTATCGTGATACTGTAGTCTATCAGTGTAATCCTGGCTTTCGACTTGTTGGTACATCTGTCAGAATTTGCCTACAGGATCACAGATGGTCTGGACAAACTCCTGTTTGTGTCCGTAAGTATCATTTATTATACAGTTAAATGTTATTATTTTTAATGTAATTGAACATTCACAGTGTATGGGATGTTAAAAGGTGTTCAAATGAGGTATTCAATGAGGTGTTCAAAACATATCTATTGAACGTATTTTCAGTGGTAAAGGTCATTACAATAATCTACTTCTCCCAATATTTATCAATGCAATCCCAGTCATTACACGGGATTATATGACATATGTTAGAAAAATATTAACATTTTTATTCTCTTTAACTTTTTTTTTTTTCTGAATTCATTTGCTTTTAAAAATTGACAATTAATTTTATTTTATTTTATTTTATTTTATTTTATTTTATTTTATTTTATTTTATTTATTTTATTTATTTTATTTTATTTTATTTTATTTATTTAATTTTTGAGGTGTTCCTAGTTCCAGTTCCTTTCTCAATTGTGCGGCAAGTTTCCTGACATTCTCTGAAGCATCAGGCATTTAATCAGATCTAATTTCTCTGAACATTATTCTATTTTGCAGAGCACTAACATTTATTTATTTATTTATTTTTGTTATAATAAACTTACAATTTCTATAGAATTTTGTTATTTTTCATGGAGCATTTACGTTCTTAAGATGTCTGTAAATCAGACAGAAATATTTTCATCCACACAGAGATATAGTTACTGAAACAGTCATCTTTTCTGTTTAATAAGTATGTTTGTTTTGTTTTTAAGAAAATATACTGCTGGTAAGTCATTGGATTTCAAAATGTTCAGTATTTACTTTTTTAGTGGATAAAATAAAAAATCTACTTGTAAAAAGCTATAAGAAATATCTGCCAAATGTTATTGTCCTTTTAATATCCTATTATATCTTCAAATGATTTACGATCCTCAAAGGAGAAATACCATCGCCTTGTGTTATTACTGCTACTGGATTAATTTTACTGTGCAGTGAATAAAATCCCTTCAAAAGAAAGGGGCAGTGCTGAGGGGACGGTGAGATATTGTTAAACTGATATTATTATCACTGTTCTGAGAACTGACTGTAGTTCCTGAAATGGCAGCAACCAAACTTCAAATGAGTTCCCCCCTTTTATTTATTCAATAGAAACAGTAAAAATGGCTCAGCTCTTTCTGAGAAGGAGAGTGAAAATATCCTGTGTAATAGTGCTTAGAAAACGTCTCCCTAATGTAATACTGAAAAGGACTTCTGATTAAGGATTGTGGATCAGGAACTTTGCCCCTGAAAATTAATGACAAACTGTGGTACATTTTGTATGATTTTCACAGAATATCCTTTTATGTTCATCATTGGCTTTCAAAGAATTTTCATACTTGTTAATAGTAGATACCAATTATAAAATAAAGCATTCAAAGTATTCCACCCATGACTATTTTATCTTCTTAGTTTCGTGTTCCAGGTTCCTTCATTTTGCAGTTTTTTGATACATAGGTATTTCTCTACCTCAGTACTGGATAATCACGTACATGCATAAGGCAGTTCCTTATCTCAGGAGGAAAAAGAAGATTTGTTATTCACCACTTAGATGATAACCTTGAGATGAAATGTCTTGGCTAGTCCTTAGATAAGTAATATTAATTTGTCTGCATTAAAGCCTAGTGGTGATTTGAAACACTATTGTGCCAAAATTACCTATGTTTAAAAATATTAAATATAGCATCTGTCAGGAATAGTGAATTCTAACGCTGAGCTACCATGTTATGTATTTGTTGAAAAGGGCAGCTGAACAGAATTTGGTATCAATTTCTTATAAATAAAATACCTAAATTTTGTGTAATAAATTCTGTATCATAGATTTTGTTCATGAGGCTTCATAAAGTCTAAGGTAATAGCAATGTTTAGTTTAATATCCTGTTAAATAAGAAAGATGGTGACTGTGATGATGGTGACTACAGAAATTATTCCAGTTATCAAAACATACTTATTAGTAACAGTTTATAAAATGCAACAGGTAGATCCTGCATATAGACTTAAATTTTATTCTATGGTTTAAGGGTTCTTTTTCAAATGCTGAAAAAAGGCTAGTGCAGAAAGGGATGCAGGTGATTAGAGTGCATCTATTTATACAATTTAAGGTCTAAATACTTAAACGTGCATACAGGAAGGCATCCTATTTGATTTGCAAAGATCCAGTATTGTTGAAAATAATATTTTGTAATTGAACTCTGTGATAAAATAAGAGGAAACACTTTTTTTTTTTTCCACCTATCTGCTCATTACAGAAAAAGAAACCCTATAATTTATCAACAATATACTTGTTGATAACTTGTTAAATCAATTTAGTATTATCATTATCACCAGAGCAATGTTGAAAAGCTGTATATACATATACATGTATATATATATATGACTTTCTTATTTTATATCACCACAGTCTGTTTTTTCTGTATTTTTTTCTATACTACTTTAGTGTCTTGTTATGTAGAAGTGTATAGTTAAACTACTATAAAATGTTTTTAAGTGTCATGTAAGCACATTAACACACACGTAATATAAAAGATTTAATGTCAACAGTGATTTTTCTACTGCCTTAAGAAAATCTGATTAAAAGGATCAGTAGTATTTCAGCAGAGCAACTCAAGAAATTTGGAACAGGAACGTTCAGAATTTAGCAGTGCTCTGAAGCAGTGCATTAAGTTCAGTTTGTTTTTCACTACTATATTTTGAATTTTAAAGGAAAAATAAGAAGTAGGAAATATAGTTATGTTCCAATATTTTAAAGGTATAATCCATACCAATGTATTATCAAAATGCATGTGCATGTAATTAATTTATATTAAAAGTTCCACATGAGGTAAAAAAGTAGAATCTACATGTCTTAGTGAAAAATTAACATTTTCCCCCCATAGCAGTTAAGAACTATGAATAAATGTATTCCATTATTTTCTAAACTTCCTGCATAAATATGAAAGACATATTCAGAAAGAAAAACAGCTACAACCTGAAAGTAATTCCATGAAACAGTGCCTTTCATTTAGTTGATTTAGTTGCTAGCGTGTCTATTTTTCTTTTAACAGCAATCACGTGTGGACATCCAGGGAATCCTGCTCATGGAATGACTAATGGCAGTGAGTTTAATTTGAATGACGTTGTAAATTTTACTTGCAACACTGGGTACTTACTTCAGGGTGCTTCTCAAGCGCAGTGCCGTAGCAATGGGCAGTGGAGTAGCCCTTTACCAAACTGCCGAGGTAAGAAACTTCCCTGTAATTCTGCTGTTCTTTAAGGTCTTGTTTCATGTGTGATCCTTTTCTCTGCTTTCAAAATTCTGGAAGAAGATTTATGGCATTATCGCCTTATTTATATGAATTTTTGCATTTCTATATTGGAGACAAGATCTAGTCTTGATTTTTCAGTATTTGAGCTCAATGTTTTCAGATTGCAATCTCTAGCATTTAGTTTAGAGACACATAAGGTATACTTGATATCACAAAAGTAATGTTACATTACTAGATCACAGGTGACTGTCTATCCTGACATAGGTGCTCTGGAAGTTTCCTAAATTGCCAATTACTCCTGTTAAAACATTGTTATGCAAGTGAATATTCATGCATTTAAACAACATTGCTTCTGTTATTTCCTTGTGATGGCTGAAAAGATTTTTGAAACCTCAATATTCTTTCCCCAGAACAAACTGATGAAGATTTCATTCTTATTGTTTTGATCCTTAGTATGCTCTGTGTAACATTGAAATTTTTGAAAGCTTAGAATGAAGCAAGAGTTTGTGTGTTAAAAACAAACAAACAAACAAACAAAAAAAAAAAACTGTGTAAAATATACATACTAGAGAAAAAGGAAAATAAGCCATTTTAGTAACACTGTAACCTAAGAAAATGAAAAGTTCTCATACTTAATCACATCTTTTTTATTTATGTATTCAGATTTCAGTAACATAATTAGAATTAAAATTATATTTTAATTCTAAAAATTAAATAATAATAATAATAATAATAATATAATATATTTATATAATTTTATATAAAATTAAAATATTATGCTATTAAATTATCCTTTCATACTCTTTCTGTTTATGGCCACTGTTTTTATTTGATTTACTCAGTTGTAGAATATGAGGTTAATGTCAGACTTATATCAAGGTCTTGATGAGAGCAGTAACGAGCTCCCAAAAGAGTTTGTACTATAGAAAATACTTTCTCAGTGCTGAGTCCAGCAAGTTGATTATAATAGTAAATAATACTATGGAATGTTTTGTTTTGAATCATTAAGGCAGAAAAATACCTTCTCACTGCAAACTATGCAATTAGGTGAAAGGCAGAAAATGCAGTGAAACATGTAAGATATATTGAAAGATCTCAAAAGCCTTGAGAAAAAGTTCTCAGATATTAGATATAATTTAGTGATCTTCTTGTGAACTCTACAGAAGGACATAAACTTTAATAAGTATAATTTTGAAATGTTATACCTAGTCATATTCCTTTCATACAAATGGAGTTGTCCACCAGAGCACTATTCTTTGGCATCTTTATCACTTTGATGAAGAAGTTATCATCACTGCATTCTAGGAAATTCCTGAATTGCTTCTGCCTATGACTTCCACATAGTGCCAGAAACTACCATCTTCCCTAAAGGTTGCACTTATTTTAATAGTGGAGGTGGACACTGTCTGCTTCTCTGTCACAGTTATCTTCTGTAACTTGGCTTTAATGTGCTAAAGAAAATTGCAGTCATTAAAGCTGTGCTCAGGTAACACTGGGACTAAAAATGATGTAAGTTCAGTTGACTTATTAAAACTCATATTTTATTACAGTAGTTGTTCCTAAGAATAATAATTGTCTTTGGTAATTAGCTCATCATATTATTTGATAGATAGCTTATGCAATTTCAAGCTCAGTCTGTGTGGAATTAGAACTTTCATTCTCATTAAAACAATGAATAAATGGCAGTTCCCTTAGTCACTACTTGAAGAGTTTATTCAAGTGACTTAACCAGCAGAGCAATTTAATTATGTAAAAGGAGAAACAGGAACCAGTCAGCTGTTCATATTTAGACTTGTCTACTTCTTTTTTCCTTCTGTACTACTTTGCGGCACTAGACCTTGGTGAAAACAGTCCTTTATCTTATCTGTAAGGTATTTGAGTTTCTATTGAAAATATATACTTTTTCACATATCCTGCAGATTCAGTTCAGATCTGTTCTGTTTGACAGTCAGAAGCAGAGACTGCATGGTTTGTTTAAGATAAACCCCAGTTACAAAGAAAGTTACTCAGATATTGTCCTAGTTTCAGCTAGAAAAGAGTTGATTTTTTTCTTAATGCATGGTATGAGACTATGTTTTGGTCTTAGGAGAAAAAGAATGGTGATAACGCTCTGATATTGTAGTTGTTGCTGAGCAGTACTATACAGAGTCAAGGACATTTCAGCTTTTTGGTTTTTCATACTGTCCTGCCAGCAATGGGGACTGGAAGGGTAGACAGAGCTGGTTGGGGACAGAGCCAGGACAACTGATCTAAGCTGGTCAAAGGCGTGGTCCATACTTTATGACATCACGTGACAAAATGGAGAGCCACTGAAATGAGAAAAGAATCAGATGGCCCTGTCAGGCCTCTGCACTTCTGATTGCACTGTAGGTCATTTTTCCATATATTATGCTTGAAGTAAGAACTGTTCTATTAAATGCCACTCTTTGTCAAATCTGGAGTGCAAGGACTTGCAAGAAGGAGCTTATCTTACTCTGGGATCTTTGGTTTGACATTTCAGGAAACATTTATATGGTTATTTTTTGCTATTGTTATCTCCAAAATGTTTTATGTTCTTGGAAATGAGATTCAAGAGCTTTTCACCCATTAAAAATGTATTTCTTGAAATCAGAAAACTTTTAACGGATTTGGCTATGTTACAGAGGTTTGGGCTCACATTTTTTAATATTAATGACTGTATCAGCAACTCCAGGAAATTTGTTAGTAATAAAAGATTTAGATCGCTGTTTATTCATATATTCTGCCTCTGTACTGAATTTCTAATTTGAATTTTTTTCTTTTTTCTTTTTTTTTTTTAAATAAAAATCTCATTAACAATATGTTTTTGAAGAGCTTAATCAGACTTTTTATCTTATCAAAAATTGGGTATGTACAAAGAAAAATCTTTTGAATCAACGATGATGTGTTCCTCTCTTTTACTGACAAGGCAAATTAACTTTCTGATGACAGCTGATAGAAGGCTGGGACAGATTGAAATAGTTGACTGATTCTTGTTATCTAAAGATAAAGCAACTCTGAATTTGATAAGTTTTTCAACTATGATATCAAGGATTCGTGTAAACTGAGAAAATGATGTCTCTTGTTCTGTATTATTTTTCTGAGGAGGGCTACAAAGCTGGTGAGGGGTCTGGAGTACAGGCCTTACGAGGAGCAGCTGAGGGAGCTTGGATTGTTCAGCCTGGAGAAGAGAAGGCTCAGGGGAGACCTTATAGCTCTCTATAACTTCCTGAAGGGATGTTGTAGTGAGCTGGGATTTGGCCTCTTCTCTTGTGTAATCAGTGATTGAACTAGAGGGAATGGTTTTAAGCTGCACCAGGGGAGATTCAGGCTGGACATTAGGAAGTATTACTTCTCAGAAAGGGTAGTCAGGCATTGGAATGCACTGCCCAGGGAGGTGGTGGAGTCACTGACCATGGGAGTGTTCAAGAAATGTTTGGATGTGGTGTTGAGGAATATGATTTAGCCAGGAAGTATTGGTAATGGTTGGACTAGATGATCTTCTAGGTCTTTTCCAACCTTGATAATTCTGTGATTCTGAAGCCAGAGGCTGTTGTTGAGACTTTGAATATTAAGTGATCTTAATTTCTTCATGTTGATGCTGTATTGATAATATTAAGAGGAATATTAATTACTATCAATTAGAGCTTGTTAAAATTTCTAAATAAAGAGTTGAGGTGCAATGAAAGATGCCATAAATTTTCTGAGCTATTTACCTGAAGGCAGCAGAGATTGCACAGGACTTAAGTTGACTCATCTGTAGAGTGTTACGTACCTGGAGATCTGGCAGAGACACCTCAAAATGTAGTAACAGAAACATCTTTTAGGTACAACCAAAGAGTTCTTCTCGCATGTGGAAAACAGTGCTCTGATTAGGAAAAACCTAGAGAGAAAGATTTTAAGACATTCTTCCTGAGATGGTATTATCCTGATAGAAATTACCAAATTGGTAAAACTTGCACATATATGCCCACAGATAAATGGACATACAGCCAGAACTTCTAAAAAGAAGAGCTTTACTATGTATCCAAGAGAAAAAAAAAAAAAAAAAAAAAAAGCTTTTTTGAATTAAACTAATTTTGTAACATTAAAACTACTCTGTACAAAGCTAAGAATAGTAACTGTTAATTTATTGATTTTTTTAATGTACTTTTTACATCAGTTTTATGTCAGTATCAAGTGAGTTAGCTATCTAGTTATCATAACAGGCAGAAACTTTCCCTTAGGAAATATAGTATTTTATTTATTATTATTATTATTATTTTCTAATAATGAGAGAACACTTCATAGAATCATGGAATGGTTTGGGTTGTGGAGAAGATCAGAGTGCCAGTCAGGAGAGCACAGGGATATGGCCTGGGATTCTTTGCCCTGCACAGCAGTGTTTGCCAGCAGCTTCACCCCTGTGTCATCCAACTCCTGTGCTATAGGCAGGAACACCTCCCTCTACACCAGGTTGCTCAAAGTCCCATCCAGCTTGGCCTTCAATACTTCCAGGGAGAGTGGGCATTTGCAATGGAAGATTCATATCGATGGCAAAATATTTTGACATGCAATTCAAATGAGCTGTGTTTTAGCTTTTGTTGCACAAGGCAATACAAACTATTTTTTTCTTCCAATCTTCATCTGCAGATTAATGTTAATTTGCACTATTACCCACCTTAGTTATACTACAGTAATACATTTCTCTGGTCTGGGTTCATCAAAGACACAATGCCAAGACATATGATTTCTTACAGATCTTAATAATGTATGCAAAAATATTATTCACAAAGCACTCTGCTTCCTAAATTAATACTTCAGATTTTTGGTTAACATGATCAGAATCAGTATGAAAACTTTATTCTCCAGATGGCTCCCACTGAACAAAAAAGTAGCAATAAAATGATTCCTGTGTTTCTGGTACTTCAAAGTGAAGTTGAGACAGCTGCTTAAAAATAAATAAATAAATTCTCTTTCCCTTGTTGAGCAGTTGCCATTTTTATGTGTTGTTGACTTTACTCTGAACTTTACTGAAATTCCATAGACTGGAAATACTGTAATGGTGTTCACTTTTCCAAAGATAGGAGTTCTTAGAATTTGTCAGAAATTCAAAGTGAGTTCTCTACTTTTATTCATTCTGAGTGGCATTCCCTATTCATGTTCTAGATAGCAACATTAATGCAGTAGTTTTCAAACAGAGAAAAGTTTAAAAAAAAAGTAGCTTAACATTGTTTCAGTCAATACAAAAAAAAAAAAAAAAAAAAAGAAATGAAATACTATGAATGATGTGGGTTTTTTTGGTTGGTTTTTTTGGGGGGTTTTTTTGGTTTTTTTTTTGTGATCATTCAACTTTTTAACAGAAAACTGCCTAAAGGACTCTGGCACGGTCTTTTCACTTCTTTGTACTCAAGGGTTTGAATCTTTTCAGTATGAGGTTTTGAAGTCATCAGGGCAGACTTAAAGCATTCTCCTACTTTTCTCAACAGAATAAATTGAGAGTGCCAGAATTCATTTCCCATGTAACCCTTGACAGCTGTCATTGAGAGAAAGCAATCTCCTTCTACTCTCACTATGATTTAGAACTGGGTCCCCAGGGTGAAAAACAATCAGGGAAACTACTGCCTTAGCTCTGTATGCCAGCCAACTTAAATTATTTTCTAAACTACTTCTTACTGGAGCTTTTGTTCACCACATCACACTAACAAATATATATATTTTAAATCTATAAATGTTATCAAATAACACCAATGTGTTTTTTATTTTTTTAATATTTTCTTTTTTAGCACAGGGTGTAGGATTCTTTTCATAATTACTTGATAAAAATCTTCATGTATGATGATGTTTTTGTTTTTTTTTTTTTTGTTGTTGCACAGAGCACGTATTTAAATTATGCATTCGGTGATTATTCTATATTTTATCACTGAATTAGCTAAACAGCCATTACTGGTACAGGAATGAGACCAGTAATGCACAGACAAATTGATTCTTTGGGACTGTAATATAATACCTAAACTTTGTATATTTCAGATCTGCATGAAAAATGATTTTTTTTTTTTAAATTTTATTTTATTTTGTTTTCCCTATTGTGTTTCAAAGGTAATTCAGTTAGAATTAGGTCTTCTGTTAGATTTAGGCCAACGTACTTTCATGAGACAATGATCTTTTTTCTTAATTTCTATTACTGGCTTTGCAGAAGCTAACTTGTAAGGCTTTAAAGTTGTAAATTCAAGTGTTAAGAAAGCATATAAATATGTAGATATCTAGAATCTATGCCTAGAGAGTTTAATGATATGTTAGTATGAGTCAACTTTAAGAGGCTGAGAAAACAGATTAGTTCCAAAAGTGGAGGCTTTACAGCAGCATCTACACAGTCCTACACGATGACTAATTGCCTAAGAAACAGGGTTAATTAGGATACAGCGTGCATTGCTTCTGAGAGCTGTGCTAGTTTCCGTAATAAAGAATTGCACTGTTAATTTAGACAGATGATCTCATGCAGATCTAACTCAATATCTTAGCAGGACTTCATGAGATTGGGTTGTTTGTTTGACAAACTTCCTCATATATCTCTATTTTAATTAAAGGTTTATTGTCTGTGCCAGAATTAGACTTAGTTGACAGTGGTCACAGTGGGGGGGGGGGAGGGGGGGGGGGAGGGGGGGGGGGAAAACAAAACAAAACAAAACAACAACAACAAAAAAAACAATAAGAAATTATGTAACCGAAAAATGTAACTCAATAGGAAATAATGTAATCTAAAAAGAACACCTTATTTTGAAAATATACATCAACTTAGATATCTTTAGAAACGTGAAATTTCAGAGTTCTTCACAGCAAGTGGAAAAGATTCTACAGCTTAGTCTTTTGTAGCTTCATGAGACCATGAGATTTTAGGGCTTTGGGACTTTGTTTTGGGGTTTTTTTGTTTGTTGTTTTTTTGTTTGTTTGTTTTTTGTTGTTGTTGTTTTGTTTTTTGTCTGTTGTAAGGGACAGAAAAAAATAATAATCAGGAGATAAAAGTTATTGGCTTCTGTCAATAACTTCCAGTTTAAACAATATTTATTTTGTCTATTCATAAAACCTTAAATCAGTTTGATATTTTTTAACATTTATAAGGTTATAATACTAAATTTACACAAATGTGAGCAGTAGAAAATTTAAGTGAAATAAAGATTGTAATGTAAGCATTACACTCTTAATCAAAATTCAAATGATTTCACTTAAGACTGTAGATTTACATAGCTTTACTACACTTCAGAAAAAGGTCTCTTCCATATGAACCATGCCTCTTCATCAGTCTAGATAATGTTATACTAAATGCTTTATGTACATCTTCATGATATCTAATTTTTATTCTCTTTTTAACTGTTAGACCATGTACCGGTCTCATTTCCGTTTGGTTTTCACCAGATAAAAATGATGATGAATACTGCTTGTCTTACAGTGGTGAACTGTTCCGATCCTGGTTTTGTTGAAAATGCTATTCGTCATGGCCAACAGAATTATCCTGAAAGTTTCAAATTTGGGACAAGTGTGGCTTATCACTGCAAGAAGGGCTTTTATCTGTTGGGCTCATCTGCTTTGACCTGTAAATCTAATGGCTTATGGGACAGATCACTGCCAAAGTGTTTGTGTAAGTATTTTTTCAGTCTAACAGTATTCATTCAAATTTAACATTTGAGAATGGTTTGTGAATTTTAGTTATAGTTGGGAAAAAACAAGTGTAGTTGTACTGAGGAACATACTGCAAATTTCACAGTTCAATAAAAAAACCATTAAGGTGAGATGCCATGTAAATTCTATTATGCATGTGAAAGTGATTTGAGAGGAAACAGTGAAACATATCTTTCAAATACCAGATGTGATTTCAAGTGATTGGTTTTCCCTCTTGGTGCATACCTGAAAACAACCAGAGAAATCTAAAAGTATTACCATTTGCCGCATGAATGCTTGTGTCAGCTCAAGGAAAGAGGCAGAAACATGTAACTGTGAAAGAGAGGTGATCAAGACCATGCCTTTTGGTAGAAATCCATCATGCTGTGAGTTTGATCTTGCCACTGGAGCCAGTATCACACAAATAATAAGCAATAACTTTAATGGACTTTAGAGACTATCTTTTTTTTTTTTTTTTTTTTTTTCTTCTGTAGATATGTTTTACCCATAGATCCAGTAACTGATATAGCTGCTCAAGTTCAGTTCCTTTTGTTTGCGTGCTTCCTGTTAGGGTTGAGTGTTTCAACCTGTTTAGGTTGAGAGACTGTTTAGTAGGGTTATGAAAAAATGTAATTTCTCTGCTTTCCTTTCTCCACTGGGTAACCTAAATTTTATACAAAATGCATTCAGAATTTTATTTCCACCTCCCCTGTAGTTTATGAATGTTTCCTCATGTAACAGATCATCTAGTTTTCAGATTATTATCAAATTACTCAAACTGTATAGGATTTTTTTTCTCAAATGAAAACTGTGCATTAACTTAAGCTTGATTAAGCATTTGCTTAATATGATTCTTAATTTACCTGAATGATCAATAACATATTTTCTTCTTGCTTACTTAGTGTAATACATTTTAAAATAATTCTACAATTGTATTTATATATTTATTTCTCTGTACTGTGCAAATTGCCTCTAGTTATTTTATAGGCATGATAAAACTACTTACTGTTATTTTACCTATAATAAAGAAGCACGTTGCAACAATGACCTTCTGTTCTTCTTTCCCATCCTTAACATATAAAATGTGTAGTTTCTACATTAGGAGAATTACTGGAAACAAAAGAAGGAAGAACACTGTGTATAACAACAGGGGAAGATGGATAACTTATTTTAAATGTAGTTTTTTATGCTTAGTATTAAAAATGACCAGTATGTTATCTTTAGTTACAATGAAACTTGAGAAGTTACAGAGATCCAGAAAGAAGTATACTTTATGTACCAATTTTACACATAAAGGTTATAAAAGGTTTTTTCTGTGTCATAAAAACATTGTAAATATTGTGCTATTTCCTCCACTAGCCATTTCTTGTGGACATCCTGGGGTACCTGCCAATGCATTTCTTTCTGGAGACAAATTTACATATGGCTCTGTAATCCACTATTCTTGCACAGCGGGTCGAAGACTCATAGGAAATTCTACGAGGGAGTGCCAAGAAGATAGCCATTGGAGTGGGACTCTCCCTCACTGTTCAGGTCGGTGTAACCACTGTCACCTGAATGTCACCTTGGAATTACATGAATAATAGTATTCTCAAGCAATTTTTAACTGTAGTCACATACTTATTGAGATTCTTTTCCAGGTATATTTTAATTTCACAAAAAGCCACTTATCATGAATTATAATCGGTTATTGAAATATTTAATAACATTTGCTCTCATTCTCTCCGTTGTTACTTTGGTACATTCTTCTTTAGTTAGATGATACTGTTGGATATTGCAGTAAATAGACACCACAAAACACTGTTTAAAACTGTTAAGAGTTCTGACTTATGTGTATGCATTTATTCACTGCTAACTAAACAAAGATTGTCACATGTAAAAATGATTAGTTATAAAACATCACAGCAAAGATACTAGCTGAGAAACTTCTTACCTTATGAATTGCTTTTCACAAACAGAAATATTCATTAGTAGCAATAATGCAATATGCAAATATGAAAAACCTCTGCAATTTTTATGTGCTTTCAAGAAGTGTAAGTATAGTTTATTCTCATTCCTTCTCCCACATTTAGAACGAGCCATAGAACATTACTTAGTGTTGTTGGTGTAACTATTAGTGATATTCCTAGTGTATTAATGTTTTATCAGAGAATCAAACCAAGGGAAAAACAAACAAACAAACAAACAAACAAAAAAGAAACAAACAGCCAATTACCTATGAAGCTGAGGAAGAAAATTTTCTAATGAGAAAAGTGTTCCATTTTTGTTTATTATGGAATCTTATATTGTCTCCTAGGCCTTTGAACATGCTCACTGTTGAACTGATATGATTCAATTAAGATTTGATTTACTTATTAATTCAAATAGGTGTGAGATATTTAAATTGAGAACTCTAAATAAGAGTTAATTGACAATTGTCCATTTATGAACTGATTCTCTAAGGATGCTGAATAGGATTTGAAGCACTGTGGGAAAGGAAATAAATTTTAATCAATCATGTTTCCTTTCTGTTCTCTGCTGCTTAAAGAGGAAGGTTTAATTAGAATCTTCTCACAGCTGTGGGACTCACTGCTGTCATGGTCTAGACCTGAAAATATTCTCTGCAGGACAATCATTTGGATCATTTCCACACAGAATTGGCCTTTTCTTACTTATCTTAAGCTCAGGTTTATGCCCACCACCTTTTTGTTCAGTAAAGGTTGCCAGATCTGAGATTGCATCAAGACTTGAACATTTTAAATGTCAGAGCCCTCAACTGTTGTTATCTAATGTTTCCCACCACAAGGGAAATTCTGATTTTGGTGGAAAGAAATTGAAACTCTTCAGATAATAGTCGTCAGTGTGATAATATTTTTAGAAACTTCTATCTATATGATTAGAATATAGCTTTTTAAACCATAAAAACATGTTCTTCGGTGGCAAAGATGTATTTAGGGCAACTAAAACATTGTTACTGATGTAGAATTTATTTATCTAATTTTGAATTGGGTCTGAAACCATCTAGTGAGCAAGGGAATTTTGTAGGAAAAGGAGAGACCAATCTCTGTTGATTAAAAAGCTGTGATAATTTTCTAAAAGTTTCTCACTCCTCTAAAGCATTTAGAATTCTGTTAGTAAATACACTTTTCTTATTAGGTACTCAGAAGCTGACTCCATTAAATATCCATTAAATATATATTCATAATGTCAAAGAATGCTTGAGGCATGGACAAATGAGACAGCTGATTAGGTTTATGTTAAGGGAGTAGGAAAAAGAGTCCTAGTATAATGCTTGAAACTTGTATTTGCTTGGTGTATGGGAACTGTTGAGTCACAGCCTGATCCACTGATTGATCACCTGAGAAGAGCAATGAGTCCACCATGGGAGCATAGGTGAGGGCAGTTCACCTGTGTGACCAGAAGGGGTAGAGCCTGTCTGCACCTCTCCTAGATCCCATTTAAGGACTGCCACGGGTAAAGAGGTATAGTTCTCAAAGGAAATATAGATGATAAAAAAAATTTAATGAAACTAATAATAAATTGTTCGTAATGAGACTATACCTCCTTGACAACTTTGTGTTCTCTTATTGTATCAGCCACTTTTTATGATAAGGCAATTGACTGGTTAATCAGACCTGTGAGGTAGAAATAATCTAGCTAGAAGTAATATTCACAAGATAGAATCTGTACTGCACTCTAATTACCTGTATTATCTGTACCAATAATTCTGCTGTGATATATTGTTACAGGAAATAATCCTGGTTACTGTGATGATCCAGGAATACCAGCCCATGGGTCTAGACTAGGAGATGAGTTTAAAATAAAAAGTTTGCTTCGATTCTCCTGTGAAATGGGTTATCAACTAAGAGGCTCTTCAGAACGAACGTGCCTGCTTAATGGGTCTTGGTCAGGTATACAGCCTGTGTGTGAGGGTAAGTATCGATGATGCCACAGTATTTATGACACCATTGAATACCTTTATAAATGGAATTGTATTATTTAGTTAAAAAGAAATATGTCACAAAAATATGCTTTCATACTGGGAGGAAACTCTAGTTCAACAACTAATGAGACTGGAAAAAGAGAAGAGATACCTAAGAAACATGTGAAATTTAAAAAAAAATGCTACTGATTGAATATATGATAACAGTAATATAAAAGTAAATATAAACAGTAATGTAAAAGTAAAGCCGTCATCCATCTTCATCTCTTTCTGTGTAGTGTCTAGACATCAAGGACTGAACATAAAAGAAAATGGGGTTGATTTTTTAACTAAGAACAAATTAATAAATATTTTTCCACATAAGTTATTTTTTATTAGAGACTTTATTTTATGAGAGGCTATTATGAGAGACAGTGTTAGGTTTTTCAGAAGAAAAACAGCAAAGAGTATTTCTGGAAAACACACGTAAGAGTGAAATGAGAAAAATAGCTCATGGATTCTATAGTATTTCATGTCTGCTATATTAGTCTATAAACTGGAAGGTGGTATAAAATATGATAATTAATGATATTTTATTAGCATCTAACAATTATTCTTTTGCGGTATTCCTCAGTACAGATTCATTTTCTAACTATATAAAAATGGCAGTAGGCACAGAATCAATATTTGTAGGAGAAAGTTGAAGTTCTTCAGCATGTTTTATTGTTTTCTGTCTTGGAGATGTTAAATATGGCAGCGATCAGTGGTTTGTGAAATGCAGCTGAGTTTTGTATCTTTTTTTTTTTTTTTTCCTTAATCCTTATGTTTCCAGAAAAAGAGAAAAAAAAAACAACAAAACAACAACAACAAAAAAACCACCTTTCTTTCATTTTTTCTCTTTTGCTTGCATTGTTTTTTTGTTCAGCGTAAGTAACAATGAGATTATGAGAGAACCATTTTTTCAGCTCTGTGTATACTGTGTAAAGTATGTCACAGTGCCAAATCCTCTGAGTTTATAACTGGTTTTATCTCAGCCTGTCATTAAACACAGCTGGTATTTATTCCACCTATCCAGAAGTCACATACTGTATAAAATTTTAGTATGTTAATCCCTTTGTTTGATCTTAAAAATGAGGTGATTTTTGCTAGAGTAATTAATACAGAACATCAAAGACCCCCAAAATGCTGATAAAACCCAAGAATATTTTAAAGGCTTCCTGCCAGTGCATATTTCTCATAGGCAGAATTAGTGGACTTTACTTCAGAATTGTTAACCCTGGCTCCATATCAGTTCTAACATTTGTCTATCTTCGAAAAAAATGTTGTTAGTCCTCATTATCCTTTCCACTGAAGGTCTTGATGTTAAATGTTTTCACACACAAATACTTGAGAAAATTTGAGATCTAAAGACAACAGTGAGAATCCGAGGTATTTTCAGAAGCACTATAAACATCCCTTCATGTATGAATCTGAGAACTGCTGTTTCTTCTTGAAGATATTAAGGTTCCCTACTAGGAAGAGTGTGTGTAAGATTTGCATTAACACCTGCACTGAATATCATGCACGGAACCATGAAGTTCTTCATAACTAAAACAGAAGTTTGCAGTGCAGTGTAAAACATAGTGTTTTAGTAATCTCTGCTATATTCAGGCTTTAAGATGAAGATCTGTAATAGACCTTTAACGGATGCGTGAGGTGTTGTTTTTTTTTTATTTTTGTTATTACTATTATTATTATTATTATTATTATTATTATTATTACTATTACTATTATTGTTATTGTTATTATTATTTAATTGGAGTTCATTATATTAGGGTTCTGTTTGTAGATTGATTTCACTCATGTCCAGAAAGAGACAGGAGCTCTAACCATCACATCGTGATCCCTCGTCCTAATATTTGCAGCAGAAAGCTGGGAATAGTGGATGAGCACCAGTACTCTTAATTTCATTTTCTCTCTTTTGTTTGTTTCACTTTTATCTTTGTTGTACCAATTTTATCTGTGCCACATAGTAACCATTTTGCAGTCAACATTTGGTAGACTCAAAGTGCATGTTAATGGTCAGCTATTCACCAGTAAAAGGAAAGCATTTGTGGCTGTTTCTGTTTGGATTAACTGATACGCTTCATATTTCATCTGAAAACTGGATTATTCCAGATTACATTATATTTTTATTTCCTCTGTTGAGGCTTTGTTGGGCCATATGAAACCATTATCCACTGCATCATGATCAGCAGAGATTGTAAGATTTGTGGTTCTCTCCCTGCTCATAAAAGCAAAAGTTGTTTACAGTATTGTTGCAGGAAAGTTTGATATGAGTAGGTCAGTGTACATATATTCTTTACATATTCCCTCTTGAAAGGAGAGTGCAAGGAGGTTGGAGCCAAGCTGATTAAAAGTAGTTGATCACTTTTTTTTTTTAATTTTTCTGTTTTTTTTCCCAGCTAATCACCTATCAAGGAAATACTTATTTTTTTTTAACCTTTTCTTCATAGCTGTATCTTGTGGAAACCCTGGCACTCCAGCCAATGGTATGATAGTATACAGTGATGGAATATTATTCTCCAGCTCAGTTATTTATGCCTGCTGGGAAGGTTACAAAACTTCAGGGCTAACAACTCGACATTGTACTGCTAATGGGACATGGACTGGCACTGCTCCAGACTGCACAGGTCAGAATTTCATAACTGCTAAAATTACATTAAGTGACCTACATAAGATATATTGTTACAAATGTCTCAATCAAAACTACCACTAACATAAGTCTTATGTGTCAGTAGAACATGCTAGTTTAAGCTAATTTATTCCACTATGATTTTTAAGGTCCCTTCCAACCAAAGCTTTTCTGTGATTCTGTAGATTTTAAAATCATTGGTTCAAAGAATATTTGAACTCAAAATTTTTCTCAGGTTATTGCAATCCATCAAAATTTGACTTTTAGCTAGGGAAAAAACACAAATTCTTTGATTTTGTGTGAAATATGTTCAAAATACTCTTACTTTCCCTGTGTCAAAAAGAAACAAAACCAAAAACCATTAGCTACATATAGCTTAATGTTTCATAATGTTTACTGAAAGAAATTCCTTCTTTTTCTTTTCCTCACTAGTGATCAGCTGTGGAGATCCAGGTGCGTTAGCAAATGGCATTCAGTTTGGAAATGATTTCACCTTTAATAAGACAGTCCGCTATCAGTGCAATCCAGGATATGTGATGGAGCCTGCCAGTTCATCTACCATGCGCTGTATAAAAGACAGCACTTGGAACCAGAGTAAACCAATTTGCAAAGGTGTGCATTTGAAAAATAGATAAATACAATTTGTATACTGTATATTAATATCTAAAATAAGTATAAATCTATGTTTATATATGATTATTTATCTGTATATTTATACTAAAATTGTCAGTGTTTTCTCTGGGATGATAAACGTGCAAATGCAATTAAAACATATGGATAAATATTAGTATAATATTTATATTCTGTAAATATCATCTCTGGGATGATAAACGTGCAAATGCAATTAAAACATATGGATAAATATTAGTATAATATTTATATTCTGTAAATGTCACAGCATAAAAATAAGTTATAATACTGATATTAATGGCTGAAGTAGGACAAAAAACAGACTTCAGTGAAGGTTACCAAAACGTTTGGCTGAAAATTCTCAAGAACGAAGTATCCATTTACATTTTTGGCTCTTTTGTCTTGAATTAAATGGCCAATATTCCACAAGGGGAGTCACCAAACCAAGCTTATCATTAAAGAATCCTGTGTACCAGTATTGCATTAATCATAAATAATCATTAGGATAAATAGCTGATTCCAAGTGCTAACATAATGGTCATAGTGGATATGGAGCTGAAAGGCAAGTGAGGCAGTATGGTGAGAATTCTAAGCGCTATTGCCAAAGATCTGAGAGTAGATTCAACAGCTCAGGGCATTTGCTGACTATAGAATGCTACCACATCTAATACCACTTCAAAGTGGTGTCTAAGTCTAGCCTTATAATTAAATTTTGACATACGCAGTTGACAGACCGTATTTTCTGTTGTAGAAAACTTTGGGTGAGTGAATTTAAAGATGTGTGCTTTATTGGAGGAGCTGATGCATGAGTGCAAATTTGATCACTCCAGATTTCATAGTTTTATATGCTTTTTCAGAATCTGGAATACATCAGAGTAGCTCTAAAGATTCTTTCTTAGGCATGTAATTATGGATGAAGCCAGTGTCCATTGTCAGCTGAAAAAAAAAAAAAAAAAAAAAAAAAAGCAAGAAAAGGCCATACAAGGAGCTTTAAAATAAAATGTAAATATGTTTTTAAAATGTGTATGAACAATAATTATACCTAGCTCGGTAGCTTGTTACTAACAGTGATCACCAGTGAATTTGTTGAGAGGAGACTCAGAACTAGGTAAGGTGTATAGTCTTCTAGCTTCCAGCAACTTAGAGCTCAGGAACTTCCTAGGCCTAGAGGTGGTATTTTTGTATTTAAATTACTTTTCTATTTATTACAGTTTGCTGTGTTGACACTTGTGTTTCTTTTTAGACCTGAACAGCATATATTTATTTTTTTATTAGTTACTAAAGTATAACAAGATATTGTGTTACATTCTCCTAAACCATATAAAATATTAACATTCCAACTTTTCTTTTTATGATCTAGCTATCACCTGTGGCCCTCCTCCACCAGTACTCTATGGAAAAGTGGAAGGATCTGATTATCGCTGGGGTGCTAGTGTGAGTTACAGCTGTGCGGAAGGCTATCAGCTATCTAATACAGCTATTCTTTCCTGTGAGGGTCAAGGAATATGGCGGGGAGACATCCCACAATGTTTGCGTAAGTTTTCAGGGTTCACTGTATTGGGATTCACCAAACTGCCTCAAACTTACAATCAGCTTTTTTCCTAACAGTTTAAAAAGCATTTGGCTTGATCACATACTGTTTGTCATTTGTTTTCCAGATTCTTTATAAGCTGTCATATTCTGTCCTTCAATACTTGAAATTTGTCAAGACCCTGGCAAACATTTTTCCCTTTACTTAGTTAATTCAAAAATGTTAAGCTCAGCTCACCTGGGGGTGAATGATGTGAAAACTGCAGGCATTTAGCACTGACTACTTTGAGATTACTTTGTGAACCAAATCTAATAAGCATTTAAGTGTGTCAATTAAAAGATCTACTTTTACAGGTTTATATTGAAGCTTATATTAACTGTAAGAGTGACAATTATTTTTAAATTGCTGTCAATAATTTACTTGAACTACACAGATAAATGAATAAGATAGCATTTCTTCTCATATTAAGTATTCCTGACTTGAACTTTTCTTTTTTTTCATGTATTAGCGGTGTTCTGTGGTGACCCTGGTACTCCAGCAGAAGGACGCTTGAATGGAAAAAGCTTCACCTACAGATCTGAAGTTAGCTTTCAGTGCAGACCTCCTTTTATTCTGATAGGCTCTTCAAGAAGATTTTGCCAAGCAGATGGTACTTGGAGTGGAATACAACCAACATGCATTGGTATTAATTACTTTTACTTATGCTGTTTCTGTTTAGAATATTCTTGATACAGTATTACAATGTCATGAGTTTAGCAATTAGCTTTCAAAATGCAGAAAAATTCTGTGTAAAACAAAAAGAATCGGGTAAATAAGGTTATATTTTGAGTTTAAAAAGATAGGATATACACAATCACTTATGAAGTCATTCATAAATTCATATGATTGCTTGTCTACTGGAAATGCAGTGTCAATAAATTAGTTCCATCTATTTATGGAGTCTTTTAAATACACAGAAGATTTTGGCAGATTAAAGACTGGATTCTGTCACTGAAAAGTTAAAGGCACTTGTCAGCATCAATCCTAGATCAAAAAATGTTTGGACCTTATGAATGTGGCCGGTACAGTTCAAAACAGTGAAGTGTGCAGGGTCTGATCATTTGAAATTCTGGTAAACTGCCAAGCGCTACACATTTCTCATTGACTGATGTACAAGTGATAGGCTTTTAGCATGATACATAATCAGCTTAACTGTGAGAAATGCTGGACACCTGTAACTCCCACTGGCATCAGCAATTGGTCCAGTGACTTGATTTTTAAAAAAAAAATAAAAAATGATTTTGGTGTGATCATAGGAAAAGACTCTCATATTTCTAAATAAATTCATTCCAATATAGCCTGTAGCCCAGTTATGTGTTTTCCTGTGTCTGAGATATCAGGTTTGGGAAAGAGCCAGACTGAGTACTCAGAGAGATGAAATTCATGATTATTAAAACCAGCCTGTATTTGTAAATTAGGAAATAAGCATTCAGTACAGTTCTTTGAACTGAGTTCAAACCTTCTTCTGTCCATGGATTTTATAAGCTGAGCAAACTGTTATATCCATGCTTTTTTAATAGATGCAAGAAGGTTTACAAAAACAAACTGTAAAGTGAATCAAATTTTGAAATGGTATCGTGTCAATTCTGTTCATGCTTTATATAGCATAATATAGATGTATATGAAAATTCAGTTCCATATTTCTTTTGAAGATTTTAGTAATGCCAGCATAGTTGAACTGTAATGCTCTTATGATAGTAAGATAGTAAGAGCATTACATCATCCCCAACTAAAGGGGATGTTGACTGAGAGTGCAATAGCATGTGTTATATGTGTCAGTTTTTCTTCTATAGAAAATTACGAATTTTTACAGATAAAATGTTGGCCTAAATTCTGTTCTTCAAATTGCATTCTGCACAAATGCAGACTTGATTGCCAAGAATGAATCATATAGCAGAGACATCCATCATACCTGTTTCTTTGGCACTCCCGGAGAAAATATACCATCAGAATGTGAAGTGGGCATAAGTGAATCGAAATTGATTTTAGAGTGTGTTAATTTATACTTATGAAAATGATCATTTATTTTTATTATCATTTAATTAGCCAAACTCTATTGGTGTGTCTTTTTTTTTTTTTTTTTTTGGGGGGGGGGGGGGGGGGTTGGTAGAGGGTTCTATTTTTGTTCTCAACCAAAACCTGAGATAATATCCTTATGAAACATTTATTTTCATGATGACATAGAACAAATTCAATAAAATGGAAGTATTTTACTTGCTATAAGAAATCAGATTTGTTGTTGTTGTTGTTATAAATCTGAATTAAACATTGATCTCTTTATTGGATTCACCACTGTATTACATTGTATATTGAAACAACACATGTATTAAATATGTGGTTGTTATTACTGTACATTAATGAATTAATCTTTGCAATCAGTTTTAGCCTATTCTTTCTGCGCATTAGTAATATCTGTAAATGTTTTATATATTACAATAGATCCAGCTCACAACACATGTACAGACCCCGGCACTCCGCATTTTGGAATACAAAACAGTTCCAGAGGTTATGAGGTAATTCTTTCTCTTATTTATTAGCTTCTTAAAATGAAGATGCATTTAATAATCACAAATACATTGACTTATCTGTAGGCTTAATTGTCTAATGTAAACTTTCATGAATTTCAACCCTTTTCTTTTTTAACATATAGTTTGAAGAAAGAACTTTTAACCTTGCAATACATCATGTATTCTCTAGGAGACTTCAACAAGGAGGACTATTTATAAATTGATTACCTAATTTGATATGACATGATATAATTACTTCACTTTTTGATAATAATTCTGTCTTACACTGATGAATAGTCAGTAAATACCTAACAACTGAAGATCTGTCTGATCTTTTGTGAAGTCCTTGACAAAAAAGTCAGTGTCCATACTCATTTATCAGTTAATGTTACATTATAATGAAAGTCAAGGAATATAAAGTTGTTCTGTGTGGTAGATGCAGGTACTCTACTTTTCTAGGATTCTCAAATATTATTTGTTTTTCAAGTGACCTCATAACAGTGACTGAGGAAACAAACCTGGGTGCAAACAGCAGTGCACAATCGTTATTTACAAGGCTGCACCAAAAGTAATGCCTCCTATTTTACAGTGTTGGCCGCAATATCAGAAGCAGCTGTTGAGGGTTGGGTATGGCAGTAGAGACTGAATCTTCCCATCTATATTCCATAACCTTTTTTTGCCTTGTGACACATGGCAGTAGAAGGACTGTCAGACATGGAAGTGCATATGAATCATAGAATCCTTAGAGCTGGAAGGGACCTCTGAAGGCCATCTAGTCCAACTGCCTTGCAATGAACAGGGACATCACAGCTAGTTCAGGTAATCCAGGGCCTGAGCCAGCCTCACCTTGAAAATCTCCAGTGATGGAGCATCAACCACATCAATAAGCAAATGTCTCACCACCCTCAATGTTACCGATTTATTTTTTTTTTTCCTTATATTTAACCTAAATCCTCTTTAAGCTTGAAAACACTTTCTCTTGTTCTGCTAGAGTCTGTCCTTTTCTTTCCTTCCACTCAGTCCTTTTATCCCCCAGTTTGTACTGGTAGTGGATGTTACCTCTAGGTACAATACCTTGCATTTGGATTTGTTGAATCTCTTGGTGTTCAGCTGGGCCCTCTATTCAAGCCTGTCTAGGTCCCTCTGGGTGGTATCCCATCCCTCTGGAGTGTTAACAGCACCCCACAGCTTGACGTCATCAGCAAACTTGCTGAGGGTGCACTTGAACCCACTGTCAATGTCACTGATGAAGATATTTCAGAGTATTGGCCCCAGCACTGACCTCTGTGGGCACCTCTTTGTCACTAATCTCTATCTAGACATGGTGCTGTTGATAACTAATCTCTGGACTCAATCCTGCAGCCAGTTCTTCATCCAGCAGTCCACTCAGCAAATCCAAATCATTCCACTTTAGAGAGAACGATGTGAGGTACTATGTCAAAGGCCTTAGTGAAGTCCAGATAGATGACATCAGCGTCTCTTCCCTTGTGCACTGATGCAACGACACTATTGTAAAAGGCCACGTGTTTGGTCAAGCAGGATTTGCCCTTGGTGAAGCCATGCTGGTTCTGCCATATCAACTCCTTGCCTTCTGTGTGCCTTCATGTAGCTTCCATGAGTATCTGTTGAAGCAGTGAAGCAATGGAGAGGAATTTAATTCCTCCATGCAGAAAAAAATGGCACAGACTGACATTCACTGATCCTTGCTAAATATTTATGGAGACCAAACACTGGAAGTTAGCACAGTTTGGTGGTGAGGGTATTATAATCTGGGTATTATAATTTTATAGATAGATAGAGGGATAGATTTTTTTTTTTTTCCTGTAAAAATGAAAAAAAAAAAATAAATAGAAATTTGTAACTACCCTGAACCTAGACCTTGAAGTATTCCTTCATCTTTTGGATCAGTGAGGAAATATTTGCAGCTCATCATTACTTACTGTATCATAAGTGACAATTTCAAAAGAGTCAGAATGACAGTCAAGACTAGCTATAAGCTCTTCTGGTTTCTGCTAGACATGCTGTGTGTCCTTGGCAAGACACAGAGATTAATCTGTTTAAAAACAGTTAGAAATGGATAAGCCTGCAAAGCAGTATCAATTTGACCTTTAAAAGCATCAGTTGATTTCCCAGGTCACTTCAGGAAGATCCAGTGCTACATTTGCTGAACATATATCATGATAATCTGTTTTAAGTAACTGATTGTGTAGTTAGGTAGCCAGTTCTGTTGAAGGTACTGCCAATTATTTTTTATCCATTGAAGTTCTTCAGTATGTTTTGCATTGTAGATGTGTCAGCATTTATATATGTACAAACTGTTTTATCAGTATGCATTGGTTAATGCTTATTGTTAACTTACTTTCATTTTTCCATGTGATGTTACTTTATTAATAAAGTGTATAATTACATATAGTACTAACTTTTCTTTTTTTTTTTTTTTTTTCCTTTTCATTTCACCTGATCTGTACTGCCTAGGTATTTTATGTAAAACCAAAACAATGGTTTTGAGAACATGGGTTTTATCCACATCCTCAGATACGTTGGCCTAGAGTTATATTCTGGTTTCTTTTGTCATTACTGTCAATAAATATGTTTTACAAGAACTTTCACACAGTCTCTTATGTTATGGAAATATGTTTATTCATATTTCACACTTCTGTCAATGCAAGTCTACAGAGAGCTTTCTCAATTATTTTACATGTTCTACTGTAAAGACCATGTCACAATTTACTCTGAAAAGTCAATCTGTAATGTTACTTTACTGGTTGAACATCCCAGGTAAAACGGGTATTTTATAGTAATGAATTGCAGTAATAGGAATTGTGGCCTGGAATTTTCCTGAATTTAGTTATGGATGAAGCTGCTTACAGTTTTTTCTTTTTACCCTTCAGGTATTTTTGATAAAGTAACACAATGAGAAACATTTAAAGTAGACTTTAAAAGTTCTGTTGGAATATGTGTAGTGGGGTACAACAAACAGATTCGTATTTCTCATTTAGTTTGTCACACTGAGAAACTATAAGAGGAAATGCTATTATTCTCAATGTCTCAACATTTTTCTACTTAGTGCTTTCAAATGAAATAAAATACTTAGTGCTTTTTTTAAAAAAAAAAAAAAGAAAGAAAAGAAAGCTTAAAAACAGTAACTAGAGGATGCACTTTTGAAAAAAGAAATATCTCTATTAGCTTATCACTGTCTTGATGTCCAATTACATATGATGGCTACTTTTTTCATCTAATATTCTGTTTTGATCCTTAGGTTGGAAGTACAGTCTTTTTCAGATGCAGAAAAGGTTACCATATTCAGGGATCTACAACCCGTTCTTGTCTTGCAAACTTAACTTGGAGTGGCATACAGTCTGAATGTATCCGTAAGTGCGGTTTCCTATCTAATGAGTCTGTACACTGTGCAGTTTTGAAAGAGTTACAAATTAATGCATGAGGAAATCATATTAAATAGTATGCTACAAAGAAGTCAATTTTATTTAACAGTATTCTGTATGCTTTTTTTTTTTTTTTTTTAATTTTGCTTTTGCTTTTTCATCCTATTCTAAGAACAAATATGTATTTAGGATATTACTTTTAAGTAAGATTTTACAGATATTGTTTGTTTTCTTCTTGAATACACAATGCACAATTCTTTACTCCTTTAAAAAAAGTGTTTTTCCTCAGTGACATACCTGCATTGGTTGTTTTAGATTAATCTTTTATCTTCTTATCCCATTTCAAATTAACTTTGGATATTTATAAACCAACACCATGTACAACAGACGAAGAAACATAAAGTCTTCATATGGAAACTTCAGTTTGTTTGAAAGTCATAATAAATTTATTTATCACGGTAACCACTCTATATTAAGCTTCTTTAAAATGGAAGTGATACCTGAAGCTGTGACAGTACAATATTCAAAGGGCATGCAGTCACTTGTGCTTCCCCTCTCTAATTATTTCCAGCCTTGCTATCATGATTTGGCATATTGCTCAAAAACATCATTTTCATCTTCCCACAAGCCCACACAGACTGTTACAAATACAAGGTATTGATGTTTCTAAAAGGTGTACAAAGTTTACCTAATGACAGGGAATATGTTGGAATGCATTTCTTTTCAGTTAAGTAAGCTAATCCTGTGGATGCTGTTTGGTATCATTTTCTAACTCTTACAAACCCTTTGCAGCTCATGCATGCAGGCAGCCAGAGACACCAGCACATGTAGATGTGAAAGCAATAGATCTTCCTACATTAGGGTATACTTTGGTGTACACCTGTCAGCCAGGATTTTTTCTTGCTGGAGGATCAGAGCATCGGACATGTAAGCCAGATATGAAATGGACAGGAAAATCACCTATTTGTAAAAGTAAGTCATTATTGTGTGATATGTTGTGCCCTATTTGGATGAATTTCATTTTCCCCGATATTTGCCTTTTACATACTAGGACTGAATTTTCTGGATTACTATTTTAAAACACAAATGACACAAAAGTTTTTTATTTTGTGAAATAAACCATTTTAAAAGTTAAAAGTAAGCACAGCATCTACAATTAATCAAACAGATCATAGAGGTATGTGTATTTATATATATGTATGCACAGATACATGATTTTACTCCTTACCAGCAAACAACAAAGACCAACACAATACAAAGTATTACTCTTAACTATAGTTCTCCTAATGCTTATGGGATAGTATTAAACAGTATTTCAATGTCTTCAGTATTAATATATGATTTTCTAGAATTATGAAAAAAAATTATTTCCCTACAGTTGACTTTTAGATTCATCCAGGGATGCTTTTTGTCTAATAAAAACATCCATAATAAAAAAGAACTGCAAACTAATAAATAGATAAATTAAATGTTTGCACCTCATTACACTTTTATTTATGTCCATGTAGATTTCCTATCATTTTCTTAGAATAACTCTGAGTATGTAATTTTGGGGGCTAAATTTGGCCTCTACATGTGAATAAACATGAATAGGTACCTAATCCAGCAAACCTCAGTAGCTAATTTTCAAAACAAAGGCAATCAGATGCCATGGGAAAGACAGTTGCAACACTATATGTAATTCTAATGTGTCAAAGAACTCTGAATAGATTTGAGGTTGGAACTGGAGTTCATTTTGAAGTTCTTTGTTTCAACTAGAGAAGTAAAATCTGCACATAAAAATTAATCTTACTCTAGATGAGTAAAGGATGATTTTTTATGGGTAATATTAGTGCAATGAGGTAAGAGTTCTTGTATGCTTTTAGTTGATTTTCTTTTTTATTGGCATGCAGTCTATAGATAGAATTCTCTTTGTGCACTCCATGCTTTTTGTCCTGTTTTGTCTATTATACACTCTAATCTGTGTATGTCTGCTCCTAAAGAGAAGGAAAAAGAACAAAAAATTATTTTAGACAAAATCTACTACCAGACAGTGATTTTTAAGTGTCTAATAATGTGAAGCCACAGCTTTAGCTGAAATCAATAGACATAACTGGTGAGAACATCAGAAGTAAAGCAAATGTTATCTCTTGTGATTCTTTCCTATGATATCTGATCCTGTCCTTTTAATCCAGATGTTTTTTTGCTAATCTGCAGTAAATCTTACTAATGTAATTATTTATATTTAACATAATATTATGCATAATTAGATATAGTACTTATCCCCTACATAAGGCTCTCTTTTATAGCAGAGACTGATATAAAATTATAGGCCTAAGTCTATAAAATAATTATATAACTAGACAACTTTCTACAGTAAAAATTTTGCTTTCCTGAATTATTTTCTGGTGGCTTTTGTTTAAATGCATAGGTTTGAACATGTTACGTATTCAAGACGTCAGTTACTTCTGTTTTAAATATAACTTTATTGCATAAGGGATAATTGCATCAATCAGGCATTGTTTTAACATTCTATTAAAAAAATAACAAATATGTTCATGAAAATGATAATTTGTCTTTTTACTTGTAGGTAAAGGAGTGAGAGAAGTTAATGAAACAATAACTAAAACTCCAGGTTTGTATACAAGAAGAGTTTTAGATCTAAATAAATAAATCATTCACACCCTAGATTGCTATGGATGATAAAACTACTTCCAATACTTAAAATAAGTATTTTATATCTCATTTCAAAATGAATACAAATGTTGAGGTCATTCATAATTGCAAGTACCACATTTAACCTACTCTATCAAATTCTTTCCCAAACAATAATTTAGCAATTCTGTTAACTATGTATACAGAAAAAAATGTCAAGGCAGGAGGATAAATCATATAAACAAGAAGTACATCTGAATGAGTTTTATATCAGAGGGATTGCTATAACTGAGAGCCTTATAATGAGCACAGACTATAAATTTACTAGGGGGAAAAAAAAAACAAAAAAAAACAAAAAAAAAAACAAACCAAAAAACAGTTTTAGACATTTTCTTGACATTCAATTCATAGAAACTCTTGATTTCTTAGATAGTCTGTGCCAGGTTTCCTAAACTGTGTGGGCAATAGGAAGATTTGCACAGTCAATTTTGTCCTGCCAAGGACAAAATAATAATACATATGGTAGCATCTTTATGTAGATCTTCCAATCATTTTCAGAAAATGAGAGACATTTTCTTTTTACTGCTTTAATTTAACTATGAACAGATTTATTTTTTTTTGCCCACCAAATAAAGGAGCTTGCAATTGTAAATTCTGAATTTTGGTAAACTATCGGGAAAAAAAGAATGTTTAACAGTCTCAGCAATTCACAGAAGGACTCTGTAAAACATATGAAATGAAATGGTACTTCTGCTAGTAATTAACTTGCCCCAAGGATATTAATATTAAGAGTGTCAGGTGAAACCTGAGCTTAGTTGTTTCCAAATACATCAATTCTACAGATTTGCAGTAATTCAAGCCATAGTGTGTATTCACTATAATTAAAAACCAGTCTTTACTTATTGGAGATTTCACCCTGCTCAACAGCTAAGGTATCCATCAATCTGCTGCCACACAGGTTTTGAAGTTCAGTGCCAAATTAAAATACAGACCAAATCAAATGCATTCACTTTGCAGAGCTTCAGTATCCCACCATGTCATGTTGTTTGTGACCTGTTTTGATAAATAAGTGATATTCGAAAGGTATGTTTGTAAAAATGTTGACTATTACTTTTGAACATGCCAACAGTGGTAAGCAAGGATTTTAAATTGAGTGATAATAACTGTAATTAACAAGTAAAAGTTTTTAAGTTTTTTGTTTTTTGTTTTTGTTTTTTTCCTAATTATGGATTTTATTTTGTATAGAACATATATTTTGGAATGTTAGCATGCAGTCTGTCTTTTGATAGAATTCTGTTTGCTGCTATCTGTAGTCTTAATGGTTTTAAGCTAATATTTCTCAGCTAAAGTTTTAATAACACAATAGATTAATTTTCCGATTTCCACCTTTTAATATTTGAAAAGAAATTGTAGTTTATTGTTAAATTGCTGTTTTCCCAGTTAATGATTTTATGTGAAATAGTAATATTTTAACAGTGAATTGTAATGAAATACAAGTTCTAAATAACTAGTTCTCTCAATACTTATATGAAGCTTAAGATCTAAAATATGTATGTGGTTCCCATGGTTCTCATTGTTTTGAGCATTTGCAAAACTTGTTAGGATGCTGTTTTAATTAGCAGGCAGGATTTTCCCATTTTTCACATTCTGAGAGGGATCCATAGTTGATTCACTGTTTGTATAACAAAACCCATTTCATTTTTCTCATTCTGTATTTGTGTAGTGTGTGGGGGAGGCACGGGTGTTGCAGGAGCCGAGCAGAATGGGATCAAAGCCACTGTGATTCCACAGCAGTTTTCACAGAGTATAGATTAACAGCTGTTATTGGCAGTTAAAGGGTCCAGAGATGCCAGATATTGAAGATGTTAAATGTGACAATAGAAGTGTGGTGTCAGCTCCTTTGTAACAAAGTCCTACATACTAACTATCAATGCTGTTAGCAGTTTCATGTCAGTAATGCTTGACCTTCACCTCCACAGGAATGAACTGAGACACATATTTTTAATTGATGATGAATAAAAGACAAACATACTTTTAAAACGTTGGGTTTCAGATCCACTGAAAGTCACCGTTGTAGCTAAGCAATGACAAATATTTAGGAAAATAAGTCTGAAAGAACTTTGAAGTAATCAAATAATTTTTATGAACTGAGATCCATGGGAAAAAAAAAAAAAAAAGAAAAAAAAAAAGAAATAAGAATTATCATTAATGAGTGGAGAAAATATGTGTGGTCTAAAAAAGAATGGTACAACCTTGCAGTAAACTCTATCTGGAGTTCAGTGAAAACAGTTGAGTATTACACACAGTGTTGCATTATTCATGAAACAAGCAAGGTGGCCTAAGTCTGTCTCTTTCCTTGAGAATGACCTATTTTTTTCATGATATACTAAAGGTTTTAGGGGAATCGTTCATTATTTTTCATAGTCTTGTGGACATGCGCTGAAGCACTCAAGCTATGAAATACAACATTACTGAAGAACATATATTGTAGTGGAAGTGGATGAGTATAATATAGTGCAGACTGTTGTGTGGAAAGGTCATTAAATTGGCTGTCTTTAAGATTGTAAACTTGTTACTGTAATACCTCCTTAGAATAGCAGATTGGTTTTGTAACAGATAAACTGAAGAACTGAAGAGAATAGTTATGTATGGAAAGATCATTTCTTTGTTGTAATTTACTGTTCTGTGTGTTTTCTCTCTCTTTCTCTCTTTTTTTTTTGCTTTTTCCTGGCCCATTCAGTTCCTTCAGATGTTTTTTTTGTAAATTCACTGTGGAAAGGATTTTATGAATATCTAGGAAAAAGACAGCCTGCTACTCTTACCATTGATTGGTTTAACACTACAAGCAGCAAAGTGAACGCCACATTCACTGAAGCATCCAGTCTACAAATCAAACTATCAGGTAGGTTCTAGGTTCAGAATTCAATATTACAAGAAGAAAAAAAGCAGTCCATTTTGGGTTTTTTTGTTTGTTTGTTTTTTGTTGTTGTTGTTGTTGTTATTTGTTTGTTTGTTTTTTATTTTTCCTGTCCAGATTTGTTTTATTTTCTCTTTTACAGAAATGAAGCAAAACCTTTTTTTTCTCTACAAACTTTTTACTGCTTATTTTGCAAAAGGAGAGTTGATAAATATAGCAGTCACTTTAGCAGAGATTTCGGTCAATTTTTATGTGGTTACTCAACATTTTTTTTCCCCTTACATTTCAAATAAGTAATGAGATGTTTGTTGTTTGCTTTTTTTTTTTTTTTTTTTTAATCTTGGACTTCTGGGTAGTATTGATCTTTGAACTCATGGGTAATATTGAAGTGGCAGGCAAAGTGTATTTTAAGAATTTTAAGAATTCATTTTAAGATTTGTCATACTGTGAGGCTCCATTATTCAACAGTGATTAATGGCTGCATTTAAACAACTTGGTCTTCAAACTCATGTGATGTACAGTAGGTGCAGATAAATTAAATAGCTAAATAAATTATGCATACATTTTAATCAACATCCTGTATTTCTTTCAGCAAGTCTAACTCATGTTCTGATATAGCCTCTGTCTCACTCCAATTTATAGGAGGGAGAGGAGGTTCTTTGATGCATGCATACCCAACGTGAGATTAAGAACAGTTCAAGTGTTCGTCCAACAAGTTTATTATGAATCTTAATCAATCAGGGAGATGGGGAGGGGGAGACTGGTGACTATTATGTATTAGGGTGATGGGGAAAGGAAAGCAAGAGATAGGAAAGGTAAGAAAGAAGCAAGAATTGCATAAAGTAGGGATAGTCACCACCAAGATTCAGCAGCCATTGCATGCCGTTCCTATAGTCCAAGGCAAAAGCACAGAGGGAGAGCAGCAGCAGTGTGGCCAGCTTTAAGCAGCAAGAAAGTACAGCGCAGAGCAAGTCCAGGAGGAAGAGACAGGTCTCGGGCAGCAGGTCCAGGAGAGTCTGTCTGCATGCAGGCATCAAGTTGTGAGGCTTCTGATGTCAGACACCTAACCTCAGGATTGCTTGGTCCCTTTTATATCCTTCTTCTGCCAATGCAGCATTCCTGGGTGCTTGGGTAAGAGCCATGTGCAGCACCTCCTGAGATGGCCATCTCCCTTGAGATAAGCCCACACAAACAGCTGCTTCCCAGCCATTAAGCTGCAGCATGTCTCTCTCATTGTCCCTGGCCTGCAAATCTTCAGACAAAAGATTTTGCCAACTTTGACCAGGACTTGCCCAAGACATGTCCATCTTCCATCTATGTCCTTCAGAGGATCTCTCAGCCTTTGCTTAGGACATGTCCATCAGTGTTCCTCAGCAAGTTTTGAGACAATGGTGCAAAAAATAATCTTACACCCTCTGATCACAGTTACATTTGTAAAGATGGCCATCAGAGGTCAGTACCTTCTAAGATCAATCACTCAATGATCAATGCACTCAGTACAGAGTTCAGAGAGAATTTCACTATCATAGAACACATTTTCTTTCACTGTACCTCTGATATTTATCATAGCAATATATTATGATGTAAGTATTTGTCTAATTTCACAGTTTTTTAATTTTAAATTAATTTTAACTAATATTACAGTTCTAATTGACAGTTATTTTAGAGAGGAAATAATTGTATATGTATTGTTGTGAATAGTGTTGAATTAGTGCATGAAAAGACAGATATTCTTGAGCATTTATCTATAAAACCAAGCAGTGCGAAAACATCTCTGCATACTGCTATCAAATATGATAAAGGGAAAGATCATTAAAATAAGATCCTGTTTTTACAGCACTGTAAACCCACCTTTTATAAAACTATGTTAATACAGTATGATTTCTACAAAATATTGTATTTGACATTGAAAGCAAATCTGAACAAACTGATTCAAAAATTTCTTAAAAGGCATATGTTACCTCCTTTATGTTAATAGGTGTTTACAAGAAGGAAGAAGCCCATTTGCTACTGAAAATTTTTCAGATAAAAGGATCTAATGACATTTTCATAAACAAGTTTGAAAATGGCAACTGGGCACTAGATGGTTATGTAAGTAACCAGAATGATATTGATAAGCCTTGCTGAGTGTAATACTTTAGTAATTTGTGACCTTCTGTATAACTCTGTCTTTTTATATGATAAATATTACATACGTCACTCTAGATATAAACGTAGAAATCAATGTTTTTATTTTCCCAAGTGTGTATACAGTCTTCTATCTTCCACACTCCCATTAGAATTTCTAGTTTATTAAATTAAGAATGGAGTTAATAATTATATTTTGCTATGATTTTGCCTTGTTTTGTTGCATATGAGTGGGAATTTGTACTTTGTGAAACAGTTCACTGTCCTGAAAGTCTTAGTTCAAAAGAATTCTCAGTTGAGGAATGGATGTGTAACAGAAAATGCCACACAGAAAGTGAGGATGAGCCATGTTGTATTTGTTATTGCAACTGTTTTCCCATATTGATATACAATACAGTTCTGTCACATGTTCAGTCTTAGCTATTTACACAGTACAGTTTCAGTATAAAGGGAAGGGTAGAGATGTAGTATTTTAACAGATTATTTAATCTAGCTTCAAATTTGCACTCACAGGATATTTTCTTGTCTAGTCATTTAACAAATGCTGATTCCAAGCACTGGTATTTAATCTTGAAGAAAAAGAGTTTATTTTCATCTTTGCACTTCTTTGTGCCTTGTGATACTCTCTATATAAAATATTTTTTAAATGGACAGAAAATTCAGTGAATTTAACTGTATACTTCATCAATTATGTGAATATAAGTCAAAGAACTTTAAAGCCCAATATTTACATCAGATATTTTAAAGTCATTCCATGTTTTTTATAAACATTAATAGTGTTGCAAATTTAAAATTATAAATGTTCTATAAACAAATTCATTAACATTTTAAGGAAAAAAATATTTGTAATAAATCTGGATATTTAAATCAGAAAAAAAAAAAGTGCATAAATAAGCTTATTTATTTCCAAGATTATTTTCTTTTTTCTATTTCTATTTATTGTAGGTGTCATCAGGGCTTGAAAGAGGTGTTTTTACTTATCAAGGTGACATACATGGAAAAGACTTTGGAAAATTTATGCTCCAAAGACAAGGTAAATGCATTCATAGAGTTTTATTGCGTATAATATTTTTAAGTCTTGCAAGAGTGAATTCAACAAATGACTCTGTCAACTTTCTAGCCAAAGTAAGCATGTTTATTTCATGCCATTGCTATTATAAAATATATAATAAAGTATGTGTATTTGGAATTTACAGTTCAAATACTAAGTTAATTCTGCTTAATATGTTATCACTTAATCTTCTGTAGCAAAGTAATATGATGATTATAAGATGTTCCTAAAAAAAGCCAAATTACAACTGTTCCCTTGTCAGTCAAGGGTTTTTTGAATGTAACAGATGTGTCACATAATGCAAAGCTTTTATTTGGTTCAAATACATAAAATGAAATCAGAATCATAAAGGAAATTGAAAAGACAGAAACACTGATTTTAACAGTTTCATTAGGAAATGACTTATTTCAGAATATGTATTTATTTGGGTAGATGTGTACTTCACTGTCAAAAATATGAAATTAATGACTGGGATAAATATTGCACCCATGGATACAAGTACTCCAGGAGCTGGTGAAAAACTAGTTACTATTACTGTATTTTTTTTTTCTCATAAAAATTAGTATAACATTTATATTTAATATAAATATATTAATATTTATCCTAAATATTTATTCATAAAATATTTTTGGGAAATACCAGCCATAGGCATCTGCATTTTCTGATGCTTGAGCAGCATATACATAAGACAGTATTTATGCAGTAAAGTATTGGGCTAGCAGGAATAGGCAGCCTAGCCAACACATCTCTACACCAGCATGAATCTGCATTTTACAAATTATCACAGTTTTACTAACATCACCGGTGCGGTACCAACTGGCCTTCAAAGTTCTCCCAAAACTCCCTGCTATTTCTTCATTCTGTTACCTGGTGTAAAATCAGTTACGCTAAGGATCTTCTCATCTTGACTACTTTCATAGTGCCACGTGTGTTTAATCACAAGGAGAAAAGATCTTACTCTTCAAATTCTCACCCTAAGAACTGCCAGTTACTGAATCTGCACAGATTATGTGCCTGTACTTTTGTATAATCCACGTCATTGTATCTAAACTGCTTTTTATTTCTGATACTAGCAATCACAATATGAAAGTAGAGCACAAGGATCCATTCAAGCATATATCTTGTTAAAAAGCCTTTGATACCTCTAAACAGTGGGGCTGTGGTTTGCTGGGTTTTCTTCTTGTCTTTACCTTTTCTTGAGCCAGGCCAGAAAAATGATCCCTACTTCTCCAGTTAGAATCATAGAATCTTTAGAGTTGGAAGGGACCTTTAAAGTTCATCTAACCCAACTCCCCTGCAATGAACAGGGACATCCACAGCTAGATCAAGTGGCCTAAGGCCTTATCCAGCCTCACCTTGAAGGTCACTAGGGACAGAGAACCCACCACATCACTAGGCAACCTGTTCCAATGCATCATCACCCTTGCTGTAAAATGCTTTTCTTATCACCCTTGCTGTAAAATGCTTTTTCCATATATGTAACCTAAATCTCCCCACTCTGAGCTTGAAAACACTTCTCCAACATCGCAGACCCTGCTAAAGTCTCTGTCTCCTTCTTGCCTGTAGCTCCCCTTTAAATACTGAAAGATCACTATCAAGGCACCTCAGCCTTCTTCTCTTCTCCAGGGTGAACAGCCCAAACTCTCTTAGGCTGTCCTTGTAGGAGAGGTGTTCCATCACTTGGATCATTTTTTGAGCATCTAGACATGCTCCAGCAGGTCTATATCTCTCTTGTACTGAGGACTCCACATTTGGAGTTTGTATGCAGATCCTTCAGCCATCATCCCAAGTCCCTGAACTCGCTTTTGATAACCCTGGACATGCATGTTAGCTGCTTCATCTCTCCCTATATTGAAAAGCAGTAAGAGGTTGTGGTCTGTTGGCTGTACCAGGCGAGGTACTTTCCTGATGTCATCCCAGCCCCAGGAAGACAATAGACTTCTCTATGAAGAGGTTCAGCTCAGCAAATTGGATGTGCAGTTTCCTGCAGGGAAGAATCATATACAGCTAAGACAAATTTCTTCTTCAATGATGTAGTTAACCTAAAAAGAGCTTGGATACATTTGCTTTAGCAGTGAAATCAGTAACAAGTGAGGAAAAGGGAAGAAGAAGCAGAATGACAATTCAACAGTTACAGTATTTTCTGATTGCTGTATTCTATGATAGCTGAAAAATATCAGCCTTGAGAGCTGTAATATGTAGCATGAGAGCTCAGTCAGTGTATTCCAAAGGCTAGTAAGGAGCTGAAGTGTTATTTTTACACATGCACTCTTAGGCTGAGGACTTCTTTACTTTAGCTTTGACATCTCAGAAGTGAGGTTTTTAATAATGCAGATACTATCTTTAAATATTGATATAGTTGGATTTCTTAGTGTGATGATTTACTAGACACTGATGTCTATAGGTTGCTTATTCTCCATTGAAGAACTTACAGTTAAGAGGACACAATAAATTTCAGACCAACGTTGGTAATAACATCTGTTCATATACTGTCATACTCAGAAGTATTTATTTATTTATTTATTTATTTATTTATTTATTTATTTATTTATTTAAAGTGTTGTGTTCATGAATATTCTGCTGAGGTAATGATCTCGTATGTCCTCAAGCTGAAGACTTAACATATTTCAAATTACTTGCTGCCTTTAAAACTAAACCAGAACTGTGCATAAACTCTGTATGCACACTCACTGGTGCATATAAAATGTAATATAAAATGTGTCACCTGCAAGCATACTTCAAAGAGCAGCATTTGCTGAGAAGTACTTGGTTAAGTATGAAAGACTAAACTCTTTGAAGAATTCCCTATCACGCATTTCTAGGGAAAGACCAGGCTTAGTGGGTATGGTATTCTTGGAATATCATGAGAAGTGGGGGGGAAAAAAAAACTAAATTAATTGTAGTACTGTTTATTCTCTTTCAGAATCGTTTTTTTTTTTTTTTTGTTTCTAGCCTTAGAGAATAGCTTAGTGAGAAAACAGATCTCTGTTATCTATCTGCCAAAAGAATTAGAACTTTCAGTGATTTAGGGTGTTTTGCTGCTACTGTGAACATTTTTCTTTATTTTTTTTTTGTCTGTTATCTTTTAATATCTTGTTCTGTAAGGCCTGCAAGTCCACTGCTAGTTTCTGTTTTTTTAATTGCTGATGGCCTATGCAATCAGTTATAGATTTGTATTCTAAAATGTTGGCTATTTCCATTCCAATCTGAAATATCATAGGATCATAATATCATCTAGGTAGGAAAATGCTTTCAGCATCATCAAGTCCAATAATCAACCTGAACTACAGATTCCCATCACTAAACCATGTGTCATAATGACACATCTGTACATCTCTGAAGTATCTCCAGAGATGGGGACCTCACCACTGCTCCGGGCAGCCTGTTCTGATGCTTGGTCATCCTCCCCATGAATACACCCTTTCTCTTATCTAATCTAAAACTTTCCTGGCACAACTTGAGAATGTTTGTTTGTTTGTTTGTTGTGTGTATATACTATCACTTGTCACCTGAAAAAAAGTGACCAATACCCTTCTTGCTGAAACCTTTCAGGTAATTGTAGAGTGCAATGAGTCTCCACTCAGTCTCTTCTCCAGACTAAACAGCTTCAGTTCCCTCATCTACTCCTTTGTATGTTTTATTTTCTGTCCCTTCACCAGCTCTGTTGCTCTTCTCTGTACATGCTCAAGCAACTCATTATCCTTCTTGTATTGTGGAACCTAAAACTGAGAACAGTACTTGAGGTACAGCCTCACCAGTGGTGAATATAGAGAGAGACAATCCCTTGTTTGGTTCCGCTGGCCGTGATATTTCTGATGCCATCAATTTTCTTGGTCCCCTGGGCATGTTGCCAGCTTATATTCAGCTGGCTATCAACCAGCGCTCCAAGAGAGTGGCTTTCCAGACACTCTTCTCCAAGCCTATATAGCTGCATGGAGTTGTTATGACCCAAGTGCAGGAGTAAGTCCACACTAAGAGAGGTCATGATGCAGGTAAATGCCTTTCCAGTCTCTGCTCGTGAATTTTATACCAGTGCAAAAGCTGCTGCTGGATGCTCTAAACCTCATGTCTCACCTCTTGAAGGAGACTGTGATACAGTCAGAATACATACAGTGGTGCTCAAGCACTGCTGAACTTTGGAGAATCAATGTGATTTATTGCAGTTACCTCAGTTCTCCTGTCCTTTTCCATATTTTATGTAGTCACTCGTAGCAAGTTGCTTCTAAGCTAATATTAAGGATACTTCCATAAAATAATTAATCATTTGTTATAGAAGGATGTAGGGCTTCATTTTATTCAATTTCCAATAGATGTAGTTTACGACTATGAAATTAAATTGAAACAGGTATCATCTGCTGAATACCCTTTTCGAATCGTTTTCATAATTTTTAATTATACATTGTTCAGTGGCATTAACAATATATATGTGTGATACTGAATGTCATATACAGAGTATTTTTAAAAGGAATGATTTTGTCAAGTCAGCATTTTCTTTCTTTTTGAATAGAAAGAGAATTTTGTGGTAGAAAAACTAATAATTTTATTTCTGTTTTTTGTTGTTGTTGTTTTGTTTTCTTCTTTGCTTCTGTTTAGGTCCCTTAAGTGCAGACACAGACCTATCGAATCACTACTATGGTACAAACAGCAGTTCTGTTGCAGCTGCTATCCTGGTACCTTTTTTTGCTCTAATATTATCAGGGTTTGCATTTTACCTCTACAAACACAGGTATTGTAAATCTTATATATTTGGGATCTGAATATACTGTTTGTCTTAATTTTGAAAACCATGAGTAACTAGAATATGCAACACTGAAGCTTTAAAGAATATCTTTGCTCTAGAAAGGCAGACATTACTAAACATTCCACCAAAGGGGTTCAGTGCAGAGAAGTTCTTAAAGTTGAATTAGAAATATGAGTCAATGTGTTGTGAAGCAAAAACCTATAAATCTTGTTTTGTTTGAATGTCAGCTGGAAATCTCACATCATGCTTTATTCTTTCATTTTAATGTTCTATTAAATTAAATATATGCTAGGTGTTTTTTGTTGTTGTTGTTGTTTTGTTTTGTTTTTTTTCCAAAAAATAATGAGACTACTTGCAGTGCATGCTGAATAAGTTAGCAGATACTACTAATATTGGCAAGACTTCAGCTTGTATGAAACTTCTATATATCAACAGATAATAGAATAAATGTGGTCATTTTGTATCAAGTCAGGTTTAAAAGCAGATGTATACAGCTGATATGTTTATTGGCTAGAGCTTTCTGGGGCAATTTTTGTTTTGTTTTGTTTTGTATTGAGTTACAATATTCTCTGACTGCCTTGCATTATCAGCAGTCTGCAAAATGCTGCTTAACAGAAATACTGATTTAAACAACACACTCATAAACCCCTATTTATTATGATAACAGGAGTATTCTGTGGTTTTGAAAAGGGGACAAAGTGATGTCCACTGTTGGGTTGTGATGGACTTGGCAGTCTGCCTACTTCAAATTATTAGATGATCAGTGATTAATTTTTTTGCAAGGAAACATGAACTTGTTAGCGCCAGTTAAAACAATACACGTCCAGAAATGAAATATTACTTAGCAAAGAAAAAAAAAAAAAAAAAAAAAAAGGGAAAAAGAAAACTGATCAGGAAAAACTAAGAATTGTGCCTCAGGACAAAGGTATTGAAAGATATCTTTTTGATTCCTGCATTCTCAGCTAGCTCCTTCCCTGAAAAGAGGGAAGCTTATACAGAACCACAGAAGAATAGGCATATTTATTCAAGTAGGGTAAAGAAATGGAACATAAAGGGAACATTGCTAACACTTTCCTCTTAGAAAGGGGAGGAAAACTAAGTGAAATTTAATAAGACTGTAATATGACCTATAGGTATATTTTGCAGTTGTTCTGTGAAGTGTTTTATGTTGGATGGGAGTAGCAGATTTCTTTCTCTGAAAGAAAGGATGTTGCAAAGTAAAGAACAGAATCTGTGACTTTTTTAAATGAATTTTGCAAAGTGATGTAGAAGCAATTATGCCCCTAGAATCTATCTGTATCCATGAATTTGAAAGCATTTTCTTATGGAAAATTTTTACTTTTATTTCTGTTGTGTATATGTCAGATTAATAGCAACTAATTAGAGTCAGAGGTGTTAGAGCTTTTTTACATAGTTTCAATACCTTTTGTCTATCAGACAGGGTGTGTCTCAGTAGAGACTATCTCGGTCTCTCTAAACAAAATGAAAATACTAGTAATTATTTACAGTTAGGAAAGGTCCTATGTTAAGATTTCTAACCATGTTCTGTTACTCCTAAAATTAAGATGTTGGGTTAAAAAAAAAAAAAAGTTTAACTACTAGAACTATTTGTGAGTTGTCAACTTCCATTACCAACATATTTCCAGTGAGAATTTTCCCTATCTGCTACCCAAAACAGAATCATTTTGTAGAAGAGTCTGATTTTCAAAACCCTCTTGAGGAGTTTTATCTTGAGATTCTTTGCTAAATTGTTTAACATTAATTAAGCAATAAGCATCCTTTTTTCTTTTTTCTTTCTTTCTTTTTTTTTTTTTTTTTTCCTCCTTCATTGATTTTCTGGCCCTATTTCAGTTACTGAAATGATAAAATTGGGAAATCTGAATAATTCTACTTCATTTTTTTATTTAATTATTGGCTTGATATATTCTAACAAAACTTTGCATAAAAATATGAACATCCCTGAAGTTCTGATATGTTCTACATAGTGGTAAAATAAAATTAAGAATGGAAGAGTAGATAATTATTTGAATCCTTCAGTCTATAAGTATCAAAATAACTATAAACATTAGACAGAATTTGGCCAGTCAGATTACAGATGTTCGGATATATACGGTCTTTGCTGAGGTGTCTAGTACTGTTTGTTGCTGGACGTATGTGTGGAGCTAAGCACGTATACTATGCCAGAGAAATGGAATAACCAAAATTAGCATCCCTTATCTGAAGGGTACTACCACTAACAGCATGCATTTTTCTGTATGTTTACTGTCTATTGTTGCCTCACTGAAGCTGCGCAGAATGACTTTGCACTGATTGGAATAAATGTTTCCACTTATGGAAAGATTCTTTTATGGTCAGAGTATAGCACTCTAAAAATGAAAATGTCATCAGAAACCATCATAATTGTTGCTACTGACAAAAAACAAAAACATTCTAAATGTTATCAGTTCACAAGGTACTTTTTTCTCTTGCTGCACATTGCTTTCTTTCTGCCTGCCAATTTTGGCACTAACGGGCTATCAAGTTGTCATTCTGTTGACAGATTTTATATAGGGAAAATGCATACCTGTATTATGCCTGTGCTGTCTCAGTGCTTTGGTGGTATTGGTGTGCCCATTAAGGATTTGTATTCTTCATGTTCTAAGAACAACTTCCTGACAGATTTATCTTACTTTTTAAGTCTTGATAACATCCTTTATAGATCTCTCTTTATCTATGCTAGACAGAGCTGTGCAGCTTATATTGAAAGGATGAAAACATTAAAGATAAAACCTGCAGTAATAGTAGAATTTTTATTGTTTACTAATGGCCATTTCTTGCCTTTCTTTCCAGAACAAGACCAAAAGTACAGTACAATGGATATGCTGGACATGAAAACAGCAATGGACAGGCTTCATTTGAAAATCCTATGTATGACACAAACTTAAAACCCACAGAGGCAAAGGCTGTGAGGTTTGATACGACTCTGAACACAGTTTGTACAGTGGTATAGCCTACAGTGCCCAATATGACTGATTCATAGCCATACCTCTGATGGACAAGCAGTAATTCCTTTGGTGCCATATACCAGTTTCCCTTCTTCTCTTGGCTTTGCTGCTGTAATCTTTAACATCTTCTGTGAGCCTACATGCAGCTAAATTTTCTGGTAAAAATGTGTCAGTCTTCTGGGGATCAGAGAAGGAATATTTTTTCACCTGAAGTTGGAATAAAATGCCTGGCTGCGTCTGCTTCAACTCAAGGCACACTTTAAGGAAGACTGCCAAGTCACGTCAATTAGTCATATTTAATGCCTCAGACTTCCATATTTGTATGTGGCTGGATGCCTTTCAATGCATTCTTCTGGGCACCTGGATAAATCCTTTGAGTACTGTGACTAATGATAGCACCACAGATTTTCCCCAAGAACAGGAATAAATGAAGAAATAAAGCTCTCTTGAAGGAGAAGACAACCTTCCTTGAGGTTGCATACACCTGCAAATGCTTTACCATTGAAATCTTGCGAAAAGCAAAGAAACTTACAGTGTGTCTCATACATAGGGCAGTTTGCCAATTTCCCAATCAGCCGTTATATTGCAAAATGTTAATGCACAATTTTTTTGCACTAGAGCGTTGTGGATGACTGATTAAGATACTGGTAAAAATATACAGGGTTTCTACTGTTCATTGTATATAGACATTCACTCACCTTTTGTCAAGCAAAAACGTTCCACAGTAAATTTTCTTGGAATGTTAAATTATTAGCCCCATGCTTAGCACCAGTTAAAATCTTGTGCAAAAGAGGATAATGTACCTTTTGTCAAAGTTCAACTAAATTTATTTCTAACCATGATTACAAGTCAATGGAGACTTTCAGCCAGAACAAGAGCCCATTTCTAGGAAATTTTCATTGGCAGTATGATTGTTTCCTTCTGAAATCCATCATCAATTACCAATTGTCAGTGTTACACTATTTAACAGCAGGGGGGTTAGCAGCTATTGCTGCTTGCCATGTAAAAATGTGAATAGTAATTTATTTTAGATAGCTCATAAAGCCTATGAGCCAGTGCTCATAATACAGTCTTCCCTTTTGCATTTTTTTTTCATTCTTTTCCTGAAAGAATGACATCATTTTCTCATGTTACATGGAACTAAAACACATTATAGTAGCATATGTATACCCAGCGTAAACTATCTATATCAAGCTGTTATTCAGTTTCTACTTTGAGCAAAGAAGCGTGCAACCATCTCTTTGCATTCTGGATTTTGTTGTTTGTTTGTTTGTTTGTTTGTTTTCTTGATTATTGCTTATTGCTTTTATACTCAGTTTGACAGAGAAAGTTTAACATTTCTTAATTTCTAAATAGAGATGGTTAAGTAAATCATTAACATTTTCTTAGAAGTTGTACTGAATGAAAACATACAAAAAAAGACGCCAATGAGAAAATTAATTAAATCTTAAACTTAGGAAGTTACAGAAGACAGCGAACTAAAATTTGATTTTATTCCTACACACTGAGTTTGGAAAAAGGAAGTTGCGTTGCTTTTCTATTAAATTCAAGTTTAAGTTGTTTTTTTTTTTTTTAAATTTTCTAAATTTCAAAGTGTCTTAATTCCTGTTGCTCTGTAAAAATGGAGACAAATATTTGTGAACTCCATGTGTGTGTGGTTCTGGCTGTTACACAAACAAAAAAGGAAGTGCAAGTCTAATAACTGATTTTCAAGTAATTTGCGGAACAGAAAGAAACATCCAAGGATAACCAACCCTTGGTCAGTTCAACGACTCTACATCTGTTAGATGAAAAATACCAGCAATATAACACAGCATTGTAGGACCTCCAGATATTATGTTCTTCTTATGAGCAAGAAGTTTTAAAGTGAATTTAATAAATAATCCTTTTCAGTAAGTTCCTTCTTCATTTTATAATAGTTTTTGGCTTTCTTTTTTGTTTGTTTCTGAAGTAAGTTTCATTTATCTGTCATATCTCAGACCCCTTCACCTTTCTTGAGAAAGAACAAAGTAATCATATCAAAATTGTTGTGATCTCACCCTATGTACAGGGAGCTACTCTGCAAACGATTATCTTCCTTAGAAACAACGGGCCAGGGAGGGAAGCTGCTGAGAGATTAAAGTTTTTGGCAGGTGTTCAAAATCATTGCTGCTGCTTTGGAAGTCTTTCTGCAGTAGTGATGGCAGAAGACAAAAAGGAAAAAAGTAAAAGGAAAAAAAAAAGGGAATATTGAAAAGAGGTGCAAAATTCTACCTATTGATATTTTCTGTAAATGTATTCTTAAGTGAACTATGTCATTATAACCACTGAGGAATGCATTGAAGGAAAGTTCACAGAAAGATAGCTGTTAAATTCTTTGGTTTGGTTTTTCCTTTTTTCTTTTTTTATTCTTTGCATTCTCAGATTCTCTGCATTCTTTACCCGGTGTTACATTTTTAGGAAGTTATTCCAGAATGTTTTTTCCTAACTGAGTGTTCTCTGATAAGAGATGCTCAGAATCGGAGCACACTGACAAATCATTCCAAGCAGTCTGTTGGGAGCATTGCTTAAACAGAAGCTTTAGACTTGAACCTGTAAAAGGAAAGGTCTCATGGTTCTATCAGTTCTATCCACTACCCTCAAATACCTCTCCTTCTCCATGTGTTTGAGTCTTCTGTTCGGGTTGGAACTCTTACTCCTGAAGTTGTTTTACAGAGGGCTGTGTATGGTGCTTCATCAGAATAAGACTCTTAACATGTTGTATGGTGGCCAGATAATGTCAGCCAGGAAATCTGAGATATATGCAGAAGACTTTTCCCCAAGTGTTGACTAGATCATTAAGATGGGCTAATAAGACATGCTATCTATTTTTTTTTAAAAAACAGGTTATGTGCTTCAAAGCTGTTAAAAACTGCTGCTTGTATCACACATCTTGCCTTTCTCCAGGCTAGCTGCAATAATTTTTTTTCTTGTGTAAAATATTTTGTAAACAAATAAAGGCTGTTATTATTAAAAAAAAAAAAAAAAAAAAAAAAAAAGAGAGAGAAAAAAACAACACAACAAATAGGTGGGAGGGTGAGGGCGGGGGGGATTGGGAAAGAACGCTGGCATTATGATCAAGTCAATCTAATTTTCATTCCCAGTATTTCATCCTGCATTTCACTACATGCTGCTGTGACATGAAGTAGGTGCAAAAGAACTTTTTGTACAGAGATATATTTTTTATGAAGGATTTGTAAAATTATTAAATATGCTGTACTTTTTTGATTAATGTAGGTAAATTGTTAAAAATAAATGTTTTTACAATACAAAACAAATTGTAATTTTCCCAATAATGTAAAATTTACCATCTTTAGCAGATTTTCAGTTTGGATCCTATTACACATGTATTAATATTAAAGTGGCCTGTTAAAAATAAACAGTATTCTCTTTGGGGGGAAAAAAAAAAAAAAAGAAAAAAAAAAAAGAGAGAGAGAAGAAACTATAAGAGATTGTAATATAGCCTGTGCAATTCCACCTACCTTGAAAGCAAACTCAGAGTTCTAATTAAATATTTAATTTTAGATTTTCAGCTTTTGTGTGACCTGTTCTTCCAAACGTTCTCCTTCTGTTTGATTTTACACTTCATAATTTCAGGTGGTGATTTTTCATTACTTTGGATTGTTCAGCAGAATCTTCATCGGGCCACTCTGGGTTTCCAAGCATGATGTAACCTGGCAAAAATTTTTGGATGTTGTGCGGCGGTATAGGACCTACCTCCTGTTATCCTACACTTATCATTCAGATTTTAAAATAGTACTTCATATCCCAGATCTTTTAGTTATTTTATAAGAAAATAACTTATTTGCCCACAAGCTTGCATCCTCTGTGTGAGTGATGGATCACATGGAACCAGAGGTATTTCCGGTTCTGATGTCTGAGGGCTGGTTCTGAAAGCACCTAGATGTACTTAGTGCTACTGACATGAAAATGCTTACGTACATAACAATCTGTATTGTTTTCGTAATCAAAACCTGAAATTTGAAATAATTTCATTTATTTACTTTACTATATACTAATGCAAAGGATTTAAGTATTTGATTTCCTTGTTGGCAGCTTAGGAAATAGTGATTCAGGTTTCAAGTGTGTGGTAGAATTATGTCTGCCATTTGCTTTTGGAAGAAACTTAAGATATGTGTATGTCCTTGCTTTCTTTCTCATTTTCACAACCTATCCTTCAGGTAATATTTTGTAATATACTTTGTTGTTAAAAGTTTGCGTCTCTCAGAATGATCTGACTTTCATTCTGACACTAAAATAAGGTACAATCACTGACATTATCAAAGGAGATATTGAGGCATTATTTGACAGGGAATCATGAATTTAACCTCTTATTCCAAACCATCTTCTGTATGCACCACACAAGTGAACTATTGTTTGCTTTTTCAGTATTGCCAAGCTGCAATGTCAGCTTTTGAAAATTGTTTTTTTCCCCCCTATTCAGAAAAGTAACACAATGTATTTAATTTTGATATAAAATATTTTCTGGTTGTTGAGGACACAAAATCATTTAAGAGCCACATTCAGCTGCTCCCATAAGCAACAAAAGTATTTGTCTTCCAGCTGGCATCTGCTAGCTCTCATGAACAGTACCACATGTGAGAGCTTCCTATCCATCTTTCTTGCTAAAGATGGAAAATTCATTTTTTAAAGCTGATTTTAATTTCAAACTCCAAGAAACTACACCAAATACACTGTACATGCTTTAGGGTGATTACTAACTTGAAAGCACAGGAGCCTGAATGTATATGGTTTAAAGCTTGAGAGAACAGGGGTCAGAGAAGGAGGTTTTCTGCAGAACACTGCCTTATAACAAGGAAAATAAATTAGTTTTAAGCATGTGTCTGTAATGCACGCACATGAAAAAAGAATTTACACAATAAGTGTTTTATGGATCTATTTCATAAGACTTTCTGTGTCGTATAGTCAACAGTAAACTAGTATTAGAGTTTTGAAAACTCGTAGATCACAGACTTAACACAAAATGTGTTTGACCAAAGAGCAGTGTTGCAGTTTGGACCTCACTGTGACAGACAAAAAGCCAACTGCTGGCTGACATGTTCCTTGTGGTTAGTTCTGGGTAAGTGATTGTGTATATGATGTAGCGAAGCAGAAGATACTCCTAAACATGTATGTTTGTACAAGTGTATAATTTTTTAAATATAGCCGTGTGTAGTAATAATATAGAAATGTGAATGTACTTGGAGGGTCAACTTGGGCTCAGTTTCATGGTGCTTAACTTTCAGATGTGTTCTACTGGTTGGTGGAAAATTCATCATCAAGTTGTGTGCTCACAGCCCATGAAGATAAGGTAGGATAGGTAAGAATTTGCTATTAAGATCCATGGGGTGCAGCAAGATAAGTAGAGCCCTCTTTAATCCCTAAGAAACACTAAGGCAAGATAAATACTTAAGCATCTTACTTTTGTCCTGAAGAACATAAATACTTCTATTAGGTTTCATAAGAGAAATCTTGGGAAGCTGTGCAGATTATTTATATCAGCTCCTTTTTAAATGCTTAATTTTCACCAAGAAGTCCCCAAAACATAATGGATAGTGGTTATTTTCCCTCTTACATCAAATAGAGCTGGATATGCTCAGCTCAAATAGTTTCCTTAGCCTGGGGATGTTAACAAATCATCAAGAAAGTTACAACAGGCAATTGGCTCTTGAAAGTAGATGATGAAGAATTGTTTTTACCTCTCCCTCTTTGCAGTGCAGTTTTTGACCTGGTAAAAATTTCTAAGAACTCCTGGGTTATGCACTGCAGACAAATTATACAGAGATCTGTCCTAGCCTGATAAAGCTTCTACTACCCAAGAAATGGGTAACTTGCCACACAATATGAATTTATGTGCCTGGTAGACTTAACAGGAAGAAACAATGGTAGTTAATTGATTTGAAGATCAGATAGCATCTGGAGGAAGGTTTTGAGGATATGATCCTTGACCACAAAAAACCTCATGTCAAATAAAAACCAGTCTTTTTTATATCTTAATGTACAAAATGTTTGAGTTTACTCATGCTGTGAAAAATCATAGCTAAAGTTTGGTTAGAGGGAAAGATTAAACAGTAATGAAAATAAATAGAAATATATATATAAAAATATCTCATCTGAGTACCTTTGAGAAGAATTTAATATCTTCTAGAATTTAAAAACTCAAACAGCAAACTGCTTTAGCGATGAAATGAGGTAGTAAACCTTAGAAGTAAATTCAAAGTAATTAAAGATTGAGAAAATATATCAGCTGAAAGGGTTGACTTTGATTATATACATAGTTTTCAATAAGGAAGCTAAATATTTCAGAAAAATAGCATAGCTACATTTTTAGGATGATGATGAAATTTTGTAAGAAAGGTAATGAATAGAAGATGCTTTAGCAAAGAAATACTTGTAAAGTGCAATGATTAAAGATACAACTAGTGAACAAGACTAACATATTTCATCCTCATCTAAATTTTTCACCCTTAAGTTTGTGATTGGAAAGAGGTAATAATGTGCTTATAAGTATCTAATTGGTGGGACTTGGGTGGGTGGGGCCAGGCTCTTGGTGGTGCCCAGAAACAGGACAAGTGATAATGGGAACAAAATGGAACAGACAAAGTTATATATGAACATAGAAAAAAAAAAAAACTAATTGAATGTGAAGCTGACAGAGCACGAGAACAGGCTATGGAGTATCTTTCTCTGGAGACATTCTAAATCTGCCTGGATTCTTTCCTGTGTAGCCTACTGTACTACCTGCTTTATCAGGGAGGTTGGACTAGGTGAACTCGAGGTCCCTTCCAATCCTTACAATTTTGTGACTCTATGAAAAAAAGCAACTGATTGAGTTGCACACAATAACTAACAAATAGATAACCTCAGCAATTACATGAGTTGTTTGAGTGTTGATTCTCAATCTGATAGTGAGGAATTATCTCTGATAGAGTGATGGTGGAAAATATCCGTGGGGCTACTGCTAGTAGGCTTGATGCTACTCAACATCAATGCAAAAATGAGAATTACATTTTATCTGAAAAGAAATAAAATACATTTAATACAGGTGACAGCAGGAGAACAAGCAGCAATTTGTTCTGTCTGATAACAAACAGATTTAGTGATAGGACAAATAGAAATGGTTTTGAACTGGAAGAGGATAGATGTAGACTAGATATGAGGAAGAAATTCTTTAGGGTGGTGAGACACTGGAACAAGTTGCCCAAAGAGGTTGTGGATGCCCCCACCCTGGAGCCATTCAAGCCAGGCTGGATGGGGCTTTGAGCAACCAGGTCTAGTAGGACATGAGTTGTTCCTGCCTGTAGCAGGGGGGTTGGAACTAGATGATTTTAAAGGTCCCTTCCACCCAAACCATTCTATATTTCTATGATGACTTTTGTCTGATGTAATACTTATTACTTTAAACATAACTTCAGAAATAATTGAAAATGAAATATGGGACATACAGGCCATCTTTATAAAATGAGGTATTAGATCCTAAAACATAATACTCCTGGAAAGAAGAAATTAATCCTGAAAAGAAATGTTAACTGTGATGCTGTGGTAAAATATGATGTACTGATACCTAGTAGATATAAAACTAGGGTACTGAACAGGAAAGCCTCACCATACATGAAACTGTATTAAATTCTGCAAATATTTCAGCAGTCCATTTTGGAAATAGGAAGTCAGAAAATTTTCACAAATGTGATTTAAGGACCAGAAGAAATAACTTTACCCAAAAAAAAAGAAAAAAAACTAAGCCTATTTGATTGAAGATGTATATAATGAGTAACCTCATTATGTTCTACTACAGTATATTCATGAGAATACTAAAGTGCTTTTTAATCTCAGAAAGCACAACAGAAATGGTAGACTTGAAATTGTAGACATGAATTAAAAGGGAAAATTAGGCAAATGCTTTTGCCATTGTATAAAATAATCCTTTGAAGATATTTATCAGAAGAAATTATGTGTTTGTTGTCTCTCCATTCCTGGATGTTTTCATGTAAGATAGACATTACTTCTGCCTTACAGATCTAGTAGTTCTTTCATTTATTGTAATAAAAAAATAATAAATAGCATGCCAAAGCAAAAGTAAACAAGTGAAAAAGCCTCAACCTGGAATCTATAAAATATAAGTCTTTCAATTTGTACTTCAGGAGCCTAGTTACAAGGATCTGAACTATGTATTTGTCACTGGTTATACCAGTGCCAGCAAATTAAATACCCCTGTATTGAAGGCCATTACCTTAGCCAGGCCTACATCTATGCTATTTTAGACTTCAAAACAACATGATAACATTAACTGTAGTGACTAGGAAGAATTATTGTCTCACATTGAGAAATATTTGGGAGAGTACTGGTTAACACAAACTGTATGATTCAATACCATAAATGATCTGGAGCATAAACTCCAATGCTTAGGAGAATTCTTTGCTAAATTTTCTGGGATAAATAGAGTCTTGCAGACTCGAGAGACTCTAAATGCTGGATTGTCATTAGGAGTGCTCATCAAACTGAGCTCAAACATAATCCTGTTATAAAGGCTAATAAACATCACATTTAGCAGCTGGAATTAAGATAGAATAGATGCTGTGAGTTTTATGACAAACTCTTTCCTCATTGTGTGAAAAGCATGTGTAGAATGAGTCCATCAGACTGAAATTTTCCAAACCTTTAACATAAGAACATGTCCTAATTTCAGTAGGATAATCAAGCTTGGGTATATGCTAGGTGAGAAACTGCACTCCATCCACCTGAAAGGGACCTGAGGTAACACAAGATGCCAGATCTCTGCTCATACAACTTGCAATGAAAGAGAAAGGGCACTAACATGTTTTGTCTGATGTGTTTATTTCACAGAGACACCTGGAGAAGACGTTTGTCTTGGTCAAAAGAAGGGGATGACCTGGGGAACTATACAGAGACAGGTTATTTTCTCAGCCACTGGTCAGATAACTAAAAAGGCTTATGAAGGGCCAAATGGCCCTGTTTATAGCCTTCCAGATGTGGAACAATTTGCAGGAGGTGACAAGGTGTCAGTTGTCACTCCTGATGGTCTTCGTTGATAAATTCTTCAGGAAGTCTTTGATTTTGGAAGGGATAGATACAGAATCTCCAGGAGCTTCTGAATCCCTCAGGGAGAATCAAGATCCCCCAGAAATGCCAGCTTTATTCTGATCATCTTGATCATGGGTGAAATAATGAAGTGGACAAACACCAGTTCACTCTACCTTCTCCCCACCACCACTACTATCTACTACACAGTATATGGATTTTTGCTTTCTGACAGTTAGATCTTTCTGATCTCCAGACAGAAATTCCTCATCTTTTTTTTTTTTGTTTGTTTGTTTCTTTATTTGTTTACCTTTTTTTTGGTCCCTCTCTGTTTCCCATGACTCCCCTTCCATTTTGCTCTGACTTTATAAACTAATGTGTAATTCATAACAATTTTGTTTGTGGCTTTTCATGTCGGGGAATAGCAAAGGCTGATAGAGGTTGGAAATGTAGAGATGTAGCTGGGGAAGGGAACAGAGCTTGGTGTTGGAAGGCAAGAATGAAGAAAAAAAATTGCAAAAGGAGTCAAGTAGGCTGGCAAAAGTTTAATGTATGAGGAAATGAAAGGGGAGATGAATAATTTTACCTATTTGTTTTTTTGGTTTTTTTTTTAAGCTACAACTATGGTGTAGCAGGCTTGGTGGATTGCAGCTATTGTGCCTGTAAGTATTGTCACTGATTCACGGTAGAAGATTGTCAGGTTGGTAAAGCATTTCGCCTCTGTGATTCCATACAGGCTATTCACAGAAGTTTTTCATGTGCCTGGAAATAATTTACAGGATTAGTTGCTCCATCTATTAGTTTTCCCATCCAATTGTTCTGTCATTCTGTTTAGATGTTGTCGTAGAAAAACACTGTAATAATAACCATTTCTTTGGTCTCTCAAGGCCTTAAGCTTTATCTTACTTATTCCTTAATTCTTTGAAGTCTAAGAGATGATGGGAAAATTAGAGTCTTCCATTTCCCGAGTACCTCAGAATTGTTCATCTTAGATTTGCTTAAGTTTCGCCTTCTCTGCTCCTTTTTCACACCAATAACCTGCTCAATTTAAGTGACGTTCACTTATTAATTTTAATTCAAATAGATGCTCATGCACTTCTCAGCTCTTAATCTCCATCACATATATATGCACACAAGCACATTTACTTTGCATTTTTTTAGATCACACAAGTTATGAGCACCCCAGGTCCCTTTCTGCTGAGTAGCTATCCTACCACTCATCTGCGCTTCTGTCCAGCGTGCAGAACACTATGCATTTTCCTTTGTTGAACTTCATGCTGTTGTTAACTGATCAGTGCTCTAATATACCTAGATCCTTCTGGAAGGCTTTTTCTCCCTCCAGGGAGTCAGCAGTACCTCCCAGTTCAGTGTCATCAGTCAGCTTGCTGAGGATGCGTCCCATTCCTGCATCCAGATCACTGATAAAGATGTTGCACAGGACTGGCTCTAGATTTGAGCCTCGGAGAACGCTCCTAGTGATAAGTATGATATGCACCAGATAGCTACCAAACTAAACTCAACAGTTGTTGAGTACCAAAATACCAAAGAGCATAGAATAAAAATTCAAATTTGAGCCTAAGATGGGAAAAGGCTGTATTGCATAACAACGACTTCAGAATTGTTTTCAAGAATATTAAAATAATTTAGTGCTAATGCCAACTCATTTGTAAACTAGGGGCTATTGAGAAGTAATAATACTTTGAGACTTCATTATTCAAAAACATTTCACAACTTTACTTACAGTATGTTTTTTTCCCAGTTTGTGTCTGTTGAATCCATTGCTCCATTTCCCACAGATCTTTTGCCAGTACTATTTCTATATTCAAAAGCAAACCTGATTTTAAAGGACATGTAGGGCTGAACTATAAACACAAACCCAGAAATGTCTAATATTTAGCACACCTTCTGTGTTTTCTTTCAGTTTTTTTCCATAGTTATCAACACTAGTATAGCGTACTGCGTTTTCATTAAATTCTGTATTTCTTAAAGAGAAAAGCTACTTTAAGTAGTGTACATTGTAATGTGTACTCATCTTCACAGGCAATATAGTAAACCCTTTCAATTGTGGTAATCTTTTGAGCACAGCTCTCTTTACGCTCTCTTCATTTGCAATTATTTTTACTCACACTCTGTAAGTTTCAATTTCCAGTTCCTTCAGTTCTTCATGTGCTCACTCCTTTTTATATAGACTCCACTTAAAATTACTAAATTTGGTAGCAGAAGTTCGTCACCTTTAGATTCATTTGAACTTTCTCTCAGTGTAAGGAATAAATCTTCACACTATCTTAAGGGAGTATTAAAAGTAAGAGGATACTGTAAAATAAGTATACTTCCACCTTTCTTTTTTTTTAATTAAGGTGAACTGGCTAAGTCAGTATAATCTTACATTTACTTTTGACAAAATACTAAGTTTTTATCCTCATTTTGTCCACAGAGGACAATTTACTTTGTTTTATGCCTTTTTATCAGACAATATTTTCTGTTACTAGCAATAGCTTGGTACCTAGTTGAAATTCTACACCAAGTCAGTCAGTTTTGACAGGATACAAGAAGCCCTCCATAGCTATTATACTGTCAGCTTACCAGTCACTTCAAGAAATTCATTTTGAGAACTTTTGACCAAAGTTAATCCTTTCTCTTTTTTTTTTGTAGTACACATTCATTTATTTTTATGTTGCATTTTGAGACATGCCTTGGTATGCAGAAATGTCAGACAACTTAATTTACTACTGACAGTCATTCTGAGCTACTTATGACTGAAGTAAGATTCTTTTTACCTTACGTTATTCATAAGGTTCACATGCCAGTAGCACAGGAATGACCCACAAGCTGTTTTTCACCTTCAAAATACTTACTGACCTGTCCCTGAAAGAACTGGTAAATTATACATTTTGAGGTATTTTTTTGTTTTGTTTTGGCTTGTGTTTTTTGTTTGTTTGTTTGTTTCAAATATGTTAGATTTTTTTAATTTTTTTTTTTTTTTTTTTTTTTTTTGGTTGGGTGGGGGAGAAAAATATAACTACATTTAGACAGTACTCTTTCTGAAAATGATTTTGAAATGAGGATGCTTAACCAACAATATTTCATTTTAGTGAATTGTGTACTTTTTGTGTCCACACAGGCTAACACAGAGTTCCTGTGAGTTAGTTTTAAGATTTGGTCAGTAAATTTACAGATGACCCCAAACTGGGAGAAAACGTTGAACTGCCTGGGGGTAGTAAGGCCCTACAGAGGAATCTGGGCAGGCTGGATAGCTGGGCTGAGGTCGATGGGATGAAGTTCAGCAAGATCAAGAGCCTGGTCTTGCACTTTGGACACAACAACCCCAGGCAACATTGGATGCTTGGGCAGAATGACTGGAAGACTATGGGGGAAAAAAAAAGAAAAAAAAAAAGACCTGTTGTGTTGATAGATGCTCAACTGAACATGAGTCAGCAGTGTGCCCAGGTTGTCAAGAAGGGTAATGGCACCCTGGACTGTATTATAAATAACATTGCCAGCAGGAGCAGGGAAGTGATTGTCACTCTGTACTCAACACTGGTGAGGCTGTGCTTTGAGTATTGTGTTCAGTGTCAGGCCCTTTGCTACAAGAAAGACGTTGAGGCCCTGAAGCATTTCCAGAGAAGGTCAATGAAGCTAATGAGAATACCAAGGCACAAGTCTTATGAAAGAGCAGCTGAGGGAAATTGGATTATTTAGTCTGGAGAAGAGGATGCTCTGGGGAGACCTTTCATCTCTCTACAAATCCCTGAAAGTGGTGAGGTGGGTTCAGCCTCATTCACAACTGGTGATAAGACTTAAGGGAATGGCCACAAGTTGTGCCAGATAAATTAAATGGTTTTGAAGAAGCATCCCATATTCCAGGGCTGGGGAAGTGTTAAGACCTGAAAAGTTCTTGCAACAACTGTGTTGAGGAGAGTGGTAATGGTGCATGTCTTTGCAAACATTTAAATGTGCTGACACGATTCTTTCAGTACTGAAAGTGTAATTTAAGACCTAGTGGAAATTTCAAACTTTCTGTGCCCGTGTCTGTCAACGTGTCAGCTTCAGAGGCAGTTTTACCTTCCTTTCATTGTGCTACAGAAATACAATCTGAACTTGTGATTAGAGGTGTGTGAACACTGTCTTTAAATTCCATCATTCTGACTCATGAATAGTATTCAAGCTCTTATTTTTGAAACAGAAGCAGTCTATACCTTGGACTTACAAATGCTTGGTAACGTGTGTGAGGTTTAGCTAACAAAAAAATGACCTTTTCTGTGTATGAATCCTGCACATGTGGACATTTGTTTTGTGTGGTTTTGCAACAGAGAAAAGACAAATCCAAAGCAAGCAAATTCCATAACAAGTCTTAATAATCAGAAGAGAGTTTATCTATTGCCTAGGTACAAGACATTCCTATTTGTTTCAGAACTTCTGTCTCCTTTCCAGAGTCTCATTATCAGCAAGTCAGTAAATGACAAGGTCGAGATGGCCTCTCCATCTCCCACAGTTATAAAGGCAAATGCTTCCTGCCATATTTGACAAGAAAATATTCCTTTTCAAAATGTATTTATTTAGTTTTGCATATGTGATGGGTGAAGAAAAAGAGGATAGTTTCTTTTTTATTTTTCTAATAATGCCTTGAAGATTAGCCCCCTCAGGACTTCAGCAAAAATAGCATCTTTTTTTCTAGTTATTATTAGCAGCCCAGGGCACCCTCCAGAATGTCTGAAGCACAAAGACTAAGAACAAAACTGAAAAAAACATTTCTTAGCTCATCAAGGGGAAACAAACAAACAAACAAACAAAAAACAAACAAACAAAAAAAAAACCCACAAAAAAAGGCATTCAAAACCTGTGTCTGACATTAAAAAGTTAGTGAAATTAAGCCTATTTCTATTTCTGCTTTCAATACTGAATTAAAGCGAATTCAGTATGGAACTCTGAAGAATCAATTTTTGATAACTAGTTCCTTAATGTATCCAGTTTTTCCTCCTCTTTGCATTCCTGTGCCAATTGCTAAGCTAACACCCTGTTTATATTCTTCTTTATTCCTTACTTATCCTTCAAAGGATAAAACACATCTAAAATAAAATTCAAATACTTTCTCACAAGTCATTAAGTATCAAAGTGAACAATTCAGTCTGAAGCGTAGGCACACCACAGCAGTGATTTCTGGAGGCATGCTTGATTTGTCACAGAACTTAGCATGTATTTCTCCAATAATACTCAATTAATTATTTTAGTTTAGATACAAATTCTTTACATATGAGACTTCCAGTATTCCATCTGTCAATGTTGCGAATGCTTTTCTCCTCTACAAATGAATTTCTGAGTGATGATTTTTTCTATTGTCTTGTTTACTTTTACATGCCATTTATGTATTCTTAGGAAGTACCTCAAAATTCGTCCCTTAACAAGAAGGGAATCAAACACGGTGAAAGGCTTGAAAGTCTCTCCAGTTTAGAGATAAGGCTGTCATGTTAAATGCCTTGCTAATTGTTTCCTATGCTATAACCTCCAGATTTCTGATGTTTAGTAGTGAGATCTTGCAGATCTTGCTTTCAGTGACCAGTGGAGCAGCTACTTCCTTGTTGTTTTCTTTTTGTCCTCTGTCTGTTCATATGAATGACTAAAGAGAAAACAAATTTGCCTTTGGTCTTTTCAGTTTATTTCTACTTAAAATGAAGAAGAAGAGGTGTCATTTGCAAATGATAAAGCTATATTGGTAGATATTTTCCCTCCAAGCTGCTGACTGCTTGGTATTCCAGAACTTCATCCACTGGAACCTCACCTGAAAGTATGAAATACCATTAGGTTGGCTTTCTTGCTTTAAGTATGAAGTAAATTATGGTCCCTTTTTGCTGAACTTAAAATGAAAAACAAGACACTGTCCCTCCATCTATTTCCTTTCCTGTCCCTTTAGGTAATTTTAGAATTTTTTTCACTTCAGAGATGTATCTGAATAATGATTTTTTGCCAGCTGTCATTCTCTTCCTAGTATTCAATTACATGATAATATATCTGTGCCATCATTGGTCTGTTGAATTTATTTGCTTTTTTCTTAGTTCTGACAGTTTGCATTCATCATCTATTCAAGTATTATTACACCATTTTCCTGTAATTTCTTAGCAGTAATTCTTTCCTACACTGTTTCAGCCACGATAACTGCCTTCTTAACAACTATTTTGACCTGAGCTACTCTACAATGTCATCACTGTGGTCAAATGCCACATCCTGTGCCACAGTCTCTTTTACATATGATATTCTCTTCACTCTTTTTTTCAGCCTTTGCTTGTACTTCTCTCCATTTCTTGAAGAAAACGTTTTCCTCCCCCAGCATCCATATATATTATCTTGTAGAGCATGGATGAAGCACAGCTTCTCTAATGTGTACAGAACAGAAATACAATTTACATCACAACATAAATAAAAGTGGCAAAGTTTGGGTTTTTTTTTTGTTTGTTTGTTTTGGTTTGGTTTTTTTTTTTCAGAAATAGTAGCCTTTTTCATCATCAGTGACAACTGCAGATTTTTCTCTGCAACTCAAAAAAGCTGTCCCTTGATCTAGATTTCTCTATGTAGGTTTGAATTTAATTTTCTGATGAACAACAACACCAAAGATGTGTCAGTACTTAAAATTTTAAGATAGTATTCACTAAATTTATGATGCAAGACTAAAGTCATTGCTCCAAACTGCATTCAGGGAGAGGAAACTACTAGAAACAAGAAAACTTCACTGAATATGAACTGAAAACATCCCCTGTAACACAAATACACAAATCTGGGAAATCAAACAATGAAAGTTATCGGACTTCACTAAAACATGCAGCAAAAAATATGATTAATACTTATTCCTATCAATGAAGTGATGGTAAATATTACAAGCTTTTAAAATTGTATTGCATAGGAAATGAGTCTAGAAGGAAGCATTGAACCAATGACAAGGAAGCAAGTTTGAAATCCTTGTACTCCTCAAAAAAATAAGAAGAATTGAGGTTTTGGACTCTTACAAATGTTCACCTTGAACGAGAAGAGGGAAGACAAGGATTTTGAACAGTAAAGAGGTCATAAGAAGCTTATAAAAGGAGCTTTTATTTGGCAACTGATAAGTTGTTTCTCTATAACAAACAATGACTTTTTACTGGCTACCTGGGTAGGAACTACAACCTACCAGTTTGCATAGCTAGCAAAAATGGCATGTCTGTTTGTATCTTGCAAGTCTCAACATACTGTGTTTTAGAGGCAAGAGAACCTAGGCTCCGTGTACAGAGAACTGGTCAATAGTGTGAATAAAGCCCACAAGGAGATTTGAGAAAAACACCAAATAAAAAACATAGCCAGATGTTTTAATTGAGACTAAAGCAATCTGGGACAGTCATCCAGCTAAGTGACTCTGTACAATTTGTACCAAGGTGAATGCTGAAGCTATCAGCCACTGTCATTCTGAATGTTCTAGTTTTTCTGAATAAATGTAAATTAACTTAAGCACAGAAGTAATAAATGCTTTCTGCAAATCTGGGCAACATAATTATTAATATTTAAAATATGTACCAGTGAAGTGGGGTACTTTACATTCTATCTCATATACGATATAGAAGACATGCAAACTTCAATTTGTGGTAAGTATCAAAAGTCCATTATATTTTTCATAACATGCCTTAGGTAAATTGGGAATTTATATTTGACATCGGAAAATAAATTCACTGAAAACATATAATTAAATATATATATATATAATTTCAGTTACAGGTACAGATACAGTCTAAGTAAGTCTGACAAAATGACCTATATCTTCTCTTGGTTCGGATTAGTTTGTGACTACTCATTGATTTGAAAACCTCAAGAATTACACTTTAGAAACTGAATTTACCCTCAGAACTGGTAGTACAAGTTTGCAGACATTATTCTGTCATGACATCTCAGTCATACATGGAATGGAACAGGAGGGGCATCATCTTTTGAGGGGCATCATGAAGTTGCATTGAGGATGCAAAATGTGAAAACTGCTTTTTTGATCAAAGAAGGTAATTCTTGAAAATAGATTAAAGACCTGCATTTGTTCAAGCTGGCATATTCCTACCTCCTTTTTCTTTTTCATTTACCTTTTTATGGCCAATTTATCCTTAGACATCTGTTTCCATATTAGTTGTTTCCACAAAACAGTCCTTTGAAAGCATCAAACAAATTGATCACAATTTTAAGATTGAAATGAAAATATTTACAGCTACAGCAACATGAAGATACTGAATAATGACAAGCAGATAAGATTGACAGTTTCAGAGTTAATGTTCTTGTTTATACAAGTATATCAAAATTAATCATTTTTTTTATTCTCTGTACTAGATGTTAAAATTCTCTGGTGATTCTTCTTAATCTTAAGTTTGTAACAAGAGCAGAAGATGACACAAATCAATTTTCAGGAGCACGAGTGTTAGAGAAAATAGAGATATGTCTTGGCAGCATGAAAAAGATAGCAAAATTTGTGTCCTTGATTTCTTGTGCTTTAAATAAGTTGAATGCTTGGAAAGCAATGAGTCAGACCTCACCCCTACTGAAGTATGTATAATTTTGTCCTGGATGAATAGAGTTATTACTGAAAATAAATATGAACTCATAATTAGTTAAAATTTTTATTTAGATTTTTTTCAATTTTCTGTAAATTTAAAAAATTGTCATGCCAATTAAGAAGATTGAATATTTTGGCCAGTTAGGAACTAACTGAGTGAGATGCATTGTTTTCTGGTAGATCTTTTGCTATTTGAAAATGCAGTGGCTTATAGTAAAAATCTTATGAAGTGGTCATGAGCAAAACTGTGAGAGGATGTAATCCTTCACCCTCAGGGATGGAGAGACTTTACAGAGATATTTTGACAAAGTATTTGTCTGGATAGTCACCAGCTGCATGAAATTTCACAAAAACATCTTCAAGATTCTGTATCTGGGATGGGACAACCCTGATTATACATACAGATTGGAGGATGAGATGCTGGAGAGAAGCCCTGAAGAAAAGAATCTGGAGATTCTGGCTGATGGTAAGTTCAGTATGAGTCAGCAGTGAGCTCTGGCAGCAAAAAAGGGCTGGCTGTATTCTCAGGTACAGTAGACACAACACTCCTTTCCAGACGGAGTGCTAACTTCACTTCAAGCACTGTGTGCATTTTTAGGCACCACAATATAAGAAAGACATAAAACTATTAGAGAGTGTCCACAGGAGGGCTACAAAGATGGTGGAGGGTCCTAGAGAGCAAGATGTCTGAGAAACAGCTGAGGTCCCTTAGTTTGTTCAAAGAGGAGGCCAAGGAGTGTGGTATGCTTACAGCTTCTCTCTCTCCTCCCTGTCTTCTACGGGCCTTAGCGCAGTTTCCAGGGGATCTGGTCCATCATCTTTCCTGCTCAGAGGTGAGAAAATGAGAAAATTTTTGTTTTGTTTTATTTTTGTTGTTGTTGTTTATCCTGACCATAAATCCCAGATGGATTCAGACTATCAAGTAAAATCTCTTATAATAAGGCATAAGAAGTTTTTGAGCTGTAATATATTCTATCATCTGGAATGAAAACCGTCATTGCAGTCATCTGCTAAGTCTAAACATATCAGCTGAAATGAGGAAATGGTTTATAACAAGTGGTTCAATTCACAAGTCACTTAGAGTAGCAGAAAGTGTTGAAGGGGCTGGGCAGTCAAATTGGGAGAAGAATAATTAGCGGTATGTAATAGAGGCAAACTGGTACAGTAATGATTTCTTAGAATATGCAACACTATCTTCATATTGCAAGGATTCTCATGAATGGTATTCTCCTTGTTTTCACGTAAATTAGTAATATTTATTCAGTTTTGTATTCTGGTTGTGATTTTCGATGGGAACAGGAAACTGTAACAAATGTCACTGGTACTTCGGGGGATTCTGAATTTCTTAAACACAGGAAATTATGTACTCAAAACATTAGAGCTGATTCTCAAATGGACATCTGTTAAAATTATAAGAGATTAATGAACAAAAAAGAAACAATAATCCAAGATTTCCTGTTGAATCTGGGAGCCTGATATGCTAATTAGTATCTGGTTTTCTCCTTATCTTGTAGGGCCAGAAAGATTATTGCTAAAGATCCATTCAGTCTTAATACATTGCATTTCATTCACTCTTCCTGCCAATGCCACAGTCTTCTGTCAATGCCAAAATTTGATTGTCTTGCCTGGTTCAACATGAGGTCCAAATAATGACATTATCCCTGATAACCTCAAGATATTCTTCAAGCTTTTCTTCTGAAAGCAAGAATTTCATGTTACCTAAATTACTGCTTTCTTTGTTCTTCTCTGACTTTGTCTTCTCCTCATACATAGTCAAACTCTCAATATTAGCTTTTTAAGTCCTCTATCTTTTAAGACCTCTTAACTTCAATTCTTGAAACTTCTATGTTATATTTACATCACTGGTGTTACGTTACTTATTACTTTATTGTCGCCTCCTGATCCAGCGACAAGTCAAGGCTGCCTAGTGACTTTACTGTGCCTCTGTGCACGGGGAACATACGGGACACACACACAGTGCGTAACGCCGAAAGTACAAGTTTAATGCCTTGCAACAACCCCTATATAGTGGTACAGGTGACCGCCTCTGGCAGAAACTCGTGACCTCCCTGACTCCACCCCAGGTGCACGCAGGCACCACCTACCCAATATGCAACATCTCCCCCTTCATTATCATCTGTATGCAACATCTCCCCCATCTTTATCATCTGTATGCAACATCTCCCCCCTCTTTATCATCTGTATGCAACATCTCCCCCCTCTTTATCATCTGTATGCAACACTTTATCTATGAACAAGTTATTCTAAATTCTGTTTTTATATTGTACTTTTAAAAGAGAAGCAGTCTGGTTGTGATTGTGCATCAGAACATATTGGAATGTTGGGGTAAAATATAAAATAATCTTGCAGAGTAGGAGTAACTCAATTAAATGTACGCAAAGGGAAAAGATTATCTATCTACCTCTTCTACATATATTCCCTCCTGAAAACAAATTGCCTGGGAATACTGAGGCAACAGATTCAGATAGAATTATGAGCATCAGGGAGAAATGGACTTTGTCGTATGAAAGGCTTATTAAATTTATGGTATTTAAAGAGACTGAAGAAAAATTGATGCTATATAACAGATATTGGAACTGGTTTGGATACAGATTTCCATTTTTTTTTTTTTTTGTTAACCCTCAAAAAGCTGGGTTTTTTTCTAAACATTTCTGTTTATACTGAATGCTAGATATTCTGAGGTTTCTGTATATGGCATAAAAATGATATTCTTGTGCCTTCAAAATGCTGATGCTTTTTACACAAGACTAGATTTTATGTAGGGATGTTTGCATTTGAATGTCTATTGAATTGTCTAATGAAATATTAACAGATGCAGAGAGGTACAAGTGTTTGTAAAGTGAGTAGATGCAGAAAGGTTTCAATAAGACCAAGTGTTGGGTTCTGCATTTTTGTCACAACAACCCCAGACAACCCTACTGGTTTGGGGAGGTGTGAATGGAAAGCTGCCTGATGGAAAGGGACCTTCGTGTGCTGATGAACAGTCAGCTGAATATGAGCCAGCAGTGTGCCCAGGTGGCCAAGAAGGCCAATGGCATCCTGGCTTGTATCAGGAATGGTGTGGTGAGCAGGACTAGGGTAGTCATCCTGACCCTGTACTCTGCACTGGTGAGGCCTCACCTCGAGTATTATGCTCAGTTTTGGACACTCTGTTCAGTACAAAAAGAACACTGAGGTGCTGGAGCAGGTCCAAAGTAGGGCAGCAAGGCTTGTGAAGGGCTGGGGGAATATTCCCTAAGAGAAGAGAGTGAAGGAACTGGTGCTGTTTAGTCTGGGGAAAAGGAGGCTGAGGGGAGACCTTATTGCTCTCTTCCAGTATCTGAAAGGTGCTTACAGTGAGAGTGGGGCAAGTCTCTTCTAACTGGTGACAGGTGACAGGATGAGGGGAAATGGCCTCAAGCTGTGACAGGGGAGGTTTAAGTAGGATGTCAGGAAAATCTTTACAGAAAGCTAAGCACTGGAATAGGCTCACCCATGGAGGTGGCTGAGTCACCATCCCTGGTTGTGATTAAAAACCATTTGGAGGTGCTCATGATTTAGTGGAGGGTTGTTAGTTAGGATAGTATGCTTAGGTTGTGGTTGGACTTGATATTTAAGATCTTTCCCAACTTGAGTGATTCTAGGAATCTATGATTCTATGATTCATTTTCCACCTTTCTTTTCTGTTGTTGTTGTTTGTTTGTTTGTTTGTTTTTTAATGGATATTCCTCCTTTCTTCTCATTAGACTTCATCATGCTTTCTTCTTTTCCAGGTGTCATTTTCTTCAGATGTCTGAGGGAATCTATTATTCAGACTTCTTTCCCTCCGAAAAGCATTGTGTTCTAATATCCCACCTGAAACTTTAAAGCTAGTCACAGAGACTAGAAGCATAGTTTCTGAAAGCAGAAAGCTATCCACAGCTTCTCCCTACCTCCATACCACTCCATTTTGAGATCTTCCCTGCCCAACATAGATTCTTTCTGAAACCTGACTTCCCTCCAACCCTAAAAGTGTTTCTTTCTGAGACATTGTTTTCTTGCTTTTTGACTCCAAACATACATGACACATAGTGAATTTTCTGTGTAAAACACTTTTAACTTTGATTGAAGGCTGTTTGTAAAATTTTTTCAAATGTGTTAGTGCAGACTACAGTGCTTTCAAATTTTTTACTTTCTGAATCCTTCTGATGAAGGACACAGATGATTGCTTGAGTTAGCAACTTTCATGAATAGTATGTTACAGTATTTTAATTTCTATTAAAATAAATAAAAACAACAACAACAACAACAAAAACAAACAAACAAAAAAAAAAAACAACAACAAAAAAAAACTTGCTTTTGAATTTCCTGATGATGTAGCTATTTTATGAGAAAAAAAATTCTACAAAATACATTGTTTGTTTTCAGGTCTTATGAAGTCTGAAAAAAACATGGATGTAAGTGAAAGGCAAAGTCTACTCAGAGAAGAAAATTCTATTAATTTTATTAAATTTTTACAGATAAGATGAAGACTTAATTTAATTGCTATATATAGATGATATATATCCCTTTCTTGAGGGAATTTTTCAATAGTGCAAGTAATCAGAAAACATGAAAACAATGCATTATTGCAAGATTATTGTGAAGAAAAAAAGATCGTATGCAAAATGAACAGTTTAGGAAACATCGTATTAGCTGAATACATAGAATATGAACCAGTTAACGGCCCAGAACATGTTTAATTGTCTATTTCAGATTATACACAATTATAGTGCCAATTAGTTATGGGTAATTTAACAATGGTTGTTACCATATGTAACATTTCAAATTAGAAGTTGCAGATACAGTTATTGTGGTTCATCAGAATATCCTATTTTATATATTTATTTTTCAATGATTTGTAAATAACAGTTTCTAACTATTCTTCTGCACTTCTATGATTTTAATTAGAATTTTTTCACCCAAGAAACAAGCTGGTTCTCTTCACTGTTTGGTTTAAATTATTTGCAAATTTCTGCCTTCCATGATTTTGTGACACTATTTCAAAGTATGACGTGGAAAAAAATGTATGTGCAGTGTTTATCAGATAATGCTAAAGAGAATTTTCAAATGCAGGGTGCAGACTGTTCAAAAGCAAAGACTTAGGCCTTAAATGAAGGGAAAGGTGTACTTTAAAACATGTATTTGTGGGGAAGCTATTTTTCAACTTACTGAGGCTTTCTATCTGGGTAACTTGTACTTAATACTGAACACAAGAGATTGAAAAAACATTGTCTAGAGTTCTTACTGACTGACTTAAAATTCTATCTTCAAAACTTTTTCTTTAACTCCACAAAAATAACACATCTTCAAAAACAAAATGAAAACAAAACAACAAAAAAAACAAACAACAACCCACAACCTCCCTTCCCCCCACTAAACAAACAAACAAACAAACAAACAAACAAATAAACAACAAAATAAAACATGAATGTGTGACCAGATAAGGGTAATTGAGTATCCCTTCAGGGGCTGTGAGTATATTAATAATACACTAACTCATTAGCCTAAGTTGTCATATTTGAGCATTAGTCTCTAAATGATTGCTTTGTACAGTTAAATTGAGTGTATCCCCTTTGTTTACAGATTCCTTTTCCTAGTGGTAAAAGTAGCCTAAAAAAGGGATCTTCAAATGGAGTATTAAAATACTTCTAGTCTTTTACATAGTCTACTGATGCTGCTGCTGCTGTAATTGTTTTGAGCATAGCTATTTTTATTACAATCAGTAATCTAGGTGGATTTGTATGAAGTGGAAAACAATTCCTTATTTTGTCAACAAAGAACATTCAATCAATAATTTATTTTATTTTATTATTATTATTATTGCTAGGAAAGTTAAATTTTTAATTTCATTACAACATCCATATATTTGAGATTAAAATAATTCAAATATTCACAAAATTTACTGATTGTTTAACTGAATTTCCTGTCATTCATATCAAGTATAGTTAGCATGAAATTATTATGACTCCTCTACATGAACGTCTATATATTATGTTATACGGCAGTTTTTCCTTTGTTCTGAAATATTCTTGTACCATATTAACAGCAACAACAATAATAAGAGAACATGTGACTAATAAAACCTTTTTCTTTCAGAAACTCTTATCTTGTTGGAAATTTAGTGTCAGAAAAAATCATCCAGTTGGGCAGGCCATAAAAATGAATTCATACAATTCTAAGACACACAGACTTCTGAAGTCCTAATGTGGTTAACAAATGCAAATTGAGATACTGTAACAAAAGTCCTTCTGTCAGTACTCAAAAAATGCAGTTGCAAATTAATGTTAGGATCACATCCTCCGTAGTAGAATTTTGCATAGATACAGAAATTCTCTTGGTTGGAGCTAAACAACCCGTACTGACTATAAGAAGTCTTACTTAGGAATTTCACTATGAATGCTCATTTTTTTGAACAAAAGATTAAACTAAAATGATTTATGATCGTCTTGCCAATCTAAGGGCTGAATAAACAGTGGAAATAATAATGCAAATCAAATAGCAATTTGAAATCTGAATTTTTACAGAAAGATAATAAAAATACGTTTGAGTGGAAACAATTCTGAGAGAAATTTTCCTGCCAAAACCAGAACTGTTTTCCAAACTATTAGCTCATATCTCAAAACTTTGGCTCTCAACAAAGTGCTAACAAATATGTCCTGTGAAATGAAATTACCTGTTTTCAATCCAAGAAGTCATTTATGCATGATCTTTACGTGACTGTCAAACAGAATACTGAACTGTGAGGACTAGTAGGGTTCCTGGAGCTAGCAGCCCTGGATCTTGAAAGGCTGTTACAGCTGTAGCAGGATGTCTTGAAATACCTGTTCATAGTTCAGTGATAAGCCATCGGAGTGAGCCTGTGTGTGTGAATGCATGAGGTTTCAAAACAGGATTATAAAATTTCCTTTCATGTTGTCAGCCTCACAAGACCTGAGATGATGCTGTAGATTGATAGAATTTGGAACTGCGATTATTCTTAATTTAAAATGGAAACAGTGGTCCAATACTGCCATTTTTTGTTGTTCACTTTTATTTATTAGAAATGCGTAAATTCTGATTGAATATTTACTTTTTCATGCCAAAATCTTGGGTTTTTTTAAAGTATTTTTGCATTACTCCATTGCAATTTCCATGAGTATCCATGCATATTTCTGAGTTTTCTAAGTGGTTTACAGAGTTTAGATCCATGTCAATGATCTAATAATGTGTAATGTTCTTTCACTGCAGTCTATCTTGGACTACCTATTAATTCATATTTGTATCAGTAATGCAAACAATCATGTTTATTTGCTTGCTGAGACTTAATCACAGGTGCTTGCATCCCCTGTAGAGATGTACAGATCAAAAAGGATGTAAGAACTGGCATAGTTTGGCATTGCAGCAGAAGTAAAATGAACAGACAACATAAGCATGTAGTAGATCAAGACCAGGACAACAGTAAATGAGTAGGAAAATAGAAAAGCTGTGAAAAATCTGGTAGTAAAAATAGAATTTTATTGTTTTAAAAATAGAATTTTACTTAATGATATAGTGTAATTTTTAACACTGCTTTCTTTTACATCGTATTTCAATTAGCTTTTGGAATGTGTTATTATTTGTATAGAACCATTGAAATATTTGCTGCTAGTGGAGCAGTAAATGCAGAAAACTAAGTGTGCTTTAACTTGAAATACATGAATAGCTCTCCAAACTCATTATGTTTAGAAAGCCCACTAGATTGGTCAATCAGGATTTTGCATATAGACTGAAATAAATTTTAGAGGAAATTGCAGCAGATGTGTGACATTTCATTAAAAGCAAAGCTTTGTGCTAGATAATACCACTATCCAAATCAACTGATACACAAGCATAAGGAAGAATGTCATTAAAGAATAAACTGATATTGCATCTCATGCCAGGTGACCTTTGCATATAGTTTATATTAACATAAATTTAAACTAAATAACATTTTTTTTTTGCACTAAATTGTATCATGTTCAAATTGAAAGTATTAATTCAGCCCTTAACTTTAACTTTCAGTTCATTTATATGAATAAGAATATTTATCTGAATAATCTCATTTTGCAGCTATACCTCCTTCACAGGTGTGATCTGCCAATCATGCTTCCTCTCCTCAAAAGAAATGAAAATAACACACATTTTCCTTTTCTCTATGCTACTTTGAAATATTTTTATTCAGGAGGTCAGTAAATTTGGTTTGTCCTTTACTTGCAAGTGTTTGAGTGGGAAGGGCTCATCTACTGATCTAGCCCATTTGTTATTAAGGCTGAGTCCATGTTAATATACTCTTGATATTGTATGCAGATACAGTATTACTTCTTGTAACTTCTTGCCAATGACTGACAGTTGGTCTACTGGTGTTGTTACCAGTAGTAAAGATACAGGAAAACTTGAAGTGAAAACTCTACCAAATACGTAAGAATAGAGGGTAATTTTTATAAATATGGAAGCACAAGATACAGCAGCATGCTCTCTGTTTATGAAAGTGTTGTTCATAGCAATATCATTAGTTCTTCAACTATGATTATAAAGAATCTCCCCTGTGGTTTAATGTTTTGTCATTAGGAAAACTGTAAAATTTTACCATTTATTCTCCTCATGAATCTCCAGTCTTTCCAAAGTACCATCTACTAATTTTCATTATTATTTCTGTTTCAGAACACAATATAGAGAATGTATGAAGAATGATGCCTGTATGCAAATAATGTTTCATTTGCTATATAAAAAAATAACACATATGTTTAGCACTTCTAATATGCAGATTAACATTTATATTTTCATGTGAGGTTGTCAAAATGTCAGTGGGAAATCCTTCACACATATTTTCTTTGATAGTTGAGGAAATGTTATGTTTAGAAACTTGTACTGATTTAAAAAATCATAGAATCACAAGTTTGGAAAGGGCCTACAAGATCATCCAATCCAACCGTCTTCCTATCACTGTTACTACTACACCATATCTCATAGCTCTTCATCCAGACACCTCCTGAACACCGCCAGGAATGGTGACTCCACCACCTCCCTGGGCAGGCCATTCCAGTGCCTGACCAGTATCTGAGAGAAAAAGTTTTTCCTTATTTTTCTTACATGGAGGTTGCTAAGGTATGCAGGGATGAAGTTAGGAAGGCAAAAGCCCAACTAGAATTTAGACTGGCCACGACTGTAAAATAGAATAAGAAATCTTTTTACAAATGTATCAGTGGCAAGAGAAGAACCAAGGAAAATGTCCACCCCTTACTTGATGCAGCAGGGAATATGACTACTGAGGATAAGGGGAAAGCTGAGGTTTTCAATGCCTTCTTTATATCTGCCTTTAACGGGCAGAACAGTTGTCCTCAGGGCACTTTATGACCTGATCTGAACGTCAGGGATGGAATGCAGAATACACCCCCAGTGATTCAGGTGGAGACAGTCAGAGAACTCCTCCTCCACTCAGACTGCAACAAGTCCATGGGACCGGACAAGCTCCACCCTCAGGTGCTGAGGGAGCTGGCAGGGGTAATTGCTGAGTCTCTGTCTGCCATCTACCAGCGCTCCTGGTTAACTGGAGAGGTCCCAGAGGACTGGACACTTGCTGATGTGATTCCCATCTACAAGAAGGGTTTAAAGAGGATCCAAGCAACTACAGGCCTGTCAGCCTGACCTCGGTATTAGGGAAAGTTATGGAGCAAATCGTCTTGGGTGAGATCACACAGCATGTGTGTGGCATCCAGGGGATCAGGCCCAGCCAGCATGGATTCATGAAAGGCAGGTTGTGCTTAACCAACCTCATCTCCTTCTACGATTGGGTGACCAGGCTGGTAGATGAGGGTAAGGCAGTTGATGTAGTCTACCTAGAGTTCATCAAAGCCTTTGATATGGTCTCCCACAGTATTCTCCTGAGGAAACTGGCTGCCTGTGGCCTAGACAGGTACACTCTTCTTCGGCTACAGGGTCATGCCCAGAGGGTAATGGTTAATGGAGTTAAGTCTGGCTGGTGACCTGTTACAAGTGGAATCCCCCAGGAGGTCAGTTCTAGGGCACATCTTGTTTAACATCTTCACTGATGACCTGGATGAGGGAACTGAGTGTGCCCTTAGTAAGTTTGCAGATGACACCAAGTTGTGAGGTGGTGTTGATCTGCCTGAGGGTAGGGAGGCCCTCCAGAAGGATCTGGATAGGCTGAATCGCTGGGCTGAGGTTAATGGGATGAGATTCAACAAGGCCAAGTGCTGGGTCCTGCACTTTGGCCACAATAACCCCATGCAGTGCTATAGGCTTGGGGCTGAGTGGCTGAACGACTGTGAAGAGGAAAGGGACCTTGGGGTGTTGGTTGATGCTCGGCTGAACATGAGCCGACAGTGTGCCCAGGTGGCCTAGAGGGCCAACACCATCCTAGCCTGTATAAGAAACAGTGTGGCCAGCAGGAGCAGAGAGGTAATCATCCCCCAGTACTCAGCTCTGGTGAGGCCACATCTTGAGTATTGTGTTCAGTTTTGGGCTCCTCACTACAAGAAAAAAATTGAGGCCCTGGAACATGTCCAGAGAAGGGCAACAAAACTTGTGAGGGGTCTGGAGCACAAGTGTTATGAGGAGCGGCTCAGGGATCTGGGGTTGTTTAGCCTGGAGGAGAGGAGGCTCAGGGGAGACCTCATTGCACTCATTGCTTAGCTCCCAGGCAACAAACAAGACCTGAGAAAATGGCCACAAGTTGTATCAGATGAGGTTTAGACTGGACATAAGAAGGAACTTTTTCTCTCAGAGAGTGGTTAGGCACCGGAATGGCCTGCCCAGGGAGGTGGTGGAGTTGCCCTCTCTGTCAGTGTTCAAGAGGTATCTGGATAGGGAGATAGGAGGTATGCTTTAGGGGTTTTCTGTAGTTATGGTAAAGGGAGGACAGTTGGACTGGATGATCTTGTAGGCCCTTTCCAACCTTGTGATTCTGTGATTCTATGATTCTAGTCTAAATCTCCTCTGACACAATTCTTGGCCATTTCCGTGGGTCCTTTTTGTTGTCTGAGTGAAGAGGCCAACACCATCCGCATCCCAGCCTCCCTTCAGGAAGTTGTAGAGCATGATGAGGTCTCCCCTGGGCCTCCTCTACTCCAGACTAAACAATCCCAGCTCCCTCAGCTGTTCTTCATAAGACTTGTGCTCCAGACCCCTCACCCCTCATAGAATTGTACTGTAAACACTGCAAATATAAGGAGAAAAATACTGAGGTTGAAAAGGACAGCGAAGTCACAACTTCATGTCTTCTTTAATATTCAGTCAGTACTGCAGTACTCAAGTTCAAGTTTTTCTCTATGACCAAACAGAAAATAAGCTTCCAAAGTAACACCCGTATTTATCATAGATAAACAGATTCAAAGAAACATACTGCACAAAACTGTCACTGTCAGGTCACTAATTAAAAAACATTAGGGGATCAATTTTCCACATTAACATTAATGAAAGCTTTTTACAGTCATTGAACAAAGTGTTATCATGTGATAATAACATGCCCAGTAAGACTGTAAATCATTGCAATGAAAGCCTATTCACACCTACAGTATGTGCATCATTACTCAGTATGACCTGAGCACACTTGATGTGATGATAGAATGTGTTTCCAAAATATGGAATAGAAAGAATTATTCATTAATTTAACATATTGAAAATTTCAGAGTGTTTTTCTACAAACTGCTTTAGAAAACCATAGCAAATCTCCTTTTTTATTTTATTTTACTTGATTTTACATTGAATGTTGCAAATGTTTGAAAAATAGAAGTGAGTTACAGAATGTATGCCTCTGTTAGTCTTTAATTTTTACAGAGCTCTGTATTGTCATAATATTCAAAGTTCTTTTGGGGACTGATTTATCTTACCAGAAGGTATCATCCACAAAAAAAACAAATACCAAACAAGCAACCAACAGTGCAAATTTATGAATGTGATGTACCAAATTATCAGAGGCTAGAGCCTGACTTTGTTATTTCTCTTTGAAAAGATCAGAGGCCAGAATGAGTTTAAAGAACAGCTACTGCACATGGTCTTCCTTCACTGGTGCCTATGAATATATACATTTACAGAAATCTCTCCATTGAGCTGTGAAGAAGAAAATAAATGTGGATTCTTGTGTTAAACATAAATTGCATGCTCAGTATGTGAGTTTAGAACTTTTCATGTTGCAGTTTTAAAATGTTTGTAGCCTGTTTTTTTCAGCCTCAATGAGAAATGTACTTGGTCTGCAGAGCTGCTCTGTGAAATGGAAAAACTTTCTTCCTATTTTCCTCCCTAACTTTGGCGAAGCCAAGGCAACAGAAAGTTGACAAAAATCTTCTTAGCTGACCAACTATGTCTAATACCACTAAATGCTCTACTTACCTAATACAGTCAGTATACTTAATATGGTTAGTAAAATTTTCCTGTTGGGTCAGCCTCTACTTTCTCCCTTGTAAATGCAATGGGAGTTGGTTTTTGTTTTGTTTTGTTTTGTTTTGTTTTGTTTTCCACTTTATTTTCCACCTTTCCACAGAAATGCATAATTCCTGGTGAGTAAGTTCGTCAGCCACCTCTTTAGCTTCATATTTCCAGGAGTTTTAGGCAGGATTTATACAATTTCTCCAAAAACAGAGCTTATTCTGTTATGTGTTTCACTTACATGTAGCTATGGCATCTATTAAAAGCCTGTCTCATCCAGCTGACATTACTGAATTTAGATTATTTTTAATGTCAAAGCATAGAATTGTACTCAGAATATTGCTAAACTATATTATGGAGGGATGCACTTAACAGAGGGACACAGCACCACCCTATATGACAGGCAAGAAGTTTCACTTTCCTGCCTCCCCCAGACTACACTCTTAACTTCATCTTATTTTACCAGTGTGAAGGCCTAGAATGCTATATTTTATTTGTATTTGTTGTGAGCTGTTCCCTTGATCAAGTTCATAAGTATCTAGTGTTATCAACACTTAAAGAATTCCGAGGGGGCTCAGATTCCTAAAGGATAGTAGTGACTTGGATAACGTTCATGCTTCCTAAATTATAGGCATAAATCACTAAAGAAGCAGACAGATGTCTATTTGAGAATTTGAAACTTAGTTATACCTATGAATTACAGGCACCTTTATTGGGTGCATGAGTGTTTTAGATAAGATGTGGATAAAAGAAACAGAATATTATACAGGGCTGAAGATAACATGGTATGATTTTCCTTGAATATACATAATTATGTGTTCTGTGAATTCAAAGATAATCTATTTTTAAAATATATTCTACATTAAAAAAAAAGATAAGAAATACAGTGATTATTATATTTGTGAACAAGATAAACATTCATGGTGTCATTTTATATTCATTATATTTTCTTTCACAACCCTTGTCTAGGCATTGAGTTTACAAGGATTCTTGACTTTATTTGAAAGACAGCCCTGTAATTCTTACTTCTGTCCTTTTATGATAGGCTGTGGCAACTCTGATTACAATGTGTCACTTTCAAATGACATGTAACAGACTTTCTTGTCAAAGTTTACATCCTGGATCTTCAAATCTGTCAGAACTGCACAAAACATAGAGTACAAGGACACTTAACAGCAGGAAAAAAAACGAAAGAGAAAAGTTGGTCACACTGGTTGTATGATAAATGCCTGTGATAGCTTTTCCTTCATTTTCTTCTGCTGGTAATAATGACATGAAGGTTGTACAGCTAGGTGAATGCGTACTCATTGGAGAATACAGATAATGAGCTGCATTTGCAATGTTAATACAATATGTCTGGTTCATAATGTACTGTAACACATGCATTATTTCATTGAATGATTTATGGGATCTTTTTTATACTGTAATGCACTTCCTAGGGTAATAAATGAGATTGATTATCTCGTGTTTCCTGGGATGTAGTTTTGTGCATCACAAATGTAATTGGCTTGTAAGATGTTATATTTCATTAAGCAATGGCAATGATTTTAATGACAGCTGTCCCTTTGTTCATTAAGCAGTTCATTTTCCTTTATATATAAGTATGGTGCTAAGTATTTTTTTTTTTTTTTAATTTAAAAACTTTCTTGTTGCTTTAATTCAATGTATTTTATTTAAATTGTGTATGCTTAATTGATAGATTTTAAGAGTCAGAAACTGTATTTTAAAAGTAATATATATATATATTAATTTTGTTTGTTTGTTTAGGTTGTTTTTGTTGTTTTTCATTCACTCCTTCATGAACAATTCCTTGTATAGATCAGTTTCCTAAGGGAATAAATATTGTCTCAGATTTTTGCTTTGGGAATGTAGGAAAAGGGAAAAACATCAATCCAGTCTTTGTTAAATTGTTTAATTTCTTAAAGTTTTATGAATATTAGTAGCTGGTGCTGACTGGAGGATACATTGTGTAAATGATATCATTGCAGTGAGAACTAAGGCATATTTTTTTTCTGTTGAACAAGTATGTCTTATTAGTCAGCTATATTCCAAACATATTGGAAATCTGCATAGTGCTTTTCAAATTGTATAATACTTTCAGAATGGGATCACAAGTTGGGGAATGGAAAGGAAGAGGGAGGGTAAGGGAGGCCAAATTGGTGTAAAGTCAGACAAAGCAAGGAAAGGGAAAGTAGTTATGTCAGGGGCTTTTAGGAAATCAAGATACCTTTTTTCCTGTAAAACACTTCATGAAATGATAAATTAAAGCATTTCAGTTAGAACTGTTGCTAAAAAGACAGTACCTTTTTGAAATAAAAGTGACTGACATGCTCAAATCTGAACATTTTCCTTTAGAAAAAAAGAAAATACTGAATCACTGTTTCTTTCTAATAAGCAAGAAATTTGTGCAGAAATTTACTCTCTTTACTCTGAGGCTGGTGAGGCACAGGCACAGGCTGCCTATAGAAGTTGTGGATGCCCCATCTCAGGGTCAGGTTGGATGGGATCCTGGGCAGCCTTATTAAGTGGGTGACAACTCTGCCCATGGCAGGGGGTTGGAACTGGATGGTATTTAATGTCACTTCCAAAATAAAGCCATTCAATGATTTTCTGATAAGTTAGATTGTTGTCAGGTGTAAAAAAAGTATTAGGGAAAATAACACTTTTGTCATTAAAAGTAAAAATAGATATTAACTATGTCTCTTCGTGTATAATTCATGGCCTGTATATTTTCTGTGGTGGAAATTTGCTATCCTCATTTTGTCTGTTCTCTGGGAATGGTTTAGTATGTCTCAATAAAATCTAAAGGATCTGCTTGACAACTGGGAAGTAGAGTAAGCTGGTTAAAAGGAAGTGCTCTCAACCTGGGACGTGACTTAGCTCTTCTTGGGAGACTTAGTTGTTCTCAATAGAAACAGTAGACATTTTATTGCCCTGGGGATATATCGCTTTAGAATTTACTCAAGGTGAGATGCTCATGATTTCACTTATGTCCTTAAGTAAGGTTCTTCTGTGCTGGGGCTCTTCTCTGGGCATTTCCTGTAAATGCACATATGCATGTACCTCATAAGATTGTAGTTTAAAAATTCACTGAAATATTCCAAAGCATGCTCCAGTCACTTGAAGTATGATAAAAGAAAGAGACAGTAATGGATATCTTCTGAAGGAAATGGCATGTGCAATATATTCTCTTGTTGCAACTGAAGGATTAAACTGTACCTGTGCATATGCAGAACTGTAGAAATAATTTAATATACATAAATATGCATATAAAAGTTTCTCCTAGATGGTCTAGTATTAAATGGGCAGGTTGATGATCCCATCTGTGGTAGGGGGGCTGGAGATTCGTGATCCTTGAGGTCCCTTCCAACACAGGCAATTCTGTGATTCTGTGATTCTTTATACTTCTCTCGTCACTTCTCTTGTCTCCATGCCCTTCCTTTGGGTCCTATTGTCTCCAGAGAGCAGAGATTAACACCCTCCCATCTGTTCCCATTGTGAGGAAGCTGTAGACAACCATGACACTTCTCCTTACCTCTGGAATGAACAAACCCAGTGACTTCAGCTGCTCCTCACACTTCTTGCCCTCTAGACCCTTCAGCATCTTCACAGATCTCCTTTGGACACTCTCTAATACTTCGGTGTCCTTTTTACGTACTTGAGGGATCAGGTTTTCTTTGTTTGCAACTTTTGGTACCCATTACGTAGCCAATGATTCTGAGAATGACTGCTCAGCTTTTGAATGACAAAAAAGTAAACACCCAGCAAACATGCTGTAGACACATATTTAAAGAGCTGAGGGAAATGACAAATGTTCATTTGATATATGTAACTGCAGAATGATGAATCCAAAGACAGCAAAACAAATTGAAAGGTGAGTGACTGTTAAATGAAAAGGTGAAAAGATAACAATGCACATTATAGCTTAGTAATGTTGTGCAATGAAAGTTGCCTGCAAAAAAAAAAAAACAAAAAAAAACCAAAAACAAACAAACAAAAAAACACCCACAAATTAAATTATAGAATTATAGTATCATAGAATGGTTCAGGTTGGAAGGGACCTTAAAGACTGTAAATCTTCAAATTCCTGTTGTGGGCAGGGCTTCTATCCAACAGATCAGGCTGCCCAGGGCTCTATCCAGCCTGGCCTCAAGCACTTCCTGGGATCAAGAGAGACATTTGAAATAACATGTAGTAAAGGTTACAGTAGACTTAACTCTAAGAAATGCCATGGGCACCGTTCTCCCAGTGTTTATATTTTCACACTGAGAGTACAGTGTACCACAAAGCTATATATAATTTTATATGCCTAAACTGGTAAATTTCATTTGCAGTTTGAATTTGGCACCTAACAGTACAATGGAAGGTTGTAAAGAGAGATTATTTTAATCAAGGAACTAAATAAATTAATGAGACCTGCTCTGAAATTTTACGTTGCTTATGTACCTTTATTAATTTTTTATTATCTTAAAAACCGTTTCTGAAAATAGAAACCTGCCCTTGCTATATATATGCTTATGTACATACAAGATTGCATTAGTGGTAGACAGCACGTTCAGAACTTAGGAGGGAAAGGATTTAAATTCTTTTTAAAGCCATCAAAGGCTTTAGTCCAAACCTTCCATATCCACAGCCACTGGGCAATAGGATGTTGGACAAAACAACCCTGTAGTTCAAGTGTTAAACCTCAGGTGCAGTAGACAGAGACAAGAAGTCAGGAGTAGGTTCAAGTCCTCTCAAGCAGAATAGAAATCCAAAGTACATTTACCTGAGCAAGCACTGGATGGAAGGTAAAATCTAGGGAGAATCCTTACACATTCTTATTGTATAAGCAATAATTTAATCAAAACATAGCACTTATGACCATAATTAGAAACATGTGCCTCTGTGTAACTGAATCAGACACTCTGATGTGGGGAGAGATTTAATTCAATACAGTGTTCAGGATTTTCCATTAGCTGAGGCAGGTTCTATTATTTATTTATTTGCTTTTTCAGGTCCTATTTTTAGTCAGTGTCTTCTCAGATATTCTACAGATGACTAGAGATTCAATATGTCCTAAACCTAGCTGAACGCTATTAAATTAATTCTGGATAACTTTGCAGGGGTATATTTCAACTAAATTAATTTCCATGGAACTCCACTGAAGAAGCAGTTTGCAGCTGTAGTTTTCTGATGGTAGATATCCTCGAGGTCAGTAGTTGAATGTTAGAGAGCTGAGAGCTAAGGAATCAGAGAGACTGAAGGAACAAAGAAAATGATGAGATATTGCATATTTCATGTAATGTAAAATAAAATTACTTCCGGTCCAGGCTGGGAGTACATGTAGATTTAAAAGTACTCCTCATCTTGTCCTTAGTTCTTATGTACACACTGAGAATTTAATATAATTGAATGAGCTGTTTATAAAGTTACTAATTTTCATTACAAGTGATTGTATTTAAACACATCATTCCTAATATATTTCATAAAAACGTTACCAGTGAAATTACAGGAGTTTTAAGCTGTGTGTACTTATCTTGATCAACCTTTTACAGCAAACTGGGCCAAAATGAAATGAGTTTAAAGAAAAAAAGACCAAATAAACAAACAAAAGAAAAACCAAAAGAACCTCATCCCAAATTACATTCACATATGCTTGCTTAAATCAATTATTTTTCCTAATCAATATTTACTATTCATTCAATTTTAAACATTTTGTTTTTAAAATGCATTTTTTGTTTTGTTTTGGTATTATGACACCTATGGAAGTTCCTTGAACATTGATCTATATATGCCTTACTTACATATCTGAGTAGTCATTTGTTGTCTGAAAATCAGGCTGTATTTCCTGTTAAGGTTAAACAATAATGCTGTGGTTGACAGATTTCATTAGACATGTTTTTTTGTTTGCTTGTTTTTTTGTTTGTTTTGTTTTTTGTAAAATTATGACACTTACTTTTGTACTTACACTCAGAATGTACTAAATGAAATACTCTTTTTTATCATCTGCAAAGCACATAGGAACACTTAAAATCTCTAAGAAGAAACTTGTTTAAAACATAGTAGACATCTAAATGGTATGTTTACACTTAGACAAGTTAACTGGGACTGTTAATGCTTTAATTAAAGTGAAAAATTATGAATATATATTTAGCAATCTTGCTTTTGTGACATCAAGATGAGTGTTTATATCTTGCTGTGTTGGCAGCTACTTCATGACAACCTAACATTTCCTTTGGCTATCTGATAAAATGTTTTATTTCCAATAAATACTAATTCCTTTATTACCCAAGTAGAAATTTGATCTTTGTCTCTGGAAGTAACAAATTTTCTTGTCTAGTCAATCATGTACACTACTTACATTAAGGACTTACAGAAGATACCAGAAGAAAACCAAAGTCTTTAATCGAACATCTTTCACTGCATTTCAAGTGAAGAAGAAATAAAAAAGTGTAAAAAAGTGAAGAAATCCAATACAAAATCTAAACCAAGAAAGAAAAATGAAGAAACAATACAAAAACTGCAATGCTATGTAATCTTTTAGGCTTCATTGAAGCTTAACCCTGTATTTCTGTGCACATGAATAGCCTTGTGTTGCAATCCTGATTTGCTCTGCCATATGTATTCTTTTTCAAATGTCACAGAATTGTCTCCCAGTTCATGTGGCAGCACAACGATTCCAGGTGTGACTTATTAGGACACTATGACTCCTTACTGTCATGCAACTGCAGCTGCAGAGAGCAGAGTTTGTTCTGATTTTCTTCAATGTAGTATCTGATTCATCTCATAACCTGGCTAACACAGTGTGACTCCATCCATATGGAGTTCAGAATAATGCATTGGTAATGTGTGTGCTCCTGTGCTATATTTTTTAAGCTTACACAATGTTGCAAATATCTTTAAGGTAGTCTTAAAATATTTTATAGAGATTAAAATTTCTCAGAAATATCCAAAGGAATGAAAGAGTCGAGGACACTCAGGTACCAAATATAAAAAAATAATGGAAAATGTAAGTTGCAAATGTAATAAAAGTAGGACTACTACTCTCCAGCATTAAGGTCAAAAGATACAGAACACCTATCTGTACGTTATTGAATTCTCCTGTAATCTGGAGAAAAGATGTATCCAAATTACATTTTAAGAGTGGTTTCTAACCAAAGCTGCCTTGTAGCTGAGAGCTATCTAGACACCATCAAATCCAGGCCACTCTAGTGTACATATAAGTTAGATGATCAGTTCTGTTGCTACAGTAAACTCTTTTTCATGTTTAGTTTATTCTTTGATTCACAGCCACAGCATAGTTAAACAAAGGAACACTTAAGATCATGCTTTTCTGAGTCTTTCATTAGATATGTTTTCCATAAGAAAGAAAGAACAAACACCACTGATAATGTTAAAAGCCCCGGACTTCATTTACTTGAAGCAGAGAGAAATATTAAATATTGAAAGTAGAAAACACAGAGAACTGAAATTTTGCAGGACAGTGCAATATCTACGATACAGTAACTATTTTCCAGATACTGCAATTATTAGTTTATTGCCAGATGTACAGTAAATACAATGTTCCCTCTACTTTTCCTATAAGAGGTAGAAAAGCAAATGACAATCTGGTTATGATAGTCTAACTATGCCTGAAGTAATAAGCTAATTTTACTAAACGAAGCCGATCTATGCAAGTCTTTGTACCGTGTTCTGGCTGTACCTCTTTGCAGTTTCTCTTGTATAAAAAGAATGGTTTTAAATCATCATTTTTATCTATCTGCTATGACATCTCATCTTACACAAATAGTTCCAGTATATATGAGATGCTGACCTATAGTGTCATCTTTTCCCATGCAATTTAGCAGCAATTTTAGACTGTATCCTACTACTCCAGCAGACTTCTTTTGAAAATCCCTGTGACTCATGGTTATGATTCTATCAGACTGCAACTACTGCTCAGACTTACTGAGACACTTTTGACCCAGAAATGACATTGTCATTTGAAAAGTGGGAAGAACCCACAAAAGAAAAACAGAAGAAATAAATCATTTTCCTCTTTGTTGTTGCCCCGAAGTTGATGATGAGTAGCTTAAAATTGAGAGAAAAATATTCTACATAATATTCACTATTTTCTACACTTTCAAAAAGTCTCTTAGGACCAACTGCTAGAGGTCTTTGATGAAGGAATGAGCAGGAATCCATAAGGTTATGGGGTTTTTTGGTTTGTTGTGTTTTATTTATTTATTTATTTATTTATTTTAACTTTCTCAATGTTATTAAAGTAAGACTTACAAATCTAATTTCTTTAATCCTTACTCTGACATGACATTATTATGGTTGTTAGTGCATATATTTTTAAGATGAGGAGCTCCGAACCTAACTGTCCTTATCCTGTCGTTTCACATAAGCCCATCTGTTCGCATGTATTCCAGTATCTTGCCAACTCTTTCATTTATGAAATCAGATGACAAGAAGGAAGTTTTTCACCTTTTTTATATGCCTTTTAAAATTCCACACAAATAGATGTAAATTCTGGTCTGTATCTCTGCTATGATGTTCCTAATTTTGCTTTGGGGCATTTCTATTGAGCAGACAGAGATGACGTAATTACAAAGTTGTATTTCACAAACACTTTGAATGAACTGCAATAGCTCTGAGTGAAACGACATTTTGATGTAGCCACTTTGCTTCTGAGAGGGGCATACAATGGATTAGAAAATGAAGGGTTGGCAAAATATGTTTTATGTTTTTGACTGGTTATGGTCATGTAATTTCTTGTCAACAATCCAAATCGACAGACTTATATGACAGTTATAATGAGGAAAATTGGAAACCAGACCAGGAAAACAGAATCGGGGGATGGGGGATGCAAGGGGGTTCCTAATCAGGCATGGTGATGGAAACCAATGTGAGAAACAACCCTGAAAGAGCTATGGAAATTACCTGAGGCTGAGCTGGATCTTGGGCCCACAGGTGGGCCCAACAAAGCTGAGTGGGGTCTATGGTCAGACAGGTCTATTGTAGGCAGCTGGAGATCGGTGTTGATAGAGCAGGGGGTGAAGACTCTGGAGGCTGAAATGGGGTCCTGAGCCAGAAACACTATGGGGATATTTCTGGGTGCCCAAAACAATGTGCTGCACCTTGGCCAGAGTCAGGGGAAGTAGCTCACAGGGTCCTGGCATTTGAAATAATAGCCCTTGGTAATACAAGTACTTCTTAAAAGTAAACATGAGATCAATTAATTTATGTTTTTAGTGTTAAGTGGTATTTAGTGTTAAGTGTTGTAAGTTTTTCCTATTGGAATATTTGAATATTTTTATCAACTTGCTTTTAAAGAAAAAATCATTATTAGAGTCTTTGCAAGCACTACGTAGGTTTTGTACTTTGAGTTGTGTTGGTTTATTGATGGTCTCCTTTTTCAGAAAACAAAAGCAAAACCAAAAATCTTCTAAACACAGTAAGGCATAAATCGTAAATCAGTAACAGTACCTATGTAAGGTAAATAAGTTAAAACAACAGTAATAAGAAAAAATGTATGTCTAAATTTGGAAAAAAAAAAAAAAGGAGGCAATGGAAAACTAAGTGAGTTAGGAGTCAGAAAACTGAAGAACATAATGTATACATAAGGGAGTCTCATTCTCTTTACTAGTACAAATTTACTATAGTTGACCATGAACAACATCACTAATTGCACAACTGTGAATTATAGATCCCCAGGAGATGTGTTACTTCTTTAGAAAGTAAGAGTATTAAACAGTACAGACATACAAAATAATAATAAAAAAAGAAAATTCTGAATATGGTAAGAAAACAGATTATTCCCATCTATCAATTGTGAAATAGACAGCTGAAACAAAACAAAGCAAAACAAAAAAACCAAAACTTTCAAAATGCAAGAATACATTAAATAACATTTTGGAGCATGATATACATTCTAGAAAAACATATTTGCAGAGCAAGAAGATTCAGATAAGAGCAATAAAATGTCAACATTTGTGAATTACCTTCAAAGTGTTTCAAAGACAGAACTTAAAACCCATATAGAAGACTGCAAAAATAGTAGCTTTTATCCTGTAACTGCAAAAGTCATACTAGAGAGTTTTTACCCCCTTCCTTCTTCCCTTTCACCTTTTAACCCTTGATTTTTCCCTTTTGTCTCCCTGATTTTAAAAGAAAATATCACAGTAATAATGTATTCCTCAATATGTACAAATGAACACCATTGCGTCTGGTTTAAAGGAGCTTGGCTTAAGTATTATATTCATCAATCACTGAAGCATTTAGCTATGCATTTTGAGTTCTGACCTTACTTCTGCTACTAATCAAAATTAATTTAGTGACCTCACAGCAAACACTGTCATTAATGCAGGATCAGTTACTCTTCAGCTCTTTCACTTAGTCATTAATTTTTACCTAATGCTTTTATGCATCAAATAATTCTTCAGATTCAAGCAGTGGAGATAAAATCATACTTTTTCCATGCTGGCTGGATCGTACTGGATTCTAGCAAGGAGATATATGAGACTTTTATGGAAATACAAATCTATGCTGTCAGTGATTTATAGAAATGAGTGAAAATGTAATTGGCAACAGTGTCTGAAATATGGAGTACTTATCATATTAGCTATTTAAATCCCAACGATGTGTATTAAAAAAAGAAGTATATTTGTGTACAACTCCATTCAACAAATAAATTGTATACAAGAGTGGGAGAGGAAACCTAATCAGTCTGTGCCTGTTGCAACAAAACTTGAAAATTTGCTAGGTTGCAAAATTCATAGGAAAAACTGCATATCCAAGATTGCTATTTCCCTATTTTCCCTACCATTTTAGCTGATATTAGAGAATTAAAAATTTAGGATTTATTTCTAAGGTATCCTGAAAAATGAATTATAATCATATTCCTCATTCTCCTGGCTGACCACAAGCAATTCTGTCCAGTTAGCTCAATGTAAACAGCCATCAGTATGATAATCATGATGAAAGATAAGACTATCTGTGTGTCACCTAAAAGGGTTTTTTTTTCATTCTGGCACAACTGCCTTGATACTTCCTCAGACTGGTACTGCTACAGACTTTCAGTGATGATTTCTATTTTAGACAGAACTACTGAGTAAGGTTGTGCAGTTCCAGAACATATTTGGGATTGACTTTTTTTTCTAATGTGCCCTCTTGACACTCACTGTCTGTATCATCAGACCAGTAAGGATATACTTGAAGGAGTGGAACTATACCAGGAGGAATCTGCTCCTATGTGTGAACTCTATTCAGAATTACAAAGGAAGATTGACACAAAAGAAATTTTCTCCATGGTAAGTCTACTGCAGATGCTCCAGAAGTCTTAAGTTTATTGAAAATGTCTGTGTGAACAAGATAGAGGCACGTACATTTTTAATAAGAGGAAGGAAAGCCAACAATCTTTATTTTGGCACTGCCTGTCAAATTAGAGAAAGCATCATTCAGGTCAGGTTTTTGAAAAGAACAGAAATACATTTTTTTCCACTAACCTGACAGTCTTGTACAAAAAGAGAACTTGACTCAGAATAAATTTAACAGAAGAGCAAATCAGGCCAGACAGTTACAGTATAACTCTCTGGAAAAGAACCTTTGGGGTTTTAGGGAGAGGTAGAAGCATGCTGGAAATGCTGACAGATCCTAAAGAAAGCAAAGCCAACAAGGGCAAAGTCTAAAGAAGAAAGAAGAAGCACCAGTGTGAGATAAGAAAAGGTCAAAAGTTATAATATTCACAATTACATGAGTATACCTGGAAGGAAGTTTCCTATGACATTAAAATAGATTGATTAGAGTTTGTTGGACTGTTTGCAACAAAGCAGCAAAAAACAGTGATGTTTTACAAGGACTTCTGAGGTCAGTCTCAGCAACTTTGTGCTATATAAGTGACAGGAGAAATGTAACAGGAACTGCTTTAAGCATTAACAAACACTCTAGCTAGTTAATAAGAGAAATAGGGGGAATAGGTGAAACGGATCTATAGGATTTACAGTATTAGTCTCTTCAGAAAATATTGTATATAATAAAGTAATACGAAATTACTGTGTGCTTGTCATAATGCTTTGATTAAGTTAGATGCAACAATGCTTCATTGCTCTATTATTTTTTTTTCCTCAGATAACATCTTTTTAGCCATTCCTGAAATGAATGAAAACTGGTCCATATTCCAGGTTAAAAGATTTATGACTAAACACACTGTATCTACATATTTTAATTTTATTTCTATATGATTTAAAATTATGTCTTGATTTGAAAGTGATATATAAGCCTAAGACAAATTTATTTGCAGTAATATGAGTTTTACAGTTTCATACCTTCCTCTTCTATTCCTACAGAGTAACACTGTTGATGGCAGGTAGATGGGATTTAGGATGTGCAGCGGCTGATAAGATCTGAAGTACATTTTCAAAACAGCAGAGACATAGCTTTGAAGATCCAGATTTTAAAAATATATAAACATAAAATCCAGTTATCAATTATATATCCCAACACTTTTAAATCCGTTTATTAGAACAGACATGTCCAACATTTACAGCACTGAAACAGAAGCAAGAAGTGCAGGCATAGTCAAAGTTTGTTAAGAAGCAGCCAGCTCTCATTATATCTAAGCACAGCCATGTAAGTGATGCCTGAACTATACTGTTGCTAAGCCTATCCCTTTGGGATTCAGAAGAGAACTACTTCAAGAGCAATGCATGCTACTCTCTGCATATGAATGAAGTATTGCCAGAGGGTAACAAAAGGTTTTTCCCCAGTACCTATCAGAGAGGAAGACTGCATGAAATACATCTTGATGGAAAGCAATTATATTTTTTACTACAATAATGAAGATAAAAACTGTCCTAATGACTTTTTCACTAATAATTATCATACAATGATACAATAATAATATTCTATGGAATGTGATATGACTGTGCTTGTTCTCACTAATGTTAATTTAATACCTTATTACATATGCGTTGATGGTACTGCCTGCCTTTTTTTTCTTGCTGTTTTAGAGACTGGGCTCCTGACAATTTTTTCCATGCAGTTTTACATGGAGAATAAAGAAATGCTTAAAGGACAAAACGGTCTTACTGATGGTGATATTTAAATAACAACTCAGATGAAGAGAGTGAATCTAGGAAATGTTACCACATTCTTTTAAGATGAAATTATCTCAGTTTTTTTCATCTGAAAGGTATGAGATCACTTCTGAGCTATTTCCTCAGACAAAAGGTCAGAATGCCAACCTATTATTTATTTACTTCTAATGGCTTTTGTGACAAAATTTATGGAGAGTTTTACCTAACTACTACTAAATGTTTTTACTGAACTACCTACATTCCTGTCTGCTCTTTGGTTTAATTAAATATATTCTCCTTAGGTTTACAGGGTCAAATAAATCCAAATCTTAGTGATCTACATTTAAAGAAATACATTTAAGTCTCTTTATTAATTTTTATCATGGTCTAGCCTTTTATGTACATTTATGTACATTTGTTTTTTTTACCAAAGTCCTAAATAAGAGTGACTATTTGTGTACATACAGTATTTTCTGCTAGTCTATTATATTTGAAAGCTATATGTATCTAGTTAGGTATTAAAAAAAAAAAAAAAAAGTAATATTTAATGCTTATCATCATACTGATGAAATGTAGTACTTTGAAAAGACAAGAATATGCATAGATTATAAAAGTGTTATGGTCAAGTGAAAGATAAGTAACAGAGAGATTTGTAATAAACAATAATGCAAGACAGTAAGAAATAAGATTTTTTCTTTTCATGTTAAGTAGCCTGCTTGATAACATTTTGAGAGTTAGAACACCTACAGAACTTTTTTCTAAAATTCAACAATTCAACATAAGTTTTGCTCTAGACAGAAGACATCTTTATTCAGTATTTCACGTTAATACATTCAGATTTCCAGCCAAAGTCTGATTCATCTCTTCTCTAGCCAAAAGTCATCTTCCACTCTAAACCAACTAAGTGTTGGAAGAGAATATTTATTTTTTTAATATGGATTTTTCATATTTGTTAAGCTATTACACTCATTTTAATTCTGCTATATGATACATATAGATTAATTTTGGAATATGTAATATAAAAATACAATTTTTCTCTCCTATTGATAATAAAATAAGAGGAAAATAAGCAAGTTTTTGAAAGCTACTTGCTATCAATTATCTATTTCTCCTTGAACAAGGTAAAGAGTACTATGACAGAAGTTTAAACATGTAATATCCTTTTGATACCTGTGGTACTTTTTAACCCTACTAGAAACTTTATTAGCTCAAATATCTCTTTTTCTATTATTTACTTATATTACTAAAGTAGCGCACAAAGTCTTCCATTTCAAAATGTTTACTAGTACCTTCCTAAACACATGACATGTATCTGAATTTGCAGAGCTTCCTAAAATTCCCAATGTCCAATTATTATTATATTTTTTTTCAATTGTTATCAAAGTTCAATATATATGGTGCTTATTATTTACTGAACCACATAATGGTTGAAGTTTGCTTCCTATCTTCAGGAAACAAACAGATCAGATAATCATAAAAGCATTCCTTTCATAATTCTTATCTTAGAATCATAGAAGGGTTTGGGTTGGAAGGGACCTTTAAGAACATCAAGTTTCAACCCCCTGCTATAGGCATGGACACATTCCACTAGACTAGGGTGCACAAAGCTCCATCCAACCTGGCCTTGAATGCCTCCACGGAAGGGGTATCCACAGCCCCACTGGGCACCCTGTCCACTGCCTCACAAGTTCAGACCTAACTGAACTGTAGGTTCCTTTTCAGTCTCTGATAGCAAAAGAAAGCTCGGCAAAGTCATCTTTTCCTTTCCTTGCTCACTAAGAACTTGAGCCAACTAAATATTGGATTTAAGAATTATTTGTTGCATCTGAAATCACATATGAAACATAAATATTTAAAAATTACAACTGATTGAAGTGTTTTCCCTTTCTGTTCCTCTCTTGCTCATTTTACCTTTCTCTTCTTTATTCCACTCCCCGCTTCCACTGTTCACTGGCCATAGCTCTGCTGGTCTGATATATATCACTTCTGTTCAGTAGTCAGCATAACATAAGTTTATTAATGTATTAGGTCAATAGAAAATAAAATTGAATAATTATTTTGCACTTAACAAAACCTTTTAAGGATCACAGCATATCACCTTGAATAAAATATAGTACATTATAAATTCCTATTAAATCAATTATTGTCTATTAACATTAAATTCATTGTATTGATTCGATGATTAATTGATATACAAATAAAGTTTTCACTGATATTCTGATGCTGCTATATATCGAATTTGGAGCTGAAATCGAGCCAATATTAATACTAATATTTCATCTGAAGAACACAAACTCTCATAGAGAAGTCCAAAAGGAAGTATCCTAACTTGTGAGAGATGTTTAGAAAAGAATGATTCAGAAGTCCTTGAGTACTTTTCATCTAAGTAATGTTCTTGGCAGAGTGAACACTTGTCTGGTTTTGAGAAGCGACAAATGACTTTGAAGTTTAACCAGGGTCTAGACTGCTCAATGAGGCGTATATTATTCCTTCCTATTTTCTATAATGGAAGAATTGCTGCTTGAATGGTTTCCTCAGCTTAATCAACAGATCAATCTTCCATACATTTCTAGTGCCAGAACAATTTACATTTATACTCTAACTTTACTTCATTGTTCTCCACAATTTAGATGCAGCCTTGACTTTTGCTGCTGTTATTGTAAACTAATACAAGTTCATATATGTTATTAGTGCTTTCTTTCACTTCCAGTTTGACATTAAGCATAACATATTTAAAAAAAACAGACACGATTTTCCAGATAAAACCAACTATTCTCATCTTGCATATTTTGCAGAGAGAAGCATCTGCGCAGCATCAGGTTTGTTTTTTTCTTTTTCTTTTTTTTTTTTAAATGTTCTTGTGTCTTTGAATAAACACTGTCCTTCAGAAAAGAATACGAAACCTCAAGGTTTATATATATATATAGTGCTAATATATATATATAGTGCTAATATATATATATTGTGCTTCAATATATATATATTGTGCTAAGTTTAAACCAAAATGGAATATTACAAGTTAGGTTGTAACAACATCTGGCCATTCACTTGCAGTGGCAAAAACTTAATTGGTCATAAAGCCTCATGAACAATATTGTAGACTCATTATGTTTACCAACTATTACTCTCAGAAGTAAGAAAAAGACGCAAAGGAAGAGGCTTTTGGAATGGCAATAAATGATAATTCTTAGCTACATTGTTGGCCCGAGGACTTCAGAATAGTACCTTTCATAAAAACAACATCTGAAGCACTGCAATCTGCTTTGTTTTATGGTGTTACTTCTTGTCCTGTTTATAGACAGCTGCAATTAGAACAGCTATATTTGTTGTGCCGTGTTCCCAGTGCAGTACATCACTCAACTAGAATTTGGGATAGGAAGATGTATTTTAAAAGACATAAAGCCTACCTACATCTTTCAATTTGTCCCCTTTGAGTCTTCTACAATTCTGTACATTACTACAACACACTGAGATTACAGAACAAAGGATGCTCCTGATACACGTTTCCTTCTCATGTTACACTCCAGTAGATGGAAATGTTCAAATATGCTAATCAAGTCCCATTGGTGCCTATACGCCTCTCATACATAAAGGTACACATATGGACCAATCCACCTGCGTCCGTGACAGGGGCCGTGGGCCCTGGAGGGGCCCTAGGCCGAAAGGAAAAAGTTAATTAGGAAAAGAAAACAGCGGCAACGATCTAAGGAGGCACACTTATATACCAAATACTATATCGAAATACAGGATAACACAATATAATACAATATAATTGAAAATTGAGCTAACGAATCAAGCAAAATAGGAGAGAGAATGAGTCCCGTAACCGAGAGGCCTACTGTGAATCTAGGCGAATGGCTGAAGGCTCCCACACACTCCCCTGAACGCCAGAACTCGAAAGATGTCAGTCTGTTCTGCGACCAAGTTAATATAGAGTCCAGGTCCCGTGACCTATCGTGTTGTTCTCTGGGAGATGTAGTCTTCTTCTATAAGTTGCAGATTCAGTAAAATTATTCATGCTTTATATGATGTTATGATGTGGAATACTGATAGCAAAATTACGAAATTATTAAACCATGACATAACTGCTAACTAGTTTTGGCAACCTCATATTCTTCCTTTCATATTTATTATCCATTTAGATTCCTATGCAACCTCTGTCTCAGATATTCTCATTTCTCTACATAGAGGATGAGGAATAGTCTGCATCAAGCTTATTATTCTATAATATTTTATTTATGCATTTGTTTTCCAGATTTGATTTTCATACTTCAAGTTAGACTTCTTTTTATTTTCTAACTTTAATAATAAAAAATACAAATCAGCAATAAAAGTGATGAACTCTGCAATTGTTACATCAAGGCATTCACAAAAATTGAAGAAGTTTACTATATTAATAGATTCATATAATCATAGAGTTGTTTGATTTGGAAGGGACATTTAAAGGCCAGCTTGTCCCTTCAATGAACAGGGACACCTACAGCTAGATTAGGTTACTCAGAGCCCTGTACAGCCTGACCTTCTGTCTCCAGGATCAGGACATTCAACACAACCCTGAACAACCTATTAAAGGGCTTCACTACCCTTATCCGAAAACACTTTCTTCTTAAATCCAATCCTTTAGTTTGAAACCATTTCCTGTTGTCCTATCACAGCAGACCGTACTAAAGAGTCTGCCCCTTCTTTTTTATAGCCTCCCTCTATGTAATGACAGACTGTTCTCAAGTCTCCCCAGAGCCCTCTCTTCTCAACTCTGTACAGACCAAAGACTCTCAGTCTGTCCTCACATGGGAGGTGTTCCGTCCCTGGGATCATTTTTGTGGCCTTCCTCTGGATGCACTCTAACAGGTCTCTGTCTTTTTTGGACACAGCATATATCTAAGAATTAGATCTCAGCTTTTTATTGCTTGCAGAGCATGCCTTCATAGTGATCTTTCTGTTTACAAACTCTATGTAGAAATGCTTTAGTTCAAAGTTTCTGTCTAAATACAGTTGTATTAATTGTCCCAGCAAGAATTATAGTAATTGATTGCAACAGGAATACTTCTAAAACAGTTCTTTTTTTTTATTCCTGTTGTTGGAAGTCATCTTTCTTCAGCAACCAGTTACTAGCTCTTTTTATATTTCTTTCTACTGTATCAACTATCCCTTCATCTGAAAGCTCTTTCTCATATGGATGTATCTAGCAGTCCTATTTGACAGAGTAAAATGCAGCTTTAAAAATTCATGTTTAAGTTCATTTGATGTTGGACAAAATATTTTTTTTTCTGAAGTAAGACACAAAAATAGGAGGCTAGAAGTGAAAAACAAATATGTAAAAGAATATGTTTCACCTCATTTTAATAATCAGTAGAAATTTATTCATAGTCAATAAGGAGATAAATCACTTCTGCTGTTCATTCACACAACTCTTCGAGGGCACACTTATACAAAATGGCATTTAGAGTTATCTTTTCTCTATTTACTATAATAGAAATAGATAAATCTATCTTAAACTAAATTCATACTGAGTGCACTAGGTCACAGAAATCTGAATTACACCTCATAGTTATTCTGTATTTTAATGTACTAACACTGACTTATTTATTATAACACTTTCAACAGCAACAAAAAAGAAGAGCAACCAGTAGAAAGTACGGAGCAATCTCTTTCAATTACAGAACATTAAAGTATTATCTCATATTTGAAAAGTAAGCACAACTGATTACATCACAGATAGATGGTGTAGTGGAAATGCTAAGTCATGGCCTGAAAATAGTGATGGAGCACCTGGTGCAAAGGCAGGGCCAACCCAGGGGATCTCAGGTGTATGCAATGCAGCTGAGAGATCAGAAGGCATGGATCCAGGATCCACCCGTTCCCACACATAATTTAAGGGCTGGCAGTGCAGGCAAGCAGATCTTGTAGGAGATCTCTGCATACATGGGTTGTCATGAAGGTAAGTAGTTTCTTTTTCTGATTTCTTCTTTTTTGTGCTTGTTGTTCTTGTGCTTGGGTGAGTTATCACTCACTGCAGTCTGAGATCTTATTGAATTGTTACTGTTGTGCTTTCTATTGTGTTCTGAGTAGAGAATTTTACATCACTTTATGATGTACGGTGTCTGAAAGAGGTATCTTAGTTTCAGTAAGTTGGTTCTTTGGTGTGCTTTTCAAGAAGTTTAGAAGAAAACATTAGGCATTTAAGATGCCAAAAAAAAAAAAACAAAAAAAAAAACAGGAAAACACAACAAACAAGCAAACAAAAAAACTTTTCCTTTATTATGCTTTAAGGTTTTTCTTGTACTCAAGCTTATATTTTTATGTTGATTGTTAATTATGACCAATACAAAAAAACTCTCCAGAAATCAATATTCACATACTCACAAGTAGTTGAAGTGGCAACAATGAGGAATGAAGAAGAAGGTGCTAAAGAAGCCATCATGAGATCATAATGATCTTTTCAGGTACAGTAAAATAAATGGAAGTAAAATACCAGTCGCCAGCATCTTTTCCTTATTAGTCTATTGTTCTGTCTGCTTGAATACCTTTAAAAAATCCTTGTAAGTATTCTGCTGTTATTTTTTTTTCCTGTTGTTTATTAAAATCTGGTGCATATAGTGCTTACTAAGCATATTTATCACCAGATCCAAATGTTTCTCAGCATTGCCTGAAATCTACTTCTGAAGCTGCAAAAACTTGGATCGCTAAGAGTTGTGATCTGTGAATGACAATGACTACAGCTAAACTCAGAAATTTGATTAAATATACAAGGTAATCAGCAGAATGAATCTTTTTTTCCTATTGACTTTAATTATCTTAAAGCTATAAAGTATTCACAAAGGTATAAGTAACAAAACTGAAAGCTATAAAGTATTCACAAAGGTATAAGTAACAAAACTGATATATATTGTCTCTAGTAATTGTTACTATGCACAATAGATTGCTACTTCAATTTACAGTGAAAATATAATTAAATTCTATCCATATGTTTATGCTCACTGTAGCAGAAATTAAGATAAAGACAAATCTGATTAAAATTAGATATTTCCCATTTCCTTTGGTAAATTTAAGCTGGTGAAAACTGCATTAATCTAACACCTTGTCAGACACCAGTTCTTGTCATGCTTCTTCCTCCCCAAATAAATTTCTTTTTCCATTGAATCCTGCTAGATACTCTCTTCTTTATGATAACAAATGTTATTTAGAATAGGAGGTCTACAGAAAGACCAGAGAAATGTAAGTTCTTTATTCTTTTTCTAGCCACTTAGTGCAATGCAGCCTGGCACCAAGTTTATTTAAGGATTTTACAGTTCATCTTTAATATAAGAACCTCAACAATGATATTCATTGCATTGTAAATATGTAGAAATGAATTTCTGAGTTTTATGAAGAAATTATGTACAAGTAATTTACTGAACTATACTAGTCACCTCCTCTTGTCATGTGCTTTTGCGTTTAATTTAATTGGTGAGAAAAAAGCTTATCCATATTCTACTGGAAATCAGTTCTTGTACTTTACAGATTTCTCCTTGTTATTATGACTATAATGAGTGTGCACTGGTGATTCTGAGACAGTACAAAAACTGCAGGGTATTCAGCAGTGTCTTCAAGAGACGAGAGATATTCTTTTTTCCCACAGACATTTTGCTTCAGTTATTTCTGCAGTCTGCCTTCTCTCATCAAATCAAATTCCTTATTCCTTTTTTTTTTTTTTTTTTTTTAATCCCATAATCTGGCACTTCAGAATGTAGCATTTAAATACTTAGATATCTCCAGCTCAGACTTCCAATCTCAGTGTCAAGTACATTAACTTATGCAACATGAACAAAACTCAAAGGCCCATTGTTGAGTTGAAATACATACAACTGTGAGTTGAGAACTTCTGAGAATTAGATGTTTTTGATCTGTATCCACTTTTTGCATCTTAAAGGCTTGGGTGAGATAAACTAGTCTGTGGAATGTCTTTAGAGCAGCCAGTATGAGTCTAAGTCTGAAATTGTGTAAGAGCTGATCCTTAGGTAAGAGAAAAACCAGATGATCTATTGTATGGGAACAAAGCAAGAATAGGTGCTGGAGATGCTAAAAACAGTAAAAGTAGCAATCGGGGAGAAAACAGTGAGTTTTGTTTTCTTCTAAGGCTGTAGACATAGGTACGGAATAGATATAACTGCACCTGTTGTATACTGCATAAAGAACTTCAAGTAATTTGATATGTGTATCAGATTTGCTTTGATTTGAACAGTCCAGTGACTTACTAGTGAGGTGCTACACTCAGTGTTGTCTAATTGGTAGGGTTTTTTCATTTCCAGAGTCTACTGTGAGAACGAAATGAGCTTAGGAGGTAATTGCCAATGCAGGAACAGAGCAAAATTACAGATTGGGCAAAGCTTACCATATGGTACAAGTACTTATACACTGAGAAAGTGTAAGCAATAGCCTCATCCATTTCTGAGAGAAAGTAGTAAATGCATTTTAGTTAACCTCTCTGACTCATAGCTTGAGTTATGAAGAATATGAAATGCAAAGTGTTTAAGGATTTTCTCAGCAGTTTTTCTTTCCCATAATATCCTTTGTGTTTTGGTTTTTTTGTTTGTTTTTTTTGTTTTGTTTTGTTTTTAATTGATACCATGCTCTGAGTGGATTTACAGGTGAATTTAGATTTCTAAATCCCGTTTTAAGTGTTCTATTGCATTTGTAAGTCTGTAAGGTGTCTTAAAGATATGCAGAGCTCACAACAATTAGATTTCTACTATTCCATACTGAGTTGTTTAGTTTCCCTTTCTTGGACAAATCACAAATCTAAAGGCTGTGAGATCAAGTTTGACAAGTACCTACATAACACCTGATGTTGTTTGTAGTTCACAAACTCAGGTAAAGTTTGGGTAGAGGATGGCTTGAGAGAAGAGCCCTGAGGAGAACTGGGGAGTATTGGCTGATGAAATTCAGCAGGACCTGGTATTGTGTGCTTTTAGCCCAGAATTCCTACTGTGTCATGGGTTTCATCAGGAGAAGTGTGACCAGCAGGTCACAGGAGGAGACTATGCTCTTCAACTCTGCTTTCATGAGACACCGCATCCAGTTTTGAAGCCTCCAACACAAGAAGGATGTGGAGTTGTTGGAACAGGTTCTGAAGATAAGTTTATCAGAAGTCTGGAGCACTATCTCTACAAGAACAGATTGAGAGAGCTGGGGCTTGTCATCCTGGAGAAGAAAAGGCTGTAAAAGAAAGCTGTAAAAGCCTCCTCCTTTGAAACATTCAAGGCCAGACTGGATGGGGCTTTGATCAGCCTGGTCTAGAGGATTTTGAAGGACTTTTTCCAACCTAAACCATTCTATGATTTAAACAAATTTAAACACTTGGCATGCTTTGTATTTTCCATTTTTCAAATAAAAGGCAGGAGTTGCCTACTACAGAATAAAGAGTTAATACAATTGACTGCTGGGTGGGGTTAAGAGCTAGAATTGAGGACATGCAAATCCTAGTGAACTCAAAGATAGTGTGAACTGGATCAATGCAGGCAGCTTCCACTTCTATAAATGTACAGTTATCAATGTGTTAAGTTTGTTATCTACTATTATTCCCAGAGGTTTATTTCATTCATTTCATTCTTAAAGATCTTCAAACTAAGTAGCTGCTATTATATGCTATCTGTCTGTGGCAGATGAACACATTTGAAGATACCTTCAGGTATTAAGCAAGCCTTCACTGTCTCATGAATCATCTTCTCTCTTGTTCTTGTCCTTTACTACTTCATGCAAGTAAGGTATTGCTGAGGTATATTTGAGTTCTGTTTAGAAGGTTCATATCTCATGGTGGCATTGGAGCAGGTTGGTTATTATGTAGAAATGCATCGTATTTGATAGGTTTTCCATGTGCTGTCACAATGAATTTGTGAGAATAATAAGGCAACAGCATTACAAGAACTTCATGAGGATTTAATTTTTTTTTTTTTCCTTATGACAGCATCCTGTAGGATGAAGCATTTTGAACCACTATTTTTGGCACAATGTCAAGGGATAGAAAACTGAATTGTTTTAAATTAATGACATTTATTTGGTATAAATAATGTCTTTGTGGAAGATTTTCATGTCTTGATAGCTAATCAGAATATTTTTATTTTTTATAAGTATTTTTCATACTTCTACAATTACTGAGGAACTGCTGAAACTGATTTATTCTATTAGTCGATCATTATGCACAGAATTAAAGCTAGAAAATGTATATGCTTAAAAGTTGTCTCTTCTCCTAGCATTTAAATCTATGTTGTTAATTTGGTCCATATTCAAATAATCTGGGACGTTTAATTCTACCAGGGTTTTTAATAACACATTTCAGATTTTCTATAAGCTTGTCCTAAGGGTTAGTTTTGTGTTCATTCCTCCTTGTCTTGGCTGGAATGAACATTTAGCAAGATGAAATATAGTACTGCAGAATGACATAAAGGGAAGAGATGACTAAGATTAATAGACTAGTTTTATATACCATACTTCAGGTCTAGCTAGCATTATTGAGACTTCTTAGTGATGGCCCATTCTGTATTGGCTTCTCTCTCACTATTCAAGAATATTTATGTCCTACAAATTCTTTGCAGCCTGGTCTAGTGGTTGATGACCCTGCCTCTGTGGCAGGGGGTTTGAAACTATATGATCTATGAGGTCCTTATCAACCTAGGCCATAGTAGGATAGTAGGATTCTTTGAAAATAGTTTCATTTATTAATTCAGGGATTAAATTATTGTGATGAATTAAATTAATCTGGCTGCTGGTGCCCAGTTCAGTGCCCAGGCATCTGGGGTCTTTGCTCAGGCTTGGGGTATGTAACCGTGGCTTTCCCTTGTGCAGTCACAGCCAATAGAAAAGTTGAATATGTCTCCCAGAGACATACAGTTTGAACCAGGACACTGACACAGCTGCTTATACAAGCTGCCTCCAGAGACAGATAGCCAAGACCTGTTCATTCTCTTAAGATGGTAGAGATAGAAATTCACTAGCATAGGCATGCATTCCGTAGTTTAACGAACACAAACATTAAGGGATGCTTTGAGCATCTGGCATGCGTGGCCCCTACTCTCCCTCCAGCAGCTCTCTGGATCCCACAGATATTGGCACAGTTCCTCTGTCCACACTTCATCCAAGTCCCAAAGTGCTGTCATAAACCTTTTAACTGCAGGGCACCCTGTCTAATCCTAGGCCTTCTTTACTGCTTCACAGGTTGCTTACTCACCATCTTGTCCTTCTTAAAGTTTGCTACACATGCTCACAGTCATCTCACATGTACATCACACTCTCAAGGCCTCCTTTTCTGCCAGCATGAACCTATTTCCTGCCTGTTATTCAAGCCCTGACTTAAGTTTCCACTAGTCCAGCTGGAAGTTGGCTACCAGATACACACATACACACCAGAGACACCAACTTGTGAAAATTCAGGTGCTCACCACCTTCCTCCATCAGCTGATAGCAGACTCAGACTGTGATTCACGCCCTGTTTCAGTCATTGGTGTAAAGTCTCACGCTCATCATTATCAGCTAAATAAGCAGCATGTAATTTCTCAAAATAGCATCTTCCTTGTCTTTGGAGATCATGGAGAAAGCTTCTTCAAGAGGTGTCACTTTCTAAATAAATGAAGTCCATAGGCTGCTCCAAAAGTAATGCCTCCTAGATACAAAGAGCACAATCACACTATTTGATAGAGCATTTTCTCAGCTAAAGAAGTAAAAGTTTTTCCACATCATAGGATTCAATTACATAGCTTCAATTCTCTGCCTCTTTGCTGCTGTCTTTTACACAGGAACAAAATTTATGATATATAATATATGAAATGGTTTTTACCTCAACTGGCACGCCACAAGCATCCACCTAATGGGCAAACATAATAAAATAGGAGGCATGAATTAAGGAGCAACCATCATACCATTTTTAAATCAGAATTTAACAGTTGCATAAATTACTGTCTTCTTCAGAGGCATATTATCAAACAGCTGATGGACATGTCTCCATGTTGGAGAACAGCTTCAAGTTCCCCTTATATTCTGTATGGCACACAGTCTTTTGTTTGTTTTTCAGTCAACTCATGTAATGTTCATACTCTCTACTACTATTTGAAGGGTGGTTGTGATGAGGTGCGGGTCAGCCTCTTCTCTCGTGTAACTTGCAATAGGACTAGAGGGAATGACCTCAAGGTGCACCAGGGGAGATTCAGGTTGGGTCTTAGGAGAAGCTTCTCTGAGAGAGTGATCAGACACTGAAATGGACTGTCCGGGGAGGTGGTGAAGTCACCCATCCCCAGAACTGTTCAAGAACCATTTAGATGTTGTACTGAGGAACACGGTTTAGTGGGAAATGTTGGTGACTGGTGAACAGTTGGGCTGGATGATCTTAGAGGTCTTTTCCAGCTTTGGTGGTTCTATGAAATGCACTGCATATACTTATATATGTACATATACACATACACTGCTTACATATGCACATATGTGTGTGCATAGGAAGCAGGTGAGTTGTGTAATTGTGTGCATCTGTGTGTTTGCATAGGTGTGTATCACTGAAGACACACACAAGCAACTCCCCCAGCATATCAAACGTAAAGATATAGAAATCTGAAGTGTGAGGATTTTGTAGCCTTATTAATAGAATTTCTTTTTGTCAATGGTTTACAGGCTGGTTCATTCCAGTTCCATGACTAGCAGGGTGGATGGACCTGAGGACCAACACCCCAGAAAGAGGAAACAGGGAAAATGGTAGAGAGAGAGGCCCAAAAACAAGACAGTCGCAACAATCTGAGGAGAAACAAGCTATTTTATTAAATAAAATATTGGATTGCAAGCTAACACGCTATGATACAATATACTTAAATATAATTAGAATTGAAGCTAATAAATCAAATGGAGTGAGAGACAGTGTCCAAAAGCCGAAGGTCTTACACTAATGCTGTGACAAGACGAGCAACAGAGGTGAGCCAGATGATGAGAAACAAAAAGGGACATCAGGAGACCTACAAAGGACCTTTATTTTCTGCCCCAGAACAACAGAACACCAAACAGTCCTCTGGGGTATGTAGTTCTTCTCTTCCTGGATGGATACCCAGACATGGAGCTTTAGCTTTTAACTCCTAGTGCACTGTGTGATGCTATGATGTGGAATACTGATAACCAAAATCCATGACACTTTTTTCTCACTTGATCACACTTTACTATTTGTTCACTCTGCACAAAAAAAAAAAAAAAAAAAAAAAAAAAAAAGTCAAACCTGTCCATCATGAACACTGTTTTTCTATCTGTCCTGCACAGTGATTGGCTTACTTTGGGTGCTGCAGAAATACAATTTGCTGGTTCATTGATAGTGTATTCAGACTGAATCATGCTGAAATACCAATCAAAACTGAAGAAAACTAGTGCTTTCAAACCAAACCAACACATTGCAACCAGAATTGTCACTCCTGAGATCGCTGTTTGCAGAGGACTCTCCGCTGAAATTTGCAGAAGGCAAGCACTCTATTAGACACGTGTGCAAATGAATTCATGCCAGAAATGATAAGCTGCTACTGTCAGTGACCTTTGCAAAAGATAAGATTGAAATGATGCCTGCAGAAATAAATGATGTGGCTGAGAGAATGGATTTGGAACAGTCTACACAGCAATAGAAAATAAGAAAGAAGAACTTGTGTTTGTGAAAGAAAAAGAGAACAAGGAAGTAAAGTTCCCTAACCTAGTATATATATATATATGTATATATATATATATATAAATTAATATATATTTTTTCAGAAACCCTAATCCATGCTGTAACAAATGGCAGTTAGAAGTGTTGACCATCTTTAAAAAAAAAAAAAAAAAGAAAAAGAAAAAAAAGAAAGAAAAAGAAAAAGAAAAAGAAAAAGAAAAAGAAAAAGAAAAAGAAAAAGAAAAGAAAAAGCAGTATCTTTGGATGTATTTGGATTGTGTTTACATGGCAGAGTTTTGGTGTCAGCGGGCTGCAAGGACGGCCTCTGGGAGAAGAGGTCAGGGTCTCTAACATGTCAGACACAGATATGTAACTCTTGTTTCATATTTGAAATGTATTCTTTCAAGTCAAATTATCATCCTGTCTTCTAAAATAGTTAACAAAAGCTGAGATTTTAATTTTTTTTCTGCAGTTCACAAAGAGGAGAACTTTTAAAGTTAAATATGGTGGGAAAGGATGGTTTAACACCATCAAGCTATTATCCATGCAGTAATTTATCAATGCTAGACTAGACTTCTCCTTATTCGAGGCAGGGAGGAGGTTTCATACAAGTACGTTAAAAAGCAAATTTTCTAGTTTTCGGTCAACATAATTTCTAGGGAAAACTTTGATAAATTCAATTAGTACCATGAACTTAAATTATATAAATTGATTAAAATACCTTGTCAGCAATAAGTGCCTGATCTTTCAGGTCTGCCATTCTAAAATGCAAAGTTCCTTTTTGTGGCTGAGGAAGACGCTTTGTCTCTTTTGTCTTGACTTCTGAAATTCAGTGCCTAAAGCCAAAATTCTAATACACAAGTTTGGATATGCAGGTAGGGTACCTGATTTTGAACCAGAGTCACTTTTTGTTAACTGGGAAATCTTCCAAAGTCCTGTCTCTGAATGCTGCACCAGCACAAAGCTATGAATTTAAATCAATTGGTCAAAGAGACGATAAACAAGAGTTTAATGCTGTCATAGGAACTGGCAGTGGTGGTCTTGACATTTAAAAGAGAAGCTATGACATAATCCTTTTTTGAAAATCGGACATTAAATTTGTTTCCTTTGAAAAGTAGACTTGTGCATCTTTCATTATTTCTGTGAAAAACACCATTTCTATTTTACTTTTTGGGGGGGTACTTTTTTCTGCTATTTTTGCAAGTGACCATATTAAAAGGAGCTCTTTAATGTCACAGTGTTCTTTTTATCTGAAAGAATGGAACAGACAGTTCTGAAGTAGATACTGACACTAGCCAACAAAATGCTCAAATTTGTGTCATCTTTAATGGATCAGGAGTGTTTGCAATGCTGCTTTTCAAAGTGTGTTTTTCTAATGATCCTTATTGAGTAGGGTCACTGGAAATATCAAAGCATACCAGATTGACTCAGACACTTGGCAATGTACATGAGGTATAAAAAGAAGCATATTTTATGATGCATTTATTTTTAAAATGTCTTTGAATGTCTGAGGCTCCATGGACTGTTTCTGATGTACCTATAAAAGTTAACTATGAACAAAAGCAAACATTGCCAATTTAATATGCAGTGGTCTGTAGCTTTACAGGAAAATTTTTAGGTGTCTTTAAATCAGTAAGCATTGAAAGCCAGTGATCTGGAATCAGTTTCTGCCGGTTTTCATTCAATTATTTTATTCAATTTAATCATACCCAATTAAACTGCAGATGTCCACATTTTCACTATTGCACTTACCTTTGGTATTATTAATGTAATTTCTCATGGTTTTTAGTGAATTATTTGCAGTGGCTTAAAACTTGGACACAATAATTGCAAGAATTGAAAAAATTCCTGACTACAAAATGAATCCATTCATCAGAATTCCTGATGTGCTTTTTAATTCTTCACTGCATTTAGTTAGGGTAGACTAGTACAGTATCTTTAATCTTAGTGCACTAATTTGGATATGAGAGACACTGCTTTCTTGGATCAAAGACTAAGCCTAACCTTTGATAGTTTGTTACCTTGCAAACTTTAGGTTAAATTACAAAATAAAATTGATTTTCAAGCTTTGAAGCAATCCAAAAACATTTTTATTTCATCAGAGAATTTTTTTTGTGTTGTCTTTTTTTTTTTTTCTTTCCCCTCCTGAAAAAGGAGTTCTGTACTCATTATTAGAATTTTTTCTTCTTTAATTTTTATTTATTTATTTTCATAAATAAATGATGCATTAAAATAGCTACATTAGATAACTCCGTGAGGAAAGATTATAGTCATACCATTCCCTTCTGTTTTGCAGATGTCATTTTTGCACAAGTCATTTTTACTTCCTGCACAGAAAAGCTGTTTCCAATTTTTCTGTTAATTTTAGGATCTGTAAGTCTTGCTTACAAAATCTGCAAATCAGACTAGCTAGCTGTGCTAGAAGTAACAATATCACACCAAAGGAAAAAGAAATAAAAATAAAAAGCACAACAACTTCATGGAAAAAAAATTGAAGTAAGGGAATGATGCACTAAAAATAAAATGTTATTCCATATAGGATATTTGGACAAGAGTATTTTTAGAAAGAATCCAGTCCTGATTTAAAAACTACTGCTGTTTAAGCATATGCCATTATTTTTATGGTCTTAAAGATTGGTAATTGTTACTGCTAAAAATGCACACCATTTTCTTAGGGAAGGAGACGGTGTTTGTTATAATAAATTGTGTCAAGATTCCACTTTCTTGGTGAACCTCTTGTCTTATCAGAGACAATGCTGTAAAACCTCTGTAAACCTTTCTACTGTTTATGTTTTTACTCAGATTATCTGATGAAAATGGTTGTCCTCAAATTCATTCTTGTCTAGGAGTATGCTACCTGGGCCAAGCAATAACCATTCCATATTCAAAAAGTAGACAAATTAGGTATAGAATTCCAGCCACAAAGAAAAGTCCTTGCATATATTTAAATAACCGGTATGAATATAGACCATAAATCAATTGATGACATCAGATCCTTTTATAACTTACTCTATTTAACTGAAATTATATTGCTCTTCCTCAAATACACAGCAGTAGATTATGATTAAATAAGTTTTCAACAGCCTTTCAAAATTAGTAAATTTGCTTTTCAATGTTTTTTCAAGGTACTTAACTGTACTTATGACTTTTTAACAATATTCTTTTTGGTAAAGGACGTTTAAAAATACACTATAGAAAACTGATTACTATGAATATAATTTATTTCAACCTATGGGTGTAATACAACTGTAAATGTGAGAAGCAGAGTAGACAAGAAGCATCATTTTATAGCTTAGAAGTTATGGAATCACAGTAGAATGAAGGAGCTCTAGTCCCAACTTCTGATGGCCGCCACTGCACATCTTTTGCACAGTCATCAATTAGTTAAAGATGAAACATTTCTGGGAGCAAGGATTAAAACATTAAGTTAATGGGCAGTGTCTAAATTTGACACTATTTTATTTATGTTAACTGCTATTAATTAGACCATGTCTCATTTTTCTCTTTATTACAGTCTCATATAAAGAACTTTTTTTTTTTTTTTTTTTTTTTTCTCTCAGGGCAGTATGACTCTGACATGCCTAGAATTACCCAGAGGGTCATCATCTAGCATGTTTCTTTCAGATTTGGGTGGAGAACACGTTCTAAATGCTCACAGAGGAGAAGATTGTATTTCATGCCTTTTTTTATTCTTTCTGATTAGAGAGCCTGCCACAGATATGGCAGATCTGTGTATGTGTCATGGTTTTATGATTTTTGGTTACTGGTATTCCACATCATGACATCGTGTAGTGCCCTGGGAGTTTAAGTTTTAATGCTCCAGTTCCAAGGACCTGTCAGGAAGAGAACTACGTTCTCCAGGGGGCTTTACAGTCAGAGAAGAGATAGAATTCCTGGCTAGGTCACCTGACCAGGCTCTTCTCTTCGTTGCTCTTCTCCTTTGCCTCTCCTCACTGCTGCCCATCCCACCTGAGTGCATTACTTCAGTATGACTGTAAGGCTTAGAGCCTTCAGATACACTCACAATATTTGATGTATTACCTTCTATTCTAATTATATTGTATTATAGTATTTTATCTTGCATTCCAATACCATATTTAATAAATTACTTTGTTTCTCCTCAGTCGTTGCTGCTGTTGTTTAAAATAATTTTTAAATTTGTTTTGGGGTCCCTTATTTCTCTTTTCTGGAGATGCAGATTTTACAAAATCCCTCCACCCCACTTGTCACAGAACTGGGCTGAACCAGCCCGTAAACCATTGACAGTATGAATTTCCTCATAAGGATGAAATTTAGCCCTGCTATATCTTTACAGCAGTCTCATCTCCTTAAACGCAAACTTACTTTGTATAAAGGAGTGAGAGTGGTTTTCTAACTTCATGTTTAGAGTCTTGTATGGTAGTGATTTTATAATTTTATAAGTGAGTATACGCTCACTCTGCATGAAACAGGTTGGAGTAGACTTCAGTGGTGGGACTAAAGATGTCTCCCTTCACTGACTTCTGTAACAGATAGCTTACAGAATTACATAGATCTGTTTCTAGTCTATAATATGCTGCATTTTTAAGTCACAAGTGCAACAGTAGAGGGCTTTATGAAAAAGATGGATTTTTCCAAATTGTAATCACAGAATTGTAGAAGTTGGAAGGGAATTCTAGGGATCACTGAGTGGTCTGGTGGCAATGGGTCAATGGATGGGCTATGCAATCTCAGTAATCCTTCCAAGCAATTTAAAAAATAAATACCACCCTACTCTTACTTCTTAGAATTCTTCTCTTAGCAGTAAAATAGAAAAGGAGAATTGGCTTTGAGATATTATTTTTGTATTTGTTCTTATGTCTAATAAAATGCATTTGAAATTGACTGATATTGTAAGATTCACTATTTTCTGACACATAAGAGTAAGCACATGGAGACGTAGGAGGGAATCTCAAAAAAAACATTGATGTTGGAAAAAGTGAAATAGACATCTATATTGCCGAGAAGAATAAGTGCAGGGGGAAGAGAAGTGAGCATGATTTATTTTTCCCTCACTTAAGTATCTTTGGAAAATATGTGCTGTAGTTTCTGTTTCAAGAGCTTGCTTTGAAACTCTGAGTCAAGACATCATTTCAACTCTACTGTTACAAATGAAAATTAAATACTGCATTTATCCTTTATCTTCATTTTATATAGTTCCCCCTCAGATTCATAAGATACATATCAAAGCTGAACAAAGTATGGGTTAACTGAATACATGATTTGCTTGAACTTTTATCTAAGCATATTCTGTCCATTCTGGATTAGATGTATTAACAGTATAGGCCCAAAGGGATATAGACACACAGGATACTAATGGCTTTGTACGGATTTTCTCTCCCTTTAACCAAGAAATTCAGCTATATGTTAAAAATGTTTTAAGGAGCATAAGGATAAGTCAAAGTGGTGAGGCTATACAGACAAGAGGAGAAACATATCTGTTTTCAGAGAGCAGTATTTTATTATGCTTTAAAAATTTCTACTTTTCCTTGTAAACTCTTTTTGCTTGCTAGGGTTGGCTCTTTTATTTTGATTTACCAGACATGACAGTTTTTATATTATTGTTGAAATATAGATGTGAAACAGATTGAATTTCACCACCTTCTAGATATTCCAGTATTCTCTGCACACTGGATATTCTTGAAGTACAAGAAAAAGATGCTGTCTGAATTCTATACATATGTATCACAGAAACATTATGCCTTCTTCTTTCCTGAAACCTTAAGTTTTAGAGTTAAAATACGAACCTTGTTTCATTCAGATATTAATATGCATATTAATATGCAGCTGTGCGTTTCTTGTTGTTGTTTTTTGTTTTGTTTTTGTTTTTTTCTTTTTGTGTCTTCAGTTATATTAAAATGTTCTCTACTCTGATACCTGACTAGGAATAGAGCACCAACTCTTTCATAACTCTTTGGACTCAATGAGAATTGTGATTGCATAGCACTCCTCTGGCTACCAGACAGTATTCACTTTTAAAAAGGCAAATAAAATAATGCTACACAATGTGGAAGCAGAAAGATGAGGGCAAAGAAGCATTACATAAATCAGTTCCTCTTTACAGACCACCTTCAGGTGATTCCTGATTCACCTTTTGTGAAGCACAGTCTAACAGGGATAGTTATGCAACACACAACTCAGGTGGCTATTTTCTACTTACTGTGTCAGCATGAGTTTTAAGATGGCCAAAATGTGGAAATAATTGTGTTCAAGCTCACTGAAGAAAGGGAAAGGAAAAACAAACAAACAAACAAACAAACAAACAAACAAGGAAAAATGCAGAAATGCAGATAAGTCCAGAGAGGAAACAATATAAATAAATAAATGAATAAATGTGATGAACAGGTCACACAATTCAGAATTAAATCCTGAGGCTTTGTCCAGGTTAGTAAAATAAACAGCACCAGGGCAAACATTTGAACACTGGCATGTGAAAATTTATATGACTAAATCAATAGCAGCTTCTCCAAAGTCATGCGTTTGTCCAGACAGGCTTTGCCTTTGAGGCTGATATGAGCAGCATCTAGGGACCTTCTGGAGGACATTTCACTCAGTTTCTTGGAGTAGGGGGGAAAGAACTCAAAAAGATCTTATCTGCATGCACTGTTTCCCTCTTCCCTAACAGAAGGCTGTATTTATGGTGGTGATTAGCAAAGCTGGCAAAAATAGGTGTTTCTTGCTCATGAGGGGCAGTTTGACTTGTTCTTGGACTTGGTGGTTCTGGTTGGACAAAACTGTAGTGTTTACTCATGTACCTTGTGCTGAGTGAAACCAAGAAGCGAAACTGTAACCACCTTACTAGAGGAGACAGTGAAGAGTTTTGGACTCTCTAACCATTAGAGATTTGGGAGAAGAGTCACCACTGGAAGCGCTGTACACAGAATGTGCTTTGTTATATTAACATTTGTTGAAAACACAGCATCAACAGGGGAAATGGCCTCAAATTGTGCCATGGTAAGTTTAGGTTGGATGTTAGGAAATGCTTCTTTACAGAAAGGGTAGTTAAACACTGGAATAGGCTCCCCAGGGAGGTGGTTGAGTCACCATCCCTGGATGTGTTTAAGAGCCGTTTGGATGTGGTGCTCAGGGATATGATTTAACAGAGGGTTGTTAGAGTTAGGGTACTATGGTTAGGCTGTGGTTGGACTTGATGATCTTTGAGGTCTTTTCTAACCTGAGTAATTCTATGATTCTATGATCTTTCTTCAATTCTAGGATTCTACACTAACTAAATAAAAAAATGTACATGCTCCAGATGGATCAATACATCTCCACCTTGAAAGTCAGATTAAATAATATTCTTAACTCTTTAATGGAACATGTATTAGGTGCCAGCATCGCATGGGATGAGGAGCAGCTTTCACTGCATCATCTAAGAAAGAGACAGCTATATAAAAGTATGGCTATTTCAAATCAGAAAGGAAAAAGATACCTTTCTTTTTTAACCTCAGAATAATAAATATTAATGATAAAAAGTATATTTATTATTTTATGTTTTCATAGTTTCAAAGGAAAAACAGACATAACTAACAATATTATGTTTTATACAGAGCATTATCAGGTATGTAAACGTGACTTGATAATTTCAGAATGTCTAAGGTACAGCAGTACATTCTGGTAGTAATGTTAACAGTCATAGCAAATGAAATTATATGGTAAATTCTATCTGATAAATGATTGAAATAGCACATATACTAATTTTACATTTTTCTTTTTCTGTAAAAGCATGAATTCACAGCATGTTAAAAAATACAAGAAGGTCATTAGAGTACTCAGCACTATGAAAGTTGTGACTTTTTCTCTTTTTAACTTTCTGTTCCATTTCCTAATATTGTAAATTTGTAACTCTAGTAGCAGTTCTGGATTCTATAACAGATTCTGAATAGAAACAGAATATTTAACATAAGCAGAACATTACAGAAGAGTTAGTTAAATAAACAGTTTAACTGTGCACCTAACTCTTGTCAAAATTAGAGAATCAGAGTCAAAATTTCCTAAATACTCTTCTTACATAAATAATTTCACATATGCACCTGTAAAATGTATTTATATTCTACAAAAAGAAAAAAATAAATAAATAAAAAATTGCAAATAAGAAGTGGTATTTGGAAGAGTCAGCAATATGTAGAACAAGTGAATATGCTATAAAACATTTTAGGAAAGTTGTACTAAAGCTATGTAACTGTAAAACTAGCATATTTCCTGCATTGTCACAGAATATTGTTAATGGATAAGGCATGTTTCTGTGAGTCACAGAATTATCTAATCATAAAACAGTTTGGGTTGGAAGGGACCTTTAAGATGATCTAGTTTCAAGCCCTTTGCTATAGGTAGGGACACCTCCCACTAGAATAGGTTGCTCAAAGCACCATCCAGCCTGACCCCGAATGCCTCCACGGAGGGGGTATTCACTGTCTCTCCATGCAACCTGTTCCAGTGTCTCACTACTCTCACAGTAAAGAATTTCTTCCTAATGTCTAGTCTAAATCTACCCTCCTCCAATTTAAAGCCATTTCTCCTCATTCTGTCTCTATTCATCCTTCTAAAAAGTCCCTCCCTAGCTTTCCTGTAGGCCCCTTTCAGGTACTGGAAGGCCACTATAATGTTTCCTCAGTGCCTTCTCCAGGCTGATAAGTCCCAGCTCTCTCAGCCTGTTCTTGAAGGGGAGGTGCTTCAGCCCTGATTATTTGTTCTCTGAGATCTTTGTTCCCTGGCCCTGCTCCATGTCCTTCTCATGCTGGGTGCTCCAGAACTGGACACAGTACTCCAAGTGGTGTCTCATGAAAGGTGAGCAGAGGATCAGGATCTTCTCCCTTGACCTGCTGGTCACGCTTCTCTTGATTCAGCCCAGGATACTACTGGCCTTCTGGGCTGCAAGCACACACTGTCAGCTCACATCGAGTCTTTCATCAACTGACACCCTTAAATCCTTCTCCTCAAGGCTGGTTTCAAGCCATTCTCCAGCCAGTCTGTATTTGTGCTTGGCCAATAACTCAATAACTAAATACTGGTATATTGGTATCTCAATTTATTTCAATTTTCAAAGTTGTTTTGTCATTCTGTTGCCAGGAGATATTCGAAAATGAATGCAAGCAGGCTACCTAATTCTGCATGTTACAGTCCAGCAGCTTACAATGACAACAGATGGAGAAAAACAGCAGTCCTTTTCATGAATTCTGCTCATCTCAGGGTGAATCACTCAAATACTGACAAATCCAACATCTGTGCCTTTCTAGATTATGTATAACATGACTGTTATGAAGAAGGTGTTTTCTGCTTTCCAAAATAACTTTGCTTACAAATGACCAATGATTTCAAGTTCAACCACATAGCTCTTTTTAAAGTGGAGCTTTTTTTTAGGGGTACAGTGCTTAGGTGGTGGTTTATAAAAATCTATATTTGAAGTCACAACTAAGAGAAGTCCTAAGTATGTAGCATCAGGAAAGCTAATAAACACTGGGAAAAGAGCCCATGTATATGTGAGAATGAAGCGTATAGCTCCTTATGGGCTGCAGATCATGCATTTGGCTTGCAAACACTGAAGGAAGAGGTCCTAAGGAGGAGAAAGCTGCATGTTTCTTATGTGCTGTCAGCAGCATCTCAGATAACTGTAAATATTAAATTCAATATGAGGGATGTCACATTAGCACACTTCTAAAGGCCTGGCACTGGGAGATGGCCACAGAGGAATAGTGGCGCTCAAGGAGGACAAAGTCAGATACGTGATTTTAAGGTCTTTGAATGACTGCTGTGACTGTTTCTTTTCTTTTTTTTTTTTTTTTTTTTTTAATCCAGAGGGAAAAGCAAATACTGAAAGAAAGAGAGAAGGCCATCTTTAGATATGTGTCTTTTGGTCAAATATTCTCTGAGTATTCATGCATTCTTCCCACTGACTTATGTGTCTGCTGCAGCCCTAATATCTTTTCTCTCTCTCTGGCAGTGGAATGCACTGGCAGCTTAGGGAAGGAATAGAAAATCCAAGGAATCTACAAATCCATGCAACTCCAAATTAAAATATCAGATCCTCACAAATATCAAATACTTTCCAGATCTGAAAATCTAATTTAATCAACTGGGCTACTGATGACCAGATCAGTCATTCTGGTCTGAATGTGAAAGATAAGACAGCCTAGAAAAAATAAACATACAGCGTGCCTGCTTGAGCTGATGACAGGCATACTCTGAGAGTGAAATGTCAATTTGCACTTTTCTTCTATGTGAGGACAGAAATTTGTTACCTAGACATTATGACTCTTTCGGGACACTATCTTGACCAAGTGCTCCTGGAGAATGGAAACATATGTACATGGCATTAACTGTAAGGATGCCTTGATTCTGGAGGTTTAAGTGGATGTTTTATAGGAATTTGCAGCATTCTGTTCAGCACGTATTTTTGAAGCAAGCCTGAACAAATCATTTCTGTCATTACTTTCATGTCAAGATTGCTTTGTGCAGAGAAAGTAAAATCTGTCACACTCCCTTCTTATACTGCCTGTAAGGTGCAGACTTTTGAGAACATTATCCTTCTGTGTACAAGATTCCTGGCTGACAGACTTGTAGTTGTGTCTCCAGACTAGAACCTGGGAGCAAAATAGCATGTATGCAAGGAGTGGAATTGGTGAAAACGTAGCAAACCAAGCTATTTCATCCTTTGACATGTTCTTAGTATTCTCTGTATAATAATAACAATTATTACAAAAAATCTTCTGACACAATAAACCAGTCATAATTACAATGCTTCTTTACAATATTTTACAGCAAAATGACTTTGAAATAATGAAAATAGAAGTATTAGAAATTAAAAATAATAATTATCTACTTAATGATACTATAAAATACAGTGTTACTATGTATGTTTTTGGCTGAGACCAAACAAAATCAGTACACACAGTCTTTCAGAAACTGACTACATACATAGTTTTGTGGTATCAAAGCACCTGGGCAGTATACAGTGCATGCATCAAGGTTATTTTGTTTGGTTTAGTGAAGTGTAATGAGCAGACGAATTGTGGGTTGTTGTGTTTTGTGTGTGTGTGTGTGTGTGCGCGCGCGTGCTGTTTTGTGATACTGTAATGATTTGCACTCTGAAAATAAACTCTTATTTTTTGTTTGTTTGATATGGAGGAGTTGGACCAGATGCCCTTTGGGAGTCCCTTCCAAATCAAATGATTCTATGACTCTATAATTGTTGGGGTACTAAGTTGTCTTTGTAAGGATTTATGAGTGCATACAGTAGTTCTGAGTAGTTCTAGAATAGCTGAGTTATAGTCTGTAGGTTAGGGAGTTAGTGGGCAGGGGGTTTAGGTAGGTGTGTGTATAGGTCCTCTCACATGCATCAGGTTTACTCATCTGCGCAGGAATTAGGATGGTATATAAGGAGTGTGATGCAGCAATAAATTGAGAGAAGACCTCATGGCATGCATGACTATGTCTCTCTCCCCCGGATGGTTGAGGGGGAGTAATTACAGAAGGTAGACTAAGACTAAAAAATAGCTATTTGATTTAGTATTGTTTTAAACAGACTGTCTAAGGAAGTGGTGGAGTTACCGTCTCCAGGGCTGTATAAGGAAAGAGTAGCTGTATTACTTAGGGATAAGGTGTAAAGGGCAATATTGGTGGTAGGTGAACAGCTGGACTAGATGATCTTAGGGGTCTTTTCCAACCTTAATGATTCCACAATACTTCTATTTCTGAGAGGGTTCTTCCTTTTCAGTGTACTTTAAGTTAATGAATAAAGATGACCTGTAGACACAGAAAGTCTTAAATTGACTGTAGGCAATTCCTCTTTTGTGTGTTGTTTCTTTTTTTTTTTTTTCTTTTTTTTTTTTTTTTAATTTTTCTATTTGTCTTTACGTATTTTTAAGATTGAGCTGTGTTACAGACTGATAGCTTATGCCAGTCAGCTAATGAGTTGAAACTTCTTTGAGATACAGGACATACAAAATGGAAATGTGTAAAAAATCAAAATGACATGGTTGTTGGGGTAACTCTATCTTGTTTATTCATTTAGGAAGTTTACTATGATGGAGTGAACTGAAGATTTCATAAACTTATCTAGACATTGTGAAGAAAAAAATAAGATGCCATATTTGTTAACTGCAACATGCAAGGATTTGCTGTCTCTTTGCTGCAGTGTAAATGAAGTAAGTGACAAACTGTACTCAACTGCCCTATATGATTATCTCATGCCAATACAGAACGTTAAAAAGTAATTTTAAAAAGTAACTTTTAGGAAAAAAAAATAAATAAATAAAAAAAATATTTTTAGTGTATTGGTCTCAGTAAAGAACAGAGTACATAGGTTGCCCTGAAATTAATGCATTCTTGCATCCTTGCATCCTCCTTTCCCACCCCCCAACCTCCCAGTGGAAAATAAACAGATACAAAGATTACAATAAGACTATTCGGTAGACAAAATTCTCAGTTACAATACACTGTTTCAACATAGTCACCGCCATTACCTATGCATTTTTTGCCAGTGATGAACAGGAGCATGCATGCCACACTCGTTAAAATCTGCTCCAGCGGAGGTGACTCGCTGTTACTGTTGCCACATACATACCACCCACCATTTCACCATGCTCACTCACAACCACTGTTTGGTCTCCACAAACACTCAGAAAGCATCAATTAATGCCAGTGCACGCCATTCTTTCTGCATGGAAGCATTCAGTTATACACTTTTGCTTCATCTGCACTTACATGTCAGAAGCCATTTTGTCAGGCCACCCCTCTACCGCTATCTTTCTCACGGCAACAAAATGTAATGTCATATTAACTGAAAAGATTCTACTGTAATGCTGTCAATGTGTGCTCCTGATGCCATGGATCAACATAATAAAATATGAGGCATTACTTTTGGAGCAGATCTCGTGTTTTATATGTATCTTTAATATTATCTGTATTCATATGAAACTGAAATTGTCTTGTCTTTCTGGCAAATTAATAACAACTAAAGATCACAATAACAACTCGATGATCTATAAGGTCCCTTCCAACCCGCACGAGACTATGATACTATGATGATGATGATGATCTTCTAAGGTGAGAAAATATACTTCAAAGTTTAGTCAAAGATGAGCTTTATAATTTTAGCTTTTCAATGAATAAATGTTATGATTTAATCTAATATTGACATTTTCAATTAAGAAGCTCCATATATATTTGTTAAATTTTTGTTTGTTTTGTTTGTTTTGTTTGTTTCAGTATAAAATAAAATTGACTCTTTGAAATATTTACCAGTAAATGTTTCCTGCACACACTTAGTATCTCTCTGGCTCCTGAAAAAAGCCCTTTTTGGTCACAAGGTGAAAATTAAATATATATATATATATATATATATTATATTTATATATAATTAAATATATATATTTAATTATATATATATATATATTTATTGTATATATATATTTATTATTAAATATATATATTTAATTATAGACTGGAATAATTTACTGTTGCTGGCAGTAAATTCAGTAAAATCAAGGCAGGACATCTTTCTGAGAGATTCTCCCTCAGCAAGAAATTATGAATTCCATGCGAGCCATAATGGGAGAAGTTATATGGGCTACAATATATGGAAGTTAAAGTTTCTAGACTCAGAATCTGTTGTTTTAGCAAGCAGTTTGGTTGGGAGTTTTGTATCATCTTCGTTTTTAATTTAATTTTTATTTAATAGAATGCACATATTTATAACTATTGTGGAATTAAAATTTCCATCATTTTGTAGATCACATTTATTTCTGTTTGCACTTTCATGCTTTGTGTAGAGTGTGAGATTGGACATAAACCAAGTTCAGTCACAGATTCTGAATAATTTATTATGTACATTTCTAATGAAATGTTTGACAAATATATATATCTGTGATTCAATCATTTTGTGCTGCTGGTCTAATAAATTAAACATGCATTTATCCAAGGTTCGTTCAAACTCCTGTGCAAAAATATTTCAAGCAATATTTTCTGTGAATAATATTCTCTGAAAATATATATGAAAAAATACAATGCACTGTTTATCAAAATGTTGCAGCAGTTCGCTAGTTCTGAAAATTCAGTCCAATAATTTGTGAAGATGTGTAGAATACAATTGATATAACTCATTTTCAATATTATTCTAGCTTTTATGTATGGTCTGCTATTGTTCATCTAGTCTCTGTGGAAACTAACCCAAACTTCAGTCATAATTTCTGAATAATTTATTATGCATTTTTCTGACAAAATATTTGACCAATACATATGTTTGTGCTTCCTTCATTTTATGCTACTTGTCTAATATCCTGAGCATATATCAAGCTGTTTTTCCATTGACTTCAACAGCCTTTGAATCAGGCATACAAAGGGTTTTTAACAGAGACTGCTCTGAAGCCATTGCACATTATTATTTTACATGCAGATTTGAAATCAAAATTGAGGGCATCTGTAGAAAAGCAGTGTATAATTGGATTAATTTATCTTTTAGACACATTTGTAGGTCTAATGGTGAACTACAGTGTTCCATTACAAAATGCTAGTAGTGCAGGTGACCTAGGTATTGCTTCACTTTTTAAACTGCATGAATGGAAGTAAGTAGCAATACAAATAAATATACTCAGGGTATGTAGATAGTATTAAAAAAAGAAGAAGAAAAAAAAGAAAAGGTAAAAAGTTTGGTAACATTCATAGCCTTTTGCATTCTATAATGAATTCTATTGAAGACTGGTGTGGGAGTGAGTTGAATCAGGCTATGCCATTATTTTTCTGCAAGGACTTGCAGAATTTTAACAGCATCATTTTTGCTGTTCTATAGTCAATACATATTCACTCTTATATTTTCTAACTGTGTGGTGTTGATAGGTTTCACTTGTCAGGGTTATGCATTTTTCTTATGTTAATGAATGGGAAAAGCTCATACAATTTTCAAACATGTTACTGAAAACTGAAGAGTCAAAAAAATAACTAGAAATAGTTGAATATTGCAAATCTAGATTTAAAAGAGTTTGCTGCAAGGAAACAATCTCATTTTAAACTATATATAGTAAATCTACTTCAAAACTTTAGCTGGGGCTCAAAGATAATGAAAAACAGTGTTATTCCACGTACAAAAATTCTATCAACTGCACGGACATTAGCCAAGTAAGACTAATTTTGTCAGAATATTATTTTGATTCAAACAACATGCTGTCTATTTATACAACTGACAAATTATATGTGTGGGTAGAAGCTAAAATGAATTAAAATATTATCTAAAAAATTTTATTATTATTTCATGATGCTTATAATTAGCCTGCACTTTATTTCCTTTAGATATAAAAAATTTAATGTAGTTAAATGGCCTAGGTAAAAACAAACAAATAAAAGGGAGTTGCATTTTTGATAAATGTTTATTCATGTTTGTGTATAACCCCCTGCATTCTGATTTGTTTCCTTTGCCTCTCGTTCTGTCACTGGATGCCACCAAAAATAACCTGGGCCCATCCAGTTAACACTTGCCTGCTAGATATTTATAAACATTGAGGAGATCCCCTCTTGTCCCCAGACTGAATAGTCCCAGATCTCACAGTATTTCCTCATAAGCGAGATGCCCCAGGCCCCTCATTATGGAACTATAGAATCATAAAATGGTTTGGGTTGGAAGGGATCTTCAAAAGCTTCTAGTTCCAACCCTCCTGCTATAGGCAGGGACACCTCCCTCTGGACCAGGTTCATCAAAGCCCCATCGAACTTGGCCTTGAATTCTTCCAGGGTGGGAGTATGCACAATCCTCACTGGGAAACCTGTTCCAGTATCTCACCACCCTCACAGTGAAGAATTTCTTCCTGATTTCTAGTTTAAATCTACCCTTTTCCAGTTTAATGCTATTTTCCCCCATTGTATTGCTTCTAAAAAGTCCCTCCCCAGTGTTCCTTTAGACCCCTTTAAGGTACTGGAAGGCTACTATAACATCTCCTCAAAGCCTTCTCTTCTCTGATGAACCCCAGCTCTCTCAGCCTGAAAGGGAGCTGCTCCAGCCCTCTGGTCATGTGTTGTTCTCTGGCCCTGCTCCAACAACTCCATGTTCTTCTCATGCTGGGGGCTCCAGAACTGGACACAATACTCCAGGTGGTTTCTCATGAAAGTAGAGTAGAGGGACAGAAGATGAGGGTCATCATCTTTATGGAACATCATCTTTAAGGACCTCTGCTGGACTCTCCCTAGGGAATTCCTGTTTTTCTTGAACTGGGGAGTTCAGAACTGAACACAGTACTCCAGAAGTACCTTCACCAGGGAAGAACAGAGTGGAAATGTAACCTCCCTTGACCTACTGATTATACTCTATTTCACACATCCAGGATTTCTGAGTCTTACGCTTATCTCAATTCAGATCATCTACTGTAGGAACTAAATGTAGGCATTATAAGCACCATGTTCCTTTTGATGTAACTGATATAGATGGCTTTCTGGGTTGTGTGTGCACATTGCTGGCTCATGTCCAGCTTGCTACCCACAAGTACTCCCAATTCCTTTTTGGCAAGGCTGTGCTCTTTTTCCATTAGCTTAAATTGTGAATGAAGCTTGCCTTGGCACAGGCACAAGACCTTGCACTTGGCTTTGTTGAACCTCATGAGGATCTCGTGTGTCCACTGCTCAAGACTGCCTTGATCGCTCTGAATGGCATCACATCCCTCAGGTGTGTTGGCTTCACCCCACAGCTTGCTGTCATTCACAAACTTGCTGAAGTTGCACACAATCCTACTGGCAGCGTCACTGATAAAGATATTAAAGAGCATCCGTTCCAGTACTGACCCCTGAGGGACACTACTCAGTGCTGATCTCCATCTGGACATTGACCACAACTCTTTGGGTATGCATTGCAACCAGTTCTTCATCCATTGAACAGACAATCAAAACAATCCGTAAGTTTTCGTTTATTCATTATCTATCCATTTTTCTTTTACAGTGTTTTTTGTTTGTTTGTTTGTTTGTTTGGCATCTGGATAACTTTAATGGATCCTCTTACATTACAAATTACTCTAGTATTTTAATGATTTGTGCTATATTTTAGCAAGGTAATTCATCAAGTACAAAGTATTCTTTGTCTGCTGCTCAGTGTTCAATTACTTGTTATTCTCTCCCAAAATTAGAAATAATGTCATTTACTCATTACTGATGGCTATATTTTGCCAGGAAGTTAAGTGTTTTTTTTCAGGAAAGAGCTCTTTACCTCCTAGATTTGCATCATGAAGTATTACAATTCACTACTAATACCACTAAAACTCACTGCATTATGACTAAGCACTGTAATAATTTGTCCACTTTGGTATAAGTCAACTGCTAACAGCCAGTTTATAGCAGCAAAAAACATGCCTTGTCGTTGCAGATAATTTTGTTTTAGATTCTTGTGTTTGTTTCTGTTAGGTTGAAAACCTGGCAACATATTACACTATGTAAAAATATTTGTTAAGATGAAATTTATGAGAGAGTTTTGTGTTCAGCTCTATGTTCCTCAGAGGGGCAGTGACCAGACGTACATGATGCTTGACATTATTCTACATCTCTAACTGAGTTTGCAGTATTTTGTATCTATGTCTGTAATTTAAGAAAGTATTTTTTTTAAATTATTAATTTTTTTTGTATCTGAGAAGTTTTTTTTTTTTTTTTTTTTTTTTTTTTTTTTTCATCAGAGAATGTAACACCTCAGGGATACCAAGGGTTCTCTTCCAAACAAAATTCAGAGCTTCTCTATTGAGAAGTGATGTGAATGAAAAAGAAGAGATGTGAATGCCTTAAGTTTGAAACAAAATGGCTGGATATTTTATTAAAAACTTCATCTGTTTAGTGACCTCCTTGCCATGAAAAATTTTCTTTCTTATTTCTATTCTGGTTGTGGGAAAATACTTCAGGATAGAATATGAGCTAGATTTTCTTAAATACCAGGAGAGAAGAAGTAACAGAGAAAATATAAGGTAAAATACTTTCATCAGATTTATTTATTGTTTATTTATTCAATTTAAAACATAAAAAATATATATTATTTTGTTTTATGTCTGGTTCTGATGGTGATTTTTTGTTTTGTTTTATTTTTATATATATGCACGTGTCTCTGTGTGCATGTGTTCATGCATGTATATGGCTGCATGCTGTGAATGTTGTTTCAAGCTTTATAAGTGAAAAGTTTCAGGAAATGCCAGGAAGACAGAAGCTTTTGCAATCTGTTTTACTCTACTGCCCATATGTTTAAGAAACAGATTTTCCTTGTGCAGCAATACAATGTATTTTTTATGGGACCTCGGCTCTGTTCACTGTCAGATACTTTGATAACGGAAAACACATAATTAGTGACCAACAGAAAAGAAAAACATCTTTATTGCAGTTGTAGTCAAATTTTTTGTCCTGTTTTCCTTTTTCATTAACTTTTATTACCATCTGCCCACTTTCTTATTCCCAAGCTTTTTATTTATTTATTTTTTTCCCCTTGTCCTTTCAGTTCCAGCCCACTTCTTCATAGGACCATAACCATTTTGTCTGGCTGTGATTTTTGTCTCTATCTGCACTGCCACTAATAAAGCACAACTAATCTTCCTTCTGAGTTCTGAGTTCATTGTCTCATACCAGAGAACTTGCACAGGATGTTCTCTTATGTCCTCTTTTTTTTTTTTTTTTTTTTTTTCTCCTGTTGTTTGTTTTCCGATTGAAACCTGTTTGCTGTCATACCAAACTTATTTTTAATTTTTTATTTTCTTTCTTCTTCCCCACTCACCCCTTCTGATCAATCCCTTAATCTCCTTGTTCTTTCAGACGTGGTCTTCTATAGCTTCTCATGTAACCCACATATTCTTTCAGGTGGTCTTTGTGGCACTCCTCTGGACCCACTTCAGAAGCTCCACAACTTTTTTTGTGGAGGATGCCCTACACCTGGACAGAATACTTCAGATGAGGCCTCAGAAGGGGGGCAATCGCCTCTCTCTCTACTGTGCACCCCTCTTCTGATGCAGCCCAGGATACTGTTGGCCTTCTGGGCTGCAGGAGCAGACTGATAGCTCATGTCCAGATTTTTTTTTCACCAGGACACCCAAGTCCTTCCCTGCAGGGCTTGAGAGCAGCCTTTCTGCCAGAGAAGTACACATATATGGGATTGCCCCAACCCAGGTGTACTACCTTGCACTTGTCAAACCTTATTAGGTTCTTATGAACTCACTTCTCAAGTTTTTCCAGGTCTCTCTGTGTGCCATCCCTTCCTTCTATTGTATAAACTACACCACTCAGCTTGTTGTCTGCAGAAGTGCTGAGGGTGCATTTAGTTCTGTGGTGTGATGCAACAGCTCTGGAGAATAGAGGCCCGAGCTCTCAATTTCTTGATTTTTTTCTTTACAAGAGATCTGTAGAAATCCAAAGGGATTAGGGCTTCAGCAGATTGATTCTGAGTCTGCGATAGAATTGAAAAATATGTGCAGTTGCACATGCCTATAATAAATAATTCACTTGACAAGCTGTCAGCATTCAATCCCTGAAGTTTTATAAACAAACAGGATGTTATAATTTTGAGGCAAAAAGTGCTAATGTCAGTAGTGGGAATCACTGCAAATACAGTAGTTTAATTTTGATTTGAAAATAAAAGTATGAAAGCGTTGATAAATATGATCAGCAGGGGAAAGTATGTACTGTCAGTTTTTAGCTCTTTTCCAGATACATGTATATTTTTGCCAATTATTATTGTTTTACTATGGCACTAAATAAATAAAATGTAGGCTCGTATTGCACTTATTTTTTTTTTTGCAAAAACCTTTGTTATTCCATCCAGTGTTCACATGGATACTGGAGCCATATAGATATGTGCAAGATAATATTCTTTTTTTTCATTCGATTTCAGTTTTAAATAATGGAGGATTAAAAAAAAAAAAAATTAAAAAAAAAAAAAAAAAAGACTTCAGGAAATATTTGCCAGCATCTACAGTAGAGAAAATTTTCATAATTCTTCTGTTGTTAACATGTACAAGTAAAAATGGCAGTCCCAACGTAGAGAAGAAAGTATGTGTCATGGTTTAATAATTTTGTAATTTTGCTATCAGTATTCCACATCATAACATCATATAAAGCATGAATAATTTTACTGAATCTGCAACTTACAGAAGAAGACTACATCTTCCAGAGAACAACACGATAGGTCACGGGACCTGGACTCTATATTAACTTGGTCGGACATCAGTCAACAGACTGATGTCTTTCGAGTTCTGGCGTTCAGGGGAGTATGTGGGAGCCCTTGCCGTTTGCCTAGATTTCACAGTAGGCCTCTCGGTTACGGGACTCATTCTCTCTCCTATTTTGCTTGATTTGTTAGCTCAATTTTCAATTATATTGTATTATATTGTGTTATCCTGTATTTCAATATAGTATTTAGTAAATAAGTGTGCCTCCTTAGATCGTTGCCGCGGTTTTCTTTTCCTAATTAACTTTTTCCTTTCGGCCTAGGGCTCCTCCGGGGCCCACGGCCCCTGTCACGGACGCAGGTGGATTTTTTCGTTCAAACCGTGACAGTATGAAAAGAAAAAAACACACAAGTTTCATTGGTTCACTCTTTCTTGTATAAATCTTGCTGTCAGATTAAATTGAGAGCAACTCAGTCATCTCAGGTTTGCAGAGCATATAGAGCTATTATTGGTCCCCACATAAATCTTGATATTCAGCTCTAAGTGTAAAATAGAAAATATCAGCAAATAGGTTGGTATGATTCTTCGCAATATAAGGGATACAGAACTCATACAGAGTTACTGTAGCCCAAAAGATAAGCCCATGAGGTTATTTGAAGAGACCATAATTGATTAATTATCAAACTCTTATTATAAACAAATATGATTCACTAATAGAAAAGATTAACAACCTGGCCCCTATAAAAACATTTCTTTGGGATTTAATGGTGGAAGTTATATTTCTAGAAACTATATTTTGTAGAATCATGATAAATGCAAAGAAAATTTCTTTGTAAAGACATTTTTAACCCAAGATAAAATTTCTGATAAACGCATAATATAGACCTAAACTTCAGTTTAAATTTTTGTGTCTGCTCCAAAGAGCACCTGACCCAGAGTGACTCCAGACCTATCTCAGCACCCATCTGCCAGTCAGAGAACAATTCCAGAAAACCCAGAGGAGCATAGAAGCACTAAGTGTAACACTGAATGTGAATTAAAGGCTCAAAGAAAGGGACACTTTCCAGATGCTTGCCAGTAACTTTCAGCAGCTTTTTGGGTTGTATCAGGCTCCATGCAGCTTTAAGTCAATGTGTATGAAAAATTGATTTTTTTAATATATATTTTGATACCCAAGTATGTCTGCAACAGCTCTAAATGCCATCCAAACATCTTCTATAGCTCTGCAAATTCATTTCCCTTTTCTGTGAGATCTCCTGTCTTTCCTGTTATACCTGTTGATACTTCTGTCCCTTGAATATGTGTAGCAGATCATCACGAAGTAGTCACTATCTTCTTCACAGAAGAAGCTTTTTACAGGACAAAACCATTTGCCTGTGAAATTTGATGTCTTTTATAATTAATCTTATTTCTTTAGTTCTCCAGGAAGCACTAAGTGGTTTTCTCTCTCTTCCGCCCCTCTTCTCTTCCCCATTTCTTTAAACTTACACATTTCTAACTAATGTGGGAGACACTTTTAGACACTTTGGTTTAGCAGTCTTATATCTTTGGAGATAAATGTTGATAGCAGAGATCATCTCTTATATTAAATGTATTCATCATTAATTTTTTCTTAAGAAATAATATTCCCTTTTCTTTGTGACTGCCTTAACAGCTCAGTGTGAAATATCTGAAATATATTTTACAGAAATTTCAGTGTTGCCAAAATATTTGATCTAGACATCTAAAGGGATAAGTGTGTGTATCTCATTACTAACTTTGGGCTGAGACCAGGAGTGATAGTAATCAGCATTACTGGGGTGATAAAAGCCTTAGAATGATCACTGCTGTTCTGCATCCATCCTTATTTTTTTTTTTTTTATTTTATTTTTTTTCCCCTTCTTTTCCTTCTTCTCTGGAGATATAATAATGAACTCTTATTGAAGTTTTCTTGATGGAAACTTTTCATTTCTGACTTACTTAACCTCTCCAGGGAAGTTTCTGCGATGTTATTTAGAAAATCAAATTATTTATTTGCTCTGCTTCATCCACATCAGTTTGATAGTGGATCTGGATGCTTACTGTTTGTTGCAGGTTACCATCTGGTGGAATGTGCTCATTTTTAAAATGAAGAAGTGTAAACTGGCAATTCAGTAATAATATTTGATGATTGGATGTTGTGGTGTTTTTTTTCAGAGAATAGGGTGGGGGGGGGGGGGGGGTGGGGGTAAAGCAAGGCAATGCGTGTTGTTCCTGCAAAAACTTTAAAAAAAAAAGAAAAAAAAAACATTCATTTTTCGTACTGTCTCTTTTCAGCTCTTCTGCTTAGCTGCTTGGATAGATTCATCTTGAGGACAACTGAATAATATTTCCTTGTACAGTGAGGAATTTTCATTCCTTGTTAAGATTTCTAAGGACTTAATTTTTCTAGCATACTGTCTTAAATAGTATTTGTTTTTGGAGCAGAATAAATTGAAAAGTGTTCATGATAAAATGGGGTATTGTCTCTTTGAGATTACATTTATACTAATACTGGGGTTTATTCTGCAGGGAGGCTTGAAGCCATAGGCAAAGTAATATTTCCAGCAGACCTCAAAGGGACTGTGCCTGACTCTGAAGTCCAGTTCTTTAAATTCAGCCTTTGGTAAAAACTACTTCAAAGTGACAGTAGGGGGTGGATGATTCTGTTTAGTGTCTAGCCTTTTATTTATGCAATTATACTTATGATCTTCATTATCATGTTAAAATGCCTTTCAAAGCTCATTGAACAATAAAATCCTGATATCAAAATAAACAGCTCCTTTAAGGTTATTTTGTTGATTTTGCATTTTTTCAAAAAGCCGGGTACAAAATTAACCATAACATCACTCTTATTCTGTGCTATTCCTCCTTCTGATTAAAAAGAATGTGGAATGTTAATTACAGTGTAGGAAGACCTGTGACAGATACCCATGATGTCCATTTACTTTAAGTGTTCACTTCACCTGTATATTTGTGCTTAATAAAAAACAAAACATTAACGAAAAGCTGTTTCTTTAATTCCAGCATATATTTCCAAGCATGAAGATATAGAATGCTGATAGTTTCTACCTGTTCAGAATTATTCAGTTAGGAATCTTCTACACCCTATTTCTGGTTATACTTCAAATTTTTTTATTTTATTTTATTTTATTTTTTTCTTCCTTCCCCCCCCTACCCCCCCATATTAAACAGCAACAGTGACATCCAGTGCATAGTTAAATTGATTGCAATTTACTGGTCCCCAAGGATATTGCAGGTGAAAATACTTCAAATATTTTGTTTAGATGAGATACTGTATACTACTACAAGATGTGTGTGGAGGATCAGAGAAAAGCTACATTGTGAGTGACAAAGGGATTTTAAGGGTCAGGTGAAGGAACAGCATAAAAAAAAAAAAAAAGGATGGAATGGAGGAAGGAAAAGAACAACTGAAATACTTTAATTTTCAAATGATTGTTATAACATTTCAATACATGGTCAGTAAGAAAGCACAAGTCCTTCTTGTATAAAATATGGTATAACTTCAGAGTACAATAAACCACAGTGAGTGAAAGCAAGCTGTGTTGGGGGTGAATATCAGATGTTTCTTCATTATTGCTTGGTGTGGCTTATTGGTATAGAGACAGTGAAAAACTCCAGAAAAATAATTCTCATCAGTGAAAACACCTTGTGCAGTATTGTGATTAATGGTTAATACAGATTTTTATTTTATTTTATTTTGATTTTCTTAAAATCGTATAAAGGCTATTTTCAGAGAGAATTATTTTGTAAAATTTTGTTTTCCTTAGATCTATGTGGTAATTATTCACTGGAGTACAATGAAATCACTATATGATGAAATGAGAAATTTTATCCATTGAAACTTTTACTCTATATAACAACAAAAAGTCTCCAGTGAATGTCAATGCCATTAAATCCTTTACCTTTTCCCTGTTTTCCTTCTTCCCCTTCTTTTTCTCCTTCTCCTCCTTCTTTTTCTCCTCCTCCTCCTTTTAGCTTTGAGTCCATTTCATGAAATATTTGACTATGAAATATTAAAGTACTTTAAGCAACAATTTCAGTAAATCATTAAAGAGAAATTTCAGTAAATATCCTTTTTGTTGACACAGTGGTAATTTTGAAACGATTGCAATATGACCACAGTTCATATTCAGTATTTGAGAACAAAAGGATTAAGAGAATGACTGAACAGATCATGCATCTAAATACAGAGCTTTGATCTTCAGATTCTTTCCTTCACTTGCCACTTAACTAAAAGAAGAACCTGGGTGTCCAGAGATACATTAACCTATACACTAGATTTCACAAAAAATAAAATGAAATAAAATAAAATAAAAAAGCAGCTCTGAAAGAAGTGAGGAACTTTCTAAAAATGTAATGAAAAATTTACGTGAAGTAGTCTGTGAAAATGTATGTGCCAGAGCAGACTCCTGTGAGCACAGTGGTTTATCAGATATTCTGCTTAGAATGAGAAAGACCCGTAATCCTACTGTACTTCTCAGGTATCGAAGGTAGCAGGTTTTAATTCTCAGATCAATATGAGAAGGTAGATAGTTAATCTAGCACTCCTAAATCTACAGTCCTGCCATTATCACTAACTCATGAAGCATAAGCATACTGCAATGGGAAATCACAAATCCCACAGTCAAAGATTAAAATTCTGCAGGTACAAATAAATAATACAGTAAATTACAGATGGCGATGACCAGAGTAAACTACTGTAGAACTAGATTTATTTTTATGTGTATTGAACCATTTGCAATGTTTTCACCTTATTTTTAGAAGTGAATAATATTAATTTGGCACTCTTGCATAAATTTACCATACATAGTAAAACTGTAATATATTCAGTATGCAATTATGCTGAGCTGTTGGGTTTTTTTTTTGTTTGTTTTGTTTTTTATTTTAAACACTACAACATGAGTTACGTTAACCAATGACACCCAGTTGAATCATAAACTTTATTGCTTCTTTCAAACTATCAAAGTAACTCTGAATCTGAGATTATTGGAATGACTCTTTAGATGACCAAGAAGATAAAAATGATGATGTGCTTTTCATTGTTTTTACTGAAGTTTTTCATTGCTTTAAAAGTAAAAGATAATAAATTATCCAGGCTAAATGAAAATGGAATGTCTATTTAGGAAATAATCTCTTTAAAAATAATCATTTTTAAAATTATAGTGATCTTCATCACAGGAATTTCAAACTGCAGAATTTATTACAACAATAATAGACTTGTTTTCAAAGCTCTGTGTACAGAAACTATTTCAAAGCAAAATAGACAGCCTAAGTAAATGATGTGACCAGTAATGGTATGTTAAAAAATAGTACCTTATGTTCTTCTTCATTTAATATTCTCTCATAAAAAAACAAAAACAAAAACAAACAAAAAAAAGTTCCTAAAATCTGATATAAAGGTCTCAAACTTTGCCTATAAATATCTACTCTGAAGTAATTAGTAATGTGATGTTTTACAGAATTCTTTAAGAAGACTATAATGAAGATTACATGTATATATATATGTATATTTAGAATTTTACCTCTGAGTTTTTATGGCTGTCTACTTAAAAAATATGTAAAACATGAGTTACTAATTTTGGAAGTACAGCATAGCTATAGAAAAAGAAAAAAAATGGGGCTTTGATGGCTGTATGGGAAATTGGTAATCACAGCCTGAACCTCTGATTAATCAGCTGAGGCGAATGTTGGGGTCAGCTATAGTAGCACAGGTGAGAGTAATTTAGCTGCACTCACAGAAGAGCTGGAGCTTGATTCCACCTCCTTTAGACCTTTTTGTTGTTGCAGTTCTTGTCATCACCAGGCACACTCTTATCACTGTGTACGCTGAAGAGAGTCTGTTGTGTACTTTATACCTCCTTATTACACATTCTAGGTAAAAATAATCATAGTATCATAGAATTACTCAGATTGGAAAAGACCTCAGTGATCATCAAGTCCGACCACAGCCGAACCATAGTACCTTAACTGTAACAACCCTCTGCTCACTGAATTTCCAGCAGCCAATTTATCTGGCACGTTCATGTTCTTGTGAATAGCACCACGAAACTGCTTCCCCCACTTTGATACTATCTTTTAAATATTCATTCCCTTTCATTATCAAGGTATTAAACAGTTTTGACCACAGCAATGATCCCTGAGCAATACACCAAGAAACCAGGCACCCATTGATCTTGCTCTACAGACCAATCTCAATCTAATGTTCTCCATTTACCCTTCTGCAGTAGCAAAATAAGGAAAATTCATATTCTGTTTCCTGTCAACTTGTATGTGTCCCTTCTATAACATTCTCCCTGCACTATCTCCCAGGAAACTGATTAAACTGCACATCAACAGTCCTCAAATATATGTGGCATTTTATATTTTTTTCAGACGTAATAACTCTAAGAATAATTTTATAACTTATTTTCACAATTAGGTTTTAGAATGCAAGTACTATTATATTATGTACTATTATACATATTAAGGGATTTTTTTTTCTTTTTTGGAATCTTTAAATATTTCAGTTTTTCATCTCATTTTTAGTTTCATATAATTCACTATAGTTTACTTTCCTAGAAAGCAAGCATCATTATGATGGTTCACAGGAACAGAAAGTAATTGACAATAATAGAATGAATAGCAACATCACCAGAAAGTCAGCATATGCTGGTGGAATAAAACTAGATGTTCTTCTGATGACTATTGTTTGTATTTTCTTTAGTTAGCCACTGAAATGCTGCTGTAGTTCAAGATGCTTGCAGATTCTTCCATTTATTTTCATTTGCACTATAAATTCATGAATAGAAAGAATAGACGTACAGTTAATAGAAAGATAGAGCAGAATTTGGTTTAGATTTAAGGTATAAATATTCACTGAATTGGTTTGTGGTTGTTGTTGTTGTTGTTTTTCAACAGAACTTGTTGAATGGCTTCTTTTTATGTACACGGTTTGATTTCATCAAAGGGTTAAGCTTTTATAAATGAAGTATAATTGTTATTGCTGTTGGTATCTTTATCTTCTGCCAGAGAGGATTAAGCGAGTCTTAAGCAGATCTGTAGCATCGTTACTTTTACTTACTGATTTGGTTAACAGTACAAACTATTATTCTTTCAAATATAGTACCTTGGTTACTGAAAGTTAGACATAATCTTCATGGTGTAATTTTCAGGAAAGTCCTTCACAGAGACAGTGTAAAATATAATCTCTGACAGAGATTACTGCTAACCTTTCATGCTCTGTTGCTTTTTTTTTTTTTTTTTTCCCCTGTTGTACTATTAAAATGCAGTCACAGTTAATAGGCGTCATTATTTTGTGAGTATTTAATGCTGGAGAACTGTGAAGCATAATGAAGATGTTATGCATTTAAATAGTGATGTCTGTGATTTGCCTTGAGGAATTGTTTCTTTTTATTGATCTTAGTGACTTCTGTATTTATAGAGTCCAGTAGAATGATAACTGACTTCAGTATCCTAAACATAGAAGTGCATTTTTTAGACTATGTTTTTGAAAATACATTGAGGAAACTTCATCTTTTTTCTTAACTAAAAACAAAATGAAACATACAGAGGATTATTTCCAAGTGCAAGGTGTTGCATTTGTGTTGGGGCCATGTCAGATATGTGCTCAGACTGAGAAAATAACACTTTGAGGATAGCCTTACTGAGAAGGACGTGGGGATACTGGAAGATGATAAAATTAACATGAGCCAGCACTTAGCCCAGAAGGTTAACTTTATTCTGAGCTGTATCAAAAGAAGAACGGCCAGCAGAGTGAGAGGTGTTATCGCCAGGTCTGTGTCCAGGTCTGGGGTCTGCAGCACAAGAATTACATACAGCTGCTGGAGCACATCCAGAGGAGGGCTGCAAAGATGTTTGGAGGGATCTCTCCTCTCCTGTGAGGACAGGCTGAGCTAGTTGGACTTATTCAGGAAAACGCGTCTTATGACGAGCAGCTGAGGGAGCTGGGACTGTTTAGCCTGGATAAGAGGAGGCTCAGAGGAGACCTCATTGCACTCCACAACTTCCTGAAGGGAGGCTATGATGAGAAGGGTTTTGGCCACTTCTCTCAGGCAGCAAGCAGATACCGAGGAAATAACTGTAAGCTGGATCAGAAGATATTTAGATTAAACATAAAGAAAAACTTTTTGTCTCAGAGAGTGGTCAGGCACTGGAATGGCTGCCCAGGGAGGTGGTGGAGTCACTGTCTCTGGCAGTGCTCAAAAGGTGTCTGGATAAGGAGTTACAAGATCTGGTTTAGTGGTTTGTGGTAGCAATGGTAATGGGAGTATGGTTGGGCTGGATGATCTTGTAGGTCCTTTCCAATCTCATGATTCTAGGATTCTATAATCCTGGAGAAGAGAAGGCCCTGAGGAGACCTCATTGCAGCCTTCCAATACTTAACTGTATCTTATAAACAAGAGGGAATTCAACTTTTTATAAGGGCAGATGATAATAATAGGACAAGGGGGAATGGTTTTAAATGAAGAGGGGAGAATTAGATTAGGTGTTAGGGGGAATTTTTGACTAAGAGAGTGGTGAGGCACTAGGACAGTCTGCCCAGAGAGGCTGCAGATGCCCCATTTCTGGTGACGTTCAAGGTTAGGTTGGATGGGGCCCTGGGCAGCTCGATTTGGTGGGTGGTAGCGCTGCCCACAGTGGAGGGCTTGGATCTTTGCAGTCTCTTCTGAAACAAATCATGCTATGATTTAAAGATTTATTTTAGCTAGATTTGTAAATATTGATGTTCTTCTAAAGAAAGAGAATAGATTAAAAAATGATAGATTAGTAGGCTAGACCTCTTTAAGCTTTGAATTTGCAACATGCTATTCTGGAACTTAGATTTTGTTTTTTGAAAATTAAGAGCATCCAACATAATTCTTGAGATACCTTTTCAAAAGTGTTTTAAGCAGTTAATCAGCTCCAGTATTTAAGGACAAACTGATGATCATAAAGCCATAGAACGGTCTGGGTTAGAAGGGAGCTTAAAAGTTATTCATTTCCGAGTCCCATCATGGATAGGGATGTCTTCCACTAGAAGAGCTTGCCAATGTACTGTCAAACCTGGCCTTGAATGTTTTTTTTCTTCCCACTGCCCGCATAGTGAAGAGTTTTGAAGTTCCCTCCTTGCTGCTAATCTAAATCTATTCTCTTTAAGTTGATAGCCTTTACTGGATGTCCAATTACTACACTTCATAAAAAATTATTTCCCCCCACATTTTATAATGTTAAGCTGACTGCATTTAGCTCCAGCCTTTAACAGCTTTGTCTTATGCTTTGAAACATACTCTTACTGCACATTTTATACTGAAACATATCTACAGCGGGCAAAATGACACTTATTAATGATTTTGTTTTGAATTTGCTTTTCATTTATCAAAAAAGTAAGTAGGCTTATACACAGGACAAATTTTCCTTGCAATGTACACATTTATCACTGTGACAATAAGAATATTGTATTGTTAAAATGCCAGGTATATTTAATCATTGATTGAATAGACTTTTGACATGCAGATTGCTACATATTAATTGATATATTGTTAATTATAGTGAGTATTCATAATGTATAAAAATGCCTTTCATTATAATTTTATGTGATGCATAATAAACAGTGAGAATATTGTGGTTTAAATGTCTATTGATTCACAGCTGTTGCTCTAACTGCAGGAACAACATTTTACTGAAGATTGATGTTCTGTTTTCTGTTACATTTATTTGGGAGAGAATGGCAGTTTAGAAGCATACTAAAGATCTTTTGTAGTAGAAATCGTTATACACAAAAATGGATGACATTCAAAATGATATTTTCCTTAAATATTAATATTTTGCAGTCTGTAAGTGTAAAATATTAAAATTGAAAACAGAAGTGTGTATCTCACCCATTTTAGTTGGAAATCATGGTTATCAATTACACAATATATTGCAAAATCATCTTTGCCATGCATGTATTTATGTAAAATATAAACATCAAATTAATAGACTACTCTTCATTTTCCTTTGTAATACTATTACTGTATTATATTTTCCTTAATATTTCATTATATATTGTAGTCTATAATGCTTTTAACAAAAATAATTGATTCATCTGTCATGTTTATAGTTTTCCTTGTGTAAACATTTATGTCTGCTACCAGTATGTAAGGTTTACATGACGAAGCTGACAGACATATATGAGGGCTTCTCTGACAGCAATGCCTTCTATTTTATTATATTGGTCCATGATGTCAGAAGTGTTGGCAGTATGGCAGTAGGGGTTGAACCTTTCCAACAATATTATATTCAATTTGATTTCCATGCATATTAAGAAAAGGCATGTAACTGAATATCTCCATACAGGAAGAAGAGGGCACCCACTGACATTTGTTTCCACTTGCTGAACACTTATGGTGACCAAACAGTGGATGTTAGAATAGTGAGGTGATAGGGGTTGTGCTTCAGCAGTGACAACAAACCTCATTCCAGATTGCCAAGCAGATTCACACAAGTGTGTGATGCAGACTCTTGCTAATCAGTGAGCAAAAAACCAAACCAAACCAAACCAAACCAAACCAAAACAAAACAAAAAAAAAACACCAATAAAACCATAGTTAATGGTGATGACTGTGTTGAAAAATTCTGATTTGGTGCTTAGTAACAGAAAATGTATGAAAAGAAGATTTTGTTAAAACTGGGAAAGCTTTGTTTATGAAGTGTCCAAGATATTATTTAAATAAGACAGTTTATTTGATCATTATCAACACAAGCAAATTGTTTTTTGTCATATTAACATTTTATGATGAGTAGTGGTCATAAGATTTATGATTCACTGTGAATATATTAAGATTTGTTGATATATATGATAGCACATACAGAGAGTAAAGCATGTGGACATGTATAGATTTGTTCGCCATTTGTACATACTTGGCCTTGTGCTGTTTGCTAGCAGTACACTGACAGATTAGTAAAGTATATCAAATTATGCACAATTATTTCATACATATATTCATATTAATCTAAATGAGTGGTATTGATCTGTTTAACCTGTAAATCTCAATGCTTATTTCAGTTTTTCAAATTCAAGTCAAACTTGCATCTTTGCTGTATCATTCAGTGTGGAAAAGCAGACAATAGCTACATCAACAGCAACACAGATGCAGCAATGGGAGTTTAGAACTACTCAGGAAAACTTTTCCTGATAAAGGAGTCCATGTCTTTCATAGATGGATGCAACTGGACATCTGGCAAATAGAATAAATGTTCTGTGAAATTCATTTTGATCAGTGTGTAGGGAAAATATATTTAGAGATTTTAACATTCTGTAATAAAGAAGAATTAAGGACGTAGTGATTTACTGCACTGTACTTCAAAAAAGTAGGAAGCACTTACATACCTTTGAGGGTACATTTACCATCACATTCAGTATGGAAGTATGGAACAGGGAAGTTAAGAAATAAAATGAGTTTATGTGCATAGCTGTCAATGAGATCCAGAATTACGTATTGTCATAGCTTACAAAGCTAGAAAATAACGTTTACTTCCATCTTAATTATTTTGAACATTTTCATACTCCTGCTACTTTCAAAGTACTTTCAAGCAACAAATAAATGTTGGTTATATAACTGCTTATTGTACTAAAAGGTAAATAGCAAGTTGTAATTTATTTAAATAGCTATTTTTTTACCTTTTTCATGATGATCCAAACTTCGTAACAATTGCCAGAATAGTTCTATAGCAAGTAGAAGCTTTCAAAAATAAATTACGTAACTGATTCCTTAGCTGTCACACAAAATTCCATGGGATTTCAAGACAAACTTTGTGTTTCAAATTGTTTCACTTTCATAATTAGATCTAGAAGATAGCATAATGCAATGCTGTGTGAAATTTACTTCTAGAGATTTTCTTCCAGTATTAATTACAGAATGTGGAAGTGTAACTCTGTGTTTAGCTTTAGAAGTTGTTGTTGTTAAGTCATGTTCAAAGACCACTACCAAGAACTGTGCTACAGGCTTTTCATGCTGTCCTGGTTTGTGTAGGTTGTTACCGAGCAATGGGTGTTTTGCTTGGGGTTGGGTCACTTGGCAGGAAAGAGCTGCCCATTATGGCACAGTGGCATGAGGTGCAGCCAGGACAGATGTTCTGAATTAGGCAGGGGTTTAGTCCAAGTTAAGTGACATTATGTCACATGGTATTTTGTTTCCAGTTCTCTTCCTCAAGCCACTGGGGATGAGAGGGAGCAAATGTGTCTGTGGTACTTAGATCCCTGCCAGGTTAAACCAAAACACTAATAAATTTAAAGGACACATCAGTGTTTCTGACCCAAAGAAACTAATATCTCAGTATTGTTCTTATGTCAAGTGACTTGTAAATTTTAGCTTCTGCCAGCCTCTGCATGTATAGGTGTATTCTAACATTTCTTCTAATTTAAAGATGCATTCAAAATATTTGTTTCTTTTCCACCAAGCATCTTACATATGGATTTCTATACTTGAAGCAGAAGATTCATTATCTGTTGATGTTTTGCTTTTAATTAATCTGAGAATAGCATCTGACTTTACTTTGTCTCTTACCAAATTATCATATTGATTTTTAGAACATAAAATTGTGACTTCTTCAAGGTTTAATTTAAAATGTGTTATGATTGACTTCTTTATGCATACAAAACACCAGAGAAGTCATGGCTATTCTGTCTCATTCACCTGGGACTTTGGAAGCTAGGTTGTTTTAGTACTGTGACTGTATGAGAAAACCTAGCAGAAGGTCATTTTGTTGCACTACAAGAATCATATATTCATTTTATGACTTCCTAAATTGCCATGGAAAAGAGTAATCATAATAGCACTCCTGACATTTGAATGCAATTAGTGTATGCACTGATTATACCTAGTTATGTACAAATGAGGAGTTAGATGAGAAAATTTATCTATTGAAAATACGAGTAAGGAGGAAGATTTTTTGTTGTGCAGAGACTACCTGGTTTTTGTGAATTGATCTGCAGTTAAAATTACACTAATAAAATAATAACAGTAGCAACCAGGGTTGTGAAGAATATCAATACATTTCTATGCTATAAAGGTAATTCATCTATTAATTATGACAGTATGCAATGTTTATCTCAAATATTGTTCCTATTCTGTGTGGAAAAATTGACACCAGAATCAAATTCAAACCTTAGTTATTACAGTTGAAATTAACATAGTAGTTAAAAAGGGTGACCATTTGCAGTCTTTAGGCAGCAGCTATACAAGTAGATCTGGATCACGGATTCCTGAGGCAAATGGTAGATACAGAGAATAGGTGTTTTTTGTTTGTTTGTTTTCCCATGTAATCATTCAAACTGATATTATATTACTCTATTGGCAAATTGTAAGAATGTTGAAAGAATAATTGATGCTGAAAGAAAAAAATTGCAGGTAAAATGTATTTGGCTTAAATTTTTCATGTTACGATTCTTAAATTCAGCTCCTGCTATCTATCCTGTGCATTGTCATTGTCCTCTTATATTTCCTAGTAAATCACAGTATCATAAAATCATTAAGGTTAGAAAAGGCTAAGAACATCTAGACTAAACACTGACCCATCACCACCATGCCCAGTAACCCACATCTACACTTTTCTTTAAAACCTATGGTGACTCCTGGGCAACCTGTTCCAACAACTGACCTTTTTTTTTTTTTCTTTTTTTTTTTTTTTTCTGAGAAGAAATTTCTCCTAATAACCAACCTGAATCTCCCCTGGTGCAACTTAAGGCCTTTAACTCTCATCCTGTCACAGTTACCTGGGAGAAAAGGCTGACACACACTTTGCTACAACCTCCTTTCAGGTAGTGGCAGAGATATTAGAAGTATTAGGTAGGAAATATAGGTAATCCCAGATTTTAGAGAAATAGTGTTGTATTCTTTTTCAATCCCAATAATATTCTATAGTGGAGAAGTACAATTTCACACTGTTATTTATAATGAATAAAAAGTATTAGACACAAACCCCATTCTCTTCCCCAGAGAGGTAGCAAGTCTAGGTTTGAGTATGTCCATTATTCCAAACTACCATTATATGACTTATTAAGATATGTGGAATGATCATTGTAAAAGGCAGAAAAAAAAAATAGCCCCTACTGAATATTCAGTTTTATAACAGAGAAAGTAAAACAGGTGAAGGACTGAAAAGCACTAAGGGAAGGAGATTTTTTTTTTTTAAGTGCAGAACTCATCTTGAAAGATGCCTGGAAGCTGAGAGTGTGAAAACAAAATACAAGCTTCACTACAATGAAAAGTTGAACAAGGTTGGCTATTAGAAGGAGAAAATGAAAGAAGAAATTCAGAAAAAATGTGAAACAATGGGTGATGAACTTGAGAAACACCAAGTTTCTGAAGCTGATTCTCATTGTGATGTCCATAGTTTTGCTACAAACTCTGATGAAAGAAGGATGTAGTCATCTTTGTACTAAGCATAACCTTGACAATTTTATTCATGGTTCAAAACATCTGCTTCAGTGAACAACAGCTGGCTAATAACTTGCCAAAATATCAGTTGAATTATAAAGCTGTGAATCACTGAACTCTACCAATTACATGCTCAAAAGGTTCAATGAAAATCAAGGCTCCGTGTAGACAAGCAAAGGGTAGTAAGTATTTTTAACATGACTGACAGAAATAAAATAATACTAATGCATTCTGCAATGTATGTCATTTTTCCCTTTGATTGAACAACAAACAAAAAAAGTAGACTTGCTATGGTAGACAATATTTATTATTAGTTTTAGGTTGGTCATTCTGGAGAAACACTTGAAATATGATTATTGCTTGTATTTTGTTGTGAAGGTACCCAGCTCTTAGGAGGAAAATCTGTTAATAAGTCATGAAATTAACTACATTCATACATAGTGTGAACCTTTGTTGTGATCTTTTATGGCTTTAGTCTTTGAAGTAGTTTTTAGGAAGCACTTGTGATTTTGTTTCCAGTACAGAGATCAAAAAGATAAAGCAAGAATTTTCTGACTCTAGTGTACTCAGATCACTTCTAACCATCTTTGTTCATAGGATCTTTTGGATTTAATCAGATACTGAGTCGAATTTTTATGGATTTGTTGTTGTTGTTGACAAAATGTTTGATATAAATATTCACGAGATATGTAAGTCCCACTTAGATATTACCAATGGAGTCATGGCTGTACCCAAGAAGATAAATAGTTGGTCCCAGGAGTAACATTCAGAATATATAAATTTGATACCATCACTAGACTGGATTTGGTTAAGCCATCTGTGAACTAAATTCTGTGAAGGATGCGCAAAGACTCTTAAACAGTGAATTAGACATAATGCATCTTGAGCTAAGGAGGAAAGTTAAGGAGGGAAATGGACTATTTATGTTGGATACAAGAGACTCTTCTGCAACAGATATTTACTTGTGCCTCAAATTTTCTATTTATACTTTTGAGCTATGCTGAATAAATTTGTCCATGTTTTTGTTTGTTTGTTTTGCTTGTTTATTTGTTTTTTAAATACTCAGAACTTAATTTAACTGGGCCTGTTCAAGTATTAATAATGTTCAAGTATATTAATTTCTCTCTGAATCGTGATGATGCTTATAAAGATAGTGATATACAGGGGAAGAAAATTGTAACCTCCTCAAATCTAATCACAAGCGCATACTGTTTTGTAGCACCTTATCTGGTAAGATTAGTGTTCCCTCTCTCATCAAGGAATTAAAGTGGAGCTGTTCAAGCATATAATGTCACAGGGAAAATCTACCCACTCAGAATAATGAAGACCTGGACTACATCTGTCCAACTCCATTTAGCTCTGGAAAAAGAATAGGCAATTCCTATAGGAAATGTTTACCTAAAACATCTGGCCTAGCTTCCCTATAATAAATGTTGCACAAGAGAGAAACAATGAAGACCAGAATAACTATTTAAAACATGACATTCTTGTAAAAAGCAGGAACCCAAAAGGGGATAGGAAGAGAGGTGATAACTGCTAATAATATCCATCTTTAGATATGGAAAGGATCAAAAAGATTAGCCTGGGGTTGCTTTAGAGTATCCAGGTCGCTGATATTTTATAAGAGCAATCTAAATTAAAAGACAATAAGAGGATAGAAAAGTATTCCCTCAGTGTGAGCACATCCAATGCATAGACATGGTCTAAATTTGATCCTTAGCCTTAGAAGATTTAAAATCTGTTTAGGACATAAAAATTCCATATGGAATTTATTTAAATAAAGCTTGTTGTTTTTTATTGCTATTGGGACCTATCAATCCAGTAACATTTTTAGGAGTTTACTGTTTAAGTAAGCTTTCTCACAATTTTAATATTTATTTTAATTCTATCATTTTTCTGCTTCCATTTAATCACTTTCATTGAGGAAGAAATAAATTATTACAGAATCTTGAAATGGCAGATGCTTCACTTTAAAAGTGTGGCTCTAATTTTAGACACTGAAAGTAGGATTTTCAAAGGAAAGTGAATCACTTATGCTCTCAAAATCCTGTGACTTTCAATGGGATTTTTATTTTGTCCCTTCGACACTCTTAAGAATCCTTTCTCTGATCATAATCTAACCACCTCTATTGAAGCGGAAGTCTATTTTAGAACTAATGAGTAACAAGAGTTTCCACTGACTTCAGTGGAAAGTAAGGCCACTTTTCCAAAGTGCTGGAATTTCAGCATTCAAATATAAAGCATTCTACTGAAATGCTTGAAGTCAATCTGTGAAATAAGAAAAAAAAAATCATGGATAAATACAAAATGTAAAAATAAATCTTAATGCTTTGCCAGTGTGGTGTATATTGAGCTCCTAGTGAAAATGTTAAGTAGGACACAAGGGCTTTGCATGTAGCTCTCATGAAGGGAACAGGAAAGAAAAACTATCTATCTTGGAGATATTCTGCAAGAGCTGTTGCAGATGTATGCCTAACAGCTGACTCTATTGGCATGGAGTGACTAAATGGGATATGGTAGAAATGAGAATGCCTGATGAATTGATTTTTATCCAGCTTTCCTCAAGAACTAAAATATATTTGAGCATGTTATCTTTGTGTGTTTATATATATTCAAATAATTTTCAAGCCATTAACAAAGTTCAACTGCATTTTTGATGGCAAATAATCAGGCTTCTAATATTCATGACAGTTTGCAGCTTAATGAAGATAGTGACTTTATTGCTATTTCTATTTAAGTAAAGTATGTCTCATGCAAGGTAGAGCATAAGTATTCTCTCACTGGAATAATTTTAAGCCTAAATATACATTTTATATATACAAGACAAAGACAGTGACTGAAAAACTTGATACTTCTGTTCATTTCAAATAAAATTAAATGTTAAAAATAAACTGAACACGTTTGATAATTTAGTAATAAGTTATTATTATTATAAAAATGAATTATTATATTAAAATAATATGTCCAATAGAAAAATTAGGCAGTTAAATCCATTAGAGAGAATGCTTCAGTTAATAAAGTTGGTCAATAAGTTCTTACCCTAAATGAGAATTATACTTAGGATTGCTTAGGGAAGCAGACCTTCTTAAAACTTACATGAGCAGATACTTATGTGAGCACAGTCAAAACATTTTGATGCTGACTCTGGTACAGAAATTTCTATATGGATATGTAAGGATACACACGAGTGGCAAAGGGATGCCAAGGAAATTGAGGTAGAAATTGTTGCCTTTATTGCTTGTATTACTAATTATACTAATTATATAACTTAATAATTTGAAGGTGGCCTGCCCAATCCATGTTATCTACCTCTTCAACTTAGTTTGAGGCAAAGTTTATAATGTATAAAAAGTGTAAAATTAACCATCTTTGTTATATTTTATGAATGTGGTAGGATTCAGAACCCAGTCCAATTTCCATAGGTGCAAAGTCGCTCCACTGCTATGACTCCAGGCTGGCCAGTAGTCAGTCTCATACATACATACACACACATACGCATGCACAGTATTAACACAACCCATCATGCAATGCAAATGGATGTAGCTCACTGTCTTCACCAGCATCCATATACGTACACCCCCCACACACATAAACACTGAGCATCACAGATATCCTGATTCTCTTTCTTCTCTCTGGCTGATGAGGACTGAGTTCACTGTTCACAGACATGTAACAAGTGCTACCTCATAGCACACCTCAAATATTCAATCTATTCAGACTTCCCAGACCTCCAGGTCCCTTCTTCTCATGGTTTCTCCCTCCGGTTTTTGGCACTCAGACCTCTTACTGTACTCTTCAGCTAGTCTGATTTGAGATGTTATTAATGGTTTATGGGCTGGTCCTGCTGAGTTCCGTGACTAGTGGGGAGGAGGGATTTCACAAAATCCATGCCTCCAGGAAAGGGAAAAAGGGGACCCCAAAATAATTAAAAACAGCGGCAACAATCTGAGAAGAAACAAACTAATTTACTAAATATGGTATCAGAATGCAAGATAACACACTATAATACAAAATAATTAGAATTGAAGCTAATGAATCAAATATTATGACAGAGAGACTGTCCAAACAGCTGAAAGATATATACTAAAGATATGTACTTGATTTTGTCATTATATAAATCCAATGTAAATAATTTTAAAATGTATTTTAATCAATAAAACATGACCTCTGCATAAATAGTGTTCTGCAGCAAAGTAGAAGTTAGAAAATACAGCAGTATCTCTCTTTCCCTAAGGAACTGGTGTATTCAAATGGTGATATTGTAAATAATGAATAAGTCATTCCAGGATGAAACTGCAGTGAAAGTAAAGGCTGTTTCCAGTTCTTCTGACACACTAAAAAAAAAAAAAAACAAAAAAAAACAAAAAAAAAACAAAAAAAAAACCAACCCAAAACTAACAAACCCTTGTTATATTTTATTTTTTAATTCAATTGCTCAATCCAAAAGACTGCTTAACAGAGTGTTTCTTAGTAGAATGCAGATTTTGAAAATAAAGTTTTAAGAAAAGGGCTTATTCCCATAGAACATTTAGAAATTTAGACTGAGCTATCTCATGTCATATTCCACTCAATCATTAGTTTGTTACCATCATATACATAACAAGAAAAAACTGAAATTCTCTTTCCAACTGGGATGTACATTTCATTTTATTTTTGTCATCAGCTATTTTTCTAAAGCTGAAAGTTTATACAATACGAAAAATATATTTTCCTTCAGTAAAATGTCAATAAATTTTGTTTAATTTTTGTAACATATGATAGATCAAAAGATTCTTTTCTCAAGAAAAGTATGAAAAAAGATATCTGAAGGACTGAAGACTTTCCCAGTGTCCCTATAAACATAGGATACACTTCTTAATGAAGACAAATTTCATTTATGTAACTGTGTATTTGTCTAAGAGCGTTTCTGTTTCTCCAAGTGCTGCGAAAATGGAGTAAGTAACTGTACATATTCACCTCAAAAAAGCATTATGGGACAAGGTCTTAGATATGACGTCATAGAATAAAAATGAAAAATTGCACAACAGAAGTGAGTTTTTTGTTTGTTTGTTTGTTTGTTTAATTATTTGCATGTTGCTGATAAATACTGCATGCGTTGGTCTAAACGAACTGAGGTAGGATGCTAACTATGATACAACTTTAATATTAAATTCATGGATATTGGTGTTTCAGTCTGTGCTCATTCCCCTCAACAGCTTCATCTAAACTTGTCACTAACAATACCTAAATACTGGGCCAGAATCACAGAATCACAGAATTGTAGGGGTTGGAAGGGACCTCTAGAGATCATCGAGTCCAACCCTCCTGCCAAAGCAGGCTCCCTACACCACGTCACACAGGTAGGCGTCCAGGTGGGTCTTGAATATCTCCAGAGAAGGAGACTCCACCACCTCCCTGGGCAGCCTGTTCCAGTGCTCCATCACCCGCACTGTAAAGAAGTTCTTCCGCACATTCATGCTGAACTTCCTATGCTGTAGTTTCATCCCATTACCCCTAGTCCTATCCCCAAGCACTACTGAAAAGAGACCAGCCTCACCACTATGGCTCCCACACCTCAGGTATTTATAAACCTGGATCAAGTCTCCTCTCAGCCTTCTTTTCTCAAGGCTAAACAGACCCAGCTCCCTAAGTCTCTCCTCATAGGGGAGATGCTCTAGAGGGGAAAGATCACCTCCTTCGACCTGCTTGACACGCTCTTTTTAATAGACCCCAGTGTGCCATTGGCTTTTTTGGCTACAAGGGCACACTGCTGGCTCATGGTCAATCTGTCATCCACCAGGACGCCCAGGTCCCTCTCAACAGAAGATTTCAGCTGGAGGAAGAATAAAATCAGAATCTGCTTTTGAGCAGTGATTGATCCTTATTAGATTTGGCATCTTTCTTTTGAAGTAAGTTAGTATTTCTTAGAGCTTAATAACAGTCTGGAACACAAATTATCTATTGTTGTTAACTGCATTAAAACTTTACTGATGTAACAATAACAACATCTTTGATAATTTCACTGAGAAATTAAAGTATAATATTTATAAATAAATCACCAAAAGTATATAATGACTGGAGGCAACAGTCTTTCCACCCCATGAAGATATTCTAATCTATTACACCACATACTAAATAATGAATTATTTAGTCTTAGTCTGACTTAAAAGAATCCTTTTACTCTGATGTTGTTTTCACATGCATCTCCTTCTATCAAAACACCTTTTTTTTTCTATGATAAGAACTTTTTTTTTTTTTTTTTTTTTTTTCCCACCTGAAATGCTTTTTCTTAAACATACGGAAATAAGACCTCTTCTTTTCCCCAATTTTTTTTTTTTCCATTTGAAATCAATATAATTGTATACCACAAGTAACAGTCAATACTCATTTCTGTATTATTTCTAGTAATCATATGCCTGTAGTCACTGAAATACTTGTCTACTGTGCTGTGGAATGTTAACAACATCAAAACTGGTCTTCATACCACCCAAAAATAATCCCAAAGAAATTCTTATTATGTTACTATATACTTGTGACTTAAAAATACACACAAAGCTCTGTCATCTTCTCCTCTGGGATGTCTTCAGAGCTTTGCAGTGATCTCTAGATCTTGAAGCTGCTACAATTTACATGAAGAATAGATGCCATAGATTTCATATAAAATGAATATAAAATCCTTTTCCTCTCTTTCACTGCTTCAGAGGAACTTACAGATTCAAAATTTAAAGAGACTGTTGTTAACTTTTGTTTTAACTGTTAAATTTTGTATAGATGTTATATAACAAATGTAAAAATATTAAATTACCACTTCAACTATATTTGCGTTAATGTCTGACAAAATGTAAGACTTTTTAAAAATGTTTTGATTATTTCCAGTAAAACAGATACTGAAACATCCCACACAGTACATATTTTACTATATAGAGGTAAATGTACGCCTGTGTTTGAAAGATAGCAGAGCACTTTAAATTTTATTATTTTTTTTCCTAGAAATTGTGGCTATACAGAATTTAAGAGACAAGCTTGTGTTAAAGTATCTGTATTATAAATAGATTTAGACAGATGTTAACAGTCACTTGGGAAGTTAATTCACAAATGACCTTATCTAATTCTCATTCAAATCAATAGCAGCCTTTATTAGATTTCAACACTTGTCTGTTTAATCTATCCTTGTCTCAGTTATACGCTTATAAATGGAGGCTATCTCTTCAACTCACAGAACTGCTTTGAGGATGAATGTTTAATCATTGATAAAGAATCAAACAGTACTCAGAGGCAGGCTGTGAAAGCAACCAGAGAAATCTGTTCTGTATCTATATCTATTCCTTAAGTTTGGTGCCCCAAGTGGGGAAAAAAAAAAAAGAAAAAAAGAAAAAAAAAAAAAAATCTTACTTGTGACCCTGAAAGACTCCTATCACTTGCCTTTGACAAGACAGGATGGGAACTACATTAAGGAGACTTCTTCCTTGCAAACCAGTGACTACAAGGAAATTAAATATATTCGGTAACATGGATCTCACTCTTTATATCTACCCAGCATTTCCAATTATCTGTATATACTTGAGATGAGACTTGAACCAGTCTCGCAAATATTCTGTTCATTCAGCTAGCACTATAGTACTATATCAGTGCAGTCATTGAATAGCAAACAGGGTTTTGTCTATAGCAATAAGCACTTCCAGGGACCGTTCTCTGGTTCTGATAGCAAACTGTGCAGCAGAACTTGCATACAGGTAATCTATTCTGCAAAAAAAGGATGTGCTCATCTATATTGCCCGCTTGGAGTGTTTTAATGAGTTTACATGAATAAATTTTGGTAGGAGTGAGTAGAGCTGCAGGAGTGGTTTCTGTGAGAAACAACAGAGCAGGAGCATTCCCATTTTAGAAAAGATCTAGCTCCAGCCAGTTACAAACGAGACCTGCTGATATCCAGAAGTAATGCATGGACTAAAATATTTATGTCCCTAGAAGAGAAGAAAGTGGGAAAAAAAATCTGTCCAACAGCAGCTGGAAGAGAGGAGTGAGAAAATGTGAGAAACAATCCTGGAGACACCAAGTGGTTAAGCATTGGAATGGATTGCCATGGAAGTACTGGAATCTCCATCCCTGGGGGTATTTAAGAGAGAAATGGACTTGGCACTACAGGACATGGCTTAGTGCTAGGACAAAACAGGAGAGGTTAATGGTTTTACTTGATCATCTTGAATTTTTTTTTTTTTTTCCAAAGTAAAAGAGAAAATCTGTAGACCGAGATAAAGACAGCTTAATAGGTAAGGCAAATTCTTTGTTTGCATGCAAAGCAAAATAAGGAATTCATTCACGACTTTCCATCAGCAGGCGTGTTTAGTCATTTCCAAGAAAGTCGGTTTCCATTATAGCCAACAGTTACTTGGGAAGACAAAAGCCATAATTCTGATAATCTCTTCCTCCTTCTTTCTCCCATCTATTATTGCTCATCATGAGATTATATAGCATATGTTCCTTTGCCACATTTGGGTCATCTGTCCCAGTAATGTCCCTTTCTGACTTCTTTTGAAATATCAGTCTTCTTGCTAGCAGGGTAGCATGAAAAATAGATGTGTTCTTAACTCTGTGAAAGTACAGTCCATCAATTAAAACATTGACGTGTTATAAACACGATTTTCGTAATAGCACTATATCAGAAATTGTATCCTCTGTCTAATGGGGATTTTCTTTAAACATTTATGTGAGCATGAGAAGTTACAGTTTCTCAAATAATAAAGCACAGTAATAGATACATTTTTACAACCTAAACTGCCAGAGTGAAAAAATGTGCTAGAAATGTTAATTACTTGCTTTATTGCTCTAATAGCTTCATATCTATATTTATTGATATATTTCACTAATATATTGCTGTATTTTCTGGGGTCTTAAGTACCTGGGGCCCACACTGATATCTGAAAAATTTTACCTCTTCCTACCAAAAGAAAGAAGAGCTCTTTCTTTTAATAGCCAGCATCTGAATAATATTGCAGTGTTTCTTTCAAAACAGCAGCATAGGTATCATGAGGACTTTTTAGGAATGAGTAAGATTTTGATAATTGCAGATTTAATTTAACTGTGAAATGAAGGTAACTGTGTGCCAGAAAATGTCTTCTAGTAGTCTATGGACAATAACCTGAAATTTTATAAACCCACATACATCTGTTGCGTTGTGGATTTACACCATCAAAGTTTCTGCTCTTTTGTTAAACCCTTCTGTTCTACATAGAGCCATTTACAACTACTTTTCATAGAACTAGGATTCATGACTCATAGGTTTCATGTTTTAGTAAGTTGCAAGAATAGTTATATCACAGGAATTTTCATTGTTTTTTTCCTTGATCTAGCACCTGATTTAGTGGTCAGCCAGTGGAAGAGTGGTTAGAACTTGATAACCTTTGTGCTCCCTTACAACCTAAGCTATTCTATGACTCTATGATTCAATCCTAATTTACAAACCAATGAATTTACATATACTCTTCTATAGTCTCATTAAATTATGTTTTAAAAGAACCTGCTTTTGTTTGCTTCACATTACTGTACTTTTGATAGCACTTTGTCCCTTGATTGACAATTACTTGAATTATGAGATGATGAAAAAAAAAATCACGTCATCTGAGCATACTGTTGTACTGTTTCCTGCTTGTCCCACAGATCCCGTAATATAGATATGTCCCCCTGGCATCATATCATTAGTAGCTCTCTTTATTGATACAGAAATTCTAGGCCATCTGGTGGGGTCAAATTACCCTCACTTAATAGCCAGTTTTGGGTTGTTTCCTTCAGTACACACGTGCACTAACTAGTCCCTTAATGGATCACTTAAGCTCACTGAACTGGAAGTGCTCTGTTAATTTACTTTATTCAGGCACTACCAAAACAAACATACAAACAAACAAACAAATAATGGAAACATTATAAAGCCACCATCAGCTTAGGTACTAGATGATTTCATGCAGTTTCCACAATCTGTGGAAACAATTCACAGTATTACTAAAATATCTTAGCTTACACAACAGCTTTAAAGGATAAATGCTATAACTTTCACACCCACAAAGCATTTCTTGTAATTTATGGTACTAGTTCATATTGTTGGAATTCTGTGATACAGGTGGGTCAGTTCTCTACTGAGTTATCAAACAGTTCAATTTCCCCCAAGTTACACATTAACATTTTCTTTTTAAAACAAGCAATTTACTCACAGTCCCAGTAGCCAAACTATGCTTTTTTTCTTGCCTTTATTTTGTTAGATTTTAATCACTCTCTAGTTTACAGTATTTTGTAGGAAACTATTTCATTGCCAGCGATATATGTAGACTCTACCCTTTGAAGTTAAAGCGTAGTTAGGTGTTGTTACAGTTAATCACAGGGCTGGAGCACCTCTCCTATGAGGAAAGATTGAGGGAATTGGGCTTGGTTAGCTTGGAGAAGAGAAGTCTCTGGGGAGACCTTACTGTGCACTTCCAGTACTTGATGGGAGTGTATAAGCAGGAGAAGGATGGACAATTTACATGTGCTGGTCATGATAGGACAAGGGAGAATAGTTTCAAAATGAGACAGGGGAAATTTAGTTTAGACATTAGGAAGAAGTTTTTCACTCTGAGGGTGGTGATTTGCTGCAACAGGTTGCCCGGAGAGGTTGTGGATGCCCCATTCCTGCAGGCATTCAAGGCTCAGGACAGTCTGGTCCAGTGGTTGGCAACCCTACCCATGGCAGAGGGGTTGAAACTAGTGGAATTTTGAGGTCCTTTTCAACCAAGACCATTCTATGATTCTATGTATCTATCCAAAACAGTCTCAGTTTTCTGCTGCCACTGATTACTACAAGGCCCTACCAAAGCCTGCAGCATTTGGATCTTGTTTGTGTTAACCTGTCTGCTGCAGCTCGGATTCTTGGTCACCCAGCTCTAATCAAGGCCAAGTTAGAATGACCTGGAGGACACTTCTATTATTTCTTAATAAAATTCTTCTTGGCATGGCATATTACAAAGATATTAACTTGAATTCATCATACTCAAGTCATCATTTTAATAAATGAGCATATATATGTACTTGGCAACAAGAGCAAGTCCAAGAATGACCTTTTGGTAACTGCTGGGGAGCCTTGACTACAAGAATATTTCAATTACACCACAGCTGATGATAATTTCCCATTTAAGGAGCTTGGGATACCTGTTTTCTACTCCTAGACTTTTTTAAGAATAAGGAAAATTATTGCTTTAGAATTAAAGAGAAAAGAGCAACAGATTTTATTATACTATTATCTAAACCTTGATATATCTTTTGAGGGACAGGCAATAGAGAACAGATTGAAAATTTTTTTATATGATATTTCTTAAATACCATTTCAGAAATGGAAACAAGTTATTCATTTATTTCCAAGAACTTTTTAGATGCACTTGTAAAACTTATCTTCCCAAATAGAAAGAATTTAAATAAATAAATAAACAAATAAATTCTGTCTATTATTTTCACGTTTTATCTACAGGATTGTCACGGTTTAAATGAAAAATCCACCTGCGTCCGTGACAGGGGCCGTGGGCTCGCAGGGGCCCTAGGCCGAAAGGTAAAAAGTTAATTAGGAAAAGAAAACAGCGGCAACGATCTAAAGAGGCACACTTATTTACTAAATACTATATTAAAATACAGGATAACACAATATAATACAATATAATTGAAAATTGAGCTATTTGAAATCTTATTTCTTCAAGTGGTTGCATGGGAATTGTTGAATCACAGCCTGAACTTTTGATTGACCACCTGAAGTGAGCAATGAGTCAGCCCTGGGAGTACAGGTGAAGGCAATTCAGCTGTGTGACTGGAAGGTGTGGAGCCTGGCTGCATCTCTCCTAGACCCCACTGTGAAAGACAAAACTGGTTTTCTTTTCTGGTCTCAAAGCTTGCTTTGTGAGGCCTTTCTGGTGATAAGACTATAACTGGCAACTGCTAGTTATCTAGGGTGGTGAATGGTGGGTGTCACATTACCACAGTATTTCTGTTTATGGTTGTAAAGATAAGCAGAAGTGAGATAAACAGTTTTTTTTCAGGGGTGCAGCTTGAAGGAGCTGACCACTGCAAAAGGTGATAATGCTTGTGCATGGCAATGAAGGCTCCGCTTCATGCTGGCTTATCTGTTGGGTCAGGAATGTCACACTAACTGAGAGAAAAGAAGAAGAAAAAAAAAAAACAACACTGGAATGCGGGATAAAAAGTCCTCACTAAACTAGAGATTTGGAGACAAACTCCCAAAGACACCTTTAATGGAGAATTCCTTGAGGGGAAAAACTCTTTGGAAGGACCCCTCCGCCCAAGGCCTGCTTGCTGTGGATCTTCCTGGCTTTCTCCCATCCCTCATGGTGATCAGATGAGTTCCTGAGATCAACTGACCTATTATGTACCTCACTGGACTCACAGTGGTGACTATCTCTTTTGTTCTCTACAGAGACTCCTTGCATATCCTTGCATATCTTTCCTATTGCCCATCTTCCCTTCCTTATCTCCTTAAACGGGTAGCACTTGTAATAAACTGGTTGGAGCAACATTTGAACTGTTGTTTCTTAATCTCATACTGGGTGTACATATACCAAAGAGCCTCCCTTCCTTCCTATAAATTGGGGTGAGACTCCCATGTAAGGGCTGACTGCTATTTGGGCAGGATCTCTTTCTGGAGATTGCTCCTCTTGGAGTTTTCCCTGTGAGCCTACACAGGTGAGCATTTTCCATTTGTTTCTGATTATCCCTTTCTACCCACACCATTCCGTATAGGTGTTGATTTATACAGTGGTATTTTTGGATAGGCTTTACCCAATAAAACAAGCACCAAAATCTGTGTGTTCCTAATAGCTTGTGGCAACTGCAGAACATATTAGATGAGAAACATGATATGAAACTGCCTTTAGATAATTCTTTATCTTCATAGCAAGGTCATGCCTTGGGTCATTCCTTTCCCCCTGAAGGGTAGAGAATGGAAGGGAAGGGCATTGCAAATGGCTTTTGAACATTGACAAGCACGGGACATCAACTGCCTTTCAAATTTCTCAAGTGATTATGAGGTACCTTTTAAAAGACTGTAGGTGTTAATGAACTTTTAGTTTACCCTCAAAAAGATTTATTCTTCTTTTACTGAAACAATGTTATACGTTTACCCAATATAAGCAATAAATAAAGCAACATCTAAATAGTTCTTACCAACTGCCTTCTCTCAATTGGATATATATTCATTTTCTGCCTCAAATTTTGCATTTCAGCAATTTTTTAGAAGGTAAACACAGTCATTTTCAGGACTTCAAATTTCCTTGACCTTAAATGATGTGGCATTAAATCAAGTTACCCTAAGGAAACAGCACTGACTGTGCTGGCAACTTGTTTGACACTCATGATGAATGAAGACATCTATATATTAACTCTCTTAAATTTATAGTTGTAGTTAGAAACATTGACTGTTATCTGCTTCTGACTCTGAAAATCTTATATATAGTGAAAAGACTGCCTGTTGTGAGCTGCCCCTATTTTTCTTTTGATGGCCTGTGAGGATTGTAAGATGATTGCTGATCTTTTTTAGAGAACTTTCGTCTAGATAAAGATCAAACAGTATTGTGACTGGTGGAAGATACGTAAACTGGAAAGAATTACTGGAAAATTAACAGAGAAAATTTAATATTAGCAAGCCAAAATAAATAGTGAAAAATGTTTTAAATTCACTTTCAGTGAATTTTGTGGAACACAGACAAATGGATTAAAAAAAAACAACCAACAAACCAACAAAAACAACAACAACAACAAAAATAAAAATAAAACCTAAATATCAAATATGTTACTTTTCCTATCTGTATAAAATGGAATCAGCATAAGCTTCTTAGCTTCCCTAGGCCTTTTTGATTCTTACCCAGGTTTTAACTTTTCCTGTCCTATACAGCATGTGAAACTGAGCACATATTTCCTGAGGAGACCGATATAGATCAAAAGTAACATATCTCTATCTTCTTTTTCAATGTATCTGAATAGGTTAATCAAATTGTGGGTTTATCCTTTTGATCTGGACTTATACATTTGGAGATTCTGTTATTCCATGCATATTCCAAAGATGAAAGCCTATTCAAGTAACATAGTATTGATAGAAATACATCAAATACTGAGTTACATAGCTCTTGAAGTCACATTAGACAATAAAGGACTTTTAAGAAAAGTTCACAGAGGGGTTCACAAGCTATAAAAGTTCTAATATTATCATTAACGCAATGTTTGTTTCTGCATTGATCTGAAAAATAAATAATAAAAACATGCATGATCAGTTATATGAGTTGAAGAAGCAAATGCTAGTAGTCAGGAAGTTCCAGGAAAATACTTATTATTCTCTTTATTTCTGATTATACTATATTATCATTATTTTGTTTCAAGTTGATTGTTAGGAAAAATTTCTTCTCAGAAAGAGTGGTGAGACATTGGAATATTCTGCTCAGGGAGTTGATGGATTCACCATCCTTGGAGGTTTTCAAGAAAAGGGTAGACGAGACACTTAGGTATGTAGCTTAGTGGGTAAGATGGTGAAAGGTTGATTGTTGTACTACATGACAGGCAGTAGACACAATTATATCAACAAAAATTCCAGTTAGCTCTTTGGAAAAAGCAAACAAACAAAACACCGCAATGTGAGTAGTGGAACAATTTGCCTAGGGGAACTGTGGAACCTCCTGAGACTCTTTGAGAAGATCCTGAGCAAGCAAATGGCTTTTGCTTTCAGCGAGGAGTTGGATCAGATGACCTCTTAAGTAAGATACTTTCCATAAAAAAAAAATATTTCTCCTTGAATTTATAATAAATAACTTGCTTTTCAGAGAATATTCCAATCAGTTATAAGCTTTCAGATTTTCAATTAATTTCTTCTGTAATTGTTGCCAATGTGCAAAGAACAACTAATGTACAAGTAAATATCACTATACTGCTTTATTTCTTCATTTTTTGTTCAATAAACAAGTGCACCATTGCCTTAACCACTGTAATTACTCACAACTCAGCAGATACATTTATTTATTTATTTACTGCTTCAGGAAATATGTGAGATGAAACAATATTGATTTGTTGAAAAGTGAAAAATTGAATTAGACCTTCTGCACAATTCCTTCTGTAAAAAGAAATGTGCTTTGGATGAACAATTTAGCACTTGAATGAGAGCTTCTTTTGTCCCCTAGGATCCACACTTCATATGTCCCTAGGATTTGGAATGACTTGGTTTCAAATTCTGTAATAGGCATTTGATTCCCGTCTCACAAATCTGTAGTCCATATACTTTGCAACATGTCAAGAATTTTGGTAAAATTGGAAGTTTGAATATTTTTTATATTTAAATACATATTAGAGCTATATACATATATACACACGTACTATATTTCACAGTCATATGCCTCTAGTGAAAGAAAATCAGTCTTTATAGTATAGATATATAGATTTATGGACTATATATAAAAATATGCTATATTAATATCTATATTCTATTATAATATATTTATAGCCTGATCAGGATTAATGTCCAGAAAAATTATTTTTTCTTCTTATTTTTTTAAACAATTTTGTCTTGGTACCTCAGCACCGATCACCTCTTACTGTCCTTGAACTACTTATTTCTTCTTCAGCCTTCATTCTAATACCTTCAAAAAAGGTTAACAAATTATGGAAAAAAACAAAGCAAAACAACAAAAAAAAAATGAAACCAACAAAAGTGAGTTAAGTCTCCTCAGAGTACGTTTCTAATATAATACTGTACTTCAATAGTCCCTTGATTTTCTGTCACTATGTCATATCACAATTTAGGCAAATAATGAAGGAATTCAAACCAAACTATTTTTATTGCAGTATTTTGTTCATTTTTCAACTCAATACCAATTCTGCTTTGTGTTAATATTTCAATTAATTGCATGCACTGTTTTGATCCTGATGCCAGTTTTTTGGTGTTCACACAGATAATTCTATTTTCTTTGTTTATCTTTTCATATTATATAAAATTGGGTCTTATTGTGTCAGTTACTTACATTTCAAAGATGAGGAGATGATAGATATTTCCAGTACCCAGTACCGGAAACATCACAGGAGCCACAATAAAATAGACTTGTGTATAGGTATTTCTGTCTTCTCTAAGTTCTTTCCTCCATATTTTATTGTCTTCAGTACATGTTTATCCATTCTGCCTTCCCACTATTTTTCATGTTAATCTTCCAGTGTCTGACTTACTGGTTGAGAAATTCAGTTTCTGTTGGAGAAATTCGGACATAAGCCTTGCAATGACTTGAATTAAGGCTTGTGCATGTAAATAGCTTGTGTACAACTACAGTGTGGGTGGAATGCTGGGAAAATTCAGGCCAGCCAAACAAAGAGTTAATGCCTTTTACATTTCTTCTCAATTCAGACCTCCTTTTTACCTTAGCTTTAACTGATATAAAAGGTTATGAGCTGTACAGAAATTTTTGTGAAGCTCATCTGAAGCACTTCCAGGGCAATATAAATTTCTTCCATGAGTGGCTCAGACAACAGGGCTACCAGATTTCTGGAGAACAACTGGGACTTTACAAACATTTGTTATGAGCATTTGAGGGCACGCTATTTTGTGTTAATCTTCTCCCAGAAATGGTTGCACATTTTGGTATTGCAGTGTTATTAATAAATCACATAATCAGAGAGGAGAAAGAAAGTCTAATCAAGTTCACTCTGAAGATCCGAAGTAACAATCTTGATCAACAAGCCAGCTGTGTCCTTTGTGTAAAGAATTTCAAAAGGTTCTTATACCACTGACTAACAGAAAAAGCCTAAGCAGTTCACTACTAATCTCTGCTGGAAGAAAGCTCAAAGAATTTGTATGTAATAAACTGAGGTAAACTGAAGCTACTTTGGAGTTGGAAGAGGGAGGGAAGGAAGACAATTCAGAATACACAGTTAGAAGCATTTTAATAACAATGTACATTTCTAAATTATAGGTATAATACATCATTGAAATTCATTGTAAATAAATTTTGCTCTAGTGACTAAAATTCTAAAAATGAATCTCTCCTAGAAGATCAAATCTGTTAGTGATGGCCACACACAGAAGAGCTGGGGTAGTTAATCTACTACTCCATGTAACTGCATGATAGCACTTTGAGCTTGCAGCCACTGTTAAATTGCTACTTGGGCAAGAAAGCAGATGAGAGTATCATTCCATATTGTGTTTCAAAATTTCTCATCTCACTTTGGATTAAAGCAATTTTTAAAATTTTTTTTTATTATTATTTATTTATTTATTTTCTATTAGGACATGGAAAATGACACAGATCTACTCTAAATTGGAAAGAAGTCTTCATCTCTGATCTTCATTTATGATTGGGTGACCCACATGGTGGATGAGGGAGAGGCTGCTGACATAGTCTACCTAGACTTCAGCAAAGCCTTTGACACTGTATCCCACAGAATTCTCCTGGAGAAGCTCGCAGCCCATGGCTTGGACAGGTACACTGTTGGTTAAGGAAATTGCGGGATGTCTGGGCCCAGAGAGTGATGGTAGATGAAATCAAATCCAGCTAGAGATCAATCCTGAGTGGTGTCCTCCAGGGGTCAATTCTGGGGCCTGTCCTTTTAAATATCTTCATCAGTGACCTGGATGAAAGGATTGAGTCTACCCTCATTTTACAGATGCCACCAGGTTGAGAGGAAGTGTTGATCTACCTGAGGGTAGCAAGGTAGCAAGACCCCACAGAGGGATCTGCACAGGCTGGATAGGTGGGCTGAGGCCAGTGAGATGAAGTGCAAATAGGCCATGTGCCAGGTCCTGCACTTTGGCCACAACACCAGGCAATATCACAGGCTTGGGGCAGGTTTTGTAGCAGCTGAAAGACTGAGTAGAGGAAACAAATCTGCATGTATTGGTCAATGCTTGGCTGAATATGAGCCCGCAGTGGGCCCATGTGGCCAAGAAGACCAGTGGCATACTGGCTTGTATCAGAAATAGCACTGTGAGCAGGAGCAGGGAAGTGATCATCCCTCCATACTCAGACCTCAAGTACTGTGTTCAGTTTTGTGCCCTTCACAAGAGAGACATTGAAGCCCTGAAGCATGTCCAGAGAAGGGTAATGAAACTAGTGAGGGGTCTGGAGCACGAACCTTATGAGGAGTGGCTGAGGGAGCTGGAATTGTTTGGAGAAGAGGAGGCTCAGGGGAAACCTTATTGCTCTCTACAGCTTTTAAATAATCTAGATTAGCAAACCTAAAAGCGCTGAAGATGTGACTTATGCTCCACCAGTTACTGAAAACAGTAAAATATCCATATCCAAACTAGTCTTTCTGCAGACAAGGGCAAATGATAGTCTCTCTATCCCTTGGCTACTGCTGCTTACTATACAGAGAGTTTTAGTGCTCAAAGGAGAGTAGCAACTCCAAAGATTGTAAGGAAAGCTTAGAAGACCAATCTTAGACTGGCTAAGATGAGCTGTTAAATGAATCTCAGACTATGCTAGACATAGAATGAGAATTGAGACAGCTTACTACTTTTTCTTCAGAATAGAAACGTATATCATGATTTTTCCATATTCTTTGATTAATAATGATAGTGAAAACATGGCATGTATACTAAAGACAGTATACGAATATTTTTCATTATTCTTTTCAAATGAATGAACTGTATGGGGTGGATGTTCCAATGCTTTTAAAATATACTGTGCAGTTGCATGAAATATTTTTAGATCTGCAGCTTAGACAACAACAACTTGACAAGCTCTTTTTTTCATTTTTATCTCAAATCTTCCAAATGCATGATGCTAATTATATTAAGTAAGTGTTTGAGAAAGTACACAACAGTGCTGGAGGAAGACTGCATCTTGTCTCTCCATCCTACAGATTATCGAATTAGATTTTAATGCAAAATATTAAATATTAAAAAAAATATATTGTTCATTCATGTTTCTAAAAAGTACATTTAGAATATTCAGGTAATTATGAAGGAATTTATATTTGTCAATATTTAAGTACAGAATTTTATACAGAACTAGACTGGCTGTACTACACTACGATTTTAGAATGAGGCATGTCAGCCACTCATTAGAAAATGACTAGAAATTGAAATCGCATTTCAAAGAATTTTAAGTAGATGCATACACTTTAAATCAACATCCAAAAGGTTCTGTGTGTACAGGCAGCAAATTTAATTGCTACTTGTGGCACAAATGCTCTGGCAGAACTCAGAGTTGTATTAAATGAGGCTACATCTGACTGGTGTCCAGTCACAATTGGTGTTCCCTGGGGCTCAGCTCAAGGGCTGGTTTTGTTCAGTGTTTTTTTTAATGATCTGGATGTAGAAGTGTAGTGCATCCTCAGCAAGTTTACTAAGCATGCTAAACTGGGAGGTACTGCTGACTCCATAGAGGGATGAGAAGCTTCTCAGAGGAACCTAGGTAGTTTGAAGCACTGGCAATATGCAACAGCATGAAGTTCAACCAAGGGAAATTCATGGAGTTGCATCTGGGACAGAGCAAATTATTCTAGTCTAGTCTAGTCTAGTCTAGTCTAATCTAGTCTAGTTTAGTCTAGTCTAGTCTAGTATATTCTGTTCTGTTCCCATCTGTTCCAAAGACTGTTTTCATCATAGTTCTTGTTTTCTCTGTTCCCCAAGTACTGTATCATTTCAGTAACTGAAATAATGGAGAAATTATTGGCATATTTCTCTTTAATATCAGGCATGCTTCAGTTTTCAATAAACATATTTATCTTTACTTTCAAATATAGGTACCAAATCAAGCTTTATGTGGCTTGACAGCTCCCGTCTGTTTTTCAGGGCATTACAAAGACTTTCTAGCAAATAAAATCCCTTCCAGATGTATTTAACTGAAAATTATCAAGCTGCTTGGACTTTAATAAATTAGATGTTTACAAAATGTGAATAAATTAAATAATTTGCATCAATTTCAATACCTTTGTTCCACTAACTGACAGATCTGAATTACTAATGATTCACAAAAGGGAACATTGTTATTAGTAATAAAAGAATAACTTTTCAATAATCTTTTAAATTATTCAGAGGAATAATACTCTGAGCACTTTAATATGTGACATAGATTTGCAAAAAAAAACCATTTATCTCAATGTTTATCCTAAAAAACAAACAAAAAAGCATTATTAGATATACACATAAATAAACAACTTCAGGCTTGTAAATGTACACATTTACACAAGATTACTTTTGCATTTAGAAAAAAAAAAAATCATTCTCAAATTCTGATGGAAATAAAATCACAGTTCTCCACAGTTAGGAATCAATGCATTATCTTAATATTATGCACAGAAACATTAAGAACACAAAACTTGCTAGCATTGTACTACAAACAAGACTTATTTTATCTCATTAAAGTATGTTTAGAACCATATGAAGGTGTAGGGTAGCTATAAAGCACAATAAAACTCTAATATCCTTATCAGGTAAAAAATATTAGTTGGGGAATGTCATGAATAAAATTACTTGTATTTATAGGATACAGAAAAAAATGTACATTCATTCAGTAAAAATGCACGTCAGGTGTAAAAATATATTCAGATGTAATTAAGCATTACAGTAAATTGGGAGCTTACAGTGAATTTGAATCTAGGTTAAAAAAATCTTAAATTCTAGTAATGTTTCTGTAAATCGGTGTCTAAAGGACATATTTTTCCTCTTATACTACTTCGTATGTAAAAATAATCATGTTTTATGATAATGTCATGATATATACTAGGATATGGAAAAGCAGAATATGCCCTCTTTGTACTTAAACAAGGACTAGATGGAATGAAAATACTTAGATATACAGATAGTGTAAAGAAAGTCCTTTATTCTGTCATGACTACAGCCACAGTAAGACCAGATCAAATTGATCGTAACTTGTATATACATATGTAAATATGTTTATAAACATACACACACACACACACATATGGATATATGATTATATATACATATGTATATAAACACACATAAATGCATAAATCACTTCAGAAGTTATGCCTCCATTTTATTTCCATGAAAACTGCAACAGATACAAAGAGCACAATAACAATATTTTCTGGAGCAAATTCTCAGCTACAAAGTATTATTTTTCAGCAGTGTCACCACTATTAGATAGGCCTTTTCATGAACAATGAACGGGAACCTTCATGCCATGCTTGTAAAAATCTGTACCATTGGAAGCGACCTACTATCACTACTGTTGAAAAATACCACCCACCACTTCACTGTTCTAACATCCACTGTATGGTCTCCAGAAACATTCAGCAAACATTATTAAATGTCAGTGGGTGCAAATTTTTTCCACGTGGAGAAATTCAGTAGCACTTTTGCTTCATATTCACTTTCATGTGATACACCATTCTGACAGACTGCCTCCCTGCTGCCATCTGTTACATGGCAGAAGAATTTATTTAATGAAATATTAGCAGGAAGGTTTAACATCTACTGCCATACCACCAACATCTGGCCCTGAAGTTGTGGGACAGCATAATAATATAGGAGGCATTACTTTCTGAGCAAACCTTGTGTCTATGTGCATGTACACATTTAAACCAAATTAATTCTGTATTTTCTATTTTTTTCTTTGCTAAATGACTAAACATCTCACTCTGCAATCAAATTAGCATTCGCATTCCTCATACCAGCAGTTATACTAATTATTTATTAGGGTGTCACTGATACACAGGTCAAACAAAGTGAAAGCAAGGGAGTGAATTGTCTGTATCAATAATTATCATTAATTTTGGGAAAAAGGAGCAGAGCTCAGATAACCTGTATAATAATCTAAGCTGGTATATAAATATGTAAATATTCATTTGAAGCCTATATTCTTGTAAGACAAGACTTTAATATATGCGTATGTGATATCTTTCTGTGTGTTTCCATTTTTACAGTTTGTTAAACTGGATGTTCATTCAACAAAATGTGAGATTTGGATTTAAATTTTTGATAAATTTGATTCTTGATGTTCAAAGATTCTAGGTTACATATCATCACAAATATTCTCTGCAGTTCTAATAAGTTGCTTTATTTTGTATTTATACAGATTGATAAATTAGCTACAAACTAAATGAAAATGCAAAATATTTAATAGGATTACAATGATATGATTAATCTACAAAGACAAAACATTGGAAAATAAGCTTCAGATACCTGATAGCATGGTGTTTTGCTATGCATGGTATTTAAATGCTGTATTCTCAGTTTTACACTATGGTTGTATTTTTTTATCTTAGTATAAAACAGTTTATTTCTATGAGAAAGTAACAGTTAATTTCTATTAGAGAGTAAATATGCATGCTAATGTTGTCACTTCCTTTTAAAATATGCTGTAATAAGAAGCATATTCTTCATAGTAGATTGACAAATTCCCTTTTACAGCAAAAGTTTTGTTACTAATTACTGGAAATGAACCTCTGAACATTGCAACACTGAGTTTCATGCAATTTGTGACATTTCTCTTTTTAATTGGTCTCAACATCTTGTTGCTTCGATGTTTCCAAAGGTTGCAAATATTTTTTATTTCTATGTCTAAAACATGCAGTCAGTGCCAAGGCTGAGACATACCTGTGCAGACTTATTTTTAGCTTGTCTAGCTGTTTGAGTACATCCAGAGACAGTCTCCCTTCTAACAAGTCTATTTTGCACCTTGCATTGATCATAGTCATCACAATGTTCAGTACTAATTTTTCTTTGAGGAGTCTTATCAAGTGCTTAGCTTAAGTTGGAATAGATTAGCTTTATTTTATTAGATGATCTAGGAAGTCAGTTATCTAAAAAGATATTAAGTTGATCTGACACAATCTGAATGAGATGAAGCCCTGTTGTAATGTAAGTTTCTTTTACCTTCATGCCCTTAATTAGTTCTTGTTCAAAATCTGCTTTAATGCCTTGCATGGAATTACAGTGACACTAAGTACTTGGGTAATATTCTTTCTTCACTGCTTTTTATCTTGCTACTAAATTTGTTCTCCAAATTTAATATTACCAGATTTATGGATTATTTTTAAATGGTTTCTACTAGATTTGCAACACCATGCATGAATTCATTTAGTGTGCTTGAATAGAGAATACCAAGTCTTTTAGATCTTTCACACTTAGAAATCACATTTTTGCTTCCAATTTCTGTATTCTAATTTGTGTCATTTACAGCAGACAATGTATAGTACTCTCACAATGACCCTCAAATTAAAAAATAAAGAGAAACAAAACATAGAGGTTATGATTTATTATTATTATTATTATTATTATTATTATTATTATTATTATTATTATTATTATTTATTTTTATATTTTTATTTTATTATTATTATTTTGCCATTTCTAGGTCATCCTTGCTAACTTTCTGTTCCGAGTAAAATGAAGCCTCCATTATTTTAATTTCCTCTTTTTATTTATCTAAAGAAAATGTGTAAGGATTAACATGAAAAACAGTTTTCATATTTTAGGTTCCAGTGATAGTCTAAACTCTACAAAATATTTAGACTTTACCTCCTTTCAGAGGTTAACTATGAAACGTCTTTTTCCTAATGCATCCCTCTTCCCTTTGTTTCTTTGTTTTGTCTCTGTTCCCATTAAATCCTTTTTCATATGATTTTTCATACTGAAAGTCATACAAATATCTTGTTAGCTCTGTGAATATGTGTTCTATTTGGTTTGACACTTATTACTTAAAAGTTCATCCATATCTTCTCCTTATTCAAAACTTGTATCAAACCAATTAGCCTAAGAAATTTGTTTGTCAGGATCCTGAAATTTATATTTATAAATCCCAAGGACTGTTTCTAGTAAGCTTTATTTCTATCTGTCTCAAAGTTTAATATTGTCTGAATCAGTTCATGATTGCTGAATCATATTTAACTTACTTCAAGACTGCTGTTCTTATGAAAAGCTTCATAATGATGGTATGTTTGTCCAATTATAGTTTAATGTTACATTGTTAACTGAATTCTTCATTTTAAGTTGTATCATTTGTACAACTGTACAAATTGTTTCTGTCTCTCTATCACAGCTGAACTGAAGAGATGGAACTCGTGACATTTTTGTAGTATTTGACCTTTGATCTTCCATACTACTTCAATTTTAGTTTGTGCTAAATTACTCTGTATTGCTCCAACAAGCTCTCTCTAGGAACTCAGAGGATAATTCACACCGAAAGACTCTCCCAAGAGGAATATATTTCATTGGACTTATACACTATACGGGGCTTTAATACTTAGTTCACCCTCAAACAATGCCCACATTTTCCACACTCAGACAACAGCACACCATACATTTCAACTCATACTTACCTTCATCCTTGGAAGTCAGCATTCCTTAGTGGGAGCTCACCCTCAATGAACAAGATAGTCTAGTGCTAATATAGATGAACTTTTGCATGCATTCATTCTTTCAGATTTTTATTTTTACACGAAACTGTGAAAGCAAAAAAACAACAAAAAAGCTAATTCTCTCTTTGGTAATAAGAACAGTGTTAGAACAGTCTTTAATTTCCTCATAACCTAGATAAAAAATCCCAGAACATGTTTAAAGTATAAATAAAAAAGAACATTTTTATCCTGTCATTTGATAGACTAAAATAGTATTGAAACTGAATGTCATTAAAATCCCTGAAGGACTCAAACTAGAAATTCTTCAGTATATGAAAAAGATTAAGGTTTCCTTCAGCTGATGCAGGCACAAATGTTATGTATGTGGGAACTACAGAGTCACAGAATTGTAGGATAATTCAGATTGGAAGGGACTTTAAGAGGTCTCTGTTCCAGACTCCAGCTCAAAGCAGGGAGTAAGACCAGGTTGCTCAGGGATTTAAACACAAGAAAGAGTCTTGGAAATTTCAAAGGATGTACCACATCACTGGGAAGCCTGCTCCACTGATGGGCTGTTGTAATGGTTAAAAAACAAACAAAAAAAAAAAAAGTAGTCACTTATACAGACTTTTAATTATTATTATTTCTTTAATTATTTTTTCCCCCCCAGCTTGTGGACAGTGTCCTTTATCCTCCCACCATACACCTCTATGAAGAGCTTGGTTTTGCCTCCTGAAAATTTTATTTGAAATTTTTTCTTTCTTTTTTTAATCCAAGCAATTCCAATTAAAAACAAAAGCAAGCACAAAAACACAGAAACACAGCTATTATATCTATAGATGGGAAAATCAAACTATTCATTGGAAATTCAAGTATGGCTAAAATAAAGCATACAAATAATAGGATTGATGAGAATAAATAGGAAAACTGAAATGTTTTTGAAATATATAATACTTATATACTGATCACTCAAAAATTTCAGATTATGATGGACAAAAATGAAAATCTGAGTGGTGGTATCAACATTTGCTGCACATTTTTGTATAATAACTAACTTCAGTGAGTTTGTACGCAACTTTGATGTGCTCCTTTCACCATAGTTGACTGCTCAGCTCCATTACCCTATAGTCTCAACCTCCTCCAAAGAAAAGGGAGAGAAAATATGGTGAAAAAAGGATCAAGGGTTGAGATAAGAAGCAGTTTGATTAAGAAAGAAGAAAAGGCCACATGGAATCCAAGTAAGAAAATAATTATTCTGTTTCCCATCTGTAAGTAATTTTCAGTCACATGTTGGGAAGCAAGGTGCCAATGCACATAGCATTTTCTCAGTAAAATAAATGCTCTCATGAGAGTCCTGCACCTTCTCCTTTCCCCTTCTCAATCTTTACTGCTCTACTGCTGAGTGCTGTACCATATGGTAAGGAATACCCCTCGTTCACTCATCCAATTTAGGTTAGCTGCCCTGACATTGTCTTCTTCCTACGTCTTGACTGCCTGTAGCCCCAATATTTTAGTAAGGGGTTGGAGAGAGCACTAATGTTATGCCAGCAGTAATCAACAACAGACAAAACATTGGTTTGATATCAGTTTAGTAGTATTTTGCTACAAGTGCAAAGCTCAGCACTGCCTGGAGTGCTGCGAGGAAAGCTGACTCCATCTCAGACAGACCCAGCACACTTGAACAAATATTTGTTGATTCATGAATACACTTTTTTTTTTTTTTTAATCTCATACTCTACATAAGATTGAAATGAAATGATTTAAGTAAAAGAAAAGCACAGTAATTTCTGTAGTTGCCTGCTCAGTTTGTACATTTTTTCCCTCCATTTTGTGAAGGTTCAAGGGCTCCTTTTTAGGTGAGTACTGGAAAAGAAGTTTGCAAGTCCTTTCAGTGTCACTGATGAACACCAGTGAATTCAGATCGCTTACATGTTTTAGGTAGTAATTTATTGTTCTGCTCAGATTCCTATGTAACCTACAACAAGAAGACATTAAAATATTTAAAATTCTCAGTATTCACTAAGGATTTTGTTTTACAATATTCATTATTTCATTTTCTTTAGCTGTTAAATATTTTTCTAAAGAAAGCTTCTTGTTGGACAATCTTTTATGTGATAATAAAGATGGTAATAAGTTCCTCTTCTGTGAAAAGAAGAAAATGTTAAAGTGGACAATATTAGACTATAGGTCTGTAAAGGTCATCTTGTTCCTGCCCTAAGGCAGAATCAGCTCTACCCAGTGGTTAGCTGAGAAGGTCAAAAGCTGCTTTTATTGCTGTCCTTGTTGAATTCAGATCTTCCTGTGCTCAAGATGAAATAAGACAAATTACACAAAAGGCTGGAGAAAAGAACAGCGTGCACAACAGGCAGTTTGAGATGCTCCTCTAAGACCCTCCAAACTCACAGAAACATCAGGCTACACATTGCATTTCAGCTACTCTTTCCCTGTGACTCAAAGCTGTTTTTGATAAAGATAGTCTTGCTTCACTAAACTGATTTTATCACAGACAAAAAAGTCAGAGGCAGGAAAGAAGAAAACAATAAAACAGAGAAAGAAAGCACACACAAATATTGTATCATGGAGCCAATTTTTATGTTCTAGATTATTTCCAAGATCTTGCCAAATCCAGGGAAGACAGCAATATAATGTGACTAGTGTTTTTTTTTCCTTTTATTCAAGATGATTGTAAGACCAAGGATGGTAAATTTCAAATAAATGTTCTGGTTGAGTATATAGAGATCAAAAGAACTGAGAGTTTAGCTCCCGTATTTCCCCATGAAGACACTTTTTAAAGACTTTGTAAGAGAGAGGAATAGATTTAAAAGCTCTGCATCTCAGCATTTTATTAAAAGTGCATTCTGGGGAAAATTTTTAACATATCACTCTTAGATGCATTGATTATATCTCCCATATTTCTCAGATTTATGACATTGGTTCAACTTAGGCCCTTTCTATTGCATCACGTTTTTTTATTAGTCTTCCTTTTGCCACTATTATAGTCTTTTCTGACTGTTAACATTTTTTGTAATAAGCAAAATCTTGCTTTTGTTGCAGTGAACTTTCTACTTTTCATTTTCAAAATAATTTTATGAGCATTATCAGGAATATTCACAACTGTGGTAAAAACAAACAAAAAAGTAAAATTTATGTAATTATTTTTTATTTTTTAAATCTGAAAAAGATAAAAAATATAGAAGAACAGAATCACCAATGCTGGTAAAGACCTTCAACATCATCCAGTTCAACCTTTCACCTACCACCAATATTTCCCCACTAAACCATGTCCCACAGTACATAATCTGAATGTTTCTTGAATGCCTCCCAGGACTGTGGCTCAACCAGTTCCCTGGGCAGCCATTCCAGTGCCAGACTAGTCTTTCAGAGAAGACATTTTTTCCTAGCACACAACCTGAATCTCCACTGACGTGACTTGAGGTGACTCCCTCTAGTTCTGTGTCTAGTTACACAGAACAGGCTGATCCCCACCTCACCACAACTTCCTTTCAGATAGTTGCAGAGGGCAATATGGTCTCCCCTGAGCATCCTTTGTCATCCTTCTTGATGCAACGAGCCCAAAGCTGAAAATAGTACTCAGAATGCAGTCTCAAAAGAGCTGAGTATAGAGGGTCAATCATGCTACTGTTAGCAACACTATTTCTAATATAAGCCAAGATACCACTGGCTTCCTTGGCCACCTAATATTTGAACATATTGTCCTTTAGATTAAAATACATTCCACAAAGATTTTTTTTTTTTTCTGATTTAAACAAAAATGTAAGGGAAGAAAGATACTGAGTGTTGAATAATTTCAAAATTAATAACAAAAACAGAAACTGCAGGTGACTGATTTTAAAGAAAGAAAAAAAATCAGAGGCAATGTACTTTCTTTCCTATTATTTCCCAATAAATCACCTTTTCATACTGTAAGAGGCCATGCTTTTTACATTACTGTCTCAAAGTTTGCTGAAATGGACAAGTTCAGTCAAGTCCTGGCCAAGGTTCCAGGACTCCCTTTGTCTGAGACACACAGGAACCAAGGTTCGAGAAATCCCTTTGTTCAAGAGATGGACAAGTCTGGGAGCTATGAAAGAGAGATAGGATGCTGATTAATGGCCCTAAAGTGGTCTTTTTGTGTGGGCCTATCTCAAGGAAGATGGCCATCTCCGAGGAATTCACATGACTCTGACCGGAGCCTTCCAGAAATGTCACGAAGGCAGGGAAGAAGTAGGATAAAAAGGGCACTTACAAACCCTGAATTTAAGTTTTCTGACACCAGATGCCTCACTACGGAAACAAGGAGGTTTTCTGTCATCAGATGCCTCTCTACGTGAACGCCTGCATGCTGAAGACAATGCCTGCATGCTGAAGAACCTTTTAGGTAACTGACCTCAGATTTCTCCACCATCATCTTACTGCTGCCTACTGTCTCTCCTAGGATTGCTTCTCGAGACTCTGCTCCATGAGACCTCGCTGCCCGAGACTCCGCTTCTTGAGACCATGGTACTCTGACCGCCTTCTCTGCGCTGCACCGATCTGCTGCTTGCGGCCTGCTACTCTGCTGCTGCTCTACCCTACCAACGTAACAACGTGCTACGGGTCACTGCTGCATCCAGGAGGTGACTATTCCCCGCTTTAACGTAATTCTTGTTCTTTTCCTACTTTTTCTATCTCCTACTTTCCCGTCCCCATCATCCTAATTTTGGTATTGGTCGCTCTCCCTTCCCCATCCCCTCAGTTGTCTATCATTTCTAATAAACTGGTCGGATTAACATTTGAATGCTCTTCTTCTTATTCTCACGCCAGGCATAACATATCAAAAGAACCTTTGCCTCACTCCTAAATTGGAGCGAGACACATACATACAACATTAAGAAAGAACTGCAGACATGGCATTGCTGTACACAGTGGATGAAAATCTACTGTGCATGACATTCAAGGGATCTGGATGGCAAGTAATGTCCTTTTCCAACCAAAACCGTATATGCAAAAATAAAGATAGAACATGTACTGAAGATGCTGATGATTTCAAACAGAACAATATACATGATCCTGGTTCTAATTGATATATGAACATAATCATATTGAAATAATAAGTACAACATTCAGACAAAGATATAATAAAAATATATTTAATATGAAAACAATTTAAGATTTCTACAACATGACAGGAAATCATAATAAAAAATAATAAATAAGAGCTAGAATAGGTTTTCAAGGTGAAAAGAGTTTTAAACAAAGTGAAAAAGAAGCAACACAATATTCCTCTTAGAGAAAGGATAATGCAATACAGAAGACCAGTGGAGTAGCGAAAACAATCTGTGGACAATTGCTTATTGAACAAAGTTGCGTTTAATCAACCATTTTTATATAAGTAAATAAATTGGGCTGCTTGCTTTCTTTAGGTCTGGAGATGGCATGTTTTATGTCTGGGTAACCGAAGTCTGCTCCTCTCTTGAGTAGGATATACATATGCATCCAGATGTTCCTGGACTGTGTAAAATTTTACTGCTACAGAGGTAGCTAGCCTATCCCAGCTGAAATTCTAATGAGACCATGATGATACTTTAGAGTATACACAGCTATTTGAAAGTGCTTGAGTCCAAGTTCTGACAATTAGAAAAAGACCCTGGCATAACCAAGTAATTGTGTCAGGCTCTACTAGCCCACTGGGAGAGCACAGTGGGGCTATTTTTATTTTTAAGTAGTTTTCCAACAGATGAGAAAGGAAAATTTAGTTTTGCTGTTACCTAGGAAAGCATTTGAATTACATTACATCATTATTGGATTAGTGGAGTTTCTGTTCCCTGAAGTTGAAATTACAGCTGTGAACCCTACAGAGGACAAAGCATAAAATGTATCCTCAGAGACCTCACCATAGTTACAAAGTAAAAAGGAGAATTAATCAGCAGTGTAACACTGATAGAGGAACAAGGAAATGACTACGGTTTCCAGTGAATAGGCAGAAAAAAAATATGTATCAGTCCAAATTATAGCAACCTGGTATGTTAATATACTGCTGAGTTGCTGTAATGGGACACTATGTAAGGGGAAAAGAGGAAAGTAGTCTATTTTTCTTTTTCTCTCTTTTTTTTTTTTTTTTTTTTTTTTTTCCTGGGGGGTGGGGGAAGTATTGAAACATGATAGCAGCAACTTTAATAGAAACTCTTTGGTGCGAGAGGCCCCAAAGGTAAAAACATAACCTGAAAATGGTGTAATTGTTTATCAGAGAAATGAAAACCTGAAACTGAACCAAACTTAAATGACAAAAAGTGGTAGGAGGAAAAAAAAAAAAAAAAAAAAAAAAAAAGAAAAAAAAAAAAAAAAAAAAAAAGAAAAAAAACCACAACAAAACATGTGCTCGAGATACATACAACATTCTGCTCATAGTAGAAACAGAAGCATAAAGGTATTTAAGGTCTTAGGAGAATGAGACTAAGATTGGAGAGGGAGAAATTACTTTATCAAATTATTTTCTTTTTTGGGTTAAGGATTATGAGATGACCAAAGTTACTACTTTGCCATGTCTGTTGTCATACTCCTTTGTTTGCTTTTCAGTGCACATTGCTATTGTAATATTTTGCATGTTATATCTTTATCATCTTTTATTCTACTTTATTCTATTACCGAGCTGAGCAAACTGACACTTTAAAGAAACACATGTAAGACTTGGGTGAGTGGTACCTATGCGTAACCTTCCCATATAAAAAAGTGATTGATAATATGACACTGAACTTGAGTGTTTGTTTTTTGTTTTTTTGTTTTTTCGTTTTTTTTTAATTAACATTGAAGGCTTACAATCTGCAAAGTTAAATTTTATTAGAATAAAAAAAGAACATTCTTGAACATGTATGTACAAGACATTTAAATACTGAAAATTAATTTTTTTATTTTTTTATTTTTTTAAAGTTGAAGTCTCACATTTGCAAATAAAACTTCCTATAATACTTCTGTCTGCTGCAGAAAGTCTGTATTCAGAAAGAGTGTCTGAGCCTGCCATCATAGGATAGGCTCTTGGCAGCCCAGCAATCCCTGTTTACTCTCTCTGATCTGTGCTGAAGGGCTTACTGGCAATAAATTCTATGAATAACTGCACTCTGCCCATCTGATCCATGATGCAGATGCTGCAGAGCTGCAAATATACAACAGTCAGCTCTGCTACCAAGTGACATTCTCTTCAAATGTGTATACAATTCATTGTCTCTTCAATAAGGTGCAGATGTAGGAATTGCACCAGTTATATCAATTTTCACAGCTGACAAGAAGTGGTTATTCTCTGTGTTGGTTACAGCAATTGACATATTACAAAAAAAGGCAAAGATAGTAGAAACGTGGGACAACTTATTTTTCTAGAAAGGCAATTACACCTCAAATTTTGAGTCATCTGAGGCTAAGCTTATCTCTAAAATACTTGGAATCAGCATTATAGTGCTGTGATGAGTGTTAGGACTGTAAATAGCAAAGGACATTCTATGTTCTTATTTGAATTACAGGCACATTAGAGGAATCCCTAGGCTGGTTAATTCAGGTTACATACCTTTTTGCAGGTTTTTTTTTTTTTGTTTTTTTTTTGTTTTTTTTGTGTGTGTGTGTGTGTGTGGTAATGACAAGGTCATTACAACAATCAGCAGTTTCAAACTGCATGTATTTTCTCAGTTCTTTGTTTCTCTGCCTTGTATTTTCACTTGGCAATAAGATGTTTCACATGTGAACTAGTGTTAGATTAAATCTAAAAAAATTAGAAAGTTGACTACAATTTTATTTACTTAAAATATAAAACTTAAGCAACAATACTATCATTTTAGTGTCCACTCTGCTGCCAGCCTATTCAAAAATAATCAGGCAATAGATACTCTGCAAAGCTTACCCAGGTGAACAGTCATGTTGAAATTACAAAAGGAATTAACAAGTTGATTTCATAATAACTTAAGGCATAAGTTGCAATGCTTTGTTATTTGAAATTAATACTGTTCATTATTGTTGCAAAGAATGCTGCTTATTCATCTATCTAGAACACATAGCTGAATCTAATATCCTGAATCCATGCAAATGTTATGATCAGCTTCTCTATCTTCCTTGACAGCCACATTTTAAAATAAAATAAAATAAGGAAATAAGTTATGTAATGTGTCCCCATTACAACTCCAGGTGGGGAACATTACCTAAGTTCTTGATGTAATCATGAAAACCCTCCGCCTTCACACTTAAGTAGCAAAAGTTACTTTTCTGACACTTTGAAAATGCTTCACTTACACCAGCAGTCTATAGGAAGGAGAATGAGATAAGTGACAAAATAGAGAACTTAGAAATATGACCTAAGCATGTAAGGTTGGGATCACAAAACATCAACATGAGTTGTTGCTTGCAAGGGACATAAAAGACAATAAGAAAAGCTTCTACTGTTACATCATTATGAGAAGGAAAATGACACCACTGCTGAATTTGAGGGGGTCATTCAGTGATACAGACAAGGCTGAAGCTCAGTGTTGCCTTTGCCTTGGGCTTCAGTTATGAAGTCCACCAGACTTGAAGGGGACTGCAGGGGATCTCTGAATCTCTTTTAGCAAAACCATGATACTTTAACCCTCTTCTGCCTCTCCTTCAGTTCATATGTAGTTCATTCATCTTGCCAGTAATGTGCTCAGGAAGCTGTGGCACTCTCTTTTGATAAGACAGATGCCAATACACAAGAGGTTAAGTTTCATCTTATAGTATGTACCCCAGACAGTAGGATGCTGTGCTGAGATGGGATCTAAGCTTAGAGAGACTAGGTATTCTGAAGGAAAAAAGAAAATAAAGGTCTTCCTCCACCACCCCCTCCTCCTCCCATTTGTCTTACATGTATGCCTAGCTACTCATAAGTTTCCTATCCCTTTCCACCTTGAAGTAATCAACCATGTACAATAATAATGAATTCATATGTAACTGTTTGTGTGCACAGTTTCCTCCATATTACCCAGATTGTAATGACTGTGAATAATATTAGTATTATAAAGCATTCAATCACATACAAACTACTTATTTACTTCTTTAAATTGAATTTGTCCCACCATCCTCAATTATTCAAGCATACAGGAATTTTCAGTCTTCTACTGTGCTTTTAATGCATTTAGATTTATATCATATTTTCCTCATAAAATACACATTATATCCTCTTAGCTTCTGTTAAATAAAAATGAATTAGCCTGACTTTAACCTGCAAGCTACTGTAGTCAATGAATTCAAGTTCTCAGTCCTCATATTCAAATGTGTCTATTTCAGATTTTGCCTTTTGCTTGCTCTACTTTTTCTGTCTTATTAATATATATATAGTAATTAAACATTTAAATTTAAGAAATTTCTTTCACCCTTATACTTAGACATTCCCCACCCATATTTGCAATTTAACTGAAAAATTCAGTTTGTTACAGAACTTCCTTGTGCCTTTTCCTAGAAACATCTAAGACTCATTAATCCCAACTTTCTTCAGAATGGTTGTGCTTCCATTACTTAGTCAAGTCAAATTATTGCAGTGCAATTCTCATAACTTGAAGTTATGAAATTTTTTTGAGTTATGAAAAAAGTAAACATTTCTTTCAAGGTAGGGAATTTGAGGTTACTTTCCATATGAAAAATGATTTATTGAGGATAGAGAGCACTGTTCTTCACTTGAATTATACACACTAGGCAAGTATTATTTATCCAATCCTACTTCTTCTAATAATCTTCTAATAAATTCCTAATCTCTCAGTATCTGAAGCATTTCTTTTTTAGATCAGCATTCACACTATTCAGTGCAAATCATGGGAAAAAAACTGGAGTTAGAGACAGTGGTTTCAGCCAGGAGAAAATGTTTTGTTTTACAAGTACAACATTTGAAAAATGAGCAGCTGTATATTCCCCTTGATCTACTATATTTAGACAAATGGAGACAGAGCCTCCATTCTCCACCTGGAAAAACCTAGGTACTGAGAACAGCCATGGCAGTATTGCATGTGCAATCATGAAAGAATTGTAAGGTGGACCGGGGGGTTGAATAAAACATCTTGTGAGCTCCTATTATGGAGGCAAAAATAGAATAATAAATCAAATAATAGTATTAAGGAAAATATTGTGTGCCCTGGTGGCGCAAGTGGTAGGAATGCTGCGTTGCAACACCGGAGGCCCTGGGTTCGAATCCCCCCTGTGGCGCAAGTAGTAGAAGTGCCGCTCTGCTACACAGAGGCTCAAATCCCAGGGGGCTGGACTCGATGATCTCTAAGGTCCCTTCCAACCCACACGAGACTATGATACTATGATACTATGATTACTGACATGTTCCGGTAGAGGCTGGTCAGGAGCGTTGTCCCCAGTGATATGTTTTGGTGCTCTTCAGTGCTTTTAGCAATAGCATAAACAGTGGAATTGAACCTACCTTCAGCAATTTTACTGATGATGCTGTGTGGTATAGCTGACACAGTAGAAGGGATGCCATCCCATCTGGATGAGTATTTTCTCCCACTGAAGGATCATAATTTTTCACGTAGAAAGAGGAATTTCATTGTCATATTTTTTGTATTGTTCAGATTAAAAAAAATAATAAATAATAAAAGGAAATAAAGATATAAATGAAGAAAAACAAAGTGGAATTTTATACCAAAAAAAAAAAAATGCAAGAAATTCCCTATTATCTCTCTTGCTGTCACTTCCCTTAGCAAATGCATTGTGTCAATTCACTTCTCATCTTTAGATCTGAAAAATTCATCTCAATGTCATTTCCCATTTTTCATGGAAATATCTCTTTTTCTCCAGGAGAAAACTACATTACTAAATCCAGAACAAGTTTAGGTCCTAAAAACAATATATCTGTGCATCTTCAAGTTAGCAGATAAAAATTTAGCAGAAAATAATGCTTATCCATTGTGCTACATAGACATAACCCAAAATTCACATTCCCTATTTGAAATCAGAGCCCTATTAAAAAAAGTCAAAGCAAAATTTGGCAAAACTGACAGATCACATTCATGCTTAAACCGAAGAATTTAAGTTTAATTTTTAAGTTACAAGCTTTATTAGAAATTTCAAGTCCCAACAGCAGTAATTGTAAGATGTGATATATTACAGTTGTTTACATTAAGCTTTTTGTCTGCTAATATTATGTTCCATATCTGCATTTTTCAGGCATGAACATAGTAATTGACACTTTAAGTAGATAAACTGGAAGTACAGAGTTCAAGTATTTCTCTCTGGTGAAAATTCAAAGAAATGTTAGTATTTACAGAGCATTATAAAAACTCTAAAGTTAATAATATATTTAATTTGCACTCAATCCAGCTTGAGCAGAAATCTGGATAAGAGGTTCCTTCCAACCTCCAGGAGCCTACAATTCTCTAATTATAGAGTTCCATATGTTTTGGCTGGTTGAACAACCCAATAGCATGGCATAAAACTGTCAAGAATAATATAAGCATTCCTATGAATACTACAAAAGATTTGTTAACAAAGTTATACTTTGATCCACAAGGCTTTCATACAGAAAAATCAATGTATGCAATAAAATTAACTGGAAAAATAACTGACCACAAATTCAGATTTTCTCATTAGAAGCAATTCCCATTAGTCTTCAAAATACTTGAAGGATTGGACTTCATACACACAAGAAGAAAGCATATTGCAGTACTCATTTTAAGGGTTGCATCCTTCACATGAAAATAAAAACATTAACATCACTCATATCTCATGAGTGAAACAAAAATATTTCTTATGATTAAATTAGCTAAATATATCTAAGATAGGAAAAACCACATGACTTCTGAATAAAGCCTGGTTGTAATGAAGCACTTTAATGAAGATTCTTTGACACTTCTAATCTTATGTCCTCCATCTGAATATTTCAATTATTTTGGACTTAGTCTTTAAAATAAAAAAAGCAACAACTTCTTAATGTCTCAGTAGAGGAGGATGGCACAGTGTAACTTCTCCAATTTACATTGTTAGCTTCCTGGGACAAAAATAAAAAGTGCATAGAGCTTTTCTTTTCCTCTTTGCTCATTTTCTACTGCAAAGGCCTGAACAAAGGAGACCCCTAATATTCTGTTTCCACCTCTGGCTTCTGAAGCAGTTGCTATGGTTACAAACTATTAGACTAGACTGGTATTTCTACACACGCTCATTGTGTTTTGTAAAATGGAACTGAGTAATCCCACAAATAGCCTTGCCTTCTGTGCCATCTACATCTTCCCTCAGGATGCTATCCTTTAATGACTAATGTGAAGTTTGATTAATTAGAGAAATGAAGCAATTTCCAGTGTCAGACTCACCACAATAACATTTCTCTCACACTTACAAACAGGATTTTTTAATTGCAAATACACGTTCTTAATTACACATGACCAGGAGTCCTCTGGAGTTTCATAGAATTACTCACATAGTAGAATATATATGTGAATGTTTGCTATTTTTCACTTGCTATATATTTTCTTTTTCAGTTAAGAATATTGAAACAATTCTAACAATATCTGTTACAGTATTTAATGTAGACATCATTCCCTATAATGAATTATTTGGCAGTCGTATACATTTATGATATGTATGTTAATCAGTAAATGGAGTTATGATTCTGTAACTCAGTTTACCCTTAAAAGTAGATTTACTCATATGAAATAAGTACAAGCATAATATACAGAGGCTATTTTGAATAGATTTCTGTTAAATAAAGCAAAAGGTATTTCTAACGTAATCAAACATTGGATATTTCAACACCTAAAACTGAAACATATTCACAATATATATCAAGTATTTTTAGTATTTAAGAAGCTATTTACACAACACAGATTAAAACTCCAAAGTCTCATACAAGTTTAATTATTTCCTATGCAAAATTCAAAATAGCTTGTTTACCTGAAGTGCTTCCATTGCTCATAATTTCGGTAGGAATTTAGGAGTTAATGCCATTTAGATACTACTGAGCTGGGCAGTGTTTTCTAATGAGTCGTTAGACTATCACCTACCTATACCATTGGGTACTTATGCAATCAACACGCAATTTCACAGCATTTAATGCCAATAAATTTGTTACCAGTATCAATCAGCTAATAAATGTTAAAAAAGGAAAAGTAAATAATTTTTTGAATTTATTTTAAAGTGCAGTAGGTGGCAGTTTCAACAATTTTTGTGCCTCATTTTTAGAGGGACTATGTTTGAATAATTCTACAAACTACTAATAAGTATGCCAACATGACACTAAAATACTCTTCCTCATTACTAGAAAAAGTCATCTGTGGCCTATATTAGCATTTCTCTCACAGTGCACACTGCCATCTTATGAAAAGGAAACTAGAAGTACGTATCTGTAATTGCTTTTTTCTTCCCATATAATTCACAATTTTCAGTCTTACAGAAATTCATGCTATGAAGTCAAGTTCTTCCTTGCAGTCTACTAAGGAGATCCCCAAGGTGGAGATATTCTCAAGTTCTTGTTATTTGTTTAACTCCATTTTCAGAAATACTCTGTGCATGTGTTCCATAACAATAAGCATGTAAGAGACAAATTTCAGCCACAAATATATATCAGTTGTGAATCAGACAAAAAAAGTAATTAAAAAAAAAATAAAATACAGCTCCATCCACTTCTGCTGATGTGAGGAAAGGCAGTGAGAGATAACTAGTCCTAAATCACACAAAACTAAATCACACAAAAAAGGGGTGATCATTGCAATGCAGTTAAAGAAATATTTGCTTACTCATTCCAAAGACCAGGGCCCACTGAATACTCCAAAAGAAAATACGTGCACATAGAAACCCTTATTTGTTGGAAACCAGCCATGCATTTTTTGCATCATTCTATGATTCTTGCAAAACCAAGTTAATGACACAGTAGATCAGTAATTTTATTGTAGTAACAGCAATCTAGCTAGGCCTGGTTTCAGTATAATAATTTTAGTCACCAAGGCATCTAAATTTCTCTGAAGAACCTCTCTTTTCATTATTAATTTAGACAAATATTTAGTAATGGGCAGGTATCTTAATTGAATATTTGAAATCAAGTAAAATGGCTGATGTATATTGTACTGTGGTTCATTCCAGCTAAATAAATAGAGAGACTGGGCAAAATCGCCATGTGTAGGGACATAACAGATATATATTGGGGCGGTTCTGTAAGTAATGCTTCCTAGTTTATGCTGGCTCGTGATTTCAGAGGGAGAGATATTGATAGTATGGCAGTAGAGGCTGAACCTTCCCACTAATATTTTTTTCAATTTTGTTGTTGTGCAACAGATGGTAGCAGAAGGACAGTCTGACAAAATGGCATCTAACAGAAATGCACATGAAGCAAAGATGTGTCACCGAATTCTATCATGCAGAAAAATTGGCTCCCATTAGTATTCACTGATGCTTGCTGAATGGTTATGGAGACCAAACAGTGGATATGAGCACAGTGAGGCAGTGGGTGGTGCATTTCAACAGTGGTGACATTGACATTGTCATGATTTTGTAATTTTTGCTATTGTTATTCCACATCATAACATGGTGTGGAGCACAGGGAAGAAGAACTACACATCCCAGAGGACATCACAGTCAAAGAGGAAAATACATCACAGAAGTGACGCTCACTGGCAGCGGGTATGGGCGTGCTTCCAAGCCATGTACCTTCAATTTCAATCCTCAGAAAACTCTCTCTTATATTTTACTTTATTTATTAGCCTTGATTTCAATTAGATTGTATTATACTGTGTTATCTTTCATTCCGATATCATAGCTACTAAAATAAGTTTTTCTCCTTCGATTGTTGCCTCTGCTCTATTTGTTTCCTTGAGCTCAGCTCCCATCACCCCACCTCTTCCCCCTTCCCCTTCGCATTTTTGGGAACTACACCCCTGTCACAGACATAGATTGATCTAGATAACTCCATAACAGACTTGAAACACAAGGCATGCTCCTGTTGCTGTGCAGCTATTTACTATCATGACATGAAGGTTCTTATTCAGCATTAGTGAAAATACATAGCTAATAGTGGTGGTTATGTTGAAAAACACTCTTTTCTAGCTGAGAATTTGCTCTGTCAAAAAATGTGATTTTGCTATTTGAATCTGTTGTAGCTTCCAGGGAAATAAATAGGAGGCATAACATTCAGAGCAACCTGTGTATATAAAAGACCTGCCAACAATTTCCTGTGCCAGCCACCTGCAGGCAGAACCAGTTGTACTAGTTACCCTAGATTACCATGTTCTTTTTCTTGGCTGGAGTGCAATCAGGCCAGTGTTTTTCATCATCACAATTTATTTTTTTGTATGACCAGCCTGATTATTCTGACATTAGAGCCATTGCCAGCTCCCATGCAGGGGATAATCCTGCTCCTTAATTGGAACTGCTCAGTCTAAACAGCAGAGTAAAAAGCTACTGCTGCTGCAAGATCACCTGCTGGTTGGAGAGGCATTTCAGCAGCCACAGGGGGCTGTTATCTATCTAGTCTGTTTTACTTACTGAACCATTACTCCATCAGTAAATGCATATTTTGCCTGCATAACCAATGGAGATAGCCTACTGAAGACCTTCTGAAGGAAAATTTGTCCCTTCAGACTTTCATCTCTCAGATAGAATGGTGAAGAAAGGATATATGTTTATGTAATTCTTTTTTTTTTTTTTTTTAATTAAGTTTGGTAAAACTATTCCCAGTTAATAATAGATCAGTTACTAGGTTGTTCCTTTATAACTAAATAACCAGGCTTAATCTTAATGGAGACTCGGATATCCTTTATGTATCTTAAAGATATATCACAGAGTTTACGCTGTCATCAGTACAAATAAAAATAGAAGGAAATTTCTGTCTTTTGACCAAAGAAAAAGAAATAAAGATGGCATTCAAGTATGAAAGAGTTAAAGTGTTTAAGCTCTTGACCAAAAATAATCAGGCACATAATTGGTAAATAGAGACCAGTTCTCTTTGTGTCTGTCTTTCTGTGCTTGCGTAGAAAAGTGTATCTGTGCATATGTATCTGAGAGTTTCAAGAGTGAAGAGCAGTTTCTGCAAAGTGAAAGATATGCATAATGAGCTCATTAGCAATAATCTTGTTAGCTAAAACTCTCCTTCACCATTCTGTCTAGCACTGATCTGCATAAATTATGTAAGCTTCAAACACTTCCTTAGCTTGTTTGCTGAGTAGATGAGTCTGCAGTAGAGCTACAACACATGACTTTCTGAAGCAATTTCAGAATAGTTTGGTGTTGGCTGATTGCAGTCTTCAAAAATCTGTCCTGGATTATTTTAGGAAAAATAATAAATAAATAAATAAATAAATTGTTAAAACTTCATAAATGTTCTATTAGATTTTAGTAGCATATTGTGATAGTTGGAGAGTAAACAAAATTTCTAAATCTGTCTCAATGCTGAATAGAAATACCTGATGTTATTTCTGTATGTTATATTTATTAGAGGTTACACTAAGTCTTCACTTATCCCAGCAGTCTAAAGGGGTGCTTTTCTCCACACTAAATGCTTTGTAGAATTGTGGAATCATATAATGGTTTGCGTTGAAAGGGAACTTAAAAATTATCTAGTTACACCTACTTGTCAGGGCAGAGATATCATCCACTAGAACAGGCAGCTCGAAGCCCCACCCAATCTGAACTTAAACTCTTTTAGGCTTATGGCATCCACCCACAGATTCTCTAGACTGCCCACTCCAATAGGTCTATATCTCTCTTATACTGAGGACTCCACATCCGGGTGCAGTACTCAAGGTAAGTCCTCAGCATTGCAGAGTGGAGATGCCAGTATATAAACCTCTACTTGCAGAATAATGAATGAGATTAAATCAACATTTCAGTTTTTGTTTGATATGCCTGTATATGTGAATGTTTTTTTACATATATCTGATAAACATTTTCATAATGTTTTGATCAAGAATTTCAGTTAGAACTAGACTTCGGAAACCTATAAATTCTCTAGAATGACTTCAAGTTTATGTCTTAGAGAACATGAAGTCATTAGATCCAAACTGTTCCTAATAGGTTTATCAATTAGGTGTTTATTTTCCCACACTTGAAGAGTTCTAGAAACCTGGCATCACTCTGGCAAAATCCTGTAGGGATCCATCTGCAATTGTCTCTTAAAGAAAACCTGATGCACCCAACTGGACCTATAATCCTATAATCCAAACTTTTGTAGTGTAAGGTGGGCATCCTGAACTAGTTGTCACAACCCAGCTCCATGGAGAGTTAATTCTATTTCTGATAGCACTTTAACTCTCTTAGCTCTGATATATGTGTGGCAACACATGTGTTCCAATTAGCTGGGTCAATGGAGTATGAAAAGTAGTTACGAAGTTTTTCAGTCCCAAAGCTTACTGGTTCAGCTTTAAGATCTGCCTTGTGGTTCTATGCTCTATGTATGATGAATAAGCAGAGATGTTATAAATAGTTTCTTCCTTATTTCAGTTAATAAACACTGAAGCTTGTTACACCACGATTTTGTCAGTGGTATTGTCAGATTCCTAGATTTAACAACAACAAAGTATAACATGTATAGATCAGGTAAAAGGAACTAAAGAGTGAAGCTGCAAATTATTTCAGTAACTAGATCAGGTGTATTTAATTCTTTATGATGATCTCCATGGTTTAGCTATTTCAACTGCAAAACTTGGAATACAGATGCCTTGTTGCAACTTCCAAATCCAAAGAATGCCTAGCGTATGCTGACATGATGTTTTGCAGATGCTCTACATGCATTCTTATCATGTGACAATACTTGTTTAAATTGAAAGTATGGAGCAAACATTTGTTGTTAAAGTGAGCTATTCTTCACAATTTTAGCAGGTTCTGCGATGTATTTCAAAAGCATCATAGCTATATATATATATATATATATTTTTTCAAGCTGGAAAACTGTAGAAGCAAAGAAAAGTGTTTCCTTATAAAATTGGAAAATAACAAGTTGTGTAGTATCTCTGAAAATCATTCAGACACATATACTCCTCAACTGATATTTTCTTATTTTCCTTAAACAAGCTTTTTAAGCTTATTATTCCCTTATTTTCATGAAAAGCTATTATTCAGTTTCAATAAGCCATTTCATGCTGTCTCAGGGAGTTGGTCTGGTTTCTTTTCAGTTGAAAGATAAGCATGTTATTCTTTATATTTTTATAAACACAAGACAAGTAGAAATTTAGAAACTATTTTGGACATAATTCTTGTTCTAGATACCATGATTAATTAAAATACAAGAAAACACCAAGTTAAGTATTAGAAAAAATGAAAGGAATGGAAGAATATATGAATCTATATGATAATCATGCATTCTATTTATGAAGACTATAAGAGGGGTAGAAAGTTCCATTGTGTTACTTAAGCTACAATGAGTGGGCTTTTTCCAGAGAGGGTACAATATATTTTATTTCTGTGAAACCCTCTGTGTTATAGACTTTGTATTTTGAATGTAACTGAGATTGACTGTTAGATGATTGATTTTCAGAACATTTTTTTCTTAAAATGTTTGTTTTAAAAGATATTTTTCAGCCAACTCTCACAGTAGATATCTTAGAACCACTTCATCAATTACATTGCAAATAACAATTTATATGAATGAAAGCCAACTCTATAAACTGTTTTACTGGATTTAGTGGCTTTTCCTCACAAAACAGCAAACCACATTTTCAAGATAACTCAAAAAGATGAAGGGTATTTTCAGTTCCTGTTGAACTAAAATGAAATTCATGTACCTTTATAATTACTAGAATTCAAGAACACTTAAAACATCACAGGATATAAGAGTAGGCATTTGCAACATTTGACAAATCTGAAAAAGCTGTTTATTACCTTAATAGAGAACATTTACAACATTCATAATTCAAATAAAGGTTTATATTTACTCATTCTTCATGAAGTTGCTTGATAGTGTAAACTCTTTCTGTTAGAAGATGGAGTAGCCATTAGTTAGAATCATAGAATGGGCTGGATTGGAAGGGACTTTTAAGATCCTCTAATCCCAACCCCCCTGCTCTGGATACAGACACCACACTCTAGACCAGGTTGCTGAAAGCCCCGTCCAGCCTGGCCTTGAATGATTCCAGGGAGAGTGCCTCTCTAGGCAATCTGTTCCAGCATCTCATCATCCTCACAGTAAAGAATTTCTTCCTAATATCTAGTCTAAATCTGGCCTCTTCTAGTTTAAAGCCATTTCTCCTCATCCTGTCTCTAGTTGCCTTGATCTTAGGAAAAAAGGAGGAGAGCGCATTAAGTAATGATCCTCCGTAAAGGAAGTTTAAGAGTTACTACCATAATCACAGAAATTTGAACACTTTCAAAAAGAAGCTACCCTTCATTATTTCTGTTGGTGCTGCATTGTGTGTAGACTATAATTGTTTTTTGCTACATTTGATTTGTATTCATCACAAAATTTTTATCTTCTCAACATCAGAAGACTTCCTAAGACACTTCCTAAGACACTTCTACTATATGAGTAGTTTATAAAACAAGCAATATCTGACAGTGGTTTCCATAATTCAAGAGAGATTGTCAATGTATTGATAGCAGCTAAAATTCTACAAATTTACTGCTTTCTTTTCAGAGTATATTGAAGTTCCTACATTTGAGCACCTTAAAGTAGGCTGACTAACACTGGTTTCAGTGTTTTTCAGGTTCATTAGACAAACTGTAACCTCTGTCCTTTCCAACATCATGCTTACAAAACATGTCTATGCAACATAATAGATAGATATGAAGTGCAAAATAACTAAATTTATTTCTAACAATATTCAGTCTTCTTCAGTAACACAATCTTTTATAGGCGCCCACTTTAGTATGATCTGAACAATAGAATGCACTTATTTTCTAATCAGCTGTAATATACACTGCCTACTTCGGTGACAAAGTACTTTTGAGCTGCTGCCTCTAGAAGGCATTAAAGAGTTTACTGCTGAAAAAAAAGTTGAGGAGAGAGTAGAAAGCCAGCTCTGGCAAGAGGAATGAAGTGAGTGTTTCCTCTGACAGCTAAGAAGGGACAGAGAGGAGAGCTTTTTCAGCTGCATAGTTTGAGCTGTACCAACATGAGGACGTTTCAGCCTCATTTTTAGCGTAACAAGAGATAAACATCTGCAGATTTTTCCATATAGGGATTCTTTATCATAGATGAACAGAGACCAAATACAGACATTAATATTACAGTACTGAAAATAGTAGCAATATTTATTGTTCTAAAGGAAGGAGTGAGTGGAAAAAGATAGAAAGTACTAAGGCAACAGTGAAAATGGGGATAGAAGGGAGTATTAAGCAAAGCACACAGGGAGAGCCTGCACAGAAGAGATCCACTTTAAGGAAACGACTTTATGGAACACAAATTACTGATTAGAAGAAAGAAAAATGACTGACAGAGAAGAAATGAAAAGAAATAACACAGCTTCCACAGGAAAAACATGAAGAATGAGATCGAGAAGGCAGGCAAATAGAGTGTGGGAGAAGGACTGTTCCCTGATCACTTTGACAAAAGTAAATGGGAAATTGCTCTTTTGAAACTTTCTCTAGCCTGCTGCAAAGTTGCACTAAAAAATATAATCTCAGTTATTTTCAAGTTCCTTTCCCATTTGGTTCCCAAATTCTCATTACCTCATTAGAAGCCACAATGTAAAAAAAAAGTTATCAACTTCACAGCATTTTATATTGATCCACAAATATATGTGTCAGGCACAGTTTTTGCCTGGATAAAAAAGTCAGCATAAGCTGGGAAGGAAAGAGGCTGCTTGAGGATACCACTGTTGAAATACGACTTTTAATTTAGAAAAATTTGTTCCATAGCTAAAGACATGACCAAACTGCAGTTAAGGTGTTGTCAATTCTTATGTTACACCAGTGCTTTGATTCATGGAATGAGAGATATCATAGAACCACAGAATGGTTTGCACTGGAGAGGACTTTAAAGACCATCTAGTTTCAAACCCCCTGCAATGGGCAGAGCTGCCACCCACCAGATCACGCTGCCCAGGGTCTCATCCAAATTGACCTTGATCACCTCCAGGGATGGGCATCCACAACTTCTTCGGGCAGCAGTGCCAGTGCCTCACAGCCCTCTGAAGAATCTAAATATCCTCTCTTTTAGTTTAAAACTATTCCCCCTTTTCCTTTCACTGTCAGATTGTGATTCTTTTCAAAATTTCTATCATTAGTGCAACGGAAGCACACATGAAAAACAGTGAAAGGTTTAAGAAAGTATCACAATACCTTTTGTAGTTGACATTCAGACTGTGAGTAAAAGATAAATCTCATTACTGAATGCAGTTGTGCTTTGAAACAAATGTGCTGTTGTGAAAACAGCAAACAAAAGCAACACAAAGAAAATATAGACTAAACTGCATTTTTAAATCAAATTTAAAGTCAACCCTTCAACTGATGCAGCTATAGTTTACTTCAAACATTTTCAAATATCTAACACAAATCACTGAAACAATTTTTTCTCTACCTGCATAGTTTCTCATGTGTTTGCTTATCATTATATTTTACAGGATCCTTATACGTGTCATCGTATATTCAACAACACAGCACTTCCAATAAAATGAAATTCTTTGAATATTTCCTAAAAAAAGGACAGATCTAGGATACACTAATCCTCAAATAATTTTATGATATTATTGTTCACATGTAAAGAAGAATCAAGCATGAGAAACCCCAGTAAAGTGGATTTTTAGTTTGATGTTTTTCAAAAGCATACTATTATTCCCTTTATTAATATCTTCCTGATATGACTTTTTATAAGCTTCACAGGGGTATGATCTTTTCCATATGGTGTGGTAGTTGATTTTTCTTCTTTTCTTTTCTTTTCTTTTCTTTTCTTTTCTTTTCTTTTCTTTTCTTTTCTTTTCTTTTCTTTTCTTTTCTTTTCTTTTCTTTTCTTTTCTTTTCTTTTCTTTTCTTTTCTTTTCTTTTCTTTTCTTTTCTTTTCTTTTCTTTTCTTTTCTTTTCTTTTCTTTTCTTTTCTTTTCTTTTCTTTTCTTTTCTTTTCTTTTCTTTCCTTTCCTTTCCTTTCCTTTTCTCTTCTCCTCTTCTTTTCTCTTCTCTTCTCTTCTCTTCTCTTCTCTTCTCTTCTCTTCTCTTCTCTTCTCTTCTCTTCTCTTCTCTTCTCTTCTCTTCTCTTCTCTTCTCTTCTCTTCTCTTCTCTTCTCTTCTCTTCTCTTCTCTTCTCTTCTCTTCTCTTCTCTTCTCTTCTCTTCTCTTCTCTTCTCTTCTCTTCTCTTCTCTTCTTTTTTAGTAGTCTTATTATTTTGTTTATATTAAGTATGTATTTTGAAAAAATCTTTTGCACTTTTTAGGAAATAAGATACGCCTAGTAAATAATGTCCTAATTGGTTTCAAGGAGAAGCATTTGGCACATTAGTAAATATGCACATCGTTAAGCCACCCTAAAAACATTTGTTCAACCATCCATATATTTGGAAAAACAATGTTCAAATGCTGTTAAAATAATTAAAATGCTGAGAAGAAGTCATATATCAAATATTTACTTGGACTGATCTCTGTTCTAACTAGAGGCACAGTTGAGCTGTAAATTTTTTATTCAGTTGCATTGCACAAAGCTGGGGAATTTCTGTTAATAGAATGTTGGACTAGTTTTAGGGTCTTACTTGTTATACTGTATTGGTGAGCTATACATGCAAATGAAGCTCTTAAAGTTATAAGAAATATGCAATGGCTAACGATTTCAAGACTGATAGAATACTGGTCTTCTTGGAAACCATACTGGTTTCACTGAATGTACAAATAGACCTCAATAAAGCTGTACTACATTTTCAATTGAAGAACCAGGCAGTATTAAAAACAGCATTATGTCTGCAGATTAGGGGATGATAATTGCTGAGAAAAATAGTCTTTTTCTGCTTGAGATTGTATATGAATATAATTATGTGATTATGATAATATTAGTTGTGTTCCAGCAGTTATAAAATGCAGTAAAAAAATAGGGAAAAGTTCACACATTTGCTATATTCTGCTCCTCAGTCCTGACATACAGGCATGTTTTCTCTTAATAGTTTCACTGAACTCTACTTAAGCACTGTCAACTCTTGCAACCTGATAGGTTAAAGTGAATACATTCTCTTGTCCACTCTCAATATGATGTGCACAATTGAAAGCAGTAGTTATCTCTCAGTAGGGGAATTAGAATGAAGACACTAGCTCTTCCCTGAAGTGTTAACCTGACATCCTAAAACTTGAAGAAAAGTGGTTAGGTCGAGCAGAATGCAGATTCCACACCCAAAATCGGTTTAATAGGAAGTAGATGTACAGTCAGCATTAGTGTGCAGTTATTAGATACGATCCTACTGTTTGACTAAAGATTTTATCACAGGACTTTTTGAAATTTGTCCTGATGTACTCAATCAAAAATATCTTTTCTACAGTTATTGTTATATTGTTGACTGTTTTTTGAGTTATATCATAAGCATCTAATGTATAGATCCAAGTTTATTTTCCGAGTCTTCTGAATCTTTCAGAGAGGAAGGGTTTCATACTTTGAAAAATAACAAACACGTCTCTCTATTCTACAAAATTGGTACAAAATAAGTGACAGTCAAGTGCTTTAAATTCTTCACCCATGTATTTTAACATCATTGTTCAGCAAAAATATTTCCAAATATATTGATGCAAATTTGGAAACAAAAAACTTTAATGTTACAAGAATTTCTTACTGTGAAATGAATAGACACTAGCTTCTTTGTTTTACATATTCAAGTATTTTTTCCCTACATTTGAAGTCCCTGTAGCTGGTCCTGAAATTAATTTTAAGTTGTAAATCTAACATATTATTAAAAACAAACAAACAAACAAACAAACAAATAATTTTAACCCTCTGAAAGTCTCTGTTAGAATTAGTTGTAAAAGATATTTGTAAAAGAGTTTAGATGTATGATTTCTTCTACCTGGGCAACTACGTACTTTGAACACACAGTATAATGTGCTTAAGATCAGAATAAGCTAATTAATTTAATTTCATTCAAATTTCATTTGTTACAACAAAACTTTGAAGTCTAAGTGAGATATCAGTGGCCATAAAGCTAATCTTAATCTGTTTTCTTAGTAATTATTGTCAAGAAAGCTTAAGTGGTGTTATTTGTAACTTTATGACAGTTCAAAGAAACTTTTACAAACTGGGAGAAGAAACATGAAAAATTGTTATATTTTATCCACAGTTTCCCTTTAAACTACATGAAATAACTCCTGTAACATGTGAAGAAATAAATACTAAAGCTGCTGGAGCTCAGAACTTGGTTTAGAAAAAATAAGGCAATACCACATTTTGAGAAAGTTTTCATTCATTTCAAATTGCAACTTAATTTTTATTTTCACATAAATATTTCTTAGAACTAGATTAGAAATAAATATGATATAATTTATCTGTTGATAATTGTCATTTGAAATTTCAACTTGATTTCAACTCTCTGATGATACAGAGCAAATGCATCCAGATTCTTCTTTGAGGTTCTCAGTGAAAAGTCATGGGCAATGACTACAAGCTGGAACAAGATAAATTCCAATTAGATAGAATATATGTTTTTTACCATGACGGTGATCAAACATTTGGAAAAGTTGCCCATTGAGGTTGTGGAATTTCTATAGCTGGAGACCTTAACATCTGGTTTTACAAGATCCCGAACATAAGCTAACTTTCATTTTGCAAGTAACTGAAGTAAAATAAAATAAAATAAAATAAAATAAAATAAAATAAAATAAAATAAAATAAAATAAAATAAAATAAAATAAAATAAAATAAAATAAAATAAAATAAAATCACAGCCTCATAGTCTCATCGGGTTGGAAGGGACCTTAGAGATCATCCAGTCCAACCCCTGGGATTCAAGCCCTTGTGTAGCAGAGCGGCACTTCTACCACTTGCGCCACAGGGGCACACATAAAATAAAGATAAAGCTAATGTTTCAGGTAGCAAGAAATATTATTCTGTGCTCAAATATTGGAGCACAGGGAAAAACAAACAAACAAACAAACAAACAAAAAAACAAAAAAAAAACCCAAACAAAAAAAACAGAAGTAGAACATTAGTCCAAAAGTTATCAGACTTTTTTAGAAAATAATGTTTTGACTCGACGAAATAGAAGTATTAATAAATCAATTGTAATTCATCAGAGACGGGTGTTTGAAATAAGCAGATTATCAACATTTCTCAAATTCAAGTCATACATTTCATAATAATATCAAAGTAGAAAAGTATTTAAAATTATGTGCTTTTTTAGACTGGTTCTCTGCAGAAGTAAATGTCTTGACAGCTAAAATGCAGTCATTCTCAGTGTACTTTCAATGTCATCTGAGTTTAATGGCACAGAATTCAGAAAACAGGAGAATTAGAAGCCTTGAATAATCTCAAGAAGCTGGCTTCTGGAATGGCATGATATGAAGCTGTATGCAATAGGATTAATATGATTTAACACTTTAAATGAGAGCAAATAGCTTTGGAGGTAGGTAATTTAATTAAAATAAGAGTTTAAAAGGCAAACAAGGGAATGAAAAGTTAGGAAAGTGACTGAAATGAAAGGATTTCAGCAGAATTATTGGCTTCAGTCAGAATGTTGACTTAACAAGAGGATAAACTGCATTTTGATTTCAATGTGATTAATTTGTTTCTGATCAAATATGGCAGGGAAAAACAGAAAACAGAGAAAAGAAAATACAGAGCCTTCATTCAAATATGGTTGAAAATATTTAAAATCTCCTCCTTGCTCTGGGCTTCTCAGTAACTCTGCTTGTACTGGAGCACCAAGAGAGATTATTTTGCACTAAAGTCAAATGAAACATACCCAAAACAGACAGAAGTTCTGGATGACCTCTAGAAATGTTCAGTGAAGAAATCTGTAATATCTATTTTTCTCTGAATTGTATCTATTTTATTAATAATTTATTTCTCTTAGTAAAAATATTATCCATGCAGTAAACAGTCAAGGAAGATTGATACTGTAAGGATCTAGGTTTTTTGCAACTGTCATTTGAAATCTCATTGTATGACTCAGAAGTGGAAAAGTTTGTGTAATTTTTACAAAAACAATACAAGTCTCTATTTTTTACACTGAATCATTGCATACTTGGTTCACTTCATGTTAGCAATGAGTGCAAGAAAAGTTCCCCTCACTGACTTAATTTGCCCTTATTGACTGTGTCTGTGAAAGAGGCAATAGGCACTGCAGTGCAGTAAAAGAGATGATGTAATACCCCAATAGATAAAATTCCAGATCATAAAAAAAAAAAAAAAAAAAAAAAAAAGCCTAACACATCACAAGGCAGGATCATGCTAAAAAAGTAGTGTACAGATTTTCAGAAGGAAACTCCTAAGAGATCTTGAATAAAGATGAAAGTATGTAGAATAGAACCTGAGGGATCATAAATTATGTTCTTGTATTACTTTCACCAGGGAAAATGGGTGTAACCTATTAAAAAATAGTAAAGAAATGTTATCAATATATCTTTTGTTCTTTTGGGTTTCATTTTTGTAATGTATTTTACATTTCTTCTGCCAACAAGTAACAGGACTATCTTAAAGTGTTGTGGTTTTTATCTGGAAGCCATTCCTGTGCAGCACTTTCTTATGATTTCTGAAGTGAGACACAACCTATGACTCCTGCAGATGCTCATAAAACACATTGTCCACTGCTCCCAAAGCAGAGGATATTTTCAGGATCTCGATCTAGGTGGATAAAATAATAATTTCCAGGGTTTTACAGAGAATGACATAGTTTGTTACTAAAACGAGAGAAATGAAGGTTCACAGAAGTAGGAAATGGAGCAATAGAGAAAGTGAGGACAAGAGAATGAGAAGTCTTCATTCTTCTCAGGATGTTTTTCCAAGTTTTTAACATTATACCTACTACGGTCACCAAGTGACATGAAAAGCAATAGTTTATCTAGTTTCGCGGGTTAGCAGGGATAAAAAAATGAGCAGATGTTCCAATCACACTGACAATTTCCTCCTCATTTAAGAAAATACTCAAGTGTTTCCAAATTTCCAGATTTTCAAAGTTTTTTAATCTGTGACAGCAAAGATTTTTTTTTAACTTTCTTGATAGCATTAAAAAAGTGAATAAAAATGAAATTTATCATGTCAGAACACTGAGCTGCTATTACAAAAACAGTTTTAATATTTTTCACTTCCATTGCAGCACCAATAAATAGTAAATAAATATAATAAATAATGATAATAAATTGATAGCTTTAAAACTATATTACATTATAATTACTTAGGTTGCTCTGAAAGTAATGTATCTTATTTAGTTTCGTGAAAATTACAATTACAATAACACAGAGAGAGCAAATTCTCAGCTACAAAACATTTTTTTTTTTCCAACATGTTCACCACCAGTATATATGCATTTTTGACAGTGGTGAACAAGAGCCTGCATGCTCTGCTCGCAAAAATCTGCGCCAGTAGAGGTAACCCACTGTCACTGTTGCCAATACTGAAATAACCCCACCACCACCTCACTGTGCAAACATCCACTATTTAGTCTCCATAAACTTTCAGCAAGTGTCAATGAATGTCAATGGAGAAATTAAATGGTACGTCTTTTATTTGTATGCATTTCCATGTCAGGCTATCTGTTGCACAGCAACAAAATGTAATAGAATATTCGTAGGAAAATTCATCCTCTGTTGACATTTTAGCATCCGCCTCTGGCAACCTTGTATCAATATGATATAACCAAAGGTATTACTTTCAGAGCAGTCCTAAATACCCCAGGCACATTTCTTAGTGCCTCTGTTGAAGTCAAGGAAATAGATAGTCTGGAAGCTATCTTTTCCACTTTGCAAATCTTAAACCAACCTTAATGTTTCTTAGGGACTGAAGCATAACACCCACTTACAGAAAAGTTAGAAAAGTTTTGCCAAAGGTCTTTTATTCCAGGAGTGAGAATGAAAAACAGAAAATCAGCACCTCATTCAAAAAAAGAATTAAAATTGATGGTCTGTAAGATTTCTCTCTGATTTCAAGAAATCTGTACTTTATCAATGAAACAAAATATTCATAGTTATGGGGGGATCTATTCACATATGGAATTTTTGTCCAATATTTAAAAGTGTTCTTTAGATTTACACATATTTAATAAAATAAAACATATAGGACTCCTCCAAAGCTGCTGAAGAGCATTTTTCAACTCTCTTCAGCAGCAGCAACACAAGCAGTGAGCAGAATGAAAAAAACTAGTTAGCAAGCAGGATATATGTAAAACAGGTAAAACTTGTTCTCACTCTTCCAAATATGAAAGGACAGAGTTGAGGTACAGATCATTAGATAATCTCCAAAACTGTCATCCTAACAATGTACTTTTAAAAAATTTTTTCATTCATGTTGGCATGAGAAAATTAGACCAAACACAACAACTGTTTAACAAGTGCAGGAAAGAGTAATAAAAGATAAGTGTTTCAAATATGACATTGCATCATTGCGGACAGAGACAGAAAGGAAAAGATTTTTTCCTCTTGACATAGCCATATAATGACAGTTTGGACAGTGTGGTATACTGCCAAAAAAGTCAAGTAATTCTCAAGAAAAAAGTTAAATAACTCTCAAGAAAAAAAATGTCACTTTGCTTTTGTGAAAGACATGTCTTGATGTAAAACTGAAATCTAAGTCAAAAAAGTTCAAAAGAGACCACAAAAGAGCAAAGTAAATGTATTTTGCCACTCCAAAAATTATAAAAATTATTTTGTAGACAGATATGACAATGCAGTTTTACAGCTAGTCTTTTAAATATAGAAATATATCAATATAATTTCATGTGGGTCTCATTACATACATATTAACGTAAAAAATTCAATTCTACATATCAGGAGGATTTAAATATAGTAAGATGTTCTGTTCACTTCATTATTTCTTTAACAGAATCATTTTCTTCTTATACAATAACTTTTCTGTGAAATCTGAAATGAAATATAAGAGAACATGCAAGCTTAATTAAATATCTTGTTTTGTGATTAGGCAGAATTCATCAGCAAGATTTCTCCAAAGCCAGATTCCACATGTTCAAAATAACGTACATATCTGGATTTCAGAACCTATGCTCAGGAATTGAATTTACTAGTAGGCAAAATGGTTGTGTTATTACAATCCACGTGTCATTTCACAACATTCACAACTGACATCAGTGGAATGCAGTAATCCTGTGGAAATCCCAGAGATATAGGAAAGTAAGATCATTAGAAATCTCAGGAAGGTAGGAGAATGAGATAGCAATGTCAAAAATAAAACAAAACAAAACAAAACAAAAAAAGGAAATTACATATGCTCAGAGTGGCACATACATATTTACTGTATTGTGAGAAGAATAAAGAATTGCTTTCAGATAGTAATTGAATGAGTGACATCATATTTAAGCTGTCAAGATTTAAGGCACTTACTGTAATTCCATCATAACTGACGTGTATAAATTCTTATATCTCATAATGCTATCGAGAAACATTTTAATACCAACTCTGAAGTTAGAAGTGAACTTTTAAAAGTACAGTACAGGACTTTCATTTCTCATTCCTCAAAGCAGGTTTTAAATATTTTATGGCTACGTTCAGGAAGTGGATGGCTGCTTTAGAATGAATAATTAAAATTCACTTTAAAATAGCTGTCTTTTGTGAGTGGGTGACTCAGTGAACTATACAGTTTCTTCTCCTGTTCTCCACCCTATTTCTTTATAACTTTCTGGCCAAAATTGCAGTACCTTCTTATAGATTTCAGAAAATAAGTGTATTTAAAATTATCATGATGGGAAATAATAATTCTGATACTTTAAATTGCCACAAATAATTTAGATGACATTAAAAAAAAATAAAAATAAAAATTATTCCCACCTGAAAAAGCATTCCTCAAATTTTCATCAGGTGAGAGAAAAGATTTAATCTGTCCTCTCCAAAGCTTCTCCAGTCTAGACAGAAAATAAATCACTGTATGCCAGGATTTGCAAAATGGTTTAAATAGATGATTTTTTTCTGGCTAAAAAGTTGTTGTATTTAGTGGAAATGTATGAATTTCAAGGAGACTGAGTGAAGGTTAAGGACCATCTCTCTTGACCTGATGAGGATAGTTTGCCTAATTCAGCCAAGAACACCACTAGCCTTCTTAGTGACTCCAGTTCAACTTAGTGTTCAACAAGATGTCTGGGTCATTTTCTGCAGAGCTTCTTTCCAGCTGGATGGTCCCCAGCATTTACTGGCGACTGGAATTGTTCCTTAATAACTTGTTTTTCTCTATGAAAGAAATTTGTTCTGGTGATTCAGCTACTCTTCTTCCTACAACTCATTCCTAATTCTTTGTTTAACACCACCCTTTCTCAGTGGAACTATCTGGGATCATGAAATCATAGTATAATATAATGATTTGGGTTCAAAGGGACCTTAAATATCATCTAGTTCCAAGCCCCTTGCCATGGACAAAAACATCTTCCACTAGACCAGGTTGCCAACTTGGCCTTGAACACCTTCAGGGATGGGACATCTACACATTCTCTGGACAACTTGTTTCAGCACCTCATCACCTTCTGAGGAAAGAATACCTTTCTTATATCTAATCTATGCCCTGCTTTAGTTTAAAGCCATTACTGCTTGTATCACTAAACTTCTTGACAGGGAGCTCTTTAGCTCCCTAGACTCTTCCCCAGGCTGAACAACTTCAATTCTCTCAGCTTTTCTTCATAGGAGAGGTGCTTCAATGCTCTGATTACCCTTGTAACCCTCTTCTGGACTCATTCCAACAAGTCAGTGTCCTTCTTCTGTTGGAGACCCCAGAAATGAGCAGGTGCACTCCAGGAGAGATCTCATTTGAAAAGCAGAATCACCACTGATGGCTCCTGGCCATGTTTATTTTGATGAAAATCAGGTTACAGTTAGCTTTCTGAGTTGCAAGTGCACTTTTTCAGCTTGTATTGTATTTGTATTTGGCCTTGTTGAGCTTTATGGCATTTGCATGGGCTCACTTATTAGGTGCTATCAGGTCAAGGTCTCTCTGAATGATATCCTCTCCTCTTCCTCCTGCATGTTGACTGCACCACTCAGCTTGGTGTTGCCTGCAAAATTCCCGAGAATGCACTCAATCCTGTTATCTATGTCACTGATAAAGATGGCAAGTAGCACCAGTCCCCATGCCAATCACTGAGGAATGCTACTCATCACCATTCCTCTCCCGGACACTGAGCCATTAACCACAACTTTTTAAGTGCTATCAGTCAGCCAGCTCCTTATCCACCGTGTCATCCATCCATCAAATCTACGACTCTCCAATTTAAATTCAGGGGTGTCAAACACAACAGTGTGAAATGCTTCTCATGAGTCCTGGTAGATGACAACAGTTACTCTTCCCTTATCCACCAATACTGCATTCCTATTTTAGAAGACCACCAAAATAACAGTATGAGAAGTTAATCATTTGGTGAGAATGTGGAGAGGCAGCAATGGCAGCTATTTTTGCACCTCATCTGGTGTAGTAGTTGAGTCAGTTTGATACTCTTCTGTGTTCCCCAGGGAATTCAAGGGAATCTACTTTTTGCATCTAAGGAAATATAAATCAGAATACATCTATTTATGAAATACTTCCTGGCTTAGGAGGCAAACAAAATTATTATGTTTTCTGGGTTTTCTTTTCCCTTTTATTTTCTTGACCTTCAATGTTCTTCCCCAATGCACTTCTATTGTGTTTTCTGAATAGCAACTAAAATGATGATTTCTGAAATATCCACTTGAATACCTTTTAAAGGTTTCACTTATAATACTGTGGGATGCTTTTCTTTAAGTTATGTGTTTTTATAATGCAAATGGGACAGGATGAGAAAACCTCAAAGAGATGTGTGTTAAAAAAAGTATATTGAAAGAACTTATCTCAGTAGGTGTCCTTCATTTTGATAGGTCCTTTGATGTCATGCAGATATTTTGCAGTGAACCATAGACTGTCCAAACATAAAAGGAATAATTTTCTGAAGCATAATGTAGAAAAAAAACACCTATTTCTTGTATCTGGATTAGAAACACTATCCACCAGATTCTTCATTAGGGCAAAAACAGCAAGAATATGACATTTTATTTCATTGTATGACCTTGCAGTGATGTCAACTGGAAAACAAAAGAAAGCCCAAAGTGTTATGTATTCTGTATAAATGTATTCAGGAAGGAAAATCAACATTTCAAAATCACAAATGATACTGAGTAGCTGAAAAATAAGATTTGAATAAGATCAAATCATGGCTTTTCTAAGATCCAAAACATCTTACAAGCATAAAAATGGAATTGTTTTAGCTTCAGTATAATTTAACTTTTAAAAAATATTTAGAAATATCCTTGGATATATTTGCACAGTATCCTACCTACAAACTCATTTTGTAAATTAATGAACATATTCACCACAAAAAATTGCAATGGCATAGTGCAGTGTGTTGGAACTCAGCAACGACAGACATAACAATTTTTTGAATGATGACCAAAACATAACTCTGTCTGGGGTCTCTATCCAGTGTCTCCTGTTATAAGCAGGAATAGGTGAATGAAAACACTAAGAACACAGAAATGTATTGCAACTTTTTCCTGTCCCTGAGCTCAAATTTCTAAATAAGAAACAAATGTTAGAAGCTTCTACTCATATGAGATGCACAATCTGGACAATTCTGAAATGTTCTGTGAAAAAGGAGCTCATTATTATATAGACTTGTTGGAGCGCATCCAAAGAAGGGCTACAAAAATGATCTGCAGAATGGAACACCTTTCCTATGAGGACAGGATGAGAGAACTGGAGCTCTTCAGCCTTGAGAAGAGAAGGCTCCAGTGTGATCTGATAATGGCCTTTCAATATCTAAAGTGGAACTACAGGAAAGGAGACACATTCTTTATCAGGGACTGTGGCGATAGAACAAGAGGAACAAGAGGAAATGGTTTCAAGCTTAAAGGGGGTAGATTTAGGTTACGTATAAGGAAAAAATCTGTTACAGAGAGGGTGGTGAGGGACTGAAACAGGTTGCCCAGTTATGTGGTGGATGCCTCGTCCATGTAGACTTTCAAGGCAAGGCTAGATTAGGCCCCAGGCAAACTGATCTAGCTGTAGATATCTGTTCATTGCAGAGGAGCTGGACTAGATGGCCTTCAGAGGGTCTTTCCAACTCTAAGGATTCTATGACCCTATGGTTCTTTGATTTTAAGATATATTGGAAGGACTACAGTTTTCATTTTATCTAGTAATTGAGTAAACAGTAACACTCTCCAAGGAAGACTAAAAGAATCACATTAGAATTACTAAAGTCTGAAAATGGATTTGAACTGTCTTGTCTCTGCTTCTCGATTAAATACCAGATATCACTCATATCAGATCTCCAGTTTATTAATCAAGTATCTTGTGTTGACCATAATGCTTTCAGTCTGCATTATCCTCTACAATTCATAAGCTAAATAGAATGTGGAATGTAGTTCTGAATCTTGCCCAGAGTAAAATTAATCATCAAACCTATGCTGCACCAAGGACCTCCTGAATTCAGCTATGGATATATCTCTTGATTGAAAAAAAATGTAATAGTTTTATAACCAATGATACAACTATTTAGATAACTAACAGAGTAAGTGTCTTTTCTTCCTTATTTTTAACATATTATCATTTTTCTTAAAAATAGCAGTGAAACTCTGATAAGTAATTGTTATTTCATCACAGAATTCAAACATTAGTGACAATTAGGGCACTAATATCTTATTTAGAATTTATCTGAAGACCTTAACCTTTGAAACTGTGAGACAATTTTAACTACAAGGAATATTTTTGATAACTATAAAAGTATGTATTCTTTCACCGTATTGTGAATGTTTGTTACTAGTGAACAAAATGACATGATTATAATTTTGTACTAGTCAGTTGTTGTTTAAACTTTTTTTCAGAATAGGTACTTGTGCATTGGTTGGGTTTTACATCAGTAGGAATTTCTTTTTTGTACATACTGCCATAGATGTTGTTATATATGGTTGCTGTATATGTTAATGAAAAGAAGTCGATACAAATCAGAAATGAAACATCTCAAAAATATGTAAAATATCTTAATGGAAAACAGAAAACTAGAAGGAAGTAATATGAAAAAAAAAAAGGTATTTAATTGACAGGTAGTTTATCTGAACTTACAACACTGTGTGGAGAAATAAAGAGTTACATGTAGTACATTAAAGATAAAGGAATATTGCTCCAAATGGAACAGTTGCAAATGCAGCCAAAAGCATGAGGAAAAAAAAAAAAAAAAAAAAAAGTAAAAAAAAATATAAAAATGTATGTCAATAAAAGATCACTGAAGGATGATCTTAATGACTCATTATGGAAGAAAATGTTTACTAACCAAGGATGAAGGGCAAGCTGGCAAACATTTACGAGATTATCAACAAAAGTAGAGTAGCATGCAATGTATAATGTGCCATTCTATTTCACTTTTATATGCACCAGGCAACAGGAAAATTATTACCTACTGTAAGAATAAACAAAAGGAAATGATAATTTGCTATTAAACAAAATTGAAATTAGGTCGTCATACAGGGATGCACTTCTAGTGAAAATTGTGATGATCTGTGAAAACATCACTGTAGAGGACTTAATCCTCACACAGTATTAAATAAACTTCTATGAAATTTGTAGAAATTAGATTAGTTGACTTGCATTTCTGTTCCACTGTGAAATTTATCAAAGGGAAGACAGACACAGAAAGTATGACATACAGTCACGTCTTTGCTGCAGGACTGAATAGTGGCCTATTTGAAAGATGTCATTTTTCTACAAGTATCTAAAACTATTTTTAAGGTATTTCTTTAGTGGCTCAAGATCTTTTTTTTTTCACTTTGATTTTTGTGTCATTTCCAAATGACATATCTAGGCAAATATTCAAATGTTCCTAGGGCTTCAGTTCAGTGACTTCAAACTGAGCTTTTAGAAGATTCAGTGGTATTTTTTTCTCATGACAGTCTGACTTTCTTGAGAGATTTGTTGTCAGATATCAAGTATCTTTTCCTGCAGTTAGAGAAAGGTAAAAGAGCTTGCCTTGTAATGTCATGAAACATATAACGTAGTTGGATCCCAGTGTCTTTGAACTGACTTTTGCAGAATTTCTCCATTTGAAGCACTGTTACAGAAAAGAGTTGCATTTGATTGGGTGCTAGACTACAATGCAAATACAACTCAAATGTAGTATGCTGCTTTAATTATTCATGCAAAGTCAGTTTACTTCTTCAAATTCCATTATGCAAAGTCAAACCCACTTACATCAGTGAAGAAAAACAGATACAATTCAAAATAGAATTTAGCCTCAAACATCAAAGCAATTAAACAGAAGAAAAAAAGGTAAAATGCTTTTTTCAAACTTTTGGGCCCTTTCTCATATGGCTATTCTCCAGTCGTATCACAGTGAAAGCACTCTTCATACTGTTTAGAGAGGCAATAGTTATTGATTGTCAATCAGATTCTCAGTCACTGAACTACAAACAACTGTGCTGTAGTACCATCATCCCAGTTTAAAATCACAGTATTACTGTGATTATCTTTCTTCTACATTTTTTATTTCCACACTGACTAAATTTCCTGACATAAAAGAAATAAATACAAATTTTGAGAAAATAATTTGATTTTTAAAGTTTCAGAATTTTACTGTCCCAAATGTATAAAAACAAATTATTCAGTAATTTTAAAAGAATATATTAGTACTATGAATTATGAATGAGAAATTTCACATAAGTGTATTCAAAATGTGGGATGACAATTAGAATTAAAACATTTTTTACTCTGTAGAGGAGTTTGGTTTTTTCATTTATTTATTTATTTAAACAGTATTTTCTGGGCAGGACTTCCAGGAAAGATTATCCATAGAACACAACTTTCAAGGCAAAAGCAGTGAAAACAACTTTCTGTAAACCTGAAGATTCAGTACTAGTAGCTAATTGAAATAATTGGATAATTTTGTAGCAATAAGTTGGTCATCTCTTTTCATATTTTGTACAGTCCTTAACATTTCGTTTTGAACAGAAATTCCATTTAATTCTCATTATATACTATTGAGAGCCAGAAAAGTGTTTAGGATAGAATTTTTTTTTTTTTTCTGCCTATGCTGTTTTTGGAATTCAGGCTTTACAAAGTAATTTGTTTTCCCTTAAACAAAATATCTGCTTGCATAACACATTTATACATTTCCTTGTATTGTTGTTGTTGTTGCTTTAGTCTGTTTCTTTTCCTAAGTTTTTTTTAACTTGATCAACAACAGGATGACAGAGTTGAAGAAATAGCAGTCACAGAGAGAAAATGTTGGGCTTTTTTGTTGTTGTTTTATTATTCCCTGTTTTTACTTAAATCATTAAATCAGAATCAGTGGAGTAAACTGAGGTGGCATCTCAGATAATATATTTCGTTTCTCACAGTTTGGATAAATGAGTGTTAAATGTCAGCCTGGAGGAATTTAATCTGGGAGATCGTTCTATTCTTCAGGTTTGTGCTCTGAGACAAAACATAGACTATAGAACAGTTTAAAAAACATTAGAATTTTTAAACATTCTCTCATTACTTCAATGTCCCATCACTGTAATTATTATACATATTCCCAGAAGACAGTGCTAATTGCTTATCATTGCCTCCAGTGCTGAACAGTACTGGCTACCATTTATGTCTTACTCACTTCCCAGTTGGACAGATATGTTGTTGAAGACAAGCTTTAAAACGTCATGTTTAATATTTATGTTTTCAACCACAAAATATTTTACTGGTTCTTTGATTTTTTTCATTGTTAAAAACCACCTTACTAGATTTAGCATAGCTGTTTTCCTCATTTTAACACCACTATAATTTTCTAGCAGTATTTTTCCCTTAAACATAAATGCTATTGAGTGTTTAGTTTACTTCTTCATTTAAGATACTCTTCTGTTCCTGAAGATAGTGATATCTATTGTTAATATTCTGCTTTGACTTATATCACCTTCAGGAATAATTAAACTATCAAAAATGGTAATGACGTATCCACATACTCATACAGAAAATACTGCTAATAGGAACTGATGAATTACAGCTGAGGGAACTGAAATGTAATTGGCTCTTCCCCTTATCATGACTAGTTTTCAGCAATCTTCACTATATAATAAATATAAAGTATTATTTTGAAATAAAGAAAGAATTAAATATAATAAAACTTGCATAGCAATGTTAACAGGGAAAAAATATATATATATATAATGACTTCTTAGACTTGATATATTCTTGAAAATGTTCTTCCACAAATCTCCATGAAGTCATAACTATACAGCATTACATAAGAAGTAGGGGGATAGTTTTTAACCTCCACCATTAAATCTTTCAGAAATAAAAATATTACTATGCCCTATACCTGTTTTTTTCCTTCTATGCCACTATTCATTTGACAGCATATACATTGGCAGCTGATCCATTCCCTCAGTGTTAAAACGAGAGGCATTGTTGTTGAAGAGAGAACATTCTTATTGGAAAAAAACATGTCTTGGTATGTCAGTGATCCACAGTTACTGACAGCAACATAGATCCAATGGCTCATCTAATGGTTATAATCACATTTTTGCAGGTCACATTTCTAACTGTTCTGTCAATCTGTGGCTAACTTGGAATGATGTGTAATTCAAGCAAAGCATAATTCTTCCAAAACTGTATCTCTGGTTCCTTCTTGCCAAGCAGATTTTACAACTATGGAGAAGTAATGGGTGTTACCTCACAGATTTTGAAAGGAATAGTTCTACTTCAACTTAATCATGCAAAATTATGATTTCATGTTGAGTAATAAGCTACAGATATACTGTGAAATTTAACGTTTTTCTAATTTTAATACCACGTAGTCATATGTTACCAAATTGATTGGTTAGTCCTGGCTTCATACAATGGCATTTTACAAAACATATTGGAATCAAATGATTTAACTTATCACAATAATACTGTAAAAGTAAGGACAAAGTGTCTGCTCTTTTAATACTATCTGCTAAAGGACCTTTTTCAATCAGAGAAGGGTTAATAAGAAAGGGAAGTAGACATAAACAAGGACATATAGAGACATAGATCTGACAAATAAGAGAGGAAGTAACGAGAAGAAAGCAGATAAGGGGACATGGAATGTGGGAATATTTATTTCAGTAAGATTAATTTTGTCAAGGGAGATCTGTACTCCGTTGACTTCAACTTATATTTGGTAAATGCTGAATTCAATAAAAAATATTATCTCTAATTTGTATTCATTTTCAAATTGCGTGCACTGTACCAAAATTAGTATTCTAAAAGAAAGATAATTTTTTAAGCCTTTGTCTGATAAGCATAATTGGAATTAATACATTTCTTTCAAGTTCAGATAAGATTTAATAATATTTTATTAGTTTTTTATGCCTTATTGTTATTTATTCAGAAATCAAGCAAGTATTACTTTCACAGAAAAAAATAACATGGTTCAATTTGCCATGCATGTTTTTTTTCTTATTTTCTTCTCTAAATATAAATTAATCATCTTCTCCAAACATTTTTAAACCTAATTTTATGTTCTAATGTCATGTTCTAGGCAGCTAGTGTCTTTATTGAAGTAACTGTACCAAGAATTTCACCTGCACAAAAACCAGGACTTGCGATGTAAGGTCTATCTATTTAACAATCCTATTACTGAATAGTAAAGTATGTGGCTGAATGTAGAAAGAACCAAAAACAGACTCATGGACAAATAATGAAAAGGATCAAGAACATGGAATGAAACCCACAAAGAGAATAGCAAGTACTTTCTCCTTGGAAATCAGCAAAAGGTATACTGTCTGTAAAAATGTAATAGGAAAATTATTTAGGATGTATTAACAAAAATATGCCAGATAAAACAAATGTATAAATTTATGGATTACGTGAAGAGTATTACTTAGTATTTTCGTACAAGACTCACAATTCTACCTTTCATACCTGAAAAGCAATTGAACAAAAACTACCACTTTAAACGTTTACATCACTCTGGAAAGAAGTTTAAAAAAGCAGCAGCTCTGTTACGGAATTTACAGTTTAGTTTGCAGGTTGTTGTGGTTGGTTTTTTTTGTTTGTTTGTTTTTGTTTTTGGACAATTGATAATGACTTCTCCAGGGATAGACTATTATAAATGCTTTTTTTCTTAAATCAGGCTGCCACAGTATAAAAAGCCAACGTCTTGCCTGGATATTATAATGCAGTGGTTATTTTATTAAAGTTCCCTCAGTGATTCAGATCTGAGACAGATTTTGTGACCTGGAGTTATTTTTTTTTCCCTCTCATTTGTAATAATGATGTGGTGTAATTTTAGACAGAAATAGCAAATAATCTATTACTGGTATTTACAACAAGCAGTTACTACATGAAAGAAGATACTGCATCACCTAAGGCATGGTCATAATCCACACTTTTCATCATTCGTACAATACTTTTACACAGGAGTTTACTGTTCTAAATCATGCTGTGCTTTCAATCTTACAGTCCTGAGGGTCACACTGGAAAAGGCCTGCCATATCTACAGGATTACTATTTTACTATTCATCACCTGGATAGGTTGGATCACCAGAATACCAATATGCACTCTGCTGGGCCAAATTTGGTAGACATTTGGACACAATGTGATAAACATGAAAAAAGGCATCGGGACTGACAGCAATGAACATCACAGCAAACATCTGCAGCTGCTGAGCAGTAAATAGCCAAACATAACAAATTAATGTTCCCTATTCTATGGAACTCTCAAGAAGATTTGGGAGCTTAGTATCATCCCACTGTACTCAGTTACAAAGAATTCATATTTTGATGAAGAAGATGGTTTAATTGCTCCCAGTGGGAATACATGGAATTGGCCATGTTTGCTACAGATTATGCCCATTTAGAGAAGCAGCAAAACAATCAAAGATTTTGAAGTCTACTGGGTAACAGTGGGGTCTGGTTCTGATTCTGGAGTATGTCTGCCTTTAGACTAGTCATTTTTTCTGAGTATTAACACTCTCCCAAATGGCACAAAAGAGAAAATAAACAACTGAAATCTAGCCCTGCAACTTGGACATTTTCAATGCCCTGTATACTTACTTACTAAGCCATACCACATATTGTTCTGGAAACAAGTTTAGTACAGAAGAATGAACCACAGCTGAGCAGCTTGATCAAAAAGAATATCTGGGAGCCTTGAGAGCTTCATGTTATGTTCAGAAAATAGACAGGAATTTATCACCATAAATTAATACTATATTTTCCAGCAAGCGTTGGAAACAACTGCAAACCACATCGCCTTTGAAAAGCACCAGAATGCAGCATAGCATTTCTCTTGTATAGATTGGCTTATCAGATTCACAGAGCCAGTGTTGGAGACTAAATCCATCTATTTTAAATAGACTATAATCTTCAAAAGTGTTTGATTTTATCTCCTTCAAAAGGTAATCGTAAACTGCAGACTGTTTTCATTCTTATGGCAATACTAATTAGCCCAATATTTCAGGGCATGTGTGTGACCTACAGTTACTTATGCTTTACAATTGTTAGAACATTCCCTGTGCTCTTTTGGGTTGGGCCAGATGACTTTTCTAGGCATTTTCCATTCATGGCTCAGGAGTAAATAAGTGCCAGGAACCATTACCAAATTTCTGTACAGATACAGCCTCCCTGTTTTGTATAGGAAGAGTTTTCATCTTTATGGACACAAATCATGCTATGCTATGTGATATCAAAGCAAGAGTACTTGTATATTTTCTTTTATTAATGTAAATGTAGTTGATATTAACAAAGATGATTTTAACTGCATACATTTCCACCACAGAGAAAAACAGATAGTGAGTAGCTTGTTGATGCTGAGTATCCTTTTCATTCATTTTAATCTTTTCAGTCCTTGTAACTCTGTCATTCATGTAAATGTGTGGGTCTGTACCTGCATCCCAATGTTATTGGGCAATCTTATTTGCTCTTTGATGGTTCACAGTGTCTCTATTAGTACTATATAATATTCCCTTCTCTACTTCTCATCAAAAGATTAAGTCCTCCAGCAAGTCATCAGACTTTTCAGGAACCTACTGCTGCTTCATATCATGCCTAGCTATTTACTATAACCATTATGAAAATTTCCAAAAGAGCCACTGATTGGTAGCTTCTGGTACCTGCTCACTCCATGCTTTGCTAGACTGAATACACATAGCTACCCCTGGACAGTGAGGTCCTGCAAATCCCACAGCAAGGTGGCTTATTATGCAACTGCATAATTCAGCACGGGCCTTTCCTTGGAGGTCCCTTCTGTACATAGAACTGGTAAAACCACACCTTGAATACTGTGCTCAGTTTTCAGCCTTTCATTGACTACAAGAAGATAATTAAACTTCTACAGCATATGTAGAGAAGAGAAATGAAGCTGGTAGACAGACAAGAAAATAAAATCTGTGAGAAGTGGCTGAGTGAACAGATACTGTTATATCTGGAGAAGTGGAAGCTGGGGGAGACCTAATCACGCTCTACAACTACTTGAAAGAAGTTGCAGGGAGGAGGAAGTTCAGTATTTTTTCTTAGGTGACAAGAGATAGGATGTGAGGGAACAGCCTCAGGTTGTTCTAGGATTTAGAATGGATTTTAGGAAGAATTTCTTCACAGGGGGAGTGGTCAAATATTGGAATAGGCTGCTCAGGCAGGTAGTAGAGTCCTGTCCCCGGAGATTTATTAAGAGGCATGTGGACATGGCACTAACAAACATGGTTTAGTGATGGGACTCTAGATAATGGTTGAGCTTCCTCCTAGTTATCTGAAATGGGACCTCACAGTTCTTTTCAAACGTAAATAATTCTATTATTTCTTGTAAGGCAAAAAGGAAACCACAGTAAAATCAGTTTTGCAAGGAATATCCTTTCTTCCACTTACATTCATTTATTTTCCCTTGCTTACAGTGAGAACAGGGTTGGTTTCTTCTCACTGGTGACAGGACAAGGGAAAATAGTTTCAAGGTGTGCCAGGGTAAGTTTAGTTTGGATAACAGAAAACTCTTCTTTACAGAAAGGGTGGTTAAGCACTGGAATAGGGTCCCCAGTGCGGTGGTTAATTCACCATCCCTGGATGTGTTTAAAAATCGTTTGGATGTGGTGCTCAGGAACATGATATAGTGAAAGGCTGTTAGAGTTAGGGTAGTATGCTTAGGTTGCCCAATGGACTCAGTGATCTTTAAAGTCTTCTCCGATCTGAGCAATTCTATGATTCTATATTTTCAACTTAGAATAGAGGAAGTTTTAATAGTGCATATATAGGGTATATTTTAAGATCGATATCAAGTTACAATAAAACACATGTTGATTATCTACTTCAAAAAGAATAGTGAAGATATAAAATACACTGGATGAGTATGTAGAAAACAGTTTATCCTATGACTTTTTGAAAGATTAACACCTAAAATTCTGATTTGTTTAGATGAAAGGGCATGTGAAATATAGAAGAATTACAAGATATAGTAGAAGGGATTAGATTCAGCTCTCAACTGCAATACAGCTGCCACAGATTTTATCCCAACATAGATAAATTGCAAAGTAGGTCTGTTTCTCATGTCAAAGGTACAAGACTAAATGGATAATGATGGCAGAAAATGGATACAGTACCTGTACAGATTAATTTCAATGTAAATTTAATTTAATACAGGGTTGAGAGGTGAAATTTTCCTGAACTATATTCCTCATCTGTCAAACAAGACAGATTTTAAGGAGTCACCTTTATAGCTTTAAATTACCATACTAAGATCTGTAGATAGGATGCCTTTTCCAAACTTTCCTAACTGTTTTATCCAGAAAAACAAGCATCTTTCCAGCGTTCTTTGAAATGAAATGACAAACTAACATCAAAAATCATGAAATCATTTAAGCAGTTATTCTCCCGCTTTCTTGTCTGAATGTGTTCTCCTTTCAAATCTGGAATAAGCATTCCCAGATGGAATTATTTAACATAATAAAGAAAATGAGAGAGCACTTCTCAAGAGGGATCATAAGAAAGAAATTATTCCTTAATGTTTAGACCCTAAAGAATTTAAACATTGCCCCAGGCAGCAATCCATTAATCTAAAACAAAAAGGATATCATTGTATAGAAGCAAGACTATCTACAGAGAAAAGAATTCAAATGTCAAATGAACGTTGAAGGTTTGCAAAAACTGAGTTATAAATTGAGCAGTTATGAAAGAGGAGCATATATCTGGGATCTTAAGGGTTGTATCTCCTCTTCATGAAGCTATTGTCAAGCTCCTGTGGCTTTGGAAACTCTCCATACATATTAGATCATTTTCTCAAATTTGCCTAGGAGATTTCTGACAAAGTAGCTGCTGCTGCTTTTTTGTTTGTTGCTGTTTTTCCTTTTTATTTTTTTCCCCCTAAATTAAAAAAAAAAAAATAAAAAATAAATAAATAAAGAGAAAGAACAGTAGGAAACACCGGAACTCAATCTTTCAGCATACTATTCAACAGAAGAAAAAAATAATAGTTTGCATAAATTTTATTCTTTTCAAAGTACAATCTTTTACATGTTGCATCTGAGCTGTTACATTGCACATGCCAGACATTAAAAATTCATAGCTGACACAATCACGTTTTTCTTATCCTTCAGTGAAATAAGCCTATGCCACCTCTTCAGATGTCTTTATGCAACATAATATCAATACTACTTCTTATCTGGACTGTATTTCCTACCAATAGCCCGCTTGTATGGGAACTGTTGATCATGGCCTGAACCCCTGATTGACCACCTGAGGCAAGCAATGAGTCAGCCGCAGGAGCAGAGGTAAAGGCAATTCAGCTGTGCTACCAGAAGGGGTGGAGCCTGGCTGCACCTCTCCTACGCTCCACTTAAGGACTCATTGCCACTAGGGAAAGATATCTCGCTGGTGGTTGCTCATTTGTGGAGTTTTATCATGAGACTTCAACACTGGTGAGCATTTTCATTTATTATTAATTATTGTCACAGAGTTATCTAGATCATGCTCCACATGATGTTATGATGTGGAATACCAAAAATTACAAAACCATGACAATTATCTTTCCATCACAATAATTTTACTTAACCAAACATCTGTATAAGTCTAACCTCTGTACACTTATTGATTGTATGTCCACTTTAACCTCAGTTTTAGCCAATCACGAAATCAAACAGCTATATACGCCATTCCTGTGGAAAAAGAGCAATAGTATCTAAAGTCATTAGTGAACAGCCAGCACTATAAGACAAGCTATGTTAGTATCTCTGCTAGTGAACACATAGATGCACTTAGATCTCTCCCCTTTTGTACTGTCATTGCAACTCTTCAAAGAGCAACATTCTCATGGTTTTATGATTCTTATTGGGACTGCACATCATATCATCCCATAGTGTACTGGGAATTCAACACTTAATGCTCCAATTTTTCCATTAATTGTCAATTTCTGGGTATGCCTTTCTCAAAAGAGAAGAACTACAAATTCCAGGAGACTTCACTATTCCATTTAGAAGGAAAAATAAAACTGCTCATGAGTCATGAGACTGCCCTGTTTGTTTGTTTGTTTTTGTTTTTTTCCTGCTTATCTCTGCAGAGTGTGCGCTCCCTAGCCATCTCACCTTCAGCATTAAAGTAAGGCCTTTGCTTTTAGTCACAGTTTCTCTCATTTTATTTGATTTCTTAGCTTCAGTTCCAGTTATATTGTATTATGTTGTTATCTCACATTCTGCTATCATACTTAGTAAATTAGTTTTCTCCCTCAGCTCATTGACGTTGTTTTGTTTTTAAGCTCATCTCCCTGCCTTTCACCTCTCTCCTGAGGCATGGGAACCCTTGTCCCATTATTCATGGAACCAAGTCAAACTTTCCCAGAACCCTGTCAAACGTTTTGCACGTTAACGGCCACTTGATATCTAAATACCCTGTTGAATATTGCTTGCAATTTGGTTTCCTTTATTGTAACATTGCTCCTTCCTGAAAGACATCAGACCATCTGGTCTTTAAGGAAAAAAAAAAAAAAAGAGGCAGAAGATAGTATAGCTCTTACAGCTTTAATTTTTACTACTACTATTAATAATATTATTATTTCATTGCTTTTTCTTTAATTTAGATGTTTTTCTACATCAGTGGTTGTGCTGGCTTGTCACTTGGAATATCAGTCTACAGAATCACACTATTAAGAAATACATTTATTGGAGTTCCAGTCTTTTCAGGTTTCCATAGTAACTGCTGGTTAGTAGAGACACTTGTAAACTGATTAAACAAAGACACTAAACTCCAGGGGAAGAAAAAAATAAAAAAAAATTTTAAAAAATCTGGACCATCTTTTAAAATATATTTTATGATCTGGCATTTCAACTCATAAATGTTAAAAAAGTACACTTGTATACAAATATATACTTGCATATTTCATAAAAATATAGCTGTATTTTACTATTATAAAACATAAGTATATAGTAATGATATGCAGAATAATTTATGTGATATATAGAATCATAGAACCCTTAGAGTTGGAAGGAACTTTTAACAAGGAAAATTAACAGGGACACCACAGGTAGATCAGGTTGCCCAGGGACAGATTCAGGCTCAAAAGTCTCCATGGACAGGGCATCAACCACATTTCTGGGCAGCCTGTTGCCTCACCTCCCTCCCTGTAAAATACCTTTTCCTTATATGCAACCTGAATTTACCACCTTAAAGTTTGAAACCAGTTCCCCTTGTTTTGTTACACAAACCCTGCTAAAGACTCTGTCCCATCTGTTCTGAAGCCCCATTTCAGAGATAGAAAGGGTGCTATCAGATCACCTTGCAGCCTTCTCTTTATGCCTCCTATATATATGTATTTTGAAACTACAAAAGGTACAAAGAGTACAATAACGCTATTTGATAGAAAAAAAAGTTGCAGCTACAAAACATTTTCTCAACACAGTCACCATCATTAGCTATTCGTTTTTGCCAATGATGAAAGTGCGCATGTCACACTAGTAAAACTGAACCAATGTAGGTGACAGCTGTCACTGTCACCACTTTTGAAACATACTACCCACTGCCTCACTGTGCTCATCCTTATCCACTATTTGTTCTTCATAAACATTCAGCAAGTGTCAGTGAATGCCAATGAATGTAACCCATTCCATGTGGGGGGATTCAGTGCCACATGTTTTCTTCATGCTCGCTTCCATGTCAGATACAATTTTGTCAGACTGACATTTTGTTGTACTGTGACAGACAGCATCAGAAGGAAAAAAGATATTGATGGGAAGGTTCAACCTCTACTGCTGTACCACCAACATCCACCTCTGATGTCACTGGACAATTCCATAAAACAGGAAGCATTACTTTCAGAGCAGCCCACAAAATAATAAAAAATAAATATGTAACACATGCAGAAATACTCATTATAAAGATCTGTCCACTACACTGACAGGGACAGAAGATCAAAAGAAAACAAATCATTTCATCCTAGAAATTTAGGGATTCCCACCTAGTGGGAGCAGTATATGAAATATATCATACCATTACCTATGTACCTACCTATGTAAACAACAGTCATCCACCCTACTAATCTACTGGCACTGTTGTCAGTGATGATCTACTAGAATTCAATTGTAGGAATATATTAATGGTAAAATGTCAAATCAGAAGGCAGAATCAAATCAGGCAGTGAAAGAAATAGCCATAATGTGGCAGTAATTATATACAGCAAAATAAAAATAAAAATCAGTAATCAGTGGGGATCTGTTTAACAAATGAGCAGAAACCAGAACTTTGAATACACATTCATAGTAGTAATAATAAATACACTCAAAAATCAAGAGAAAAAAAAAAAAAAAGGAAGGGGGGGGGAGGGAGCATAAGAGACACACTGATGTTATACAGAGAACCAGGATACTATTTATAATGAAGTATCAGAAAAGGGCAGGCAAGTAAAACAGAACAAATCATAGTATCATCAGTGTGGCACACTCTAAAGAGTTGAAGGCAATAGTCAACTAATAACAAAAAAATAACAGATGCACTGAAGTGAAAGTTTCCTGGAGCCTTTACCTTTTCTGGAAGAAGAAACTAATTCCTAACAGGAAAGGTTTATTGAATTCCTGAACCAGCTAAGTAAAATTCTTTGAAGTTAAACTGATAAGCAAAAAAAATAGATGATTCTTAACCTGTAGTCTCTAAGCTGTGATTCATAGAGAAAAATGTTAACACAAGCTTTAAGAAAAATAGCTTATCTTCAGTGTGTAACAATTTTTTAAAGAAAAATTGTCAGAAGCAATCAAAGAGATGAACATAACTTTACATGGCGTCCATAGATCTGTTTTTATTCCACAAAATCAAGATTTACATGACAGCAGGTTTAATTAGGTATAAGTAATTATCAAAGATATTATGAAACAGTTGTTTCACTTTAATCCCCAAGCTGTGAACACTGAAAAGATCTTATAAGAACACTTTTGTGCAATATCATCAGCTTTACTCTTTGATCAGTTTGGTGCCAACACACAGCACTTGCACACTTATCCCACACATACACTGCATTCATAGAATCATAGAATGGTCTGAATTGGAAGGGACTTCAAGGATCATGATCTCCAAACCCATTACCAGCTTCCACCTTGACAATGAATCATTGATCACAATCCTTTGTCTGTGGCCTTTCAACCAATTCTTCATCCACAGGGTGGTCCACCCATTAAAATCCACATCTCTCCAATTTGGAGATAAACGTTCATAGTCCCTCTGGTTGTATCACCAAGGACCCTACCACTTGACTGATACCATGATCTGGAATGCAGATGCACGCTCCATATACACCAGTTTCGGGTGAGATTCATACACAGCTCCAGGCACACAGGCCCTGCTCCAAGCACCAGAAAGGACCCTTCCACTTACCTTACTACCACTGGTACCAATCTGTAGCTGTTTTTCTGGATGGTAGGAGATTACTTGAGCCCAGGACTACTGACACTAGGGCCCACTTTCACTGCAGTAGCTGACATTGCAAACCCACTTGTTCTAATAGCTGTCATCACAGGCTAGAGATGGCAGCTCCTCAGGCCTGTTCTTGTCACTGGCACAAGTCTTGTCTCACTGACACGTGTCACCAGTGGCTGATACATAGTTCTTACAACACACACACAGAAAACAGTACGAATACACAGCATGAGAAACAGAAAAATTTAATGAGGTAATACAAGATAGAGCAAACTTATTCAGTCAGATACAGGGCTCAGCCAGACAAACATACTGACCAGTTCTGTTCCATATGGCTAGCTTGTTTATATTCTTCTCATCCATCCCCTCTCTGCATTCCACCTGCTCTCCCTTTCTCCATTCAGCACACCCCTACTGGTTTGCAGAGCTCTGAAGTTTCTTCTCCCTGCCAGACTGAAGCACTCCTATTCAAAGTCTTATCAGGCACAAAATCCAGGCTGATCTTCCTGGAAATTATGCCTGTAGTTTTTTTGATAGTCCATCATTTAACACAACTAGGAAGTTTATTTCTTTTCACTGCCTCCACTTTTTTTTTTTTTTTTTTTAATCAGACTGTGTCTGTATATCCTGTGCTCAACTTTTCTCTTTCCCTTTGTTTTCCAACTAACATGGTCTACCCCGAATTAGATAAACCTTTCTGGAGAAAGTACACTCCTCACAAGACTTTAGCAACAAGTGCAACTGACCAGCTTTAGTCCTCATCACTGCTTGAGTTATCATTTTTCAGGCAGGTTTGTGTCCAACAGATGCCCAACACATGATAACAGCAGAAAAGTTTCAGTCTGTCTCCTTCTAGTTAACATTTGTCCAAATATAGTTACTACTTAAAAGAAGCTATTTATTCATTATTATTTTTATTCATGTGTAACTGACAAAAATAACATAACAATTTCATAGATGAACACTCAAACTTTGATCCAATAAACAATGAACATAGCAAAATATTATGCCACAAATGCCTCAGAAAATAAGTGTATTGTATTAGAAAATGACAGTATAGTGTTTTCTTGCTATATCATACTCTAGAAATTTATGCTTGGATTACAAATTCCTCATGTGTTCTTTAATAAATACTATAACTGCCAACAACCTCCTCCTTGTGGTAACTTCTTGTTACACGACTTCTTGTCCTGTAATCTCTAGCAATGCAACATTTTCTTACAATTAAAATTAGACCTTGGTCATAAAAACAATTCAAGGTAGAGGGATGAAAACAGGATAGGCAAGAAATATTCCTACCTCATACTATAAAGAAAATTTTGTTCTTTCCAATCAATAATGACCTCCACTCACTATCACCAGCAGTAATTCAAACAAGGACAATAACTTCTCTGTTATAAATCATTCAGGTCAAACACTCCTTTTAACTCAGACCTCAGAAAACAGCTCAAGGAATTAAATTTGATTAATTGCTCTTACATCACTAGTTAATTTTTTATGTACATACTGTAGCTTACAATGTAGATCCTAAATTTATTCACCCATTCCCTTTCTTGTACACTCTCAAGAGTTCAAACAAAGTTTAAGCTTCTAGAATTAACAAGAAAAGTAACACTGTTAAGGAAGAAATATTGTCACATAGCCCAAATTTGGCTGTTCTCATTCTGCCATTTACTTCTCTATTTTTCACAGCCATAAAACAGCATATTATAGTGCAAAAGACTGTTAATAGAATGTAGATTTTTACATATAAACTGACTAATGTCAGAAAATTCAGATGAAATTTCTCTTCTGATCTCTTTTCTGTCTTTTCCTTCATCTTTTGATTCCAAGCATAGTTTCATCCCTTAGAACATTTAATGATACCATATTAATATGATTTAATCTTGTTTACGTTTATCAACATACTTACTGTATGCCTCAAACTTTTTAATAAGACAGCAATGTCAGTTTATTACTTAGATTGTTATCCAGCAAACATTCACTGTTCTTCTTATTGCTAGTACTGACTTCTACAGAGTATTATAAAATATTTTGAGAGAAAAAAACCATAATTTTATACATACTTTTTTATTATTAACATTTGCTATGCATGCAAGTATCAGCAGAAAAATTAATAAGAGGTTGGTAAGTAATGTACTCCTTAAAAATTTCTCATGCACTTTGATGTGGTGCAGCTCCTTCTTTTTGACATAAAATTTGGAGAAAACTATACATATTATGGATATTTGGAGGAAATATATACTGTTTACAAAACTGAGGCCGTAGCAAAACACATGAAAAAATAGAAGGAATAATGTGGATGTAATTAATTACAGAACAAATATTACTCTGTAGTCTAAATGTTTATATTATTCCCCTTTCCAACATCTCATTTCTTTTACAACCAACAATATGCCTGAAAATCATAATCTTTTTCAAAGGTAAATATGAAATAGAAAATTCCTTGGAAAAACTCAAGTAGAAACCAAAATAATGTATTAAATATTCCCTCTTTTTTTTCTTATTTGTTTGTTTCGCAAAAATGCACAATGTACAAATTTCTCTGCTGTTTCCAATCACTATATCTTTTCTCTGAAATGTCTCTCCTACATTTATCACAAGTATGTTACCTCCAAGCACAAAATATGCCTTAGCTAAAGTCAAGATATCAGTACTGTCTATCAAGATATCAGTACTGGCTGAAATATTTTTTTCTATAATACATGAATATGCAGTCATACAAGTTGCATTTGAAACTGTAGCTCATACTCTTGGCTGCCAGGTCCTGTGGCTGGCTGGCTCACGTTGAGCCTACTATAATCCAATACCCCCAGATTCCTTTCTGCTAAACTGCTCTCCAGACACTTATCTATCGTCTGTATCTTTCTGAGGCATTACTCCATCCCAGGTGCAGAAACTGACATTTTCATCTGTTGAACTTAGATTTTTCTTCTAAATCCAAAGCACAGCATCATATCAACCACTATGAAGAAAACTATCTCAGCCAAAACCAATACCACCTCATACTCAACTTTAAGTGAGCCAAACAGAAAATCATAGTAACAAGACTAAAAACATCACACTGAAGACAATGACCATTCATCAAGCTATGTATTAACAGTGTGAGGGACATCATGAAGACATACCAAAATAGCTGTCACTAGGTTTCATGGCCTGCTTCTTATAAGGATATATGTAAAAGTTTACTGTCAACTCCTGCTTCAAAATTTAATAAGGAAAAAATATTCCCATGCTTCCACTTAGAGCACTGAGTATCTGCAAGCATGAATGCATCTTAACTGCAGTTACAAGCCATGAGAATTTGAGGAGATCCCTTAAGAGTTGTTTTTGTACAAGCAGGGAAAAACGATAATTGACTGTCTGCCAATAGCTTCTTAAACTTCTTTCATTACGTCCAAGCTGCCTCTTCAACAATTAAAATGACACTCAAACAGTTTCAGTGAAGTGTTTTGGAGACCTGATCACACAACATTTACAACTAAAGGTTGATTCTCTTGTTTTCCTTTATTACTGTGAGGAAACTCCATAGAAGATCAATTAACTGAAGAATATTTTAGATAATTTTATTTTACTATGAACAATATTCACAGCTTAGCTTTTAGATTTTGTCAGACCAATTCAATCTTGCTGTTTTTTTGTTTGTTTTTTTTAGGTGATCATATCACAGCCATGTCTTACTGTAGAACGTTGGATCACCAAGTGCAAGGGGCTCCAGAAAACAGAAGCCAGGGAGAAGAGAATGCTGCCTGGAGACACCAGTCCTCAGCAAAGTAGAAAGCGTGGCCAGGGTGAGGCCAGGAGCAGCAGGGTAATGCTCACAAAGGGACATAAGCAGACCCCAGGGAATGTGAGCAACCAGGACAGGGTGTGTCAGATGCACCAAGTCATAGCAAGTGGCAGAAGAAAAGCAAGCTTCCAATCCTGAGGAGACAGATAACAAAAACATGCAGGATGACAGAGACAGCAGGCAGAGAGTTATCTTTGAGAAGCCCCTAAGTCACTGTGGGGACAAGCAGAGACCTACATGAAAACAATGAGATGATTGAGTGAACCCTCAATGAGTCTGTAGACAATATCAAGTAGGTGGGATTTATTTGAGGGTAGCAAGGCTCTGTACAGGAATTTAGGATAGACTGATAGTTATTGTCCAATTTTATAGCATTCAACAGAACAGGATTCTGCACTGGGGTTGTAATAACCCCATGCATGGGTATAGTCTCAGGGAAGAGTGGCTGGAATTTTGCCTGGCAGAAAAGAATACAAAGGTGAAAGTTAACAGTCAGCCAAACTTGAGACAGCAGTGTGCCAATGTGATGGAAAAAGCCAACAGCATCTTACCCTGAATCAGAAATAACAAGGAAAGGGATTTTCCCTCTGTACTTAGCAAAGGTGAGACCAACTGAGTACTCTGTGCAGTTTTGGGTCCCTCACTATGAGAAAGCTACTGATTTTCTCAAGCAGAGAAGACAAATTTGGTAAGGGACTAAACAGGATGTGAGGATTGGCTGACAGATCAAGGAATGGTTAGTCTAGGGAAAACAAGATTGAGGGAGAACCTCACCAGTCTACAACCTAAAAGAAGATTGCAGAGAGGAGGTTGTCAGCCTCTTTTCTCAGGTGAAAACCAGTAGGACACAAAGTTTCAAATTTCATCAGGAGAAATTCAGTGCTAGTTAAATAATACAGCAGTAGTTACGTTTACAGCATTGTACAGATTATCTCATTTATAGATGAGCATATTTTCAGTCATTAGGAGATATTTATCAGAAGACAGTAAAGCAATTCAAATCAGTGTATCTGGGCTAATTTGCTAATACTTTTTATCCTGTGAGAAAGTGATATTTACAGGCCAGTAGTTGATATCTCACATTGGTTCTAAAGGAAAAGTTGATGTTTGACTTTCTGAATATCGTTGATAATCTCTAAAAATACCACTATTTCTGATAGAGGCCACTGCTATTTAGCAAGGAAAAGGCATGATTATTAATAGCTATGCTTATATTTCAGAAGGTGTGAAAATAGCATCAATGTGAGATTTTAAAAAGCAGTTATCTGTTTTTCATTATTAGTAGGTGGTGTTTGTTTGTTTTTGGTTTTTGTTGTTGTTGTTTTCCAGAAAAGCCTACATGGAATCACTATTTTCCTCCTGAGTTCTAGCTATCTATCTAAACATGCACGGCAAAATGTGACATATGCTATTTCTGCAATATGACTTCAGATATCACTTCTGAGGAAAACAACTCAGAAGAAGCTCTTTCTGGTTTTCCAGCTGCAGAGAGTGTTTGTCAAAGTTAATATTTAACACCACCTGCTCATGCTGCTCTATTAAAGTCTTCACAGAATCATTAGAAATCCGGCATTATGATAAGTAAATAATGCACTCTATCTATTCAAATCAGCAGTCTTTTTGAATCATTATTCAAATGAATAGATGCTTATTGAAAGTATAATGAAGTGGATGGAGGTGTGCTTATCTGTTTATTCGCATCTGGGCAGATGTCCAATGAAAACCTGAGATGTGTAAGAGAAAAGATTACATAACAATCATAATATGGCCATGTATTTTTTCATTTGTGAATCTTTCTAAGAAAATAAAAAAGCCCCCAAAACCCACTGTAAGGAAAAATATGCAACATTTGTTTATTCATACAATAGTAACACTCTAAACAGACGTTACTTTATGAAATTAACAATTGAGGAAGGTAACGAAACTTTAAAAAATATTATAGAAAAGATGTTATTTGCCTGTAACTGATTGTTTCATGATAGTGCAGTCAGAAGAAGAAAAATAATTTGAAGAGTTTTCACTTTAAATTTTTGAGCCAAATTTAATCTAATGGTATATTTGATTGATGAGCACTACAGGTCTAGTACTACTACAGTCTAGGTACTACTTTTGGGCCACTCACTGCAAGAAAGACATTGAGGCCCTGGAACGCGTTCAGAGGAGGGCTATGAAGCTGGTGAGGGGTCTGGAGCACAGGCCTTATGAGGAGTGGCTGAGAGAGCTGGGATTGTTCAGCCTGGAGAAGAGGAGGCTCAGGGCAGACCTTATTGCTCTCTATAACTTCCTGAAGGGAGGTTGTAGTGAGCTGGGGGGAGAAAAGAGCCTTTTCTCTCATGTAGACAGTGATAGAATTAGGGGCAATGGTTTCAAGCTGCACCAGGGGAGATTCAAGCTGCACATTAGGAAATATTACTTCTCAGAAAGGGTGATCAAGTACTGGAATGCACTGCCCAGGGAGATAGATGGCAAACTGAACACGAGACAACAATTTGCCCTTATAACCCAGAAAGCCAACTGTATACTGGGTTGCATTAAAAGAAGCATTGTCAGCAGGCTGAGGGAGGTCCTTTACTCTAAATTAGTGAGATCTCACATGGATCCAGATACAAGTCTTCAGTACAGGTGAAGTAAGAATCTTTAAAAGTGTATTCAGAGGAAGGCTACAAAAAATGATCCATGGGAGGGAACACTTGCTTTTCAAGGACAGTCTGAAAGAGATGAACTATTCAGCCTGCAGAAGGTAAGACTCCATGGTGACATGGTAGCGGCCTTTCAGTATCTGAGGGTATGTTACTATAAGGAAGAGGATACTCTTTAGCCAGATCTGTTGTGACAGAACAAGGGGAAACCATTTCAGACTTAAAGAGGGGAAGTTAAGTTTGGGTAAAAGGAAGAAGTCTTTTACAGTGAGGGAAGTTTGGAACACGTTGACCAGAGATGTGATGGATGCCCTGTTCCTGGAGACATTCAAGGTCAGGATGGATCAGGCTCTGAGGAACATGATCTAGTTGTGAATGCCCCTATTCACTGCAGGAGAGTTGGACTAAATTTTAAAGCCAAAATTTGAAAGAAGTTATTTCCCATAAATATAACATTCTAATCTCATATTGTCTAAAAACATAACAGCCTTTGCCATTACTCAGATTATAGCTTCTTTCTTTGCTTTTTCTTCAAAGACTTCATTAACTGTAGTGTTATAGTTATACTTTTTGTCCTGAATCATGACCTTATATGCTCTACCACTGCTACAAATCATTTCCTTGGATATATCCATGATAGACAGTATTGTGAATCTCTACAGACTCTATCAAGCTAAAATGGAACTAATGCATTCATATTTCATGCAGGATTCACTCCATCTTCTCTTGAAAAGATAATGTCCCCCTGTGCACATAATATCTAAAGTAATGAACAAAAATGTAGTCAAATACAAATTCTGGGAAAATACACCGGGGCATGTGTCTTTAATATTGTATGACCTAATGCCTTTACAAAATGAAGGGTTACATTTCATTACTGTGTGATAGATGGCAGCAGAGGGGCAGTCTGACAAAACAGCATCTGACATGGAAGTGTATGTAAAGCAAAGGTGTGTCATTGAACTCCTCCATGTGGAAAAAATGGCACCCACTGACATTCATTGATGCTTACAGAATGCTTACAAGGACCAAAAAGTGGATGTAAGCAGAGTTAAGTGGGGAATGGTCCAGTTCAGCAGTAGTTACAGTGACATGAAAGACATGCCACATTCCAGATGGCCACACACAGCTTTCACAGCTTGATATGAAGAGAGTCTCATCTAGCTCATATGCACAAGTTGCTAATGGTAGTATGTTGAAAAATAGTGCTTTGTAGCTGAGAGTTTCCTCAATCAAACATATGTGTGATTATACCCTTATAAATTTCCTTGGCCTATGTTACCCTGGAAATAAACAAATTTACAAAAAAATAAATAAAAAAATAAAAAAATTCATGTCATCCTGTACATGAACTGCAACAAAAGTGTGATGAGTACCTTCCATAAAATACAGTTTATGCTCTGTTTCATTTTTGCACCTAAATAAATAAATAAATAATGATAAATAAATAAAAAATCCACAGGAACAAACACCATCTGTTTGCTAACACTACCTGCCCGTGTTTTCTTTATGCGTGTACATACAGACATAGATATACTGAGGAAATACATATACTTGTGTATGCAGTATGCATGTATGCATGTATATGTATGAACACTGCAAAGTTTAAACACACTGCCATAACAATTTAACTATAAATATATGAAATATAACTTGAAAAATAGCTGTTATTGATTAGACAAATGATATTTGTAAATTAACGTGGTTTATGAATGGTAAACAAACACCTTGTTTGATGGAGAGGTGTCAGCATTACAGAACTTGTGACTGACAAACCAGTTGGCATGACCAGACAAAGACAGGAAGATTAAATGGATTGCAGAACAAACATCCTTGCAGATGTAGAGACAATTCCTTGGAGGAAAAGTTAAGACAGCATCTGGCTTATTTGAAGAGCCTCTAACTGTCACTGTCCAACTTGAAATTCAGTGTTTGGGAAAGAAATAGCAAATTTAATTTCAGAGCTCTGTCAATCCTGAATCTTTCATAAATATATAGGGCACTTGGAAATTAAGGCAGTACGGAAGACCTGGAGCATTTTGCTCCAGGACATTTTGCTACTATTTATAAATTTAGGCAGATAAATTCACAGCAATATGCAAACTAGAATAAATCCTTTTTATATATTTATCCACAGAGACTGTATTGGTTGGATTAACCATTCCTTTAACTTGAAATGGCAATAGTGAAGGAAATTAATAATTAGAGTCTGACAAATAAGTAATCAAGGTCATCACTTGCAAATTATAGTGACCATATCTCAATGCTGTCAGTACTTGTCACTAGATACTATGACACACTTGAATATAAACTGATCTTGACAGCAGAAGAGAGTTCTAGCTAAAATCAACAAGGACAATGGTGACCAGAATAACAATCAGCTTCACACCATCAGTCTTTCATTTGATAAAGCTGAAAATGTGCATAAAAACTCAGCATCCTTAGCTATAGCAGACAACTAAATGTTCTCTGAACTTTTATTTTTTATTTCATTCCCATTGAGTTTTGTTTGCTTGTTTTTGTTTGTTTTATATAACTTGGAGAATTATCTTAACCAGCTCCTTGTATGCTTTATATTTATGTACACATTTGAGGTGTATCAAACAGGAGTAACAGTACTCTTAGATTCACTTAAGTCAAGGACGCTACTGGCATTTATTTCAAAAGGCGCAGCATACATATTTCATATGAATAATTTGAATGTCTTGTCGGTATATATTTTCTGAATAGCTTACATCAAAGGCTTGAGTGTGCATTAATCCTGCCACTAATAACAGTGGAGTGGGACATTTGTGACTCTGCAACTCCTTTTCACTACATTTTCACTTTTCCACTACAGATTTTCTCTCTGTCATTAGGTAGCCAAAATTCTGGTTTTGGCTTTAATTGCCTTGTTACATTTTTTTTTTTTTTTTCCCTGCAGTTTTGTCACATAAAAATAATTCATGTGAGAATGTGACCTGTATATCTTATCTGTTTATATAAGATTGTACACAGCATAGTAACTTTTCAGAGATACAATGTGTTCAGCATCCAGTTATCCAAGTAATGCCAAGTACTGCTAAAGACTGAACCCAGTGAGCTATGGCTCCAAGAGAGTTTTAAGAAAACCTATGTCTTAGTTTCATCTGAGACAAAATTGTTCTATTCAGAATGTCTGGTGTAATGCTATGTTTTGATTCTAGGAGAAAAACAGTGTTGATAATACACAGATGTTTATAGTTAGTGTTAAGCAGTATTGTACAGAGCCAAAGTCATTCCCAGTGAAAGGCACAAGGAGCTGAAAGGGAACAGAATCAGGACATTTGACTGGCCACAGGGACATTCCTTAAGATATTACATCATATGGAAGGAGTTTTTAAGAGGATAGCAGTTCAGCTTATCATCTTTCACTGCTCAAGGAGCTAGCTTGGCATCACCTGGGGGTTGGTGAGCAATTGCTTGTGCATCACTCGTTACATACATTCATATACACATTCCTCACCCAAGTAGGATTATGGGTGAAAAACCAGGTCAGAGTAGGCCAGAAGGAGTACACTGGCCCTACAGACAGATGGTCAGCTTGCAAAGTTCTTAGAAAAACTGCAAATAAACCCTTCCCATTAGCCTTCATAACCTTTCCCATCCTGTCTCAGAGAGCAACTTCTACACCATCTCATAGATATGTATTTTTCATGGACTACAACAGCTGTTATTCATACTGAACTATTTCATAATCTAGTTAGGATGGTTTTATTAACAAGTACATCCTTAGTGAAAACAACAACAACAACAAAAACAAAGAACAAAAAAACCATTATACGTACAATATTTGATATAGGAGTGTCACAAAATATATGTTCAGTTAGATAATTAATCTAGTAAACTATGCATACAATTTATACTCATAAGCATTCATTACACATCCTTCTCATTATTCTCTGGTTCAGGTTGGCAGACACTGGGTGACATATTTTAATAAGTGTGAGCACACAGAGCTGAATATCATTCACACATGGAAGATCTAGACTTCTGAAAAGTTTTGTTTTAATTCAATATAAACACCTAGGTAAATTGTAGATAAATATTTTCAGTTTTTATTGCTTTTGAATTAGAGAATGATGTTTAATCTAATCTTTCAGTAGTATGTTAAACTCCATAGTAGTTCTGGGATTTTCTAGTCAGAAATTTTGTAAATAAATCCTGCTATATGTACTAGTTTCAGTTTTACCGTCATTAAGAGGACACCGCTACTGCCTCTGTTATACTCATGCAAAATACAGTTAAATACTCCAAAACATAGAAGTAACTGCACTTCATAGAAGAAACTGCATGGAATCAGTGCAGTTTCATTAAAGAATTTATGTGCCTGTTAGGCTGAAATTTCTATACCTATGTTGCTGTGAAAGAAAGAAAGAAAGAAAGAAAGAAAGAAAGAAAGAAAGAAAGAAAGAAAGAAAGAAAGAAAGAAAGAAAGAAAGAAAGAAAGAAAGAAAGAAAGAAAGAAAGAAAGAAAGAAAGAAAGAAAGAAAGAAAGAAAGAAAGAAAGAAAGAAAGAAAGAAAGAAAGAAAGAAAGAAAGAAAGAAAGAAAGAAAGAAAGAAAGAAAGAAAGAAATAGGTTTTTCTTCCTTCTGATGAAGAAGGATATGAACAAATTCAAATGCATCAATACGTGACTGTTCTGAATTTCAACAGCATAAAAATGCGTGCATAGTATTTTCTGTAACCTAAGTGTATAACACCTATCTAACTAGCACACAATTTTAACTAAATCTAAGATGAATGTCTGAAATGACAAATAATGCACCTCTAATGGATTCTGTACTTTGAGAATATGCTGCAACTAACTTTACAGTTGTAAGCATATTACTTGTGATTCATGCCAGAGTAGAAAAAATTTCCAATAGTGCTTGGTGAATAACTTTTACTGAGTTATGTAATTCCTATCATTCCTGGGACAAATCCCTCTGCCAATAATATTACTTGAATAGTATCTTAAATTTAGTTAGTACATATACTGATACACACACACACATATATATATGTATATATACATATATATACATTTTTCCTCCTGAATATTGAACAGATATAATATAGTACCTAAGAAACTGGGACTAATTTTCTTCATCCTCACCCAGCCTATGGCATAATGTTCTAGATGCAGGTAGCACATACTGCATTAGATATTTTGTTTTTTTCTTTTGTACACATGGAATCTTAACTTTTGTTTCTCATCAGACTACACTAGGAGAATAAATAAATCAAGAGCAAGCGCATATGCCAGGAAAACAGCAATATATAGAATCACAGAATTGTAGAATGGCCTGAATTGAAAATGGCCACGATGATCATGTAGTTTCAAACCCCTGCTATGTGCAGGGTCACCAACCGCCAGACCAGGCTTCCCAGAGCCACATCCAGCCTGGCCTTGAATACCTCCAGCTATGGGGCATCCATAGCCTCCTTGGGCAACCTGTTCCAGTGCATCACCACCCTCTGTGTGAAATACAAGCATATGTGTAAAGAGGAGAAAACCTTCCATGTTTAAAGCTATAATCTGGGGAGTAACATATGCTAGATGAAAAGTTACCAGGTTGGCTACATTCTCTGCTATCTACTCTTCATGTATGTTCAGGCTATATGCTAGCTTTCAGGGGAAGACAAACTTTAATGCACTTACCTGATTTTATTGGTAGATATTTTGTACTTTTTTTTTTTTTTTTTTTTTTTTTTTTTTTCCCTGAATGTTTTATACTTCTAATGGTTTATTTTCAAACAACTTTCCAGCTTCCAGAAGGTTACTTTGTCAAGACTCCCTGCTTCTTCAGTGTTGATAATTAGTGTTCTTGAATGACCTTTTAAATAGTCAACTTCTGACTCTCACTTTGGTGTCTTCCAAGGTCAATGCATTTCAGTTGTGTTAAATTGGTAGGGGAGAATTTGTTCCTAGATTTGGATTTGTAGACAAAAGGTGAGGAAAAACATGAGGTCCAATCCCAATTAGATGATTGTTTGCTATTATTTTTCTTCCTTACAACCTCTGCCTTTAACATCGGTCACTCGAACAACTCTTTCTGGTTTTATTACCCCATTGTTCTTTGCTTTTATAGTGCAAATGAAAATTCGGGAATGGAAAGGAACCAATGCTGGCTAACATACATCTTTTGAACACCTTTCTGAAGAAAACAAGAAAGATAAAAGATAGGAGAAAAAAAAAAAAAAAAAAAAAGGAAAGGAAAGGATAAATATGTGAAATAAATAAATAAATATTGAAATTCTTAGGAAAAGGCAACAGCAATGGGTAATGTCCAAAAGGATTTTATAGGAAAACATATGATGGATGAACACCATTACAGAGTATAAATTAATTAATGGAGCCCAGCCTGCAATACAATGCTGATTTTTCATGTACAGGGTTTCAAGAACTTTGAAATTATAAATATGTAAAATAGAACAACATGAAATAGACTTTTTAGAATAGACTATGAAATAACTTCCATTTTACTTTTCCAGTTGTATATCCCCAATTTGCAGTTTGGCTCACTGTCCTGGCTTTATCACTATTCCATATCATGACATCACTTGGCAAGCTGTTTAGTGCTGGGTAGCTGCACTTCCTACATCAGCTTCTAGCTGATCATGGGGGCAGGGCTGTATGGATGGGAGAGCCTCAGTAAACAGAGCTGCCCCATGTCAGAGCAGAGTTCCAGATGCTCCAACAGGGATCTGCCTCTGCTAGAGCTGAGCCATGAGCAACACTGGGTATGCTCTAGGAAAGCAGGCTGAAGAGGGGGAAACACTACTGAGCGCCAGCAGCTGGGAGTGAGAAATGGGAGAGATGAAGCCCTGTAGGCACAGAGGTCAGAGCAGAAGTTACCTGCAGCCTAGCAGAGCTCCACAGAGGACCAAGCCATCCCCCTGCAGTCCATCAGCACCACACAGAGCAGGTCTCCCCATTCAGCCATGGAGGAGCCCAGGGTACAGCAGCAGGTGAGGACCAAAGGAGTGTCAGCCCATGGATGCACCCACAGGAGAAGTACTGGGCCAGAGTTCAAATAGAGTCACACACAAATAAACAAAGCTCACTTTTCTTTGAACAGTGACTTATATTTGCTGTCACAGACTAAAGAACTGGAGCTGAGAATGTAAGAAAAAGATATGTAAGACCTTTGATCACTTCTTTGCCTTACTTCTGAATAACAACGATTTCCTCCACAGGATGAAGATTATACGCTACAGAGCTGTTGTAAGGTCTGCAGCGTCTGGTGACACAAGAAACCGACACTGAATCAGAGAAAGACTGGAAGGTAAAGTCCACAGAGTATGAAAAATGAGTAAACACACGATTATTATTATTTGTCTCCTTACAGTCTAGAAAAGTATCCTTGCCACACCGTTCTAAACTGTAAGGAGCTCCCTAGTCTGTCTAAAGGCAAAACAGTCTTAGCTAAAGGCTTTTATGCTGGGAATGCTGTCCACAAAGGCCACATTTATAAAGGAACAGAGATCCCCGTGCCATTCAATATAATATACAATATAATCAGTGTGATTTTTTCATACGTTCTTCTCCGCTGTTCATTGCCAATCTAGCATGGAATAAAAATTCAGCAAAATGAAAGTCATAGAAAATTAAAATTTAAAACTTATGGCATGAGCAGAAAGGCACTGAAGACACAGAATCTAGAAATGAGACTTCTGTCTGTGTCTGCCTCACAGATTTCTGTGACTTCGCAAATTTCTCATCAATCTTATCCCCAATTCTGCAGATTAATAACTTCTATGAACATGGGAATTCCAGTTATAAAATCTCACTGCACTTCTTTCTAATATACTTTTACATTATTTATGTAACCCATCCTTAATTTAATTTTAATATCCATTACTAACAGGCCCAATTATGAATCTGGGAGAAAAAAATACATCTTGTGCTGTCATTTATTTTGTTGTAAATCAGTAGCCTACATCTTTCCATTATTTATGGATACAGTCTCTATTTTGTATTAATATTTTGTATTAGGAATTCACTTAGAGAATTCTCATATTCAGTGAAAAGCCCATTTACTGAAACATCACAGAGAAGACAAAAAGTTTTAAAAAGCACCCTTGGAGGTATTGAGTCTAATTAAAAATGAACAGCCTTAAGGAGAAGAAAGCAAAACAAAACAAAAAAACATAGTATTTCATAAAAAATGTCTTATATGGATCTGTAATATATTGATGTTCAAGTGACAAATCTATGTCATTGCCATTATGAGTTATAAAGACTTCCTCATGTTACAGTAAAAAGATTATGTATCAAGTAATTACATATATAATAGTCATCTGGGTTTTTATCTGACAATTACCTGCTTTGGACTTAATTTATTCACACTGAAGTGAAAGCATCAGAATATCAGATCTACTTGTTTTCAGTACCTAAATATGTAAGATGCTTTTGCATTAAAATCCTGACTGACTCAAAAATCTGATCTTTTCATTTGTCTTCTAAAACACAGTTTCAAAATTTGTTTTTCCATAGGAAAATAAATACTCATATACATATACTAATATATTTTGTAATGTTGCTCTTTGTGTTCAGCACTGTTTAAAATTTGTCTTTTAAACTATTGTTGATATAAATCAATTTTAGAACTCTGTTCTTCCAAACTCCTTTTCTTTCCCAAATAACTTTGCTGCTTCTATTGCAGGTTGCAGATTGCATTAAAAGGAAAAAATAGTAATGAGAATTAGGCAAACAGACTGCTTATTTTTGCACAGATATGCATTCTTATTTGAAAGAAAGAAAAAAAAAGCTATATTTTCAGAACTGCAGATATCAAAGAAAGATTTTTTTATTAGTACTCTTTTTTCTTTATAATTTATTTTTGTCTTATGCCTAGATATTGTGCAGAGTTTATCTGATCTGTTTAATTTGTATGCTACATTTATTATGCGAAACAGCATGGATACTAGTGGTCCTTTGTCTGAACCCTCTTGTAATGTTCCTTTATTTACCATAGATGTACATATTAAAAAATAAAATTCCTTTCTCCAGAATTTGCATACACATGAAAACACTCATTGCACTAATTGGAAGTCTTATTTCAGCTTCATTTTTCAGATCAGCTTTTCTTGTAGTGCCTACTCTTAAGGAAAGGTGCTATAATGTCCACCTATAATGTCTGGCCATATTTAAAGATGTATTCTCGATTAAGGACACCCACTAAGCAATAAAGTGTGAGCTGACTCTGTGAGCAAAAGACAACAAGAACATGAGGTTAATCACAAATATAGTCCTTGTGCCTAATGAAGTCTAAAACTTTATAAGAGAAATCTGAGATATACTTGAAATACCATAAGGAAAGGTCAAACTGATATTTCTGTGATAGCACAAATACATCCTAAATGCCATGGAAATGGCAATAACATGGTATGTGTATTAGGAAATAAAGCAAGAATTATCAATCATTTACCCAAACTTAATAGAGGAAGGTGCAAAAGAAGGATTTTATAATGTCTGTATTACCCATGAAAAGAATTACTAATGAAAATAAAACCTCAGCTTTCTCGAGTTTCTGGTGGTGTGGGAGAAAGCAGTCATAGTAAAGCTTAAGTAATTATAAGCCATCTGGAATATGCTGTGATGATGCAGCCATGGAAATCTGATGTCTACATTTATGGTGTGGAAAAGTGGAATATCTGTAGATTAAGGAAGGACTAAAACAGACTCACTTGAGCTTCTTTATGTTCTTGCCATTGAATCAAACACTCTCATTTACCGAACTAATTTGCAGTTTTTCTAATTCCTCATCAGATCCTCGTTACCAGTTGTCAAAACAAAGTAGGCTTTACGGCTGAGACAAAAGGAAAAAAAAATACAAAATAGTGTGCTAAAAGGCAGCCCTTTGGTAATAATTTAAAAGTGAAATAAAAGAAATGCCACTTTACCTTCTCTTCTATTAGAAAATTTAAATGTTTGAACTTCCTGGCTTTCTCCCATTCCTTGAGGTGATCGGACAAGTTCCTGAGATCAACAGACTGGACCCAGGGTGATGACTATCTCTCTTGCTCTCTACAGAGACTCCTTGCTTATATTTCCTATCTTTCCTATAGCCCATCTTCCCTTACCCACCTCCCTGGCTAGGACTTGTAATAAACTGGTTGGACCTACATTTAAACTGTTGTTTCTTAATCCCATGCTGGGTATACATATATCAAAGAATCTCCCCTCCCTCCTACAAATTGGAGTGAGACAAATGGTTAAATACCTTCACAGTTTAAAATACGAATTTTCTTCTTGAGTTTTATAAAGCAACTTCAAAACCACTTTTATTTTATTCTTTTGTATGATAGATTACAGTTCTATCTAATACCAGAAGTCTTCATAAGTAAGTAATTACAAACTGTGATCAAACTTCTAGATGGAACATTTAGTGAATTCAAGGCCCACTCATAGGAATTGTGATATCTCACTAAATAAGCTAGATGCATGTTCAGTTCAAAGAGATAGGAAAAGACACAAGTCAGAACCAGAAAATAACCATTTTACATGCATTCAGGAAGTGAAGAAGACTGCAGAAAAAAAAAGAAAAATACAAGTGGATTTTATTGGAGAACTGTGAAATTTGTTACCAGGTAGCTAAACAGAAGAGAAGACAGTCATGGACACTATGACAAACCTGGCAGGTTTTTTTTTGTTGTTTTTTTTTGTTTTTGTTTTTGTTTTTTTTTTTTTGTTGTTGTTGTTGATATAAACAGTTCTTTGTATATAAAACCCCAAGGTTTCATAATTTTCATTCTGAGGAAAGCCGTAGATTATCAGTTATACTATCAATCTGGATACATTTATGGTGAAAATCATGTTTCCATCTATTTCTACAAAGGGAGAACATGGAAAACAGGAATGTAATACAGATACAGGAAAAAAAATTCCATTTCTTTTAGTAGCGTTTGTAGAACACACAAATTATTTTTTCTTTTATAACTGATGGAAATTATAGTGATATTCTCATGTGAATTTTGTACAGTTTTAGCTGATACTCAATTTTACTTTTTCATTATAGGTAGGCTAAAGAGGAAAAACCTCCAGGATTACGAAGGGAAACATCACTACAGAGAAAATCTGGTGTTGGGTTTGCAACTGCAGGACACAAAAAATAGTTCAAATATGGAGCCTGCTTTGAAAAACGATTTAGGAAAGGATAAGACAAACACATATGGAATCTATAATTAAAAGAAAAAAAAGCAATAAATATTTGATAGGTAAGGAGAGAAAGGCATATTTAATTAAAACCCTGCATCACACAGAAATTTAAGGAAGACTCTGCTAATACCTCTCACAATAGAGAAACAAATGAATAACATGCTTTTTGATGTTTTGAATGATGTTATACCTTGGATTCAGACTTGTTTTTCTCTTTCATCTGTGGAGAAGGAGCAGTGTGCCATTCTATTCTGACATTTTAGTCTGTCCCCTTCTCCTTTGATCCAGACTTAGTCAATCTGAAGGGGAAGACATTTAGCCTGCTCATCTGTTTTATTGCTGAGAAATTCTAAAATATCTACAGGAGTTCGAGCAAGAAATTCATTCCCAATTTTCAAACACGATCATCATTACAATATGGAATAGGGCACATTAGCTACAAAACAAGAGTAGTGCACTACTCAGAAATAATTTGTTGCCCACTTGAAAATGAAAGGATGGCAGTGAATCAAACTACCTTTTTTCTGAAAAGATTTTTTTAATATCTCATGTTCTTAAGTAAAGCTTCAAATTTTGTCTGGATAATAATATAGAAGAGAGATCCAGTGGTAGTGGTAACTTAATACACAAACAATAAATCTCCTAAATGAGAACGTGGAGTGTTAGCAGAGGAAATAGGTGTCAGACATTTACATTCTTACTTTTATTTTTTTCCTATGTATTTGTTGTCACTTTCAGAAATTAGATTCTTTGTTAATCTATCTTTAGAAAAAGCTCAGTTATTAGACAGAGTTGAATACAAAAAGATTGTACATAGCCTTCCCCCTCAACATCCCCCCCATCTATTGAGTTCTGGTTTTACTGTCTTTGGAATTAAAGCATTTTATCTGCCACCTATATCGCTCTTGCTGAAAATTACAATAAGGTATTTTTTTCTCTCTCTCACTTTCCAATCTGTTTTACGTCTTTCTTAAAGTATTTGACCCAAAAAGTGGTTATCAAACTCTCCATATGGATTTCTCAGTTTCAAAATGAGTGGGATAGCTACATCAAGCCTTATTTATAACATTTTTACCTAAAATATTTCAAAATTCTATCTACCCTTTTTAAAAGCATCAGATTGCTGGCACCTGTTCTATTTGTGGCTGATTATAGTTTCAGATTTTTTTTTTTTTTCCTTGCACTACTGCTTCTTAGCTATTTAAACATTTTATACTAGTACTTTAGGTCTTTTCTTTCCTAAATGTAGAACAAAATTACCTTCATTGAATTTTTTTTTTTTTTTTTTGTAGTGTTATAAGACACAATACTGTCTTCCAGCATCCTTGTGACTCTTCCCGAGGTAACACTGCATAGAGATTAAAGAGGCATACTATGTATCCCATCATCCAAGCCATTAATGAAATTATTGAACAGTGCTCATGAAAAGTCTCAGTGAGACCTTGCTTAAGGTACTTTCTCAGTTTGACATTGAGTTATTGGTGCATAGTCTTTAATAAAGTCTAAAATTTATTTCTAATTTTTTCTAGAGCATGTATTCTCAGCTTGCTCTTTAGAATAACCAAGTAGTTTGTCTCAAAAGCTGTGTCAAGATATATCACATCTAATGCTTACGTCTCATCCCCAAGGCTGGCAACTCTGTGAATAAGAAAAATTTATATTGTGACATAATTTTCTACATATCCATTTTGAATTCTATTATAAATTCACTATTAAAAAAAATACATGTTCTGGTATCTTTTCCTCATGCTGAAAATAATCTACTCATTTATTCTTTTTTGGTACACCTATTTTTCCTAAAATTGTTCTACATTGTGTGATCCTGTATATTCTGCATTCATTCTTGAAATTGTTAACAAGTCTAGCTGTTTCTGGTAGTTCCTTATGATCTTTAAATTGAATTTAAACTATTCACACTGATTTATAATATTCAGATTAATTACATATTTCATTTACTAATTTCTCAGCTGTGTCTTTATTATTTTGTTTTTCTTTTATTCTGAACCTTGGTAGCTAATATGTGAACTAATGATTCATAATAGATATGATTGAATCAATTGCACCTTTCTCATTAAGCAATAAATCTAAGTTTTCACTTTATCCTTCTTTGTAATGATAGATAGAATATATATAGAAACTTCAGTTGCAACTATTTACGTCCCTAACTTGACTTTAAGTGTTACATACCTCAGCTCTTACATAGTGTCATGGTTTTGTAATTTTGTAATTTTGCTATCAGTATTCCACCTCATAACATCATGTAAAGCATGGATACTTCTATTGAATGTGCAGTCCACAGAAGAAGACTACATATCCCAAAGAACAACACGGATAGTGATAAGTCAATGGGACCAGGACTCTATATAACCTTGTTCCCAGGCTGGAGTGCCCTCCTTCTTCTCTCGAGCTTCTCGGAGAGTGGGAAGCGTTCCAGCTGTGTTGCCTAGAGTTCACAGTAGGCCTCTCGGTTTTCGGGGACTCTCTCTCTCTGTTTTGTTCGATTTGTTAGCCTCAATTATATTATATTGTGTTATCTTGTATTTTGATATCATATTTAGTAAAATAAGTTTTCCCTCCTTAGATTGCCACTGTTTTTATCCCATTCCCCTTTTATCCCTCATTTCCGGGCCCCTGGGGGGAGGGGGGGGGGCGGGCCCTACGGGGTGTCTTCCCTTGTCACGGGCATAGGTAAATCTAAGTAACCTGTGACACATAGTTAAGTAAATAACCTGAAGCTGAAGCCTAGTCAACATATTCTACCTTGTGCAATCAGGACTGTAGCTGAGCCAGCACCTTAAAGTTGTTTGCCCATTTGAACAGTTATTTGTTCTTCCAACGCAGCTGATCCAATCCTTTTCCCTTTTCTGGAGCATATTCATTCATGGATTAGAGTTACCTCAAGGTTATTGCATTACTATACAACAACATAAAAAGTAATAATTATGTATATATATGTGTGTGTATGTATATATATAAATTATATGCACAATGATGTAATCATTCACTGAAAAGAAACAAGATGATCAAGATATATCCAACATATTCCTACAAATCTCAGGAAAATCAATAAATAAATCAATCCAGCCTATAATGCCAGTGATAACTTAAGATCATTCAAGTTTTTATTAATATAAAGAGTAATTCTGGTGACTCTCAGATAAACTGTACCATTTATATAGTCATGATTTTTACAAAGCTTTTTTTCCTGTAGGATTCCTCCAGATAGAGATTGATACTATTTCAGCAATAGCTCTCCAGTAAAGATGGCATGAAGCCACAGTGGAAAAATGATCTTTTATTTGAATACCATCTTAATCTAGGTCCAGGAATAGTAATGTTTGCCAAAACCTATAGATTATGAACTAGTTGACTACTTCCCATTGCAAAGGAATTGTTTTCTACGTAATGATTATTTACAGAATACTAGTTAGTATTATTTGACACACTGTTACACCTCAGACAGTTCATTGTTTCTTTAATGCATAACAGCTCGCCTGCTTTGTCTGTTTCCAACCAGTTGTAAATGCAGGTGTTAATTGAAAGCTAATCTGAAAATACATTATGCATTTTATCCCACCAGCCGCGAAGAAAAATAATTTACACATGTATGTATGTTCTCTTTTAATAACTAGGCAGCATGGAAGTGCCTTGGTTTCAGCTGGTTCAGAGTTTATTTTCTTTGTATTTTATTTATTACAACATAGTAATGAGTGTAAGAATAGCTACAGTTAAACTGTGTGTCTTTTATTATTGTGCTTTCAGTTCAGTCATACACACAACTTGACGGATAAACTCTTGTGGCAGTATTACAATTTTATTTATTTTTTTCTTTTTTTGCCTAAAGAGAATCTGAAAGTGAGAAGAAAAACATCAAACTCAGCTCTTCCTTTACCTCAATAGGCATCACCTATATTTAAGATTAAGCATGAACCCAGACTTCAAACATGAAAGATATTACAAACCATAGATTTGCTTGAATGAACTATTGTTACATCAATAGCAAAGCTCAGTGCTCAGAAGAACAAATCTAAGCTAGATGCAAAGAAGTCCGAGCTCCATCAGCTTCTACTAGTTCAATCAAATGATATTTGAAGGATGCTTAACATTCCTGAAATTTAGTCTCATGATAATTTGATATCGAATTCAGATATTTCACTTTCTGGAAGAAGAACTGACAATACAATGAATCATAATTTTTCCACATCCAACCTAACACCCGAGGCAGTGGAATACACTACTAATCTTGAATGCTGTAAGATAAAGAAAGACAAGTGGAAATACAAATAGTACTGGGGAAAAATAGTTACAGCTAATCAAAACAATATCAATTGTAATGAATTCCTCAAAGCTCACTCTAAAATGGTTTTGCAAACCAAAAGAGCCTTCCTTCAACTAAAGCAGCCAAATTCAAGCCATGTGAGCTATGGAGGTGTTTTGCTTCATTGATCCTGACTGTCTACAGTCTGCAACAGAACAGAGGACTGAATGCAATGGGAATCTTTATCTTTTTCAACATCATGAATCCGTTCTATTTAGAACCCCTGAAGCAACAACTCACCTGCATTTCCAGCGCTCAGAACATTCATGAATCAGGATATATTGAAAACTTGCAGGATTCACAGCTTAGAAGATATAAGCCTCATTCAGAGATCTTTCTGGTTATTAAAAGAGTGGCATGAATAAGTAGAGACATTCCTGCTCAGAATATAAGATACAAGTTTCTTTAAGGACGCAACTGGCCTAATGAAAAGAAAGATGCTCATTGTAAGGCAACCATGGAAACTAGCCCAGAATCAAGCTTCCAATTTCTTAAAAGCTTACACAGTGTTAAGCTAGATCTAAGGTGTTAAACTATATATCAATGTAATTAAGACTAATTTTCCACCTGAAATGTAATCTAGATTTGCATTAGGATAAAACATTTAAACTAATTCAGTAGCACTTATTTTTTGTCATCCAAGTGTTATGCAGAGCAGTTCTTAAGCAACAAATTATCTGTTGTACTCAACATTTTTCAGCTGCCTGAGGTCTGCTCCAGAAGTAATGCCTCCCATTTTAATGTCAGTACACAATGTAAGGGCAGATTTTGGTGTTACTGCAGTAGAGGTTGAACCTTCCCACCAATATTCTAGTATATTTTGTTGTTGTGTGAAGGATGGCAGCAGAGGGACAGTATGACAAAACGATGTCTGACACAGAAGCGAGTATAAAACAAAGATATGTCATTGAGTTCCCCTATGCAGAATAAATGGCATCCATTCATTGATGTTTACTGAACATTTATGAGGATCAAACAGTGAACGTGAGCATAATAAGGCAATGAGTGCTGCATTTCATCAGTGGTAACAGTAGGTCAGATTTTTACTAGCATGGAATGCAGGCTCTTGGTAATCACTGCCAAGAATGGATAACTAATAGTGGTGACTATGATAAGACTATGATAAGAAAAAGCATTTCATAGCTGAAAATTTTCTCTATCAAATAGTATTATTATTCTATTTTTAACTCTTATTTTCATTGAAGCTTACATGAAACATTATTTTCAGAGCAATCTATGAATTTGAAGTTTTTTCATATGAATGATGATTTGGAGACCTTAGTCTGGATGGAAACACAGCAGAACATTTCTCCAAAAGCATGGGCTGCAACAGATTTCTGAAGCCTACTCTCATATTGCCATACAAACCAGAGCATCCAATCAAACTTTATTTTGTCTTATTTTCACCTTCAACTACAACTGTTATTTGGGCTACACACAATCAAATGACCTATGGCACTGAAATAAAGACAGGGCTGATAATGACATTTTCTAAAATAACAGGAACTTTCAAATAAAATATTAATAATCCTAGAAAACACTGCTTTCAAGATCTGTCAACAATTTAAAAATATTCAGTTTAAGAACACCTTGAAGACAAAGGGAATGTTACAGCACTTATTTCTATTTCTTTCCAATACATTTCATTAATGTTTTATAGAAAAAAAAAGTCAAGAAAAACAACAATGAAATCCATTGTAAGAGCTGAACATGCTTGACTGATAGTAACAACATGACACAGATAGTAATTTTAACAACCGTAAGACCAGAAGACCTCAATTCCTGTAGAATTAATATATTTAATATATTAAATATTTAACTATAACTGAATAAATATATTTATTCAGTTATACCAATGTCTGGTAGCTGTGACAGAGATTATTATTTAATTAAACCTATTAGAGCTATTCCAACAGATTCAAATTGGACATTATGAAACATTCCTATTGCCAACGCTGAAATTTTCCGTTTCCTTTACAAAATTCAACTGCTTGTTTTTGTACACTGAGAAAGTACTTGTTCTACATGGAATTCCCACTTACCAGGCTATCTTCATCTGTTTCTTTAATTATACTGGTAGACATAAAGAACATGACTAAGAAATGTGCAACCAACAAAGCTATTAGGCATATTTCTAATAAGAATCTTTAGAGGGTTACAGGTAATTCTATCTTTCTCCTAACTTTTTCCTTCACTCTATATTTATGCATTTTGCACCCAGCATATGGTTATTTCACCTAGATAATGTGTTCCTAATGATTTTAACACTAAAATGTCAAAGTCATATAAAAGTTAACAAACATGATGTGCGTTCCCTTATTTACAGGAGCAGTTAATCTGTCATAATGTAAAATGTGATTATTTGTTACTCTTTTGTTCAGCACTCATTTGAAAAGTGTTATATTTTGCAGAATGAAATTTGAGTTATTCTCGGATTTTGGGCTTGAATATTTATATTGAATGTCCGTGGGAGATCTTAATGCAGGTGTCACTGGATGCAAAATATACCAGAAATTGCTGCACAAAAAATTGAGCCCAGGCTCTCATATTAGGTACTAATCAAAGTAAAAATGGCTCAGAAAATTATTAATCATTTTTTTCCTCATTGTGAAATAACAGCTGTAGGGTATGACACAAACATGTAGTTGGCTCAGAACAGATTTTGGACAACCCAAGCAAGGTGTTAATCACAATGTGTTAATGAGGAAGGAAATGCTTACCCTCTTCCGAAGATAAGGGCTCACTAGAAAACTCCCAAAAGGAAGCAGTCACTAATTAGAGAAGCTTATCTTTTGGCTGCCAGCCCTTAAATGAGGTTAGGGAGGGGCAAACCCTGGACCCACCACTTCTGATCACCCATATGAAACTTCCACTGTGCTCCCAGGGATGGCCATGCCCCTTCACCAGGAGCAAAAACACTGGTTCAGGCCACAACCTAACAGTTCCCATACAGCTTAAAAAACAAGAAAACTATGGGTTCTGAACCCTTCTTATTCTTCCACTTCTGTCTGCTCTTATCTTCAAAGTCTACAAGTCTATGGTTTGGACAGTGAACTTCTGTGCAAAGAAAAAAAATAATAATAAAAAAGTCTGTGTAGTGAGAGGGTTGAAAAGATGGGTTGTAAGAAACTGAAACCTGAAAGAATAACTTTAAACTATCACAGTTAGCCATTATGTTATTATTTTAAGGAAATCTTTTTACCACTACCTTCTGATGTAGTTTCATCAGTAGAAGGAAATAGTGCCAGCTGGTACTTGACAATATATGCAAGAACCAGATTGAGAATAAAAACATTACTTTCTAGTCAAGATCTGTTTATAAATTCTAGTTACCTATGCAATTGTCAGTTACTATTTATCTTGCATCCTGTTCTGAACAAGGTGACTTTTCACATGCACAGCTTGGAACACAAGCATCTAAAATGCACCACCAGGCAAAGTGCACCCTCAACAAGTCTGCAGATGACACTGAGCTGAGCAGTGCAGCTGATACATTGGAGGGAAGGGATGCCAACCAGAGGGACCTGGACAGGCTGGAGAAGTGAGACCCATGTGAACTTAATGAGGTTCAACAAGTCCAAGTACAAGGTGTACAAGGCTGGGCCAGTCCCAGATGTTTGTACAGACGGGTCAAAGAAGAACAGCCTTGTGAAGAAGGACTTGGGGATCCTGGTGGATGGGAAGCTGGACATGAGCCAGCAGTGTGCACATGCAGCCTGGAAGGCCAACTGTGTTCTGGGCAGCATTAAAAAAAGGGGTGGCCAGCAGGGAGAGAGAGGTGATTGTCCCCCTCTACTTGGCTCTTGGGAGGCCCCATCTGCAGTACTGCATCTAGGCCTGGGGCCCCCAGCACAAGAAGGATGTGGAACACTTGGAACAGGTCCAGAGGAAGGCCAATAAGATGATAGAGGGCTGAAGAACTCCTCCTATAAGGAATGGTTGAGGGAACTGGGCTTGTTTTGCTTGGAGAAGACTCCAGGGAGACCTCATTGTGGCTGTCCAGAACTCAAAGGGAGCATATCAACAAGAGGGGGAACAGCTGTTCACAAGGGTGGATAGTAATAGGACAAAGGGGAATGGTTTCAAACTGAAATGGGGAGGTTTAGGTTAGATATTAGAAAGAAGTGGTTTGGTTTTTTTTTGTTTGTTTGTTTTTTGTTGTTGTTGTTGGTTGGTTGGGTTTTTTTCCTCCATTCAGAGAGTGGTAACGCACTGGAAGAGGTTGCGGATGCCCTCATCCCTGGAGGCATTCAAGGCCAGGCTGGATGTGGCTCTGGACTGCCTGGTCTGGTGGTTGGCAACCCTGCCTGTGGCATGGGCATTGAAACTGGATCTTTGAGGTCCTTTTCAACCCAGGAAAGTTTCTGGAATAAAAGTACAGTATCTAATTTATATACAGAGAACAAGGTTTTCAAAGCTTTTAAAACTTCTCCTCTACAAACTTTAGACCACATTACAAAGTTTCTTTTTTCCTCAGAGAAATCATGCATGTCTTAAAATCAATACCAAATAGGAGTTCACTTAACTATACTGTTGAGAACCATCACGGATGAATTAAAGATTATCTGGTTTTGCACCTAAAATGATTTAAAATCTGAAAGAATAAAAATTTGTATCAAATCAATTGGAAATAAATGTGCCAAATTAAATATAAATAATGTGCAGATTTCCTCTGATGAAACTTAAAAGTCTCTAAATTGATAGTCAGTACTTATGGTTATCTGAACCCCTTTTGCACTGTGTATCTGGGAAAATCACACTCAGAGTTCCAGTATACCAATATACCAGAGCTCCAGAGACTAATATACAAGAGAAGGGAGAAAAGACTTCCATAAAAGAAGCTACAATGCCGTTCAGAAAATCATAATAAATGAAATAGCCTGAGTAAGACTCAACTTTACAGACTATACGGTTGACAGGTAAATACAGGTTAAACCAGATGTTTCATACGAAAGGTTATCACAATAGAAAACTAAAGGGAAAATGCTCACCGATGTTGAAAGTTCACAGTAAACTCCACAAAGGAGCAATCTCCACAGAAATAAATGCTACTTTAGTGGTAGTCAGACCTTAAATGAGATCTGGGAAAGGTGCAGCCAAGCTCCAGCCCTTCTAGTAGAACAGCAGAATTACCTTCACCTGTGCTCCGGCAACTGAATCATTGATTGCCTAAGGTGGTTAATCAAAGGTCCAGGCTATGATCAAGAGTTTCCCATATACAGACAATGTCTGAAAAATTAAAAAGAACATAAGAGAGGAAAATACAGCTGTGAAGACAAATAGTTTGTGGAACTCTGAACAGTCCAAGAAGAACTATTAGAATGCTGACAAAATTTCACTTCTTAACTAGAAATACTTAAAAGTCCTTTAAGAATGTGAATAATGCCTAGAGAAGAGAAGAGAAGAGAAGAGAAGAGAAGAGAAGAGAAGAGAAGAGAAGAGAAGAGAAGAGAAGGTTGCGGGGTGACCTCATTGCAGCCTTTCAGTACCTGAAGGGAACTTACTCCCAGGAAGGGAGCAAACTCTTCGAAAGGGCTGATAATAGCAGGACTAGGGGAAATGGTTTTAAGTTGAAGGAGGGAAGATTTAGGTTGGATGTTAGGGGAAAGTTCTTTACTAGAAGAGTGGTCAGGTCCTGGAACAGGCTGCCCAGTGAGGTTGTGGATGCCCCGTCCTTGGAGGTGTTCAAGGCCAGGTTGGACGGGGCCCTGGGCAACCTGATCTAGTAAAGGTGTATGTTTGGTGGCCCTGCTAGGCAGGGGGGTTGGAATTACATGATCCTTGAGGTCCCTTCCAACCCGGGTAATTCTGTGATTCTGTGATTCTGTAATGCCATCTTCATTCAAATATATATGATAATCAGCCAGTGTAATTACATCAGTAAGCGCTTGAAGTAAGCTTCAGACCTGCCCTTACAATAGCATCCTGTAACACTATAAAATGATAGAAAACACATCAATGACCATAAGGTAGCAGAGGCCCAGGCTGCAGCCAGAGAAGATAAGTACAGCAGCAATGGATGCAAAAACCAAAACAAACAAATGAACAAAACCAAACAGCTGCTCACCTTCAAAAGGACTGAGGTATACAGGGATCTGCAGCAAAACACCCTTGCTTCCACTGCAAACCTTTAAATGAGGTCTGGGAAGGTGTGGATCCTGGCTCCACCCCTTCCAGTCACTCTGCTCCATTGAATGCACCTGAAGTCCTTTAGGTTGGCCCAGCCTTCCCAGCAGGTGCTCAGTCACTTGTTTCAAGCTGTGACTTAGCATTTCCACTACACATCCCATGAGTGTATTTCCATTGGTTTGAAACCTAAAGTATTATAGGCAATATAAAGATAATACACTGTTAATACATTAATTTAAATGTTAGAAAACACACTATTTTACTTTGTTTCTGTTTCTTCAGAAAATACTAATGAAAAAGCATTATACATTATAGTAACTTAGTACTGAATGGGAGGTAAAGACAGGAGCAGTACCATTGTCCATTGTGTACTTTTTAATAGGTATGTTCTTACAACCTTTCAACTTTAAAAGTTTTTAGAATAATCTGGAATCAGTTGTTAGAACAGAAAATTTGCCAGATCATAGAGAATCATAGAATTGCTCAGGTTGGAAAACAACTTAAGGATCTTAAGGATCATCGACTCTAACCACAATCTAACCATACTACCCTAAATCTAACAACTCTCCGCTAAATCATGTCCCTGAGCACCACATCCAAATGGTTTTTAAACACATCCAGGGATGGCAACTCAACCACCTCCCTCAGGAGAATGGGATTTCTGCCCTTAAAAACAACAAAGGAGTCTTAATCGTTAATTATTATCAAACATAGTATACTTAATGTACATACTTGTAAATTGACTGGGGTGTTGTGGAACTGTGGGATCAGCAAAAAGGAAGCTATTCCTGCACTGTTGAGAGATTGGCTGAGAGATGAGGAAACACTCTCTTGTGTTGTTTATATTATAGATGCAAAACCCTGAAACAGATGGGTGGGGGCAACAGTTTAAATTCCTGAAGCAAAATTAAGCAGAACTGATCTGTCAGTGACATTGTCTGTTTAATTACTATGGACCTTTTTTCATTTCTCTGTTTCTTACAAGGGAGTTTATCTGAGACACAAAGTCATTTGTCACTGCTACAAAGAGTTGCTTGTATTTCTTACTACAGCACTTCACTGAAACATCTTGATCTTAGACATGCACGAGTTCAAATTCTAAAATTAGTTGCTGGAATAAACAATCAAAACAGAGTTACCTTATCATCTGTTTTGTGATCATAGTATAACATGAAGACATCTTTATTATCTTTGGAAGAACAGGAAGTCTTTTGATCAGTGCTCGGGGTAAAAGAACATTTCAAAATATGGGAATGACAAGGTCTCTTGTGCTGAACTTACTGAGCTACCCATTGGATAATAAGAGGAAACATTATTTCTGAGGGTCTTCCTACAGTGTGAAACTAGATTAGATGCAGTAAGGGACAGGGTGGGATGGTAAAGCTTTTTAGGCTCATAAGGCAGCCTGGAGAAAAAAACAGTGATTCAAAATACCAGCACTATAATTAAACAACTGATTTATTTTACAAAATTTGTAGTGATGTTTTCAACCAGATGAAATATGCTTGAGTAGAGACACTTTCCAACATGGATCTAAACATAACAGCTCCCAGTTTTGTACGTGGCAGGAAATATATGAGAAATAATCACATTATTCTGTTTCTGCCTTGCTACTCTCTCCCCTGCCCCTATGTAGTCTTCAACTCCCGGTATCTGTAAAACATTGTTCTTGATGAACCAAACATATTTTTTCCATTTCCATAGAACTCTTACTTAAAGAATGACTTTTACAGGTCTGTAACCTTTTCTTAATAAAATCAGGACAGTAGTAATTTTCTGTTTGAAAACAGCTGAGCTTTTGGGCATTTAATCAAATCTCTGAGAAACACTTTTGCTCTCTGTAGATGACATTTTAAAAAATATTTTTTTCAGACATTAGTTTCACAACTGAACTTGTGAAACTTTACTGTAGAATCATCCTTCTGAAGATGTCAGCTATTATGACCTTTTAAGGAACCTAACACAATTGAGGGAGCTTTATGTAGCTCAGTTGGATTTTCAGCTCTATATTTTTCTGTACTGGATAAAATATACAAGCATTCAAGCTAAATGCAAAGACCACAAAAATCAGATTAAAAAGGCTCTTCAGAGCCACTTTATTTTCACTATATCCCTCACAGCTGGCTTCTTTAGCTTTTGTGGCATTTAGTTGTATCTTCCTTGAGATACAGTAAACTGAAGCTTAGAAGATGGTATTGTCCTTCTCCTTGTTCCCTAATATGCTGGCTGCTGCAGGTCACTCATTTGCAAAAATAATGGTTCTCGTTCCAAAACACGTGGCTTTGTAATTTCTACATACCTGGATTATTCTATGTCCTCACAAAACTATGCCCTTTAAACAAATTCAAACATACCTATATTTGTTATTTACACTTCATTTATGCTGACAGCTAACACTGTGGCGTTTGAGAAATAAATAGAGCTGTACTGAAGAATATGAAGAACATCTGCAAAAGTAGTGTCACAAGAATATGAAGCATTCATTTTTCCTAATCCTTATGCCAAAGTATTAAAAGCAAATGTTGAAGTGGTCAAAACTATTGAAAAGATATGTCTTAGTTACAGTCCTAATGACAACCATCTGAGAGAAATATTAAACATTTTTTCTATTATTATGCAAAATATATTTGAAGGCATAGTATTAATGTGGGACAGGAGTTGAAAACAGTAATAGGAACAATGATCCTTCAATCTCTGCTGCAAAATTTGTTACTTCTTACTCTGGAGCACTTCAGATTCACAAGTAGGAACACAAGCTTTCTCTTCTTCTGTATGACATGTTTATATCACAGAAGAATCTGAATTTCAGTTGCTCTATCTAGTCAATCTATTCATCTAATTTCATTCCTGACATAAATCTTGAACTTATTTTGCCTTATAAATTTCTCCTTTCCTTATTTTTTATTATATGAAGAGTGAGGAGAGGAGAGATCCAAGGGAAGAGAAATCACTCTTATAATTTGATAACATACAGTGCAATAGCTTACCTACACAATTTGAATTTTTTTTTCTAAAACAATTTTCAGAAAATCCATTGACAACAAGAGTGCTATTTTCTCCTTTTCTCACCAAAGAAAGGAAATATGAATGATGGAAGTGCACACCACTGTAACTACACTTCACATCAGCTAACCCAGCAATCACTTTTCCCTTCACTGCAAAAAAAATTTCCTTCCCAGTGGAAATTCTGACTTGCATAAAACTGTTTGAAGATTCTGATACCATGCCTTTATATATATTTCCTGCTTGCTTTAGAAGTGATTTCCAAATAAGGATCCTGGTTTGATCCATTTTGACAACCAGTCTATGACATTCATTAAGAAAATTAACTAGTTTTGCAGAACTATATCATTCAATTAGCAGTTCCATACATCCACTGAACATTCAACAGTGATTACCTTTTATAAAACCTTCTGTCTTCCAATCTGTAGAGAGAAACATTTTTGTATGTCTGAAACAAGTAGGATGGAATAAAATGTAAAGTATGGAAATCATATTCAACCATTTCTGCAACTTACTGAATTTTAATTACTATACTAATTATAGTACTTCTATATTGCTCTCATAGTACAGTTGTGTACTGAGTTAATGTAGATTAGGATATAGTGCTATAAGAAAACAGCAGCAAAATAGGGCACTGACTGATGTTTATATAGAGGAGTAGAAAACTTCCCTAATGATCTCTGACCAGGAGTACAGTTTCTTTTATTTTCCTATGTTATCCTACGTATTTGAAGAAATCTGTCATTTTTTGTCTCTCCTGCCAAATTCAGCTCCATCTTTGCCTTGTCTTTCCTGATCTGCTCTCTGTACTCCCAAGCCACATCTCTATGGTCTTTCTGAATGTATATCCCTGCCTCCACTGCCTATGAATTTTGGTTTTGTGTTTTATTTTGGCTAAAGGTCTATAATTAGCTAAGCTGTTCTCCTGCCTTCCCTGTCTGACTTCCTTCATGTTGAGATTGAGAGCTTTTGTGCTTTTAGAAAAATATCTTTCTCTCTCAGCTCTCATTCATTCACTCCTTTATCTCCAAGAACAACTTCCCAAAGGACCCATGAACTAGTGCCCCAAACACCTGAAAGTTTACCTTTCTGAGATTTATAAACTTGACTCTGCTTTTAGTCTATTCTGAGTGCTGCAAGACTGAGAAATCTACCAGAATACAATCACTACTATCTTGAGCTCTCTGATATATTCTCCTGCATTTGTGAGCAGCTGGTCCAGTAACCCATCCCCTCTGGTTAATCTTTCTATCACATGTACTAGGAAGTTATCCCCAGTGCACTCCAGTAGTTTCCTAGACTGCTTGCAGTTTGTTTTGCTGCTTTTCCAACGTGTGTCAGAGAAACTGAAGAAATCTATCCGGGTCAGATCTTGTGAGCATGGTACATCCTTTAAAAAAGAACATCAACATCGCCCTCTTGATCAGGTGGCCTGTGGTAGACACCAACCACAAAGTATCCTGTGTTGACATTGTGTACAGTTTTTAGCCATGCTGTCAACCTATGCGCTGATGTTCTACAAAAAAAGGCTTGGTGCAATCAATCTCATTGTTTGCATAGATGGCAACTGCTCCACCTTTCATACACTGCCTGTCCAACTGTCTGAATGGTTTGTGGATATCAATTGCAGCACTGCAGATGTGTGATTCACCCCATCAAGTTTCCATGATTCAGTTTCCCATATGGATAGTGACTACTAGCTCCTCCTGTGTGACTGCTGTACTGTATATGTACCCATTTGTGTAAAAGCATTTTGTTTGGGCTCTTGACTGTCTAACATTTTAGCAGAACCTTTTTGGGAAGGTTGGGGTGTATTCCTCCCTAATAGATATGAGAGTCTCTCCGTGAAGAAAAACAATATGATGCTGGTAGCTGTGCTACAGCCTGGAACATACTGGGTGAGTGAGAGAAAGTTATTCCCTTAGCTACAGGTGAGTGAAACAGACATTCCCTGAGAGTGACTTCAAAGATTAAGAGTTTTACTCAGAAAAGATTGCTAGATGATCTGATTTACAGTTTGTTATCATTCTCCTATCCTATAAAAGCATGCTTCTTTTTTTCCTAACTGTCATTTCAACAAACATAGCCTGGAGTCAGGTTCTTTTCTTCTTGTACCAGCTGTCAAGCATATAAGACAAGAGTCTTTCTTCTTACTAAAGTTTTGTAACAATGTAATATTATTTGATGATTTCTGATTTAAGCTATTGGCATTTTACACTAGAGTTTGAGGTCCTCCAGGCTAAATGGTGACCTCATGTGCATTTATGCAGCCTACCAATTGATATCAGTCTCCAGTGAGACTGCCCTGCTATAAAGAAGGCTACCCTTTTGACTACAGTAATTCCACTGCAGATGTTAATCTGTGACCAAGCAAAACCTTGAACTGCCTCTAGAAGATATAATGGCAATGCAGTTACAGAAAGTTACAAAATGACACTTTGAAAAAAATAATGTAAATAATGAAATAAAAGAATGCTGAGTAAATGTAACACTGAAAGAAATCTCTGACAGAGAATCCCAAGATGCTTATTTTAATCACTTTCCAGGGAATAACAGACTTAAGAGAACAGCCAATAATCAAGATATTTTGTGGGAATGAGGAAAAATACCTTCCTTTCAACCTTTGGTTTTCTTTGACTAGATTAGAGCTTAGAGTGCATAGAGTTCTTTTTCAATCACCAATTCAATTTCTTAATAAAACACACACACAAAGAAAAAGAAGAATCAGTAAGAGAGGAATAAAGGGAGATACTGAATCAAGAATGTTAAGAAAGTTTCTGCATAACTTAAGTGACACAGAATAGAATCATAAAATGCTTTGGATTGGATGAAAGCTTAAAGAACTTCTAGCTTTAACCCTCTGCCATAGGCAGAGTTGCCATCCACTGAATCAGGCTGCCCAGGGCCCCATTTGACCTGGCTTCCAGGGATGGGACATTTACATTTTCTATAGACAACCTGTTCCAGTGCCTCACCTTACTCTAAGAAAAATATTTCTTCCTAATACCAAACTAAATCTCTCTTCTTTTATTTTAGAACTATTCCTCCCTATCTTATCACCATCTATTTCTATGAAAAAAACTTGGTCTCCATCCTGTATTGAGACTGCAGCTCTTCATTATCCTCAATAGTTACATTGATGGTGAGATTGAGTGGACAGGGATTTGATTAAGTTTGTGGATTATACCAAACTGTATGCTGCAGTCAACATGCCTGATGGACTGGGTGCCATCCGGGGAAACCTAGTCAGGTTTTAGCAGTTCTCCCAGGAGAACCTCATAAAGTTCAAAAATGTCAAGTGCAGGATCTTTCACCTGGGTCATGGCAACTACTATTATCAACATAAGCATATATCAACATAATGAAAGGTTTTAGCATAACCCTGCCAAAAAGGACTTGGGGGTACCTGTGAATGGCCAGCTGGACATGAGCCAGCAATGTGTCCCTACATCCCAGAAAGCCAGCTGTGTCCAGGGCTGCATCAAATGAAACATGGCTAGAAGTTTAAGGGAGGTGTTTCTGCCCCAATACTCTGTGTTGGTGAGACATTACCTGGAGTAATGTGCCTACTGGAGCAAGTCCAGAGGAGGGTAATAAAAACAGCCCAAGAGATGGAACACCACTCCTACAAGGAAAGAGATCTGGAGCTGTTTGGTTTGGAGAACAGGCTCCGGGGAGACCTGATCGTGGCCTTAAAGCACTAGAACTAGTAGCCCAGTGAGGCTGCGGATGTTCTGTCCCCAGGGACATTCAAAGTCAGTCTAAACAGTGCTCTGAGCAACCTGATCTATCTTTAGGTGTCTCTGTTCATTTCAGGGGAATTGGACTAGATGATCTCTACCTTCCTGGAGGAATCTTCCCTCTGGTACAAATCAGAGGTTTTCCTCTGCTACTTTGTAAAGTGACAGTGTTCTCTGGCTCTCCTCTGTCACTTGGAAATACACCTACTTCCCCCTTTGACTCTAACTTAAAGCTCTGGTTATATGTCCTAAAAAACTTCCTTCCCCTCCTAATCAGTTGTGTTCCATCCAATGTCAACACACCCAGTCTTTCACACCCAGTGCATTCCAGATCATAGAACCCAAAACCCTGAGTGTGACACCATCCATTCAATCATTCATTCAACTGATCCAGTCTTCTCCCACTGCCCGAGTCCAAGACACCAACCAGGAGGACAAAGAACACTTCCTGTACTCCTGATCCCTTCCCAAGGGAAATAAATTTTCTTTTAGTATTTTGTAATTTTCTTGTTGCGGTTTCCTGTTCCCCAAGTTGAAAGAGTAGGAATGGATAGTAGTCCTCTGGCATTATCAGACTCAGTAGCTTCTTTTTGCCCCACACGCGTGCCCCTGACCAGATGCAAACATTTACAGGAGGATTATCAGAGTGACAAAGGGGTGCCTCAGTGCCTGTCATCGTGGAGTCCCCAGTTTCCAATATTTAATAACTAATTCTGACTTGGGTCCTTGTTTGGTCCAACTTATCACGGTTGTCCCTTCCAATGTTTGAACCACTGTTCACACCCACTTCTCTTCCTGTCGCCAGAGCTTCGTGCCTAAGGAATAATTAGGGAAATTGCAAGGGTGAAGACTACTGCTTCTGCTCTGAGAAGAGACAAGGGTCCAGTCTCCCTCATCTTGCATGTTTTGGACATTTGCCTCCCCAGGGTTGGAAACTATCTAAGCTGGTTCTCCTTGCAAGGACTTAAGGCAAGACTGGTTGTTTGCCTATGTCACTGCATTATATGCATCAGTTTCTCTCTCCAGTTCCTGAATACTACACTGCCTGGTGATTTCCTCACACAGCCTGCTTCAATACGTAATTACTAATGCAAAGAAAGAGCTAAGTTGTGATGGACTTTTTGCTGGAGTAGAAAATGCAAGAATGCAACAAGCATTATGCATGAAGATGGGGAGGAAAATGTCACATATCTTTCCTCTACAGGAATGCTAGAACATCAGAAAATTCCTGGATGAGATGGGGTCAGAGTACTCTAATTTACCTTTAGCTTGACTAAAGCACAGCAGATACTAACTGCTAAACTGATGATATCTGAGCAGCACTTATTTCTTTAAAAATAGTTGTAAGCACCTGACAGTGTCCATCAGTATCCAGATTAAAGGTTTATTACTGTGAAATTCTTTCATGTTTCTTCTAGTGAGCTGATCAGATGTTCTCAACAGGAACATGGCTGTAGAGTTTATAAAAGTTTTGTAGAAACTTCAAGCACAATAATGGGAAAAAAAAATAAATAAAAAAATTATGATTTCATTTCATTTAAAAAAAAAAAAAGAACAAAAACAACAACAACAACAAAACAGCAGGTGAAAAAAAGTGTTGAGTTCTCTGATAGTGAATTGTGCTGTGCCTGCTGTTTTTATAATAAGATGACCTTTTTCACTGCAAAGGCACAGCCATCACAACCATTAGTAAGGCACTAATGAGTAGCCTCCAATTCAAACAACAGCATCAAAGCTTGAAACTTGTATCTCCTATACCACTTTCACTTCACTGAAATGTGAAATTTAAAACCTCACTGAAAATAAAGTTTTTGATGAGAGAAGTAGCAGAAATGTCATACAGAAAAAAAAAAAATCTTATCTCAGAATTATTGGTTTCTTGTCTGTTAATGTTTTTTGCTATGCCCATGTTTAAGATATCTGCTACTGTCCATGGTATTATTGTGCAAGATCCAGATGAAGGATTCTCTGAGTTACCCAACATGAGCCTGTGAAGATGTATGCTTGCAAATGATTTTTTGCTGCTATTTCTTGTAACAGAGTTTTCCACATGACCCCTCAACAGGTGTGATAAAGTACCTACTCGAAGTGGTAATCACTTGAGGTGATGCATCATTTAGAAACATGTTTTTATTTTCTGATAAAAATGCAGGGCAGGAGTTTCTCCATAACCTGGCTTTCAGAGTTAGAGATCGTGTTCTACCATTCAGCTTATAAAAGTAGGGAAACAGTTATTTTCTGTAAAGCCTGTCAGCCATAAATTGCTTGGATTTAGCTGAGTATTGAAAAACTTTTTCACAGATAATGCGAAAAACAGGCTGCAGTAAAAGAAGTCTGTCTCCACCCTTGGTAAAGAAAAGCTTGTAGTAAGAAATATATGTTGCATAAGCTGACTATAGGCCCTGAGATTTTCTTCAAAAACAGTTACATCTTTTAACAAGATCATTCTTACACTGAAAAATTAACTGCCAGAGTAACTCTGATTCTGTAAGAATATTACAGAATCACAGAATTGTAGGGGTTGGAAGGGACTTCTAGAGATCATTGAGTCCAACCCCCCTGCCAAAGCAGGCTCCCTACACCATGTCACACAGGTAGGCGTCCAGGTGGGTCTTGAATATCTCCAGAGAAGCAGACTCCACCACCTCCCTGGGCAGCCTGTTCCAGTGCTCCGTCACCCTCACTGTAAAGAAGTTCTTCCGCACATTTGTGCGGAACTTCCTATGCTGTACTTTCATCCCATTACCCCTAGTCCTGTCCCCATGCACTACTGAAAAGGGACCAGCCTCACCACTATGGTTCCCACACCTCAGGTATTTATAAACCTGGATCAAGTCCCCTCTCAGCCTTCTTTTTTCAAGGCTAAACAGACCCAGTTCCCTAAGTCTCTCCTCATAGGGGAGATGCTCCAGGCCCTTCACCATCTTAGTGGCCCTCCGCTGGACTCTTTCCAAGAGATCTCTGTCTTTTTTGTACTGGGGAGTCCAGAACTGGACACAATATTCCAGATGAGGCCTCACCAGGGCAGAGTAGAGGGGGAGGATCACCTCCTTCGACCTGCTGGACACGCTCTTTTTAATACACCCCAGTATGCCATTGGCTTTTTTGGCTACAAGGGCACACTGCTGGCTCATGGTCAATCTGTCGTCCACCAGGATGCCCAGGTCCCTCTCAGCAGAGCTTCTCTCCAGCAGGTCTTCCCCCAGCCTGTACTGGTGCATGCAATTATTTCTACCCAGGAGCAAGACTTTACACTTGCTTTTGTTAAACCTCATCCGGTTTCTTACTGCCCAGCTCTCCAGCCTGTCCAAGTCTTGCTGAATGGCAGCACAGCCTTCAGGCGTGTCAGCCAATCCTCCCAACTTCGTGTCATCAGCAAACTTGCTGAGGGTGGTCACTATCCCCTCATCAAGGTCGTTGATGAAGATGTTGAACAAGACCGGACCCAGTACAGACCCCTGGGGGATGCCGCTAGTTACAGGCCTCCAGCCAGACACTGCACCACCAATGACAACCCTCTGCACTCTGCCAGTCAGCCAATTCTCAACCCACTTCACCGTCCACTCATCTATCCCATACTTCCTCAGCTTTGTTATAAGGGTGTCATGGGGGACAGTATCAAAAGCCTTACTGAAATCAAGGTAGACTACATCTACCGCCCTCTTCCTGTCTACCCAGCTAGTGACATCTTCATAAAAGGCCACCAGGTTGGTTGAGCACGACCTCCCCTTGGTGAACCCATGCTGGGTACTCCTGATAACCTCCTTATCACCCAGTTGTCTGGAGATGGCATCCAGCACAAGCTGTTCCATTACCTTCCCTGGGACAGAGGTGAGCCTGACTGGCCTATAGTTACCCGGGTCTTCCTTCTTGCCCTTTTTGAAGGCTGGAGTGACATTGGCCATCCTCCAGTCTTCAGGCACCTCCCCAGTTCTCCAAGACCTCTGAAAGATTACAGAGAGCGGCTCAGCAATGACCTCAGCCAGCTCTCTCAGCACCCGCGGATGCACCCCATCAGGTCCCATGGATTTATGGACCTTAATGTTTCCTAGGCACTCATGGACCACCTCTTCCCTGACTAAAGGGAAATCTCCCATTCCCCGGACTCTCTCATCAACCTCCAGGGTCTGGGATTCCTGAGGGAGAGCCCTTTCACTAAAGACAGAAGCGAAGAAAGCGTTCAGTATTTCCGCCTTCTCAGCATCCCGTTACCAGAGCGCCCCCCTCACTTAGTATGGGGCCCACATTCTCCCTAGCCTTCCTTTTGCTGTTAACGTATTTTTAAAAGCCTTTTTTTATTATTCTTTATCTCCTTAGCTAGATTCAACTCCAGGTGGGCTTTGGCCTTCCTGGTCGCATGTCTGCAGTCCCTGACTACATTCTTGTATTGTTCCCAAGGGGTCAGACCCTTTTTCCACATATCATGTACTTTCTTCTTTCCGCAGAGCTTACACATGATCTCCTTACTCATCCACGCAGGTCTCCTTGAACCTTTTCCCGATTTCTTAGTCACAGGGACGCACCAATCCTGAGCTTGGTAGAAGAGCCATTTAAATGCTAACCAGCTCTCACAGGCCCCCTTGCCTTCTAGCATCCTGGCCCACGGGATAACCCCAAGTAGGTCCCGAAGGAGATCAAAGCTGGCTCTCCTAAAGTCCAGGGTAGCAATCCTACTTTTTGCTTTGCTTCCTCCACTCAGGATCTCAAACTCCACCATCTCATGGTCACTACATCCCAAGCTGCCCCCAACTTTTACTTCCTTAACAAGTCCTTCCTTATATGTGAGAATAAGGTCCAGCAACGCCCCACCCCACGTCGGTTCTTCTACCACCTGCATCAGGAAGTTATCTTCAATGCACTGCAAGAATTGTCTGGACCGTGCATGCCTGGCCATGTTGGTCATCCAGCAAATATCTGGATAATTGAAATCCCCCATAAGTACCAGTGCCTGGGAGCATGCCGCTACTTCCAGTTGCTTATGGAAGGCCTCATCAACCTCCTCCTCCTGATCAGGAGGCCTGTAGTACACACCCACAACAGTGTCCCCTTTGCCAGTCTGGCCCTTGATTCTCACCCACAAGCTCTCGACTTCTACATTACTCTCCCCCAGGTGGAGTTCAATACATTCTAGCTGCTCTCTCACATAAAGAGCAACTCCACCACCTCAAATCTTCTATCACCACCCCACTTCTATCACTTCACCACTTCTATCACCACCCCAAATATTCTATCACTTTACAAAGAAAATAAGAATTGAGAATGAAAAGTATATTTTCCAGTGCTTAGAAGTGATTTATGAACCCCAGTTAGCTTTTACTATTCTAGAAAACCTGCCACTTGTAGTGACATGCTGATCATCTCTGTCAAAAGCAAGAGGCTGCTCCTGGGACTTGAATAGCAATTAGTGGTTGGATTCCGAAGGACTTTAGCACCCGTGTTTGTGCTCCAAAGCTGCAAATATCATATTGCCTTTGAACAGCTCCCAGAACATAAAGTACTTAGCATGATTTTCTGGATTTCAACAATTTATTTCTGCTGAAAATCCGTCAGGCATCAACTTGCTAACTGTCAATTGACCAGTTAGATCAGATTTGGAAAAGAAGTGTACCCTTACTGATGTAGACAGACATCTGGTTAGTCATATAGAGCCATCAAACCAGGTGAGATCACAAGTTTTTGTAGCTGTCAATGAAAATTCCAATTATCTGTGTATATTTTCTAGCTTTTCAGCCCAGTCTATATATAATTTAGCATTTAAACCTAATTATTTTGGATGGGAGTTAAGAGTCTAATTACCTGTGAAAGTATTAAATGACTGATTTGCTTTCAAAAACAAATCTTAAACTCTTACAAATTCATAAAGTACAAAATATGTTACAAATAGGCAGTTGTGTTCTAGTGTGTACATGAAGATTTGAAAAGATCTGCGAGGCTCAGAGAAATGTATTGCTTTTACCAGCTCAGTTACATCAACATATTCATTTCACTAGGACTGTGATTCTTATTCACAACAATAGTTTTCTATCATATTCACAGATATTAAAAAAAAAAATAAAAAAAAATTGAAACAGCACAACTGATATCAGAAGTCACTATCTTAGTCTACTCTTTTTTAATTTCTTTATAAATTAGGCTGTGAAATGGATTTTTTAAATTTTAATTAAATTAAATTAAAATTTAATTTAAATTTTAATTAAAAATGCTGCAGATTTCCAGGAGGAGAAAACTGTGCTATGACTCCTTCCAAAAAGAAGTTTTCTAAGTAAGTCATAAACCCCTGGAATTAAGTCCAAAGTGCTGACAGACCCCAAACTTTTGGAAGCTCTGTAAGTACAAATCTAATCATATTCTCCTAGAGGGGGAAAATCTTCCTGTGAGTAAATTGTAGACTGTAAAATTGTTGTTTTGTCACATAGTGCACTGAGTATATTGTAAAGAAATGTGCAGCAAAGAAGAAATGTGTTGTTACTATAGTAACAAAAATCCAAAACTATGTCTGTAAAGGATTACTTTTTTTTTTTTTTTCTAAATCTGTCCTGTGAAACTCTTCCCAGTCTTAATTGTGTTATACAATAGATTTTATAGTTTACATGGGTCAGAAGAAATCTGGAGCTACTAAAAAATTAGTGGAGGTAAAAAAGCAGAAACTAATCAGTGATTATTTATTTATTTATTTCTTTTCCAGTGAGCCTAATGTGTATTAAGAAACTGAAAATCAAGGTAGAATTAGACAAGTTTTCATCTTAAGAGCTGTATGTGCTTGTGTGTGCATGTGTGTAAATTTTCTTATTTTACATAATACTATTCTTAGAAAGAATTCTTAAAAAAAATCAGAATAGTATAATGATCATCATGACTTTTGTAAGAAATATTTTTAACAGGTAACTTTGAAAACAAAACAAAAAAACAGTCTGTTTTGAAAATTATCTGTATAGCATTTTTGGAGTTTCAGTTTTGAGTGCTTGCATTTTATAAGTAAAAGAGGGATGAAGTCAGTTGTTGTTAAATTGACTTTTGTGCATTGTATACTACAGAGCATATATTGATGGAAAGACAAAGTCTCTAGAGTTCAGTCTGTATAGATTTTATGTTAAAAAGAGACAAATTACAGAATCTTATTGCAGTGGAGAAGAGTAACATGAATGTAGCAAGAAAGACCCTCAAAAGGTCACTGAAGCCATTATTTTATTTCCAATTCTTCAATAGAAATGACAATTTCTCTCTGTTACACTGATTACTACTGTACTACAGATGTAATACCAGGGACATTTATTGTATAATACAGTAAAAAAAAAAAAAAAAAAAAAAAAAAAAAAAGTCAATTTCACACCTGCTGTGATCTTCACAAAGGCATATTAACAATCTGTAACTAGGAGCTCTTTATTGTAAACCCTTTTTTATATTTAGATCTTATGGATTTTAAAAATTGTTTGCATGTTGTTTTGTGTCCTTTTAAATTTTCCTTGCACATGACTATTTTTCAGTGCAATGCCCAAATTTTTGTTAGTAAAGTACTTCATATTAAAACGAAAAGTCTTATTCAGCATTTGTCCAGTTTTGGGGCATAGAGATTAGATATGTCAGCAACAGCTTTCTCTTTCAGGAGAAACTTAAAAAACATGGAGCTATGGTAGCTCAGTCTCATACTGAACAACAACAAAAAAGATCTAGCAAAGGCTCTTGAACTGGAAATAGTCATACAGCAATATAGTGAACTGCTTCAGATTACTTCAACTAAAGTATCAGTATGATGTTTTAAAATTCAGATTTTTAACAGAACAAGTATGCTTGTAAACACATTTTTTAATCAGCATGATTTTACTAAATATCTGGCACAAAATCCACAAGGCTCTGGGGTCTTTCATTGTTTGCAGGATCTAGTAAGAGAAAATGCTGAATCCCCCAATCTCTCACTCATGGGTGTTGTGAATTCTAGCCAGCGATTTCCCTAATGTGTTCCCTTTTACCCCCTGTGCGTAATAGGTATATGAGGGTAGACTTTATGACTTGGACTACAGTGTTACTGCAAGTGATGTTATTTATTTTATTTTCATTTTCTCCATAAAGTAATTTTAGTTAATTTCCTAATATGTGAATTATTAAAATAAATAAAATTTATTATATTATACAATAATATATTATATAATAATATATAATATTATATTATATATTAATATAATAATATAATAATATAATAATAATATATATTATATATTATATAAAATATAATAATATATATTATATATTATATAAAATATAATAATATAATAATATAATAATATATATTATATATTAATATAATAATATAATAATATATTATATAATAATATAATTAATATATTATATTAAAATAAATTTCACTAATTTAGTGAAATTTCTCCCATGTAAAAAACAACTATGACAACAGCAAAGATAGACTTACTTTTCTGCTACAGAGCTATAACAAATTCCAAGATTAGGTAGTAGTTATGTGTGGCTCTGTTCTTAAAACAGTACAAATGAACTCCAGAGCCTATCTTGCAACAACCCCCTGCTAATACTAGGGAACAATTTTCATAATATACAGTTAATACAAAAACTCTGGAATATTCAAGACAACAGAATAAGTAGCTACTGAAAGACATGCATAGAACTAACATGATGTAATTTTTGGCCCTAGAGAATAAAAAAATTATAATTTCTCACTTCCCCCCACCCCTTTTTTTTTTTAAAAATTACCTAACATATCCAACAGATAAATATGATTATTATGCTATTAGTAAAGATAGATGCCAAGAACAACAATGAATAATTGCTGATTTATAGTTAACTAAACATCTTAGTATTGCTATTTTTGGTTTATGCTTGCAAGTACTAAAGATGTTTCTGATTATTAGGTGTCTGCTGCAATCCCTATTAAGAGCTGTGGGCAAGGACAGGAAGACAAAAGCTAAGGTAAGGAAACTATACACACACTAACAAATAAGCTAGCACTAATAAAGCAGTTATTTTCTGCAAATAAAAATAAAAATCTTAAAGAATCATAGCATATAATCAGGTAAGATAAAGTAATTTAAAATGAAAACTATGAGAAAGAAGTGAGCACATACTAAAATTTATTACAGTTGAGTATTTTTCAAAGTACATCATCTTCATAGAAATTTTATTCAGCAATCTTTCATGTCATTAATGTAATATATCAAATATGATGAATTTTTAGATATCAGAAATAACAATATAGCACAACACTTGTATTGTAAATGCTAACAGAACGCTTTCTGAAAGTTAGGTGTAGCAAGCTTGCCATCTACTGATCAACAGGAAAGATCTTTTTTTGCAAGGAAATTTTGGATGCTATATTTAGTCTGAAACCCTCTTTATGACGTATCAGTCCACTGGATATATTTCCAACATTTCTGTAGGTCAGTATATAGGGACTGAAGTATGGTGCTAGTTGAACAAAACAAAGAGTTCCTGAAATACTTTTTATACCAAATGAAAAATATTTCACTGAGGGAGATAATCTTTATTCTGTATTTGGAGAATCCATTTGGCTTGCAACAGTATATTCCTAGTTCACAGATGTTCTGGTGAAATTAAAACATTATTTGGTGAAGAATATGTCAAAAGCAAAGAAGCATTCTCACTTTTTCCAGTTCTTGTCGTTTCACAAAGAGGGAGCTTCACTTGTTCCCTGCCATCTGCTGATTTTGCCTGATCTATTTGGTACTGTACACACTCACATTCCATTTAGATTGGTCTGAACACAAAAGTTGAAATTCACAGTTATATCATATGCACAACAAAGAATAATATCTTCTTTTAAGATAGTCCTTAAAGTCTAGACATTGCATTATCACTATAAGTATTATTGATTTTTTTCTCTTTATTGCCATTAATTAATTTACTTTACTGTAAAATAATAAGATATAAAACATGAAAGTGGATGATCCGTGACTAAGAGCTGAACAAAGACAGTTTTTTTTTAAAGCAAGCTAAGTAATTATTTGGATTTTTATGGTAGGATATATTTCATATAATGCCTTCAGAACTAGGAGGTGAGAACACATGAAACTAATACAATATATTATTTCAAAGAGCACTAGAAAACTTGTCCTTCCAAAGAGTCATGCTGTATCTTTCTGTTTATGCAGTGCTAGATTCAGTGGCAAGTTATTTAATCCATCTTACTGCACAGTAGGCGTGTCTGAGCTTTTTCTGTTTTTAATATCTTTAGTTATATATATTTATTATCTGTTGGATAGTAGCATCATACAAACACTACTTTAGTGTGGCTGGAGCACTGGCACAGGTTGCCAGAAGTTATGGTGTCTTCTCCTTGGAGATCTTCTAAAGCTACCTGGACTTTACTCCTCAGCATCTTGCTCTGCATATCCCTGCTGGATGGTTGGACCATGTGAATCCAGAGGTCCCTGCCACCCTCAATTATTTCATGATTCTGTGATTCTGTAAGTTCGTTACTTAAGATCTGATTTTTATTTCATTTGTACCTGAAGTAGTTTCACTTCATTTAAGGGAGTTAAGATTACCTCTGTTAACAGTGAATTACTGTGCTTTGTTTCAGAACCTCCCCTAAACAGGACTAAGATTTCTAGATTGCATGGGACTGTAATATAAAGGCAGAAAGTCTCAGAGGTGGTCCGATCTGTGGAGACTAAAACATTTCAAGACATTGTCTGCAGAAACCAATAAGCTCTGTGGAATAAATCTCTTAGCTGACTTTCAAAACTCTACCACAATTACTTTACTTGGCCTTGTGCATCAAGCAAAACAGAGCTAACCTTGGGAGAGGGTAAGGGAAAAACTTGCATATTTTTTTCATTAGGTTTACATTCCCGTATCTTTCAGAGAGTGACCTAGAAATATCCTGTGTTTTTCAGACCAGCTAGTGTAGATTCTATTCTGGGAAAGCTTTGAATCAGTTGGTGCAAATGAGTCATATCCATCCTCCATCTCAATTGGAATACATCACAGCATGGAAACTATCCCAGGTTGCTTTGATCTTCAGCTCTCAACAAACGCCTTGGCTCAACTTCCATTGCCATACATCAGTAAATGCCAGAAAAGCATCACAGATGACACACCTCTTCAGCATCTTCTTTATTCTTGCAGAGGAGATGGCCTGTCTCATGGTGCTACCTGTGCTTCTGGTAAAGTGTTGTTCCTAGGAAGCTGTCTCCAAGGTATCAACAAACTCACAAGATGGGCATACTGAAAGGAAAATTGATCATGTATGATTGACCCCAGGAGCTTACACTGAATTCATTCCTGTATAACAATTAATGATCTGGACGGTGGGACAGAATGTACTGTCAGCAAGACTGCAGATAACACAAAACTGGGGGGAGTGGCTGTACAGCCAGCTAGTAGAATGTGGACAGGCTGGAGAAACAGGCAGACTGGAGAATTAAAAAGTGCAACAAGGGGAATGGAAGGAACAAAATACACAAATGGAAGGAACATTTTCAGATAAGGGCCTGGGTATCCTGATGGGTACCAGGTTGAACATGAGCCAGACCTTGCCACAGAAAAGTCTAGCTGCATCCTCAGCTGCATTAGACAATGTGTTGCCATCAGGTCAAGGCAAGTGGCCCTTACTTTCTACTCAGTACCAGTAAGACAACACCTCCAGTACAGTGTACAGGCCAGGGCTGAGAAATATAAAGAAGCAAATTTTCAAATGTTGTAACATGATGAAAGATGGTTGCCTTTCAGTGTCAAAGCACACGTGAAAGAAACAACATTTGTTTTTCATACGTAATTATAAGGAGATCAGAGAAACTGAGAAAATGTAAGATAAAATTGATTTTTTAAAATAATCTTCTTAAAAGGGTCAACTTCAATTTAGTAAGAAAATATTAAAGCTTTCAAGGAGGGCAGTAAAGATGGAGAACAGCACAGTCATAACTAAATAGTATAATCTAGTTATTTCTGCAAAGCGTAAATATGACATACGTTACATTTAGGATTTGGTACTTCAGCAAATTTGCTCTAAAGTAAATGTCCATTTTTATTAGCAGTAAAATTTCAAAGATGCCATTTCAAAAATAGTTATCAAAGAATATTCAATTAAAAACTTTGTGTGGATGTAGCTATTCAGAACTTTCCATACAGTGCAGCACTATGTACAGATCTGAAAAATACATTCAGATCGAAATTCAAATATAAGACAAGAGGAATGAGTTACAAGTTTATGTCAGATGAATTTAATGCAGTATCTTCTAAATGTTATAAAGTTTTTCCAATACCAAGTTTAATGTTTTAAAATTTTATTTTTCTGACTGTTAGAAGGCAGATAGATTAGGTACCATTGTTTTGTGGATATTAATGAAGCTTCATTAAAACATTGAAATAAGTCTTCAAATAAAGTAATTAATTTGATTGCAAACCCTTTTTCAAATATTTTTACTGTAAATTTTCTTTTACAACTGACTTAACAAGAACAGTTACAGCTCAGCTGGAGTAGCTGGATTGAAAATATCAATATCCTACCATCTTAAACATGATTTTTGAAGCAATTAAAATTTGCATGTTTTTATTTTTCCACATATAATTTAACAGACTCAAGCAGATGCTGATATTATTGCTGTAACATACTACTCCCTGATGTTCAGTTACAAAGATTAATATATGGCTCTCTTCTTGCTTGTACACATTTATTCCCAGCATCAAGTCTAGAATTTGCATCAGAACTGCTCTGCTTTCTCAAAAATAATGTGTGTCTATTTATTCTGTGTAATGGGCTAAATCCAGCACTGCACTATCTTGGCTTTATCTGTCTGTAATTCATACAAGAATTACATTGAGCAAAGACACAAAGTAAACAAGCAGTAAGTCAAAAACATTTTAATCTTCAAAAGAATATCAGAAGCAAAGTGTTTCATGAATCACTGCAAGAGGTAGTTAAAACTGATGGGTCTTATGAAAGACATAAATTTTTAGGACTGGCCTAAGACTAGTGTCTAAATAAAACAAGGCTGAGTGACAGATATTAACCCTTTTCCAAAGTATTCAGCGATTGAAAATAACTCACATCATTCCTAGAGCATGAAGTACAAATTGTGATCCAAAATATACGCTATTTTAGTTTTTCTGTTCAATTTCATTTTTAGCAACGTCTTCCATCACAAAATACGTCTGTGTGAGCTAGAAAATTTGCACCTGCGAATCCCTTAATTGAAAAATTAATATATTACTATATAAAATTTATGGGAGTAAACTAAGACTAAAAATGTTTCCTTGGCTAGAGATAGCCAATAAATGTGATGCCAAAATTCCACAAGAATGGGATTACATTGCTTATTTTTCTGTGAATTTATGTTTTTAAAAGTCTCAGGAAAATTGAGTACAAAAATTTTGGTTTGACTTTGTAATTAAGATCAATTTTTTTCTAATTATCGAAATCTGTAAAATTCTGAGATTTTTATACCACTAATACCATTTAATTACAGAGGAAAAAAATGCTCAAGTAAACCTGAACAATGTGCCTAATTCCCTGTGTGTTTAATTTAAATATACATCTCTATCAGAACTGAAATGCATCATTTCTATTGCAAAGTGTGGTAGATCTGTTTTCAAAGCTACTTTTAAACTTATCCTTTAAGGCTGCAGTGTCATACTAGAGCATAGCTATTTGTGTTTCATGATGTCTGCATGAAGCAGTGCTACATGAAACTGATTACTAAGTCTTTAAATGACATCAGTGCTTCGCTTTCAGGCTGTGGCCCTTCGCATATCACTCTGCTGTGTATCTGTTGCCTTGTTCTTTAATCATAAGCGACACTGGTAAAACAGATTAGAAGAGCAGTTTCTCATTAAACACTGATAAACTTTCACCTTCACTATGAAGACACCAATTGTTATGTACAAACAACATGATCTCATTCGTTATCAAATAATGTGTATATCACATTCTCAGTAGGTTCTTTGTGCAATTTGCTCCCAGTGTACAAGGATTTGGCCTTTTGTGCCTTCTGGGTGTGAAATAATACATGTTTAACAATGCACAACACAGTACAAATTTTCCAGCTCACACTGAGGAGCAGTATGACTAACATTAAGTAACTGTGCTATTGGTGTATTTTACGTGTATTTGCCTCTGTATGTTTATGTCCCTGTGCAAAATATATATGCTGTGTTTGGTATGAGGCATTGGGTGAAAACTCATGGGCTATACACTGGCATGACATTTTACTATTGCCTGATGAATGGAAGTGGAGGGGTATGTTACCTTTATCTTGTCCGTGTTCTCTGGAAGCTTGCAACTTGACCAATTACTGAGATGACACCAATATGGTGAGCATTAAAATTGCGATTTATTGAAGCTAGCACACACATATATACCCTATGCCCTTCGTGTACGCCCACTGGAAAGGTATACATCGTATATCTTGATGGCATGGGGATGGACCTATCTCGTCACAGCCCAAAAAGAGCACATTCGCCTAATACATCAGGGGTAGCACATTAGATGACAGAGGATCACCATGTTCCTGTAGCAGATTTACAAACATCAAAGAACCAACATCACAAAACACTGTTTATACTCCAGGTGAGTTAATCAACTAAATCTTAAGTCACTTAGTATTGTCCTTTCTCTCTCCTCTACAGTCTTACTGTAGAAACCTGATTGTCCTGCACATGGACACTTGTTTCAGAGTATGTGGTTCAAACAATAAATGCATTCTTATTTACAGTATAAAGGGAAATGTAGGATTAAGACTCCAAGAGGTGGAGAAGTCTGCCTTTCTTCCCTACATTCTAAAAATGTTCAAGTTATAATTCTCTGTGTGAGAATAATCTCTGTTATTTTCTTTTCTTCTTTCAGCATTCATGTAATCAATCCAAAACTTCACTCAGAAAATCTCTGCGTGGATCTGTATGTGCATGTCTGTGTATGTGCTTAGAAATAAATTTGCATGAATCATTTATTAAATTCGAATTTTGTGATTGGATAGTTTGCTAACACAAAGTTTTTGATGGGAAAAGACAAGATTAAATTGCAGATATTTTACATTTTTGTCTTTCCTGCAGTTTTCATCCCTTGCCTGAAGCAATTTCTTCTATTTTCTCTATAAATCTTCCTAAAAACATTTCAATTACATAACTGATATGTAGAATTCCAAGTATGTATATATTTGCAGTCATATCATTTCTGACCTAGTTTTCCAGCACAGCCTTCTTGTTTCAGTAATTAATTCCAGTTATACGTGATGCAGCTGTAGGATCTCATGGAAAAAGACACACTGGAGGGAAATTCTTACATAGTCAGTAGAGAAAACATAAAAGGGAAATGGAATCCAACTTTGCTGAGATGCTTCTTGACTTCTTTCATTAACTTCAGCAGCTGTCACAAGAAAAAGAGAAGTTTGGTAGAAAGCAAACCCCTTGTATTCTTCAGATATCAGAGGGGCTGGGGGTGGCCAAGCTTGGATTCTGAGTGACACCTAATTTTGCATTATAAGACTGGTTGCACTCAATATATGAACTATCACCATTACAGATTCACAGATTATGCACTGACCAGTGCATCTAGTCACATTCAAATGGACTCTCACAATCACTCCTAAGGATTTTTGGCCATGCCCAGTGATAATTCTCACAGCTAGATTAGTGAATAATGAAATCAAGGAACAGACTATCCAACAAATTCCATCACAAAGGTTTCCCTCTCTAAAGAGGTGGACTTTTCAATAAGTCACCTCCAGTAAATATTCCACAGCAGTGTAAGTTGGAGTATCTTATTTTGATAAGGAAAACATTTATAGACACAAGTTCTTTCAATGTCTCTTCTTGTACTTGTTCCAATTTTATACAGAGCATAACAGAGAATGCAAGCTGGTGATTTAATGTTGATACAATCAAATTGTTACAGGCATACAGAAAAATCTGAGCTAAAGCAATAATAACCAATGCATTATATGGATTAATTTATTTCTAATTCTAATTCCAACTCTTAAAAAAATAACATAAACCATCAAAGAAAGATTCTCAGGTAGCAAAAGCATTGGTACTATCTTCACTGTTATGACAGAAAAAATAAATTTAATCTGTATAATTTTTATTGATGTTCAATACTTTGATTTTTCTAAGGTTTAGTGACTTCCTTCCCCAGCTGGATTGTACATAGGCAATGTTGTCATATGACCACAATTAATTTTGTATGTTGACTGAACAGAGCTTGATTTCTTCCATATCAAAGGAAAGACATTTCATTAACATCAACTGCTATCCATCAATGTAATTTGAAAAATAGAAATATTCCACTACATTAAAGGGCTAGTTTAATAATCAGTGACAAGAAAGACTGAAGTGAGAGTCCAGGACCCCAAACTTAAAGGAGCAGGTTACTCTTTCACAGAGATAGGAGGCCCCAGTTTTTACTGATAAGACACACAATTAATTACATGTAAACTTTGAGCTTACTGATGCTTAGAAGTTACTCTTTTACTGCTTTCTGCCTCTGTAAATAACATATTTGAGATATTTGTTTTTTGTAACTTCAAAAATTGTTCTGGCTTTCATCTTGTAGTAGATACAGCATTTTAAAGATGAAGATGCTCGCTGAAACATAATAGAGGTAGAGACTGTGAAATGTACAGTAAATTAAAGGTTTAGATTTTTGATGTTTGCTTTTGTTTGTGTTTGTTCTTTTCTTCCTAAGCGTCAGTTGGTGTATGTATATATTTGTGCATATTTAAAATTAGCCCATTATCTGAAGGTCCTATGTCCTCTTCTGTTGGTCTTGCCAACTGGAAATTAAAGTGATTTAGTGGAAGCTAAAGCAACACTTTGTGTAGAAAGTTTTAAACATTTGAGAGCACTATTTGTTTTTCTCTCCCTTAGCATTCAATATTAATGTTTTATAAAACATTATTATAATTTACCATAAAGCACACATTGACTATAGTAGTAATTACTTATTTTCAGCGCAAAACACATTGAGGTACACTGAAAACTAGAATGCAGTATTTAGCAGTACAGTTGTAATGAGAATTTTGATTATTCTGTTCTGTGCTAAAAGCTGCAGTACCTAAGATTCTGTTGAGAGAATTTGCCATCATGTATCTGAAGAAAACCTTTGCAGCTACCTCACTGGAAAAAAAACCTGTGTTGAAACTGGCCTGAATAATCATAATTTAGGATAATCGAGAATGGCAAATATATGGAGGGAATAATTTTATGAAGAAAATTGGTTCTACATTATTGTGAAGCCACATCTGCACAGAGGAAGAGACATATATGACAGTTCTTCCTTGTGGTAATATACTACAGTCACTACAGAAGGTAGAGAAAGTAGTGCTTTTTTATTTACTTTCTGAGATAAAATAGAAACAAACAGAAAAACAAAAACCTTAGGATTAGCTTTTAAATTCTTTATACTTAACTTTTATGTTCCGATATCTGAAGTTGAGTCTTCACAGCTTTCCTTCATAATTATGTACATACAAACCAAGCAGAAAGGCAGTCTGGAAGAGTATGTAGAGCTGTTTATTGCATGGGTAAGGACAGAGTTGCTGTTGCGGAAACTGCTATGCAAATGAAGAGTGATGTAAATTACATTTATACTTATTTAGTTATTTACGAGTGATGTTAATATTTACATAGTTGTTTGAGCATAATCAGAATTGGGCATTTCCAGACAGGTGAACAATTAAGTAATTGCTCATGCAATTGACTGAGCACTTGTTTCCATTCCAGCTTCTCCACACAATTTGCAGCTCTGCTAAATTAGAGAATTTTTTGTACCTTTCAGTGGAGAGTAAAATCAAAAACCCTTGCACCTGAGCAAATAAACATGACAAGATCATGAAATCCAATATTCTCAAACTATATCCCTTGGCTCAGAAGCAGACTGGTGACAATTACATTAGGTACAACTGATTGTTAGGCTGCTCTACACAGAAGTTTCAATTCACAAGAAGCAGCTTAGATGATGTGCTACCCAGAGAGCAATGTTTGTTTTTCTTTTTTTTTTTTTTAACCATTATTTTATCAGTAGCAGAAGTCAGTTTGACTTGCTTATTAAAACAGTAGCTCTCCTGGCTTCAGATGCAACAGAGCTGATTTTTCTTCATAATATCTGTTACGAGCCTGTGTTTTTGCTTTAGGAGAAAAACATAAAAAATAAAAATAACACAATGAGATTTTTTTCATTTTTGCATGGAGCCAAGGATTTGCAGTGAAAGATTACAGAGGCACAAGAAGATGGAACAGGACAGGAACCAGGACAAGAACCAGGACAGCTAACTTAAAATATCCAAAGGAATATTCCATGACATAAGACATAAAACAAAAAGTATAAGACCATGAGAAGTTGGTCAGGGGAGGGTGCTGCTGGGCATCGATCAGCAAGTGGTGAGCCATCACTTGCATCACTTGTTTTGTAGTTAAATACTGAAGATAACTACATATATGTATATCGTTACAATTATTACTGTTTTTATTCTCCTTTCCTGTTTCAGTAAGAAGCTTTTTATCTCATCACAAAGGTTGTGTCTTGTTATTTTTTTCCCTCCTGTTCTCTCCCCATCAGCCTGCTTGGTTAAACCACAGAAGCAACTTTCAGAAAAGGGAAAAACAAGATATATAAAAGTTTTCTTTTTGTATGTTTGTTTCTTCAATTTCCTTTTTCTATTTTTAACATATACTTTACTGTGAATCTAGTTTTGTGATTTTAGTTCTTAAAAACGTTTACGAGCAGTTTCATTCTGAAGCTTTAAAGAACATTGTTTCTGGGAAGTTCCCCAGTTCAGCCCTGTGTTCAGATATTGAGAACATGATACATCTGGTTCAGTAGAAGAATGATTGTCAACTAAAAGTTGTGACTTTAATCTCAATAGTTTAAAGCCATTGAATAGATTCCATGTTTGTTGGATATCTGTATTTTAATAAAATATAAAGATCCTTTGCCTGGGTTTCACAATGATGTATGAGCAATCTTGTTATAAACACTGAGTTACCTTTTGTAAACTTGCTCACTATTTCTTTACTTGTTATTGATTACAGCTCCCTGTATGGAACTCTATAGCTAACGGAGCTCATTCTTCAACTCATTTCAACAAAATCATGCAGTAATACATTCAACAATGCATAGAGTTAAACATGATGCTTTAATTCAGTATCATAAACGAAATGTAAGCAGATCAGCACCCAGAATGGAAATGTTAAGCAAGCGACAACACATACGAGTACTAAGTGAAAGTACAAGGGCATATAAATGTAAGCATGATTTGCTGTTTTTTTTTTTGTTTTTGTTTTTTAATTTATTATTCTACTGATCTGAATACTCAGTCACAAAAAATACTTCTATGGATTTCAAGAGCTTATTGAAATAATGGTTTATGCATTGTTCACTGGGCACTTTACATACATTACTGTTCCATTTTTGTTTCTAATATCTTTTATAAGTGGATTATATGGACTTTTACTGAAGGAGGAGTACGTGCTTCAGCTCTTTCTGCATGTTGTTCTTCTGATTCACAGTAATGCATAGGATAAGGATTACATTTAATGTATTTGTGATATATTTTATAGGTAACACCAATGTTTTAGCATATTTAAAGAAGTGAAGCTTTTATCTAAGTATTGCTACTACCAATTAAGTGAAGCTATTATTTTATTATTCACAAAGCACTCTAATAATCAAAGGCTGATCATAGCAAAATTATGAACTCTAATTGCAATTAGAGGGGAATTAAAAGTATGGATCATTATGGTGAATTTTTAAAGAAATAACTGAACACATCACTGTGTTACTTCAATGATATTCAAAGTCAAAAAATGGATTTTCATATTCAAAAAAGTACAAATGATTAATTTTTTTATTATTATTATTATTATTTATAATATGGTTTATTATTTAAGTGCTCAGTTACAGCCTTCTTCTGTATAGAAAGGGCTGCATTCTACAGGTTAGCAGCATGCATCCATGTTTTGTTAGACTGGGAATTGTGTTATACATATGTGTGTAATATCATTAAATGGACATGTATATGTTAATTTTAATTATGCTTCTGTTAAGAAATTTAGAAATTATTTTGAAAATAAAAAAAAAATCTAATCTTTCACTGTATAGAGAAATCAAAGTCAAGAGTTGTACTTCTTTCCTTTGGTATCCTTTTCATAACAAAAAAACTATTGCCTCTAAACTTCTATCTGTCTCATTACTGCTAGGAAAACCCTCACTAGTAACTGTATTCTCATGTTTCAAAAAAGAATAAATTTACTTTGTTAATGAGTATATTCATTTTTAAGTAGATGCAAGGTGTAATTCATTTTAAGTAATATGAGAAGATTGGGGCTAAATAATATTAGAATTTGAACTATACTTAGGTAGATGGTAGCACTTTTAATCATGGAATCAGGGTGTTCCATAATTGAAAGATTATTTCTCTTCAGCATCAAATATTTGAATATTTTCATATCCTGGGGATTCAGATTATTTTGATACTCGCAATAAGAATACATTTTATTGACATCTTGCTCATCAGCTATTTTGGTAATTTATCTTGCATTGTCCCCTCACAGGAAACAAAATGAACCACAAGCCCAAAAACTGAAATGTAAGCAACTGAAATCAAGCAACACTGAAACAAATAACTTTTTTTTTTTTTTTTTTTTTTTTTTTTAAGCTTACATCCAAAAATGGAATTGGAACATAGTCTGCTGACTGGTCATAGTATGCCAGGCAGTTTTGCTCCTGCTCCTGATCCCACAGTGGGAGATCCACTAATGTGATTTTTGTTTTATTTTTTTCCTTAGTTGATCTGGACACATGTCCTGTGACAGATAAGGAGCCAGGGCATGCTCCAGAAAACCTTGTTTTCCAAGTATGTGAATTCAATGCAGAATTTCATTTTTTGCCCTCTACCTATTCCATAATGTGTGTCTAGATCACTAAGATTATTTAGAAAGTGGACATTTACATTTTTACATTTTATTTTATTCTCTCTTCATCCTCTGCATGGCAGATCAGCTGGCTTGCCTAAAATCAAAAACTAACTTTATTGTGTGTTAATCTCAGCATGGTATCCTGCATGCTAGTTAATTTATGTGATTTAATGGAGCAACGTTTCCCATAATTCCTCTACAAAACACGCACGGATGTGATCATAATAAATCAAAATCTCCAACTTGTGAAATACTCAGAATTAGTTCTGAAGACATAAAAAATCTGATTATAGGAAAATACATGGGCAAAACAGAATCCATAATACAAGTACTTAAAAATGTTCTGAATGGTCCTTGGCATTGTTTTGATCTCTACCAAATAAGATCCTCCATAACAATTCTAAGCCAGGGCCAATGATCAGTAATCAGTTTCTGCGTGACCACAAAAGAATATTTCTTCACAGACAGAATTTTTAAACATCTAAGAACTGACGTGATGTTGGCTGTCTATATCAGCTGTTTTCAGTAGCCCATAAATAGTTTTTTTGAAAGGATATGGTAAAGAAGAGGATAGCATGTTCCCCCTCACCCCTTTTTAATTTTTTTTTTTTCTTAAAGAGTTCCGTTACAATGATGATCCATCTGTATTCAGTGTGTTTAACTGAATGTAAACCATTCCACACTACTCTATTCCTACATATCATTGTCTTGTCTGCTTTTATAGCATGTTTTGCAGCTGGCATTCAGTTTGCAGTGCTAATTTTTGAAAAATATGTTAAAATACTAGGAATTCCATTCTTTCCCTGCATTTAGTCTTTGCCAAATGTACCACATGCAATTTACAGGCAGACGCTGCATAGCATACAAGTAATTGAGTGATAAACCCTAAAAAGGATTAATCAGAAAAAGATTAAAATAGCTTCTCATTTTTCCTAAATAATGAATGGACTTGTGTCTGCTTTGCTTTTTCTCTCAAAGGTAAAAAGGAAGGAACTGGAAAATAGAGCTTTACTGAAGAAACTATTCTGCATTTCATGTCTTTATAGCTTTCTGGAGAACATTAGATGCAGTTGATAAATACTATTCTTTCATATGTAACATATCTGGTGATGATCCGTTACTCTGTAAGAGAAGTACTAAAATGTGCTTATTAATAGACAGTTTAGGTCATTGGATTGGCTACAGAATTAGGAACTAGAGACTTTTTAACTCTGTGATTTTCTACAAAGTGCTTAATAACTCTCTGCTGACGTCAATAGAATTTAGACTTTAGTGTTTACTGTCTCAACTGTAAGAGAAGGATAATACTTATCAGCATTTCAGGGATGGCAAAGGATTAGGTACTTCATAATTATACAGTGAGTTAAAAGGCAAAGCTCTGCTACTGCCTTCACAAACACTGAACCATGACACTACCAGTTCCTTCTTGTATCTAGCTGAAGGTGGAAAGACACCAAGTCTGTTACTTATCTGCAGTAACTTGCATGAAAAACTGTGGCATTTTGTGTTTGTTGAAGCAAAAAAATATGTTTCCACAGCAGTAGTTTAACACTACTTTGAAGTACATTTTTAGTAAGCTGGTAGTGGAAAAAAAATGGAAAGAAGCTAAATAGTAGCTTCTTAGTAATAGAGCCAGGTTGTAGTAGCTAGTGCATGTCATAATTAAAAACAAATCAATTATGTTGAGACACTTGCAGATTTTCCTTCATTCTTTGAGTGAGCTTTCTGTGAAAGACAAAGGATAATGAAGGATAATATAGCTGAAAAAAACACTGTTTATTTTTGCCTAGATATGAATGTCAAAGGAAAAACATAAAATCTTGTCTCCTTCATTTGCTTTCATACCAAAATGTTTCAATAGTTAAATCTTTCTAGTCTGCAATACATATGAATGCCATGATGCTGAAAATACGTGCTTAAGTCTACTAGAACAGGGAGGACTTGTAGTTAACACCCATACTTGTAATAAGGAAAGAATCTTTCAATAAAAGTTCATTAAAAGACTATAAAGGACCATAATTTTTTGAATCCACATCACACCCTAGAAATATTAATGAGCCATTCTTCTAAGCAATTTGATTTAAGGAACTGTGAAAGTCAAAATAGAATTATTATCTTATACAATGCAAAGTTTTGAACATAGACAATATTATATATTGAATTCTTAAATTGATGGGTGTGTAAAATAGTAATAATCTATGAAGAAGAATATAAATAAGGTAGAGCCTGAAAAAAAGAACAGAGATACACTAATGAAACCATTTTGAATATAACCTGATAATAAAATACAGCCTGAGTGTATCCATGTGAAAATGGGAATAAGATGCTTTAACCTGCAAACATGCACTGTAAATGTTTCTACTATCTTCATTTCCCAGGAACCTATTATTTTTTACATATTATATAATGCAATGTAATCTGGATTAAACTAGAACAAGGAAATTTTTAAAATTTCTATTTTTTTAAATACAAATTTTCTATTTTTATTTTCTCTATCTTATAGTTCCCATTTGGATGTTTCTATGTTTTGGTAATAAATTTGGAATTAAATCCAAATTTGTGGTTACAATGTTTTGTGAAGGAATTTGCTTAAAAAGAATTTAAGACGGCAATGTGCCCTTAAGTTGCACTGTAGGAAATTTTTGCTAGCAGTTCTAACAAACTCATTTAAACTTTTGTGATTTTTAATGCTGTACTTTAACTTTTATATTATTAAAAAAAAAAATAAAATCAAACAAATTTATTTCATTCACAATCACGCATTCTCTTCTGTATGGATTAGGCTTGTACTTCAGGGATAACTGGGAGTCAGAAATGGACAGAGCCACAACAGAAACTAGAAAGAGAAACATATCTCTCCCTTGTCTTTATTTCCAGATTCCTTCAATAGATTGTATTACTCATTCCATGCTCTGGAAATTTATCATTTACATTTCACTTCAGCCGGGAACAGACTTTTACTATTTCTCCTTAAACAGTTAGGAGAAAGCACCTATAGAAAAAACAACAACAACAACAACAAAAACTGGAAATTTCTATGATATTTGTCAAAAACATTCCACTGGACAACTGGAGAAATCTGATCCAATGAGTAACAATGAAGGTGTGAGCATTCATGGGATATAGCAATAAAGCTTTTTATCACAGACAGGAATCATACAGTTTTGTCACACTTAAAAAAAGTAGAAAAGGCTTGGACTGAGAGTAAATTGTAAACTGCTCACATCTAACTATTGTTAGCTAGGAGACTCCTTCAGTCCAGTGGACAGCCTTCAACTAGTGACTGCATTCCACAGGTGTTCTTCTTCCACTACACCAGCAAAGAGAAGAATTTCTGCTTGGTCAGTAATATCAGGATTCTGATCACAAAATCAACAAGATATTCACACAGTCACACACAGAGAATTGTAGGGATTGGAAGGGACCTCTAGAGATCATCCAACCTTCCTGCCAAAGCAGGTTCCCTACACCAGGCCACACAGGTAAGTGTCCAAACGGAACTTGAATATCTCCAGAGAAGAAGATTTCACCACCTCACTGGGCAGCCTGTTCCAGTGCTCCATCACCCTCACTGTAAAGAAGTTCTTGTGCACATTTGTGCTGAACTTCCTATGTTCCAGCTTATGTCCATTTCTCCTTGTCCTGTCTCCATGTACCCCTGAAAAGAGACTGACCTCACCACTATGGCCCCCACAGCTCAGATATTTATAAACCTGGTATATTGCAACTGACCCTGAATATTAATATGTGGATAAAGTCACATACCTAAGTAGATGCATATAATTGTAAGCGTAAGTAATGTAAATCATAGATGCTTGTAGATCAGCACTAAGACAGCATCATCTACATTATGAATTTTACTTCATGAAGTACCTAAAGGCACAGTGACAAAAATGTGTGGTCATTCAGCTGTATGGAGTCTGAAAACCTGCATTATCGTTCATGTGTCGTTTTTCTTGTTTTTGTTTTAATTGTTTGGGGTTTTTTTGTGTGTGTGTTTTATTTTTCAAAGCAATGTGGATATACTTGCAAAATTGTCATTGGTTTCATTTACAGACTCCTCTAATTCCAATTTCTTCTCACTTTGTGTATTTCATAAATGACAAATGAGTCCAGCAAGATTTTCACTAGAATATGTAAAGAGTTTAAAAGCCAGTAGCACTGATACTAGACACATGATGCCCATGATGAGTTATTGCAAAGTTTAACAAAACAACACTGCAGTTCCAGTCTTGAAGTAAAATGTTAATCCTTTTATCTCATAGGGAACAGGATTATAACCTCACAGCACAAAACAATATTATAATTTATTTGAAAAAAGAAAAAGAAACACACACACACACACACAAAAAAAAAAAAAAACAAAAACAAAAAACAAAACAGAACACAGACATTATAGAGTACCTATCTATTGTAGTTTCACTGGACTTCTGTAACCACAACTCTTCCAACAATTATAAAAGTATACACATTTGCCCAGAGTTTCCAAAATGAAGATTTTAAATAAACATTAATGTGCACAGATAACATATCTGGGATATCTACTGGAAACTGTATGAGTTTTATTATGCAATTACACTGTCCATAATTGTTTCCCTGACATCATGTGGTGCTGTGTGGTATTTAAGTCACATGATTCCAATTAACTCAACTAACTTCATGTCTAAAACCATTTTAAACTAAGAATCTTTAAGAAAAACATGTAAAATAAAGTACATAATAGTAACTCCATTACAAGTTGGTTCATTTTCTTTATCCTTCTCATAAAGGAGATTGTCATAATAATTCACAGTCCTGCCCTTTATGTAGGTTTTGTCCTCTTTGACAAAAAATACGTTATCAGGAATCTAATTAAAAAAACAGCTACTGTGAATTCACATTGTAAGGGAATAAAAGACTACTGAAATGACATGCAAAATAAAGTTTTAAAGACTTATATAGCCAGCAGAAGATGCCATTACTGTGAACAATGCTATGCAGAGTGAAACTAATGAGACAACTATAAATCAATTGTCCTTCCTAACTTAGATTTATATATCTGACTACAGAACAGCAAAACAAAATCAATCAATCAATTAAAGAAACAAATAGATAAATACAAATTAATGAAATATAAAGAATGAAAGAAAAAAGGCTTTAAAGGAGGACATATATCTGATAATTAATTTCTTGAACTTTAGATAGCAACTTTTAAACTACAAATGCAGTTTTGAACTGTCATCTTTTTCGATAGCCCTAGAAATGCCGGTACCAGAAAAGACAAAAGGAGAGCTATGCATAAACTGACCATAGACATTTAAAGGCATGCAAAAATTTGTCAAATGTTCTTCAGAAATCTTTGTTTCAGGTTTCCCTTTTCCATTACTTTTTGTAAATTCTGAAGTTTCTGAAAACATGAAAACATTAAGTTGAATCAAACTATTTATTGTAATGGTTAGAACAAAATAATAACTCTTTTTTAAGAGAACCAAAATTATTCCACATATTTTATTTAGATTGCAATTAGAAAACTCTCATTAGTTTTCTTCTTTTTTTTTTTTTTTTTAAATAACTCAAGTTCATATTTGTGCTTGTAAAGCAAATCACCTCTGCTCAGAGAGCCTGGACAAAATCTCATCCAAGCTACACTTAAGTAAGTATTGAGAAGTTGCTAAGGAATGCCCATGTTTGTTTTTTTGTTTGTTTGCTAATTATCTGTGCAAGCTTGCATTTCACAGTCTTATGTTATACTTGCTTATGTTAACAAACAGACAAAGGAATGTGTTTAGTTATATTTTTATTTCCAATTGTTAAGTCAACACATTGGAGTGTCTTCAAGGATGCTTATCATCCTAGCTTTGTAAAGCAAATTCTAGTTCTTACATGATTGGTCAAATTTACTGTACTCCAATAAAGCCAGTCATTTCAGATTAAGGTTTCCTTTGCAAAAAGTAGTGTAAGGCTACTAAAGATGCTGAGCTTCAGCTAACTATGTGAATTCTTGTTACTGTAATTTGGGTAACTTGAAGACTTTTTTTCATTTTTTAAGAGTTACAATTAGGAATCCTTGACTATAATTCAACATAGTTGGCTATTGCTAACAAGAAGTTCACTTTTAATTTTTTTTTTTTAATTTGATGGGGAGTTTATGGAAATTCTATGAATACTCATTATACTGCTTTTATAGAGGCAAACAGTGATTTTTTAAGAAACAGTAAGTTAAGATAAAGATAAAGCTGTTTTAAGACTTCTGGGTTGATGGCTACGTAAATGTGATCTATAATCATTATAATGTGAATTCCTATAAATATTTAGATTATGTTAAGACATAATTCTAAAACAGTGGAATCTTTTAGGGAAAGTGACATTGAAATGCTTTAAGTTATGAAGTACATATCTTAAAAATCAGATTTATGAATTTTATAACAAACTATTTCTTGTTAATTATTAATCTGCTGACAAATACACATTGATTAAACTAAATAACTTCCAGTGACATGCAGAACAATATTACAGATAATAAACAAGAAAAATAATACATTTTTACTATTTCATTAAGCATCAGGGATTTTGAGCATAGCATTTTGCATTCCTTTCAAGTTTATCAAAATGTTTACTTCTTAGAGAGAAATTATAACTCATACTTAACTGTAAACTATTTCATAAAAATAATATATATATTTATTAAAATAAAATAAATACATAATATTAGAAATGTTATTTTTATTGAAAAAAATAATAATAAATCTCATATGTACTTTGCTTTGAAAGTTGTGCCTCTTGTTTGTTTCCACTGAAATAATACAGTGAGCACAGTAACACTGTTTCATATAGCAAATTCTCAGCTATGAAACACTGTTTTCCATAATGGTTACCACTATTAGTTATGTATTTTGGCAGCAATGAACAACGACATGCATAAAATCTGCATGGTAATCCAGAATGAATGTTCTCTTTCATATCACTGTCACCACTGCTGAAGTGCACCACCCACCACCTCACTGTGTTCACATCCACTTTTTGGTCTCCATAAATGTTCAACAAGTATCAATTAATGTCAATGCTTGCTAGTTTTAATACATACGAGATTTCAATGACATATCTTTGCTTCATACACATTTCCATGTCACACATCACTTTGTTGGACTATTCCTCTGCTGCCATCTGCCACAGAGAAATAAAATGTAGCAGAATATTAGTGGGAAGGTTCAGCCTCTACTGCCATAACACCAACATTCACCTCTGACTTCAAAGCCCAAAATAATGAAATAGGAGGTACTACTTTTGGAGCAGAAGAAATTCTTAAATGGAACAATTTTGCCATTAAATTAGATGACTTCAAAACACGTCTTTATGAATTTCCTTAGACAGCAGAAGTTCTTGCACAAATCTACCATAAACTGAGTATATATTCTCTATTTTCTCAATAGAAATTTGCAAAATCTCAGTTTTATTTATCTACAGATTAACTACTGAGACCATCTGGACTGAATATGATCAAAACTTTTATTCTAGGAGCTGGAGACCTGTTGTAAAGAACCAGTAGTCCTTTAGGACAGTTTTTCCTGCTACTTTGTAAACTGCTAGAAGTAAAGGCATCAAACGTTAGAAATTAGAAGGTAATGCATCTTCTCCTTTATTCTGAGTACACATACTTTTTTCCAGTTGCTGTTTTCTCTGGCCTTGAAATAAAAAATGCTTTGTGATAGCACTGATGGGGGAAATGGAAAGACATAGGCTAATTCTAAAAAATAGTTAGGTTTCCTTCCAGAAGGACATGCTTAATAAATTTTGATTCTGGATGCTTCATGAACATCACATTTCTCAGCTTTATTTATATTCTGAGGCACTTGCTTAATGAGCCATTAAACTGGAACTGACTGTGTTGTCCAAAACTAAGAGAATACATATAGTCTTTGAACATGAAAACATGTATCTTCAACCTTGACGTTTCATAAAAAACATATGGAAGTATATGTGCGCGTATGATGTATTAAAACTATTGTGCATTGTAACTCACGCTGTTTTGATTTCACTGGAAAATGAGAAAACATGGAGCTAATGTGTTTTCTGTTATTTAATGCACCACTGTAAAGAATTTACATTTGCATGAATTACATGCACATGAATTAAAATAAAGGCTAAAACTGTTATTTGATATGACAGTGAAAAAAAAAAAAAAAAAAAAAAAATCTTAGCAGTAAAACAATACTTTTTTTTCCTTTCTTTCTTAAACAAGTAATGGCAGAAGTGCCGCCAGTTTTCCTCCTTGACTCAGCTTTGGTCAGCAAGGGGACATGTTGGAGCTGAAAGTGACTGTCTGGTATGGGGTGGCCTTGTTTTCTTCTCATAGATAATGCCCCTGAAGACCCACTGCTACCAAAGTCTTACCATGGACACTCAGTAAAGAGAGTGTGTGAGGCAAATGAGTGACCCAGAGATCCAGGGGCCAATGAAAGGATAGACTGATGTCCCTGAGATCATTAGCTGTGCATTTGTATTCCTGTGTGAGCTCATGAATGTCATGAAGCTATGGCAGCCTTGGCAGAGGCAGTCTTGTCTCTATCGTGCTACAAGAATCAGTAGTTCCTAATATTTGCCTTCATTCTCTTTTTCTTTCTGATGCTACTGCTGGTTTTGAAGTAAAACCACATTTATTTCAGAAGCAGTTTCAGTATAACTGAGTATAACTGACCTTTTTCTTTCCAAGGCACATTCATGGATATATCTTCCGTTCACATTGTCCTGTTTTGTTACATGTATATTCTAAGAACAACTGGAAATTGTGAATCTACTGCTTGACATCTTGCTCTGAAAGAAAGAGTATAATTTGCTCCACTGTACAAAATAGCAGTCGTTCCAGCTATCATAAACATGGTTTACTTTAGCTGAAAATCACATTTTCCTTGCCAAGTCCCATTGTCACTAGTCATTTCCTGGCTTCCTTTATTTTTCAGAAGCCTTTGTTGAGTTTGACCATTATGTTTTTCAAGCAGCCTTGCTCTACAGTTTTTCGTCTTCTCTCAGTTCTTACTTTTCCAATAATCATTCCAAACTTGTAACCTTATAAGTCTGTTCTCACTGCAAATATATGGGAATGCTCTTTCCCTCTGCTTTCTCTTTTAATTCCCATTCCTATTCATTATATAGTTTCTTATTTCAGATTTTTTGCTGCAACTGAAGGACTTTGGCTTTTGTTTTGTAGGTAATGTTCATTCTATAAAACTGAATTATATTTTTAAACTTTTAACTATTTTTTAACACAGGATATATAAAATAGTTAATGATGTGAAATGAGTAGAATACACTAACAGAGGATATTAAGGAATGGCAGCCATCATTCAAGAGAATGAAAAAAGAAAACATCCAATTGATTAATGATACATTTTAATTTGTATGCATTGATATCTAATATCATACATAATAATACCTAGTTGGTGTTTGTTGCTAGTGCAGATATAAAATAACTTGCTGCTTTTATAGACTAATTATTGGCAGAGATCAAGGACAGCTCATTAATACTGCTTTACAGAAGTCTCTCTATCTATTCCAGTGTTTACGTGAAGTATGAATATTTGTACTGGTAGTAGATTCTTTAGAAAACATATTTTACATTGTTACTTTTTAAATGAAATAATACTTGTACAAGGACTCTAAATATGATGTTGTAAGAAAATAGACATACCCTACAAAGAAATAAACTACACTATGCTTCAAAAGAAAAAGATAGGTTGTCAATACCTTGATGACAACTTGATGAAATATTTTGAATATATTCCTTGAAGGATAATGGAAATTTTTTTATCTGAACAATTTTTATTTTAACCTGGGTCTAAATGTCACTTTATCAGTTTTCTGTTTACTACAATTTTCTTGCATAAGCTCACATAGGTTTTATTTTACTTTGGATGTCATTTGACATTGATTTTTTTGTCATGCTATAAATCTGCATGGAAACAATACTGAAATGCAGAATTGTTGACATTTATTTTTCTAGGACATTTATAAGACTTTTTATTTTCCCTTCTCTTCCTATGTGACTTTTTTAATACATCTGCAATCCCACCCTCAGCTTGGGACAGCTGGGACAAAGAGAGCATAAGACACTAGAGATAATGATTTGTGCACTGTCATCTGAAATTTAAAGTATCCTCAGCATTTGCTCTTCCATAAATCTTCTCTTTGGATTTTACCGTTGGGAGGTACAATTGTTTTTCTAACATAAAATAGTATTCAGTGTCCAAGGTGATGAAGTAGGTTTCTATTTTCATCCATTTCAGTCAGGACAGACAGGCATATCAGCAAAGAAAAAAAAAAAAAAAAAGAAATGGCTTGTTATTCATTTCTAGAAATTTTAGTCTTTCTCCAAAGAAAATGCTTGAATTTGATTTTCTGATTCATACTCCCTAACTTTTGTATGAAGAGAAGATCCCTCAAATCTCCATAAAGAAGAAAAAAAATACTGTGCGACTCAAATGTGCAGATAGTTAATTCTACTAAAAAGATCAGTGTGCTTTACAGAAAAGGAATCATTTTTAAAAGGAAGACATATTAATGCTCACTTTTTGCTTTAGTGATCATAGATATTAAGCTGGGAAAAGCTCAGCAGTAATTATCAGGTTCAGAGATTAAAGAGGAATGGAATGTTCTTGTTAAGTATAGAACTGGTGAAGGTACAACAGAGGTTTCTGGAAGAAAATTTGGGAATAAGGTAGGAATTGGAATATCTCAGAAATGGATAAATGCTACTAACTCAAAAATATGAGTGAAAGAAATTAAGGGCAATATCACTGCACTTATACTGTAGCAAAACCTTACTAGACTTAGTAAACATGAACTTGAAAATGGTACCTTAAGGATATACATATGCTAACAAAAATGCAAGACTCATCAGCAAGCCGATAAGTTTGGTGATTTCATCATGAAGAAATTTCAAAGTTTTTGAAAAAAAAATTCTAGATGTTTCTCTAAGCTGACTTCAGAAGCTGATAAATTATGTACCTCAGACTGGAAAAAGGCAGACAATATATATCTGTAGAAAAAAAGTGAGGAGAAAAAGGCACTAGGCAATTATAAACCAGGCAAGATTTGTTATTAAAAGAATTGTGACACAAACAATAAGACTAATTATTATTAAGCATTTGAACAATATCAGTGTGAGATGAATCTGAGGCAAGAAAAGGCTTTGCTGAAGTCTAGGTAGACTACATCAACAGCACTTCATTCAACAGGTGGATCACTCAATTTTAGAAGGAGATCAAGTCGGTCAAGCAGGAGCTGCTTTTCATGAACCCACAAGCTGCCTGGGTTGTCCTGCATCTCAGGAGAACCCCGAGACTGTTTTCCCTAATAACTGAAGTTTAGTACTTAGAAAAGTAAAGAAAGCTACTGTTATCCTGGGCTGCATTCAGCAAAATATTGCTAGCAAGTTGAAGGAGGCATCCTTCTCCATTGGTGAGGCCTCACCTGGAGTACTGTGTCCAGTTCAGGGCTCCATTCTACAAGAGAGGCTTGGATGTGTGGGGATGAGTCCAGCAAAGTTTCCGTAAAATTATTAAGGGAATGAAGCATCTGATTCTATGATTCTGTGAAAGGCTGAGAGAGCTGTCTCTTCTTAACATAGAGAGGAGAAGGTTCAGCATGGATGTTGTAAATGTATATCTGAAAGGTGGGTGCAAAACCAACAGAGCCAGGCTCCTTTCAGCAATGTCCATTGCCGGGAAAAGAAGCAGCAACTGGAAAAAAGAGGAACAAACTAGACACAAAATATTCCACCTAAGCCTCAGGATGCACTTTTTTTAACATATGGTTGACTGTGCAATGGAGTAAATTGCCCAGAGATGTTGCAGTATTTCCTTCCTTGGTGATATTCAAAAACTGGGAAACCTGAACATACTCCATGTCACTAACTGAACATGTTTGGAAAGATGATGACTCCTGGTGAGTTCCAGCATCAGCCATTCTGTCATTGTGTGATTCTGTGGTCTTTCTATTTTGATCCTAGTTGAATTTTATTATTATTAATATTAAAAGATGAGATTTCATTCCAAAATTTTGATATCTGAAGTACATAATCATTATTAGGTAGTTGACCTCAGTCTATGATAGTCAAGCTATATTGCTGGCATAAAGCAAATGAAAAAGCTGACAACTCAGCAGAAATACAGGTATTTTACTTCTTTCTATTTAATCTAGAAAAAATCAGGCAGGAACTTACTTGGAATGTTCTTTACCAAATTGCGACATTACATTCATACAGCTGGCATGACAAAATATTTGTAATTGTTCTATATGCAGAGATTTAACTTATGCATTCCTTCAATGCAATGAGAGTGTAAATGTCAACTAAGATATTAATTATAGAGAACCAATTAATGATTTTAAAACATTTCGCAGTAAGTCAGTGCATAATAATGACTTGATTAGATTTACTAATGTATTTCTTCTTGTTCTTTCTGGAAAAATCCCAGATATTGGCAGTTTGTGAAAGCTGAGGTTATTCTAAAGCTTGGATATTATGACCTACAAAAATGTAGTTACTGCAGCTGATGAACATGACCATTTGCCTATCATTATGACAGCTTAGAACTAAGCCAATTTTTTATCATTGTTTATTTATATGTCTCATACTACAGGTTTATGGACAAGGTTATTTGTGAAACTAATAGCACCATTAGTAGAAAACTAATTGGGAGTTTATAATAATTGCTAATGGAAGATGTAAAAATACAACTCAAACTGGAACAGCAACTTCTACATGAACGTGCCTTTCAAAAGTTGCAAAACTGTTGAGCAATTAGTAATAGATAACAGGAAAACACATTCACACACACACACACACACACACCAAAAATAAATAAATAAATAAATAAATTCACTTGGGCAGACACCTTTGGTACCTTGGGAATATATGAGGTATTTTTAATTCCCTTTCTGAATCCAGAAATTTATCTGAGGACAGAGAATGTGGAGAATGTTAATTATTCTGATCTCATATAATCTGAGTGCAAATTATCTTAGTGTTATCACTGAAATCATTATTATGGGGATCCATTTTGTAACAGTTAATTTACTGAAGCTAGAATTGTACCTGGTACAATACTACTTTAAGGATAAAGTGATGTAAAATATTTTTTTTTTTCAGAAAGTGTTGGATGTAAAATGCGTGAAGATGGGAAAAGATGTTATTATGAGAGTCCGATATAAACAGCATTGAAAATATTGTTTCAGGTGAAAATATCAAAGGAAAATTCATTTATATTCAATGTGAAAATGTATACTCTGAAGTGAAAAATACTGAATACGTAAAGCATAGAAAACTTCAAAAAAGACAAACAGTGAACTTTCATCATACACTAATCAGATTTGTCTTTTCTACACAGGTCAGAGTATGTATGTAAAATCTGCACAGCTAGAAGATTATTTGAATGTGTCATCGATTGTTTATAGTCATTAATAACGATATATGGAATGACATGAAATATAATCTTCAGTCAGAATGAGAATTTTTCATAATGAGTTTTGTTGGGAAAAAAAAATAAATATATAAATATATATATATATGTCAGTTTAGATATTTTTAAAAGAGAAAAGACACAATTGTTCTATAGGATTTTATTTTCTTTCAGGCCAGATTTTAAATTCTACCCCATAAATAAATAAAATCAGAAGTAGGATTGATGTATTTTAATGCACCTAACAGAGCTTGAATATGTTTTTGTCACACATTCATGCAGGGGTGGCCCATTTTATGGAGACAGTGATCACCATCCTGGACAGTCACTTGTAGCCCTCTGACCATGGAAGTTCTGCTTCTCCACTATGCCCGCACTTTATGTGCTGGCATAAAAAAACAAAAAACAAACAAAGAAACAAAAAAAGCAAAAACAAAAACAAACAAACAAACAAACAAAAACACTGCAATGCATCTGGACAGGAGACACACTATGCCTGTACAGCAGCCACCTGTGGGACACAGGGATAACTATCACTGCATTTCTGCATCTACAAAAATAGGAATTTATATGCCTAGAAAACATTGAGTTATGGATTGACTGGAAGAAGCTATATGCTCCACCCACATGCACATATTCCAATAATGAGGCAAAAAGTAATTGCAATTTCTTCTTCATAAATGAAAGAAGTTATTTTACTTTGAGCTCAAAGCCAGAGTGAAATAACAAGAATCTCTAATTTTTTTGCTGTAATTACCTCAAATATAGCTTTTATAACAATTTTTTTCTTCTGCTCTTTCATATTTTATTTTATTTTTATTTTATTTTATTTTATTTTATTTTATTTTATTTTATTTTATTTTATTTTATTTTATTTTATTTTATTTTATTTTATTTTATTTTTTATTCTTCTTTATTTCTTCACTTCTCAATTTCCAGATACTGGGAAAAAATTCAGACTGCTCACATACATGCCAAACCAAGTTAGAAATACATTTTTTTTTATGATACTTTCCCATGTTTGAAAAGTTTGTAATTTCAACACCTAATGAGAAAGAGTTAGAGGTTTGTCAATATATTTCTTCTATGTTTCATTTGTCTAGGCCATTTTGCCTACCAACCTGTCTCTGTGGAGTGGAAGAGCTAGTTTTCAATGCTTTGACTCTGAATTCTATCTTTGATATTGTTTGTGCTGAAATTCCCACAGTCTGCCCTAAAGGGCTAGTTAATTTTGTTGGATAATTCTGCCCTTGATTTTTGAACCTTCTGGTTTAACAAATTTACATTGAGCTGCATAACTGTTATCATAAACCAACTTTTCAAAACTGTTTATCAGTTTTTCTATTGCACTCTCAATTCTTTCTTGTTAGTCATTAGCCATAAGTAAAAAATAAGCAATTTGATCTTAACTCTGGTCTAATACTGCTTCAAGAAGTTACGTAGATAGCAATTGCAAAGCATGTGCTATCTTTGCTATTTTATTCTCTGCCACCATGAAATAAATCACCTTAATTCCATCGTTTCTTAAGTACGTCCTTCATCTATCCATGATTTTCCTACTTTCTTTGCAGGTGAATTAAGGAGAATGGAAAAGAGAGGGTTTTGTTTGCTTGATTGTTTTTGTTGTTGTTGTTTTCTGTTGGGAAAACTAGGCTTTTCTTGAAAAATAGTGGAAACATTTTTCCATGATAGTCAGACTCACAATCATCCTTGACTGTGGGCTAGCTCAGGCCAGGCTTAAGAGACTTTGGTGTATAATATCACACCATCAGAATCCTCTAGAAAATAGGACTATAAACAGTGGTTTATGATACAAGTTTCACACAAATGCAGGAAAAAAATATTGAATTTTTGCTTGTATTTATGGTCACATCTCTCTGATGCAGCACTGTATATATTGCATGCCTTTTAATCATATAGCAGCCATCAAAGCAGCTTTTTCCCTAGTAGATACATATCTCAGTTTCATTGTGTTTGCTGTTTAGAATTTCTTTATGCTTTTTACTCTTTTTTCTCTCCTCCTTCTTTTTATTTCCTTGTGAAAATTTCATTAAAATTCATTGTCATTCCAGAAATGTATTTTTCCTGCATTCCATATAATTAAGATGATAAAAATCTTGGAGAAAAGAATGAACTTGATGTTAACCAGTATTTAGGGGACTAAACTTTATGTTATGCAGATTGAGCAGATCGACATGTTTCAGTTGCTTCAGATGCACTCTCAAACAAGAGTAAACCATGTCATATATAGGAAGCTGTTTGAATTCTCTCTTTATTCTCTGGGTCTGCTATTAATTAGAATATATTTTAAAATGAAATATCTGAGGATGATTTAAAAATACTTTGTGAAATTCTGGTGTCATTGATATCTCTGATAAATCTGCTATGATTTAATTACAAAGAAGTTGTCCAAGAAGCCAGGGATCAGGTTAGGAAAGCTAAAATCCAGATAGAATTAAATCTAGCCAGGGACATGAAGGAGAAGAAATTCTACATATATATCTGTGATTAAAGGAATGTCAGGGAAGATAGGGGCCTTTCACAGAAAAAAATTTGGAGAGCTGGTCACAGGGATGGAAAACAAGCTGAGATGCTCACTTTTTCACCTCAGCCTTTACCAGTCAGGACTCTAGCTGCACTGCTCAAGCTGCAAAAAGCAAAAGTAAGGATTTGGAGAAGGAAGTTCTGCCTGCTGTAAGTGAAGATCAGGTTTGAGACCATCTGAAGTATTTGAAGGTACACAAGTCCATGGGACCCAACAAGGTCCATCCCCACTTTCTGAGGGAACTGGCGGATGAAGATGTCAAACATATCCACCAGATTTGAAAGGCCATGGCAGTCTGGCGAAGTTCCCACTGATTGGTAAAGGGGAAAAATAACTCCCATTTTCAAGAAGGAAAAAAAAAAAGAAAGAATCAGGAAACTACAGGCCAGTCAGCCTCACCTCTGTGACTGGCAAGATCATGAAGCAGATCTTCCTGAAGGCCTTTTCAAGACACATGAAAAATAAAGATGAGGTGACTGGTGGTAGCCAACATGGCTTCACCAGGGACTAGTCATGCCTGATAAACTTAGTGGCCTTTTATGACAGAGTTACAGCATCAGTAGACAAAGGAAAAGAAACCGATGCCATATACCTGGACTTGTGCAAAGCATTTGACGGTCTCCTGTATGACATCCTAGTCATCAAATAGAAGAACAATGGATTTGATGGATGCATCACTCACTGAACAACGAATTGGCTGGATGCTTGCACTCAGAGACTTGTGGTCAACAGCCCAATATCCAAGTAGAGACCAGTGATGAGAGGCACTCCTCAGAGATCAATGTGGGGACCAGTGATATTTAATATCTTTGTAGGTGACATGGACAGTGCGATTGAGTACACCCTCAGCAAGTATGGAGATGACAATAAGCTCAGTGGGGAAGCTGACACACTAGAGGGAAGGGATACCATCCAGAGGGAGCTGGACAGGCTTGAGAGGCAGACCCATGCCCATGAAGTTCAACAAGGCCAGGTGTAGGTTTTGCACCTGGGTTGCTGCAAACCCAAGCACAGATGCAGGTTGGGTGGAGAGTGGCTTGAGAACAGCCCTGAGGAGAAGGATTAGGGAATGTCATTTAGTGAAAGATTCAGTGTGAGCCTGCAATGTGTACTCGCAGACACAAAGGCTAGCTGTACCCTAGGTTGCATCAAGAGAAGCATGACCGGGAGTTATGAGAGGAGATGATTTTTCCCCTCTACTCGGCTCTCATGAAACCCCATCCAGAGTAATGCAACCACGTCTGGAGTCCACAACGCAAAAAGGGCATGGAGTTGTAGGAACAGGTCCAGAGGAGGGCCACAAAGATGATCAGAGGGCTGGACCACCTCCTTGATGAGAACAGGCTAAGAGAGCTGGTGCTCTTTAGCCTGGAGAAGAGAAGGCTCCAAGGAAACCTTATAGCAGCCACCAGTATCTGAAGGAGTCCTACAGGAAAGATGGGGAGGGACTTTATATAAGGACATATATTGACAGGATGAGGGGAAATTGCTTCAAATTGGAAGAGAGTAGATTTAGACCAGATATTGGGAAGAAATTCTTTACTGTGAGACACTGGAACAGGTTTCTTAAACTACTTTCCAGAGCTGTTCAAGATCAGGTCTAGTGGGAAGTGTCCTTGCAAGTAGCAGGGAGGTTGGAACTAGTTGATCCCTACCAACCCAAACCATTCTACACTTCTATTATTCTAGAATTTTTCTGTCTTTGTTACAGTGGATAGAATGATATTTTCACATTGATCATCGAGTCCAACTCCCGGGATTTGAGCCTCCTGTGTAGCAGAGTGGCACTTCTACCACTTGCGTCACAGGGGGATTCGAACCCGGGCCTCCAGTGTTGCAAGCAACATTCCTACCACTGTGCCACTGGAGGCGCCAAATGGAGAATTTCATCTCCATTTGTAAGCAGGGGAAAGAACATTTCCTATTTCTTGTCTTTTTTTTTTTTTTGCCAGGGATTTTGACTGCCCTGTCTGTTTACTGTTTTCTATCACTGTGGCTAATACCAGAAAATAGAAGCTGATGACTTCAGACTGATAAGAAAATCTTAGATCACACCTAGCCAAGAGGAAAAAGTACTGCACCTTCCACAGCATTGTAGGCTGAAGTGGTCTGCTGATTCTAGAGCAATAATGAAGACTTCTGATGAGAAAGGTTTACACCTCCAGTTATCATGATAAACCTGGTTTCTATTTGCGGATTAAGTGTTCCATTGTGAGAGCAGCTAGGTAACATGTAAGCAAGTAAGCAATCAAGGTGTTCTCCATACAGTTTCATAAATAATCAAAATTTATTCCACACTGTTCTTACTTAGGAGTAGTTTTAAATTAATTGCTCATCTCTATAAACAAAATGTGTAGACATTTGAAAATATATTTTGAACAGGAACACCATATATGTTTATATGTGCATTATCTGCCCTTTATTTTGTTGGTTAGTTTAAATTAGAGGAATGTAAAAATGCGTGTCCTGAAGAATATTCTGTTCTTAAATGTGCCTTTTCAGTTTGTCCCTGTCTGTCATAGTTCAATTGCTGTTATTTCTTCATCTATCTTTTATACCTTCAATCAGAAAGAGAACATGACTCATGTAATGTTCATGTTCATTTTTGTCTCCAAAACAATGATATTCAATTCAGGAAAAACCAACCAACCAACCAAACAAACAAACAAAAACCCAGTTCATTTTTGTCAAACAGTCTGTATCAGTAGAGAACATGCACATTCTTTGTCCAAAAATAACAAATATAATTCATTTTCCTTAAGCTAACAACTAGTCCAAAGCTGACAGAAAAATTGTCATTGCATTTTGTGTACTGCATTGACTTACAAACAGTGAACAAATTGAAGGTAAATCCTGTAGTGACCTTTACATCTAAAATCACTCTATCTAGGATAATTGCTAAAAGCATTATTTTAAAGTATCTTTATTGTGAAAATACATACTTTAATCTGGTCTTCTTCACAGTGAAGAAACTGAACTGAATCAAAATTGGAATCAACAAAAACAAAAGTGGAATCCAAAGGTTTGCTCAGACAGTGGTAAGAGAAATGTTCCTAGGTGTTACACTTTGTAGAATGCATATCCATAGATTATGTATCTGAACTGAATTCCAAAGCAAAATATTCAGTTGGAGTTGCTTTTAGAAGTGTAACACTGACAACTCAGTGGTCCAAGAATCTGGAGGAAACTCTTGAGTTATTTCTTAGGACAGAAAAAGCCTACTTGCTTTTTCTCCTTAGCTATATTTGAGATAAAACAGATGAGTGCCCTATCTATATCACAGAATGTGAGATTATACTTTACTTGGGAAGGAACACAGGATGTTCCATACAAACCTGAGGAAAAAAATATTTGAGGGTTATAGAACACTGGAACAGGCTGCCCAAAGAAGTTGTGGAGTCTTGTCCTCTAGAGATATTTAAGATTCATTTGGATGCGTTTCTATGTAACCTGCCTTAGGGGATCCGCTTTACCTTTGTCCTGGACTCAATCTCCAGAGATCCATTCCAACCCTTAGAATTCTGTGATTCTGTGAGTAGTAAAGCAAACACATAGGTTTGTTAGATAAACACTAATTATGATGCATTTGTCGCATATAGCATATTCTGTATAAGCTATAGATCAGGCACAGGTAACTTAAAATTTTAATAAATGCATAGCAAGAAAATTTGAATTCCACATAAGACCATGTTTGTTTGACTGGGGTTTGAGCTTAGCAGATTTTGCCTTTATATTTCAGTACTGATTATTTACTATTCCAAAACACAGAATATCATTTTTATTATAACCCAAATGTTATTCCTTATGTTTAAAATTTTTGTACTGACTCTGACAAAGAACTTAATTTATTCTAAACCTTTAACAACATACAGCATCCAAATAATAAAACGTTTTTCCGTTTTATTATTTCCACATCTCCTTGTAATTCTCAACACTATTCTTTTTGTCAGATTATGGTTTGTATTCAGATCTCATTGAGATTCTAGCAATAAACTTTTCCTGTATTTGCATATCTGAAATGTCTTTTTAAAGCATGGTCATTAAATTCAAATGAAAGGCACTGATAAGAGAAGGAATTATACATGTAAAGTTGGTTTTGTCATCCTGTGGCATCAGGTATCTGAAGTACACAAGTAATTTCAGGAATTATTATTGTATGAATGAATTTCTCTGTAATTAAAATTGGGGAGGAATACCAAGTAATATTGCTTAGAATAGCTGGCACTTTTAATTTTCCTGCTGTGTATAGACAGTGAGAGAAGAAGGGATTCAGCTCTCTTTTCATGCCCTCTTGTCCTTTATGCAAGACTCCATAGCTCACTTCAGGCCATTTGATTATGCAGGTGTTCTTTCAGTAAATGTATTCTTAATATCTGAGCTGCTGGCTCCTGGGCAAAGAAAAATTTGTATCAAGTCATGAACTGACTTTCTGAATATAAGTAACAACTCCTAAAGAACAACTTAAGTGAGCAAAAATTACAGATACTAAAAGATTTAAGGTAATACTTGTTTGGATATTTTTTTTTTTTTAACTATTAGAGAGATCTTTTCAATTACTTAGTCATTTGGAGGCCACTTCCTAAAAGAAACCCCTAATTACATTACAAAAACACATTATTTGTAATTAAAAATTTAATTGTGTCTGGTATCAACACGAATGTTCCAGCATGTTAGCGAGGTTTAAAAGCAATTGGACTCACATTAGGAAAAGTGTGATTTGATAGTGATGAGAATTAGTTCAGAAACAGGAACTAGAACACTGACATTGCTACCTCATTAATCTTAGTATGAACTTGGTCTGAAGTGAAAGAAATTATTTTTTTCAAATTTTCACAAAAATCAAGAACCTGTGTTTCATTTTCTGGAGGCCTGAATAAACAGTTCTGTGGCTGCTTACTTATGAGACAGGTTGAATAGATAAACAGTGGAAATTATGATTAAATATGTCTAATAAATTCTTTGGAAAACTGTTCTTAGATGCTCAGTATAATCCACCCCAAATTAGAGTGCATTTTTAATGTTATTCCTTTGTGTCTAATTTCCTCATGTATATAAACATACACATTATTATTTAAGCAAATTTCTCAGAAATACACTGCAGTAATCACAAAGGGTGATAACTTTATAAGAAAATAAAATTATTATTATTAGTTCTCACATAGTAGTAACAAAATCCTGGAAGGGGAGAGAAAAAATTAAGACCAATCCATAGATCTCTTGATTTTTGTATTTCTTATCACAGAATCACAGGAGTTGGAAGGGGCCTCAAGAGAACATTGAGTACATTACACCTAAAAAAGCAGGTAAATAAATCAGCCATTGGCTGTCCTACTAAGACAATAGAAGTGTCCCAAGTTCCCAATAAATGTTTATATAAAACCACTGTAAAGTCTCTACATTCATTATTTTTTAAATGTTAGACAAAATGGAAAGTGAAATGAGAAGACTCTTATTCTCTGTCATTCTATAAACCCAATCAGCTATAGGATTGTCATTGAAGAATTTGCATAATAGGTGTTAGTAAACATCATCAGTACTTCAACAGCTATATAAGCAATTAAGGAAGATTTCTGTATGCAAGATTTTCTTAAGATAAAAGTATATCTTCTGCAAGAAATCACAAAGAAGACATCTAAGTGAAAGAGTGTTGGAGAAGCAGACTTGCATTTTGGATTTTAAGCACTTCTACTGTTATTTAGCATTTCTGGTGAAGCTTTAAGATGCCTTATAAATATTAAAAATGATTCTTTCCAGACAAGTTTTAAATATTAAACACTTCATTAATTTTTTTCCAAGCCTCCTAGCTCTTCTTCAGATTAGTGACTTGGTGTTTATTTTGATCTTTCTATGCTCTGGAAAAGAATTCATAGACCAGGTATATCTATATCTCTATTTTTCATTAGAAGCTGCAGATAAACTGATATTGAATAGTAAGTACAGTCTCTGATATAAAGACAGAAAACTTTCTTCCTCTTGGCTGTGCTGAATGTCGGGGTATGGTGTTGTGTGTGTGTGCAGGCATACTAACAGAATCATCTGAAATGGATAGTGTTATGCCAATATAAAATATGTAGCATTAGATACTACTTTCATCATAAAACTATGGTTTTGTTGTCCTGCAGTAGTTTTGAGTTACAATGCACTGCTCCTTCTGCCTCCAAGCAAGGCGCAGTCAACCAAGTTTCAGTTAAAAATCTAGATACGTATAGCTCTAACTAGTGTCACTCTGTGCTGTCACTTTCCCTAGTAAAAGCATTGATGGGGAATATTGTTCAGAATAATATGAGGGAACTTGACCTAAGTAATAAAACTTTATCAGATTTCATGGAATTTTTAATATACCAGAGTTTTGTGGTTTTTTTTTTTTTATTTTTTGTTGTTGTTTGTTTTCTTGCTGTTGTTGTTTGTTTGTTTGTTTTATTGTTGGGACTATAGAGCTTTTAGGAATGGATGTAAATAGGGGGATTTTTATTGTGAAAAAAGAATATCTTGAAGGCCACCTATGAGGGAGCAGCATAGTTAATCATACCTTACATTCTTCATAGATTCTTCAGCTACAGATAAGAAACAGATCAAACAATGAGTTTAGTCAGGCTTTCAGTTGAAATAATTTTGCAGTCCACTACAAAAAATGGTGAGTCTGATCCTTCATAGGTCTTATATAGAAAATTAGGACTGATTTCCACAAGGTTACAACTTTAGTCTAGTTAAACTTATCTCAAACCTGGGGTCACTGCAAATCTCTAAAAATAAAATTTAACTTATGATATCTTTCAGAACTTCTGGTGAGTTTTAGCTGACTATGCTTCTGTTAAACTCCTTCAGTTAGTTTGTTTGTTTCTTTTGTGGGTTACTTGGTGGTTTTCTTTTTTTTATACAGTTCTGAAGACCTGAAATTACCAATTTATTCCTTAGTCATTTGCATGTGTTCTAGGTCGCTCTTCTGAAGTTTAATTTGCAAACTTTGTTTAGTAATGCTTAAAATGAGGGCATGCTAAGTGTCATTCCTTTTGAAGGCATAATCCAATTAATTAACTAGAGCATGAGAACTCTCCTTTTAATGCAACGTGTACAAGTTACAACATCTAACAAAGTTGTTAATCTGTGCTGCTTCATAAAGTCTTATGAATAAGATTACCCTGAGCTGGGACCCTGATTACAGAAAGATGCTACTTCTACCTCCTTTCCTTCAGCCATCTCAAAATTAAATCTGGACTAAGTTATGTTTACTTTAATAGACAGCAATAAATATACCACAGTCTCCTATGATAGTTAGCTGACTAGCAATCAGCTAAGAGACCAAAAAATAGAACCCTGATGCTTTTGTTTGTGCGTACTCAGTATTTCAGAACTTGACTCACTTTGGAAGACTTCCAATAGTAGAAAATTTAAATGAGGAGAGGATCCCTCGCTGCAAACTTTTAACCCCCGGTTAAAATAATGGGGTGATAAATTAGTCAACAAGTTACAGTCCTCTTCTTTAAAATGTCATGATATGATTTCATCTAGTAATGAGTGTTGGTGTTTGGGGTTTATTTATTTATTTATTTTATTCTCTGAAAAAAGAACAGAAACAAAAAATTATTTGGTTACATGCTGCTCTTAAATATCGGACTATCACACACAGTATCACAGTCTGGTGCAGGTTGGAAGGGACCTTAGAGATCATCGAGTCCAACCCCCGGGATTCGAGCCCCTGTGTAGCAGAGCAGCACTTCTACCACTTGCGCCACAGGGGGATCTGAACCCGGGCCCTCCGGTGTTGCAACGCGGCATTCCTACCACTGCACCACCGGGGCACACAATACAGAGTGCATCACATAATTCATTTCATGTTCTGTTTTTTCTTCTGCTATTCACTACAATCTTGCATCTAGACCACTTCTGTAATGGTATGTTAATCTTTTTAATATCGTGCATTGATATTGCCACATTGTTGTAAGATGTAAGTCATGCTTGGGACTCCAGCAGCTTCCTTCCATATTTGGTCAAAGACAGATCCCAAAACTTGCCAGAAGTTCACAAATTACAGGGCCAACACAGAGATAAGTAAATCACAGAATCACAGAATCACAGAATTGTAGGGGTTGGAAGGGACCTCTAGAGATCATTGAGTCCAACCCTGCTGCCAAAGCAGGTTCCCTACACCGCGTCGCACAGGTAGGCATCCAGTCGGGTCTTGAATATCTCCAGAGAAGGAGACTCCACCACTTCCCTGGGCAGCCTGTTCCAGTGCTCGAAATATATATATGAATATATATATATATATGAAATATTATATACATATTATATGAAATATAATGAACTGTGATAGATACATAAGAACAGATGATCAAATATTCCTTTCTGGCTTGAACTTTAAGAATCTCCCCTCTCACTCTTAGACACTGAGAAGGATTCTATCACTATTTCTTTTCTTAAAATAGTAACAGCCATTTTGTTATCCATGACCTAACTTGTGTATTTAGTGGCTGATGATTGGAATCCAGATTGTGTCCTTTAATTAAAAAAGAACTGAAGAATTTTTGAGGGGCTCACTGAATGTAGATAAGCAGGATATTGACTGTTTTAGAGTACGTTGTCAACACATAGTTCAGTTCTTCTTCCAAAAGAAAAATAACTTGGATGAATACAGAAATACTGTGTTGTTTACTCCATCCTACCTGTTTTGTATGTTTCTACTGCCCAGCTCCTCCTGTAGTCTTTGCAATCTTTATTTCCTATTTAAAACAGGAATTGCCAAAAATTTTATTGTACGTATAAAATATTTTTTATTCACTGTATTTCATGGCATCTTTTTCATCTTAGTAAATAGTTTTTATCTTAGCCTACGTGTTCAATTTTGTTTTTTATTCTCTCCCTCACTCCACATGGAGTGAACTCAGCCCATGGCTGTGTGGTTCTTTGCTGCCTGCCAGGTTAATCCACAACAAGAATCTTCCTAATTGTGGAGGATTAAGGCACTTAAAATCAGTAAGTACATCATAATGTGGTTGTTTGTGACTGAAATTCAATAGACTTCAATGTTTTGAAAATGACTGACAGCCCCTATATTTGTGCAACAACTGTTCCAGAAAATATACCACAAAATTCTGAATGAATAGTGTATTCATTTCTGAACTTTGAGTTATTTTCTGCTTCTTTCTCATGTACACTATGTTTCAAATATTCAGCTAAGTCTAGGAAGGAAGGAAAAACAATAGGATTTTTAATAGCAAAGCAGAAAATGTTGTGCAGTACTGGTATCAACATCAAACAACAATATCCTATTAAAATGCTTCAGACTACTCAGTGAAGCTATAGGCTTTTCAGTGTGTTTACTGCAGGAGAAACCTATTTGAGGCAGAAAATGAGTTCAAGTCTTAGACTTCACATACTTAGAAAAGGCTGTATTTTTTCAGCGTACAGCATAATGTGTTGGAACAGAACTGAAGGAGTTATTATAGTATTAACAGAGTGTACACAGTAACTCTTGTTTCAGTTTTGGAATCTGAAATTATTATGATTTCCTTATGAGGACTATTTATGAGGACATAAATAGAGATTTATGCCCCGTCCTTGGAGGTGTTCAAGGCCAGGTTGGATGGGGCCCTGGGCAGCCTGATCTAGTAAATGTGTGTGTTTGGTGGCCCTGCTAGGCAGGGGGGTTGGAACTACATGATCCTTGAGGTCCCTTCCAACCCGGGTCATTCTGTGATTCTGTGATTAAGCTGGACTGTAGTCTTACCAAAATACACCTTATCTGCCTTGCCTGTTCTTGCAGCATGTCTATGGACCACAGTTATACCAGTTATGAATTTTTTGTATAATACTAGAGGTTCATGGTTTTTGTTTCTATAAGGTACTGAGCTGCTTTTATCTCCTGAAGTATTATTATTATTATTATTATTATTATTATTATTATTATTATTATTATTATTATTATTAATCAAACATTGCTGGAATGAGCCATGTAGTCAAAAAATAAAAAATAAAAATGCTGAGTGACAGTTCTTTATTATTAAAATTCTGTAGGCCATCTCTTTGTCATGTTTGTGGTTTTCAGACAGGAATCAGTTTGTCAGCTTCAGATGCTGTCAGTTACTTTGTCAAATGGCTGAAATGACAGGCTGTTATTTTCCACTTGTAAGCAGGGAAGATGTTGCAAATACTTATCCTGTATCCAGTCAATACTTCTGCAGTTCTTAATTAGACTTCTGCAGTGCACTCACCCTGAGATCATAACTACAAGCAAGCTACAGAAAAATGCCATCAGTTCACTGACTGAACTGCACAGAGGTCTTTCTTCCTCAAGTTCATTTTGAAGTTAGTTGAACTGCTAACCTAGATTTTTGGATAGCAGGCCCCTGTTTATAAAACATTTATAGGCAGCTAGGCAGCTTACATGATTTAAAAAAAAAACAAAACAAACAAACAAAAAAACTGACAAGATTATTTCCTCAAGCATCTGAAAAACACTGTTACACTGTTTGCATAAAGGGACTTTTAAAAGTGCCTTCAAAAATTAATGAGTTATCATGTTGCCAGCAAATTGTGAATCATGAAAACATCAGAGTCTCAGCTTGCTGATGCCTTTGTGTCTGGAAGTTGAGACAATCTGATAGTTCAGTACTTCCCATTTCAATCTTCAGTCCAGTCTGTTCTACCACCATTCCTCTGTACGTTGCAGTTCTTTATAAATCTGCTTGTGAAGGTTAATAAGAGTAACAAACAGGATCTGCATGTGAGAAAAGTTTGATAATATAGCTAACAATATATTCTTTAAAAACTGTAACTTCTATTTTGTTGTTATTTTTTGTTACCTTAATCAATATATTTTTCTCCTGTAATTTCATGTGGTCAAACTTACAACTGTGCTCATGAGACTGAGGAAAAGTTAGTGCCACAGTATCTCAAATGTATTTCTATAGTTATCACTTATTTTGGTTTCAGAAGAGAAAGAGCTGATTATCTTCATAGCATATGGTATAATGCCATGTTTTGGCTTTGAGGAAAAAAAGTACTGCTGGTTACACATTGGTGTTTCAGCTGTTGCTGGAGAGTGCTGTACAGAGCCAGGGATATTTTGCTTTTCCACTTCTTACTGTCCTGCCAGCAAAGGAGCTGACCTAAACCAGCCAAAGGAATATTCCAAAGCATGTGACACCATGTGGAGAGGAAAAAAACCAAAAACAACAACAACAACAACAACAAAACAACAACTATGAAACTGAGGGGAGTTGATTGAGGGGGCTGCCACTGCTTAAGGACTGGCTGGACATTGGTCAGAGCATGGTGAGCAATTCCTTTGTGTATCACTTCTTTTGCAAATATATTTATATAATTGTTATGTAGAATATTATCATGACTGTTATTTCTCTTCCCTATCTTAGTAAATATTTTTTTTTATCTTAGCCCACGAGTTTCATTTTTTTTATTCTTTCTCCTACCCCACTGGGAAGAAGGGAAGTGAGTGAAAGAATGTATGTTGTTCAGCTGCTTACCAGGTTAACTACAACAGCACGTATTTATTCTTTTTTTTTTCCTATAAAACACCTTGATCCTTGAGTATTCTCATTTCCCTTCTATTTTCCTTCTGTCCCACAACAGAATGAATTAGTGAGAGGGTGTGAGGGTGTTTGTGATTAAGTCACCACAAGCATGAATCCTAAAATTTGAGGAATAAATTAAAGAGCACAAGAGCAGACACTGTTGTGCATGATGTAACTTGTGTATGATATGTTTCTTTGTTGTTTAAATTAATCCAACTTTTTTTTTCTTTTTGAGTCTTAGTGCTAATTTATCAGCGAAACAGGAAATACTGGTTTTCTTTTGAAATTTATGATGTTTCTATGAACATTTGCAAAAGTTAGGGTATGGTAGCTGATCTCTTTCTAGTCATATTCAGATCTTAAGATTGTATTAATTTCACTAAGAAGGCATATGAAGAATTTCGTTTTCCTCTTTAAACGTACCCAAATTATCCAGTCTTATTTGAGACATGGGTTTAACTTTGTAAATCATAATTCCTTTGAAGTGTTCATTTGCTAGATCTGAGCTTATATCTGCTATTCATGATAGGCGTAACTCTTATCCTCACTTGCTACTCACTTAATTACTACTTTTCTTCCTGAAGGATCACAAATGCTCTTTCAAAACACTACTGTTTCTGAGAGCATACATCAATTGATAGGACAGGATTGAGATAATGGAGAGCAAAATTAGTAGATGAAATTGAGTCCTACTTAATTGAGTTACATCCCTGGGAATAAAAATTTAACTTACCAAGTTTATTCTTTTCATTCTGGAGGAAAATTAAAATTAAATAAATAAAAATAGAGAATGGAAAAAAGAAGGAAATTAAATGAACGTGTAAAATACAGTGATGTCCCAGGGAATCTCAGGAACATTCCAGAGTTAATGTTTTCTTTGACAGGAAAAATACCCTCTAGGCATACTTTGTACTATAAACAGAATACACACCCTTATGTTAGTGTCATGTATAGTGAATATGTTGCAAGATGAAAATTTTACCAGTGCATGAGTCAATAACCTGTTACTGAAATGTGCACCTTTACTGAAATCAATTTCAGCTTTCATCTTAGAGCGTTTTCTCAAAAATCCATGACTCTAGACTCAGTAATGTCACACTAATTCTAACTATTTTTTAAAATATCAAATGACATTTACAAGCCTATATACAATATAGACCCTTGACCATTTATTGTTTGATACTAAAATCAATTTGTCATTCTGCTTATTAAACAAGTTTCATAGGCTGGTATATCTGTACCTTGGATACTTGGAGAAACCGTAAAAGTCTGGAGGGATGGATTAGATATAAATGCTGAACCAAGAGGAACTAATATGGATTGAAATAATAGGCTTTGGTTCTGTCAGTGCGCTCATAGAAAGGCTCTTTCAGAAAAACAGTCAAACACGATCTTACTTATTTCAGAACTATACTGTGAATTTATTGGGACACAATTGTTCAAAAGGATTCAAGAGAAAAATATTATCCTGTGCGTTTCATTGTTTCTTTTTAACGTGAAATATGTGTAATGGCATGATATAAAAACTTCCCCAGTCAGGAATTCAATCAATTTATGGTCAATCACTTCTAGACTACATGGATGGTATTTTCCCCTTAAACTTCAGTTTCAGGATTCAGGGTACTTAAACAGGGAATTTAGATTTTTTTATTTTTATTTTTATTTTTTTTTTTATTTTTATTTTTATTTTTATTTTTATTTTTATTTTTATTTTTATTTTTATTTTTATTTTTATTTTTATTTTTATTTTTATTTTTATTTTTATTTTTATTTTTATTTTTATTTTTATTTTATTTTATTTTTGACAGCATTTCTGACTTCTGTAAACAACTGTGGATTTCTTACTGAGAGTAAGAAAATAATGGTTTAGGGAGGTGATCCTCCCCCTCTACTCTACCCTGGTGAGGCCTCATCTGGAATACTGTGTCCAATTCTGGGCTCCCAAGTACAAAAAAGACAGGGATCTCTTGGAAAGAGTCCAGCGGAGGGCCACTAAGATGGTGAAGGGCCTGGAGCATCTCCCCTGTGAGGAGAGACTTAGGGAACTGGGTCTGTTTAGCCTTGAAAAAAGAAGGCTGAGAGGGGACTTGATCCAGGTTTATAAATACCTGAGGTGTGGGAGCCACAGTGGTGAGGCTGGTCTCTTTTCAGTATTGTGTGGGGGCAGGACTAGGGGTAATAGGATGAAAGTACAGCATAGGAAGTTCCACACGAATGTGCGGAAGAACTTCTTTACAGTGAGGGTGACGGAGCACTGGAACAGGCTGCCCAGGGAAGTGGTGGAGTCTCCTTCTCTGGAGATATTTAAGACCTGCCTGGATGCCTACGTGTGTGACGTGGTGTAGGGAGCCTGCTTTGGCAGAGACGTCGGACTCGATGATCTCTAGAGGTCTCTTCCAACCCCTACAATTCTGTGATTCTGTGATTCTGTTTCATTTCAATTAGGTCTCTTACCTCGAGGAAATTGGTGCATAAGAGAGTTTCTCATTTAAAGATAAAGATACACTATCTTTCAGCAGTCCTGAAATACTGAGCTCAGTATGAGATAGTTTAGGGGATTAAATGGCTTTTGACGTGCTTGGGGTCAGAGGGGATGATCCTTAATCATTTTAATGGGTTTGAACTTTATGAATTAATCTTCCTGTACAACAGCCTCATGATCAGACTAATGCTGAACCAGCTTTTATGTAGGTGTAATGGCCTAGGTTCTGTTCCACTATCTATACATATGTTACTTCTTTGCCAAAGCGTAGCAAACCTTACTATTTATTATAGGCACATAAAGCCTAGTGAGAAATAGTGCATAAATGAAAACTGCACATGGTCTATTATATATATAATATATATATATATTATGTCATGCTCGGACTGGAGAGCGTTGTGCTCGGACTGGAGAGTGTCGAGTTTGGATTGCAAGGATTCTTTCTCATACCAATATGTGTCTCGTTGATATAGGAGGTCTTCTCTCTCAGCTCTGAGACTCTCTTTCTCATACCAGAATGAGTCTCGTTGTTGTAGGAGGTTATTTCTCTCATCAAGAAGACTCTCATTCTCAGCCCTGAGACTCTCAGCATCAAAAACTTCCCTCTCAGGAATGGTATTAAATAAGGCCTGATAAGCATTAGCTAGGCTCCAAGTCATTTGTGCCTCCTGAGATCTGCCTGAGCTTCAACATTCCTGTCTCAAATATGCGGTCAAACTCTCGGGATTCTTTAAGTGTTCAGGAGTAAAGCTCCATGACACTAAAGACATCTGTCTTTTAAAAGTCTCTCCGAAGTCTTTCCACACTCCCTGCCACTCAGTATTCTCTGGTTCTAGGGAAGACTTTTTCTGGAGGTTATAAATCCAGATACTGAGTGAGATTATTACAATAACCGACAGTAAGTTCAGGGAGATTAACACAATTGACAGTGTGGTCCACTGGGCCAACTTGTCATTCGAAGACTGCTTAAAGGATGCAAAGAAAAAAGGAGGAGCACACTCAAAAAACACCATTCCTGAACTACTATTAGTTGCATTAGTTGCTCTCTCTGGAGCTGCATGCAGATACCAAGTAAGCATTGCTAACCACGCTTTCAAATCATTATACATTCCTATAGCTCCATAGGAAAAAGTGGCTAGCAAAAAGTGGCTAGCTTAAACATGCTCCAATATGTTTGGAGCATCACAAAAGAGGAACTAATGACATGCAGTCCCTGGTAGAACAAATTTACTAGAGAAACTTTTTTTTTTTTTTTTTTTTCCTTCAATAGAGAAAAAAAAGAAAAAGTAAAAAAAAAAAAAAACAAAGCTCAGTGTTTACAAAATAAACCGGAGTATTGGCAGTCCTCCTGGACTTTCAAGGTCAAGCTCGCAGGTGCAGAATCGCAAACCTAAGATAGCTCCTTAACAGGAAAAAAAAACAACTTGTAGCTCTGTTAAAAGCTAAAAGAGCAACAGAAGAAAACACAGAAAAACAGCAACTCAAATTGCCCGCATTCTCTACCAAAATCTGTCACGGTTTGAACGAAAAATCCACCTGCATCTGTGACAGGGGCCGTGGGCCCCACAGGGGCCCTAGGCCGAAAGGAGAAAGTTAATTAGGAAAAGAAAAACAGTGGCAACGATCTAAGGAGGCACACTTATTTACTAAATACTATATCAAAATACAGGATAACACAATATAATACAATATAATTGAAAATTGAGCTAACGAATCAAGCAAAATAGGAGAGAGAATGAGTCCCGTAACCGAGAGGCCTTCTGTGACATCTAGGCGAAACGGTGAAGGCTCCCACACACTCCCCTGAACGCCAGAACTTGAAAGATGTCAGTCTAGCCTGCGGCAGAGTTAATAAAGTGTCCAGGTCCCGTGACCCATCTATCTCTGACCATGTTGCTCTCTGGGAGATGTAGTCTTCTTCTGTATGTTGCAGATTCAGTAAAACTATTCATGCTTTATATGATGTTATGATCTGGAATACTGATAGCAAAATTACAAAATTATTAAACCATGACAATATATAATTTTATTTTTTTAAATCAAGCTGTGCTGACATTTCTCCCCTGTCATTCCAACATTCCTGCACTCCTAATTCCTGGTTTAGTTCTGATTTTTCTTTCACTTGTTAAATAGCATTGTTTCCCGACATTCTGCTGCTTTTACTATCAGGGCTCTTACTGTAATCAGTTGAAGAAGCTAGGGAGAGTATAAGAAAATATGAGGGAAAAAAAAAAAAAAAAAGAATATACGTACATTTACACACTATGTCTGCTCTGAAAGTAATGCTTCCTATTTTATTACGTTGGCCCATGACATCAGAAGTAGATGGTGATGTTATGGCAGTAGGAGCCATGATCCTACAGGATCGTCCAGTCCAATCATCCTCCCATTACAGTTGCTACCACAAGCCACTAAAACAGATCTTGTAGCTCCTCATAAAAAGATTGACAATTGCTGAATGTTTGTGGAGATCAAACAGTGGTTGTGAATGCAATGAGGCAGTCCATGAAGTTTTTCACTGGTGGTGATAGTGACAGTGTGTCACCTTTTCTGAGGCAGATAATTACAAGTGTAACATGTAGGCTCTTGTTCATTGCAAACAAAAGAAGTGGTGAAGGATGTTGAAAATCTTTTTTGTAGCTTGGAGTTTGCTCTATCAGACAGTGTTACTGGTCACTTAGAATCTACTGCAGTTTCCATAGAAATAGGAGGTATTATTTTGGAGTGGCCAAGATATGCATGTGCATACACACATGTGCATAAGTTTGTTCTACAGAACTTCAGTTACCCAGTAGAAAAGTATACTTAATATTTGAAAAATGTCTAAGTTCTGAGTTATATATCCTGAAGATGTGACTGATTTTTCAATGATACCTAAATTTCTAAGAGTGCACAGCAGGAGACATAAAAAGTTAACAGCTGAGACCATTGAAGAGACAAGTGTGATAGAAGGATGAGAACAGTATTATAACATAAAAGGAATAGTGTAGAGACGTTGATTTTTAGAGATATGTCTTCATATAGCAGCTCTAATGCAACTCTGACAGTAAAGGTCATATAGCCCATCAAAAGCATTAAATTACTAATGGGGGAAAGAAAAAAAGAGGGGGGATGGAAAACAGAAAGCTATCTCTGAAAAAAAATATAATGTTAAGTATGTTTTACATCATGAAAAAGTGCAAGGAGTGTGTAAATCTGCTACTGTTCGAGGAAGTAAATTCTGTCTGCCTACACTGAACTCTCTCCAGAGAGTTATAAAGTTTTGATAACAAGAGCCTGAGTAATGAAATGACAAAAAGAAATATAGTTGTTATTTGGGACACCAACAATAGAAAACTTAACTTCTTTTTCAAAAACTGCTGTTCTTGCAGTCAAATTTTGCTGTTAGATATGAGCATGACCTTTTGTGTGATGGCAGAGTTCTGACCAAAAAAAAAGTTTAACAGAAACCTCAGCACAATAAATAACACAAAAGACTGCAATGGAAGAATGTGATTTATCTGCTACTCTTAAAACTGTATTGGATGTGAGAATAGTTGAACTATGTACATGAAGTATTTTAAGAAAGGTTAGTAATGAAGTCTGGTGGGGTTACTGCTTATTTTACATAAGTATCTCCACTCAAATATGTCAATATGTTTATAGGTTTTCAGTGTTTTGTAATAGATTATTAAATAAACAGTTAATAATCTGAATAGAATAGTAAAAATTGGTAAAAATACACTATTTTAACAATGATTCTTCCATTACTTGGAACGCTGCACTTGTCCTTCATACATCACATAGTAGGAAAGAGCAAATTTCAAAGAAAGAAAGATTAGAATTGCAGAGATGCACTGTGTTCATGCACCCAGGTTTTGGTTTGGAGGGGGCTACAAATAAATTATGAACAAGTTCCAGTGTTTGGTCAAAGTCTAGTCAATGATAGCACCCATGTGAAAGCATATTTAAGTCAGGGAAAGAATGCTGCACATCAGCACGTGTGAAAAGTGAGAAAGAGATTCACAGAAATCAAGGTCAGTGAAGACGGAGGAGGACGATGTGCTCAAGGTGCTGTTGAAGATATTCCTGCTCTGCTCTGGCCTGACACTGAACACTGTGTACAGTTCTGAATGCCATATTCTAAGTAGGATATAAAGCTATAAGGAAGCATCTATAGAGGGCTGTGAAGATGGGGAAGAGTTCAGAGGTCAGGATGTATGAAGAACTGCTGAGGTCCCTTGGTTTGCTTCTCGCAGGAAAGAGAGTGAGGAGAAGCCTCGTGGCAGCTTCAGCTCCTTCCAGGGAGCAGAGGGTCAGTGATGAGCTCTGCTCCCTGGTGACAGCAACAGGACCTGAGAGAACAGCATGGAGCTGTGTCTGGGGAAGGGCAGGTGGGGTGTTAGAGGAAGGTTCTTCATTGGAGGGTGGTTGGACAGTGGAATAGTCTGCCCAGTGCAGCTGGCACAGCGTCAAGGGCCAGAGCTCAAAGAGCATTTGGACAACACTGTCGAACTTAGGGATTGAATTCTGTATGGTTCTTTGTGGGGACAGGAGCCGGACTCAGTGATCTTTGTGTGTCCCTTCCAATTCAGAAAATTATATGCAAATTATACAGAAAATTATAAGTACCTATCACTTCTGGTCTAAAACTGGCAAAGTATCAAATGTTGAAACATATGGAACGACAGCAACAAATACACCAAGGGAAAAGTAATATTTACTCTTTACCTTATAATTTCACAAGTTTAAGTAATTCAGTCACACACTAAAGATTTGAGTTCTGCAAATCAACTTAACAGTTAGGCAGGTCCTTGGGGAAAAAATCTGTACATAAGAGGACAATCAAAAATGAAGCATATATATTCTAATGTTGTGAGTGAAAAGTAATAACTGCCATTCTTTCTTTCAGTAAAAGTAATGAGGATTATTTTTTTCATACAGACCCTGAATATATAAACATCATTCTGCATTACAGAATGACTTGTGTTATGGGGGAAATTCAATTCTTGCTGTTTCACTGTTTTGTCACATAAAAATTGACCACAGGCAAATAACCTCATCTCCATGTTCCTTGACATTTATTGAGATTGCTTTTTCTTTTCAGCTGTGTCAAAAGTTTTGAAACAAAATGAATTCCTTCTCAATTAAATAAGTAGATATAACTTACCAATGTATGTTTCTTGGAAAGCTTTAATTGAGATATATTGGTTGTGTGTTCCTAGAAGACAGTATTTAAAAGGAAACACTAAGCAGCATACTTGGAAATACTAAACAGGGATGCTTTCAGTTGAATTTCAATGAAAGAATCAATACAATTTGCATTTGTATATAGCAGGTGGATTCACTCTCTTTTGCTTGCTGATGACATTTCTAAATTCAATAACTCCTGCTATTTTTATCATATATGACTTCCAACAGAATCTAATTTAGAATGCAAATGAAGTAGTCTCACAATGTTTCCCCAGGAAGGCAAAATCACTGTACGTATATTCCAGTATTTAGTCTGTGACCATGAACAGGATTTTCTGTGTCTGGATAGGGAGCTAGGAGGTATAATTTAGTGGTTTTCTGTAGGTATGGTAAAGGGAAGACAGTTGGAGTAGATGATCTCGTAGGTCCTTTCCAACCTTGTGATTCTATGATTCTATGAAAAGGTTGCACAAACACAGGCAGCAAGCCCAGTAATTTTCTATTAAAACAAGTGTTTTCTTCACTATTTCAAAGTAGTATATGTTTATTGTTTTAATAATCCCTTTAGCTGGGGTTTACACATTATGTGTGTAGGAACATGCAACACTTTAAAGGCTGCTAGAACCTGAGTTATTTGCTAATTATTTTTATGAAGTGGTATTTTCCAAAAGAAAAAAAGTTATTCAAAAAATTATATCATCCTTGTGAAATCTTTCTGAGGTGTTCTGTCAGTTAGCACTTATGGCAAAGTGAAACTGAAGGAGGATCTGGATGATTAATATCCATCCTAGTGCCATCTGCTTCAGTCATCACGGAGTGAAGTACTGCAGTGTACCTTCTCTGCCTCACTGGCTTAACCTGTTCCAATATTTTTTAAGGGAAATATAGTCTAGATCCATTTCCCACATTAAATAAGTTTCTCAGTGAATATGTATGATGATACTGATTCATCTGTCATTTCTCAAACAAACAAACAAACAAAATTTATACCAGTTTTAAAAGGAAGTATTTCCTTGTTAAAGTGCAGAAATACACATAAAACATGAAACATATATTCGGTACAATTTACCTTACACATGCACACACATACACACACAAAAAGGAAAATCATACAAATATTTTTACTTATGGATTTCTTTCATTTCAATCTTTCCTGGTATGATTTTATTACTGCCAGTAGTCTGCAGATTTAATGAGAGTGCACTCAATCCTTGAACAATACTACTGGTAAAGATATGAAACAAAACTGCTCCATTGTAGAGCCCTGGAAAACACCACTTCCGACCAGCTGCCAGCTGGATTTAGCCCCATTTGCAATGACTCTTTGAGCCCAGCCATTTTTTTAAATTTATTTTTTTATTTTATCCATCAGACAGTAGCTTGGCTTAGCAGTGAGTAGTTCTTTTCTCCAAGAGTATGCTGAGGAAAACAGTATCAAATGTTTTTTCCTGTAAGTAGTAGTTTCAACAGCTTTTATCTTCCTGGCATTTGGCCTCCCTGCCGGTGTGCTGAATGTAAGTGGAAAGGAAAATTGCAGGAGTGGGCTCTGTGAGAAGCGACCAGAGGCTGCCCTGTATTGGACGCAGATGATTCTAATTGTCTCAGCAGTGGTCACATCACAGGACAAAGCTGAGCCCAACAGCCAAGCTGGTGAGAAGTTTCCATGCTGTGGAGAGTCCACACTGAAGCAATGGAAAACTGGGAAAAGGAAGGAGCAACAGAGAGAAAATATGTACTGACTGCAGCTCCCCCTGGACTCTTTTCTATTGCTCAAAGTCAGGGTATAGATGAGCTGGGAAAAAAAGGAGTGAAGTTGAAAATTGAAAAGGAAGGAAAAGTGTTCTTTTAAAGTTTGCCTTTGATTCTTACTACCCAAATCTTTAAAAACTGTCAATAAATTAAATTGTTTTTCTACAAAACTAACCATCTGTTTTGTCTGTGATGGCAAGTTATCTCTTTATCTTTCTCTTAGTCTGTGACTGTTCTCATCATATTTTCTCTCCCTGTCACGATGAATATAGTGAGTAGCTGGGTGAAACCTTGGCCATTAGACAGTGTTAACCCATCTCAACTCTATACAAAAGCCATAGTATGTACACCTGTATCTATTTTTCAAGTTAATGCAATGGTGCTGTATTATGTCACTGATAATTATATGACCATGTCACAATTTGTAGTGATATATAAGGTGTCCCTGTTGTTATAGACTTATACCTTATACTGATTACCTCATTCTCAAATACTCCACATCAGCTGACATGTAACTAGGAATTAGTAGATCGTTCAACTTTAGGTGCTGTCTTGTCTAAATCTAAGTGTTTTGCATTACAGGCATATTCGGATCAACTGAATTTGAAGTCTGGCCAACAATTTGGTACTTACTGTATAAAAACAAAGCAGATGTTCTTGTCTACCTAAATTTAATACAATATCATTCTAAGAAGATATCTAATATAAGTCAAATGAATCATGTCCTGAAATTCAATCTATTTTTCTTCAATAGTTTAAACTTAGTTGTCTGATTTCCACTGAACGGGGTAGAAATAGGCATTTTTAACCAATTTCTATGAAACCAAGGAAATGATAAAATATTCTTCTAGACAAGTTTTTCAAGGGATAACATTTTCTATTTATAGACTGACCATTTTTTTATTAACCTGAAATCTTGAAACAAATTAATAAATTAATACCAGTTGTGGATAATAACTTCAGATTGCACCTCAGTTTAGAAAAGTCTACAAAAACCTTCTCTCTAGAACAATAAGGTTGAAGGGAAAAAAAACAAACCAAAACAAAACAGCTAACAGTTTCCAGCAGCAAATCTCTAACATCTACAAACTATTTAAAGAAAATATTAAATGTAGTCCCTTAGCAGTACTCCATCACATGTTTGATGTGGATATTTCAATTAATCCAGGAGATTCTTTACAAGTCTGTGAATTTCTGTTGTTGTTGTTGTTGTTTGTTTGTTTGTTTGTTTGCAGGTTATTGTACACTTATATTCCTAGTCTTTTTGACTATCTTATTACTGCTTATCCCTTGTTTGGATGAGATAAAATGAGCTGGTTGTTTTGGGAGCAATACCTTACTTCAGAGAGATTTATGTTTTTTTATTTGTTTCACAGTGAGTGGAGGATATTTTAAAGATGTTTACTGGTCCCAAATATCAGCGCTCACTTGGGGAATCTTTGTTTCATGGATGTACAGTCTCCTAATGTATATGTAGTAGACTGTTAATTCTTTTCCATCTTTATGACAGCATTGCTTTTACCTTTATGTGAATAGATTTTTAGGTTATCTTTAAAGGAAATGTTTGTTTGTTTTTCCTCCCTTCAATCCTTGTATAATGTTGGAATGTGTTATATCTTCACAGATTAATATTGGTGAATATTTTGTTACACTTTACAATATAAAGATATTTTAGTTTTGAAAGCATTACCTTTGAAAGAAAATATTTAGATACTTTAATTACTGCTTCTTATTTTCCCCAGATGATTAAGCTTGCTTGAGCAATACTAGAAAACACTGAATTTCTCAGGGAAAATAAATATTGAATATTCCAATTACTCTTTTACTCTTTTGATTAGTAAAAAGTTATAACTTGGTACTTTGATTCACCTAACAGTAACATTAAGTACAGATATCACTATGAGCTTGCACTATAATCAGGGAACAAGGGCATGTCCTGCTCTTAAAGGAGGTGTTCAGCTTGTCTGTTTGGCACTAGCTAAAGAATTTCTGATTATAATGATCTTAAAAATGTTCCTTAGTGCAAGTCTTGAAGGAGCACTGTTTTAAAACAGAAATAGCCCCTTAAACATCTGAAGGAGTAAGCTTCCTTTCTCTGTCATCTTCAGACCTCCAGAGTGGCATGTTTTAAAATTAAAACTAAAGTTTACATTATTCCAGAGTGACTGAACAGCTGGGATTGGAAAAAATCTTTAGATACTAATGAATGGAGGAGAAGCTCTAGTGATAAAATACACAGAAAATGTCACAATACTTAATTCCTTCTTTACCTGAGAGTTTTCTGGAAATATTTGCTTTAGACCACTTGGAAAGTCTGGAGAAAGAAAGAGCTGCCCTCAGTGGAGAATTATCTGGTTAGGGAACTTTTAAACAAACTAAATGTGCATAATTCAATGAGGACATACCCATGAGTGCTGAGGAAACTGGCTGATGTTTTGTAACCACTCCTTGTTATCTTCAAAATGTTGTGATGAGTGGGAAGTTCCTGACAATTGAAAAAATGCAAGTATCCTCTATATCTTCAAGAAGGGCAAGAGCTGAAGACCTAACATCACTGTCTAAACACATGCAACACTTGTCTTGTTAGTCATTTTCAGACACAGGAATAACACGGTGATTGCAAGTAATCAGTATGGATTTAAGAAGAATACTTCTTGACCAACTTGATAACCTTCTGAAATGAGATGACTAGATGGACAGATTTCTGAAACTATCTCCCATAACATCCTTGCAGACAGACCAATCAATATGAGCAAGGTAAGTGGACAGTGAGGTAGGCTGAAAAGTGACTGAACCATTAGGACCAGATGATTTTAAGTAGTGATACAAAGTCCACTTGGAGGCCAGTCATTAGTGGAGTGGTACTACATGGGTCAATATTGTTTAATATCTTCATTAATGACCTGGCAGACTATACCCTCAACAAGCCTGCAAATAATACAAACCAAGGAAAAATGGCACACTAAAGAGTTGTTCTTTCAGAGTGACTCCAATAGGCCTGAGAAATGCCTGGTAAGAACCTCCTGAAGTTTAAGAAAAGGAAGCACAAATTCTTGACCCTGGAATGAAAAAAGTCAAGCATCAGTACTTCCTGAGGGTTGACAAGCTGGAAGCCAACTTTAGTAAAAAGGCCCTGGGGTTCTGGTTGACAATGAGCTGAACATGAGCCACCAGTGTGCCCTGTCAAAAAAAGACAAGCAGCCTCTTGATTGTATGAAGAACAGCATTGCCAGCAGTGTGAGAGAGATTCTTTCTCTATACTCAACACAGTTAAGACATACTTAAAGTGGGAATTTTCATAAGATGTACCAGATAAAATGAAGTAAAGAACCAAAAATCTTATAGCCAGACTAGTCTTGCTGGTATACTGTGAAAGCAGAGGAAGAAATGAACACATACTAAGATGTAAGAAAAAAATACTGTGTAAACTGTCAGACACTAGACCAGGTTGTCCTCTGGCCCAGGTTACCACTTATGAGATTTAAATCTGGACTGCACACAGCCCTGAACAATCTGCTTTAACTGACATGCTTTATAAAGTGAGTAGCATGAAGTGATCCCCACAGATCACTTCCAACCTCACATATTCTGTGATTTCATACATATTGCTCTTATTCTCTTCATTCTCTCATAATAACTTTATTTTTTCTTCCCTTACACTTTCCTTCCTCCACATTCAGCCCCTTTCTGACTTTCAAGGGTTTGTCTCCCACACTGCTTATATACATCATTTACAAGGCTCAGACTTGCCCACTCATTTGTGTATGAGGTCTTGCTGTCATATGTGTCTTCCAACCAAGCATGAACCAAGCTTGCTGGCAGAACATATCTCTATAATGCGCTGCCTGTGTCCAATGACATAGTGTACCATCAGGCTGTGAATATTTGATGAAGCTTACAGCAGCCTCAGTGCCCCAGTTAATTGTTTGTTCAAGTTCCAAAACAGAGCTGACACCTGTGAAAACTTGGCTTGTGCTTCTTTGTCAACACAAGTTCATCATCCATAAGAGCCTTGTTGATGCTTAATAGAAGAGTTTCATCCATGGCATGTGTTACACTCTTTCCCATCAGGTGTTTTAAAAATACAGATTGCAACACAGGAAGTTATAACTCCTTATGAATTACACTCTCTGTTTTCTTACAAAAAGACATAAAAATGATATCATTGATTGATCAGTGTTGTTGTAGCTGCCTAAGATGTAGATTTAAACTACACAGCTTGATCAACAAGAAAGAGCATTATCTGATGGCTTTAAACTGGAAAATCCTCTTCCATAACGTTAGGTCCCAGTGCATTCTAATATTTTTCAAATTCGTTTACCTCTGAACCTTTGTTTATTTACCTCATTTACCACTGTGTCAATTATTGTTTCTTATTTTGAACTCCACACATATATATTCATATATATTTATTTCTTGTCGGAACAAAGGAAAACAGTTTAAATATGTAAATTTTGAGACTTAAAATGTAAGAGAGAAAATATTTTTCAAGCATACTAAATGACAACTCTAAAAGTTTTATTTTTCCTTATTTCTTACTCTATAAATGTCAGAAGAAATACTGTGAACTTGTGATTGCTTACTGAATAAAGAAGAGGATAAAATTATGAGTAGAGTTAAAAACAAAGAATATTTATTTTTATTTTACTAATTAAGATTGGTAATTTTCTATTTTATTTTATTTTATTTTATTTTTATTATCATGTACAGTGCTTCACAAAAATTGAGTGAAAACCACCAGTTCTTATATGTTAGATATGGAGCTCAACAGTAAGAATTTTCAACAATAACTTGCAGTTAGGCCTACAGTAGTTTCCAGCCCAAAAAAATATGTATACATGAAGAGAATATAGAAGAAGATAAATCTAATTACCTTTCTGAAGTAGCTTGGCTCAGAAAGTACATCTTGAAATTTGGTTTCCGCTAAGAGAGTCTGCAGATGTTGGAAAGTAAGTATCCAATAGACAAAATAATTTACCACAATGGCCTAATTTCAAAGTCAGGATTTGATGTAAGCTCTAAGTCAATGTTTAATTCATATGTCATAATGATTTAACTCTTTAATTTTTTTCTCTTACCTTTGGTTGGTTGGTTGGTTGGTTTGGTTTGGTTTGGTTTGGTTTTTTTTTTGTTTGTTTTGTTTTGTTTTTTTTTTGCATTGAAGGAAAAGGAGTTTCTTCTGCTCTTGTCTTTAGACATTTAGTATTTCCAGTGAAGACAACTTACTGCTATCAACATTCCTAAACAATCCCTCACTTTTGGATGCTTTTAAGGGTAAGAAAAGGGTTTCAAAACTATTTTTCTCTCCTTTTCTTATTTAATTGTTTCTTCCTCTTTTCTGTACTTCAAACTCTCCTGCATCCAAGGGATATTATAAGCATGCACTGAAACATAAAACAATGCAATGATACTACTGAAGACCAAAATTCACATGAAAAAATATTCAGTCATGGATGCAGAATTAAACATTTCTTCTTTAATGCAGCAAGGAAAAATTCCATGGAGTGTGTTTAGAGAAGAGCAACGAAGCTAATGAGGGGTCTGGAGCACAAGTCTTGTGAGGAGTGGCTGAGGGAGCTGAGATTATTTGGTCTGGAGAAGTGGAAGTTCAGGGGAGACCTCATTGTGCTCTACAACTCCTGCAAAGGAGGTTGTGGTGAGGTGAGTGTAGGCCTCTTCTCCCATGTAACTAACAACAGGACTAGAGGAAACAGCCTCAAGTTGAGCCAAGGGCAATAGTGGTGCAATATAATTGTCAGGTCACAGCAAGCAGATCAGCATCTATACCTGAGTGCCCAACGTGGGGGAGCCAATATCAACACTCCCTCTGTCTCCTTCTCAGTGATGCATCCGGTCACACTTCCAGTCACACTTCCAGAATGCTTTCTGCCTGCGTACCAGAGTTAGAACTGTAGAAGATTGCATTCCTCAGCTCACCCTTTTTTTCAAGCTATTGTCAGGAGGGGTGAGTTAAATTCCTCTTTCTTTCATACCTCGTTTTGTAGCACCCGTATCTCAGCTAAAGGCTCTGTCATTACCTTTGTGTAAGGTGTGTCAGATGTTGGAACGGGTTGTCCATGGAGGTGGTGGAACCACCATCCCTGGAGATGTTGGGGAAATGTTTAGGTGTTGTACTGAGGGACACGGTTAGTGGGAGATATTGATGGTAGGTGGATGGTTGGACTGGATGATCTTAGAGGTCTTTTCTAACCTTGGTGATTCTATGACTTCTGTAATGGAATTTTGTGTTACAGTATTCATGATTTTCTTCAGCCTAACACTCATCAGGAATCCTTTGCAGTTTTTCTAATGAAAATAAAATAGTTCTTAACACAGATCCTCCAGCTTTATTAATTAAGCTTCTTATTCCAGTATCCATAGAAAAAATCATAGTTCTCTCTCCCTCCTCCCCCCCCCCCCCCCGTCTTTTTTTTTTTTTTTCTCAAAGTAGTGATAATAAAACGTTTGCATTTAGTGAGGAGTCTTGAAGAACATGTAAAACTCCCTAAAGCATTATTTCACTGAAATTGGAAAACATAAAATATTGATAACAAATATATTTTGTGGCAAGTTATTTATCTTTGACATTCTAAACAAGCCAAAAATATATATAAATATTTAAATTTCCCACAAAAAATATTACTAGAGTCTGATTCTGAATTATGATTTTAATTTCACCGGGAAATCTTCATTTGCTATAAAATCTTAATAACATTATTATTGATAAATGAATGTTGCTCTTAACATAGATAATGTTTACTTGTTTACTATCTTAATTATTGATTTGGTATCTGCAGAAATTGAGCATCTTATCAAGCAGAATGATTAAATTATACTAGGACAGTGTAGGAAAGTCAATACTTTATATCATAGTCCAGAAGTATGGGACAAGGAAGTATGTTCATTTTAACTCTGCTTCCTGCTTATGTCCACAGTGATAAATTAGGTTATGACAAACAGTTTTCATTTTTCTATTTAATTGAAGACTGTCAGGAATAAAACACTTGAATAATTACTATATTTAAAATAGTTCTTTTAGTAAGGATTCTAAGGATCAGATTTTCAAGAATCTCAAACCCACTGGTTCCTATTGATCTAAGTAGATTTCTGCTGCTGCTTTTTTTTTTTTCTTTCTTTTTTTTTTTTTTTCTTTCTTTCTTTCTATCTTTTTCTGCCATAAATTTCATTTATTTGTTGGAGGCAAGTGCCTCCATCCTTTACTACTGACATTTGCACAAATCAAACATATTAGGTAGGTCTGATATTAAATATGTCAGTATAGATGAATGTTCATGAGTAATATATTTACTTGGCAAAGGGAAGAATCTGTTGTACAGAATACCAAGTGTGTCTGTTTCAAAAATCACTATACTTAAGTCATTGTACCTACTATATAAAACCTTAAAAGAAGCACATTTCACCTCACATTGTTAAATGAATGTGAAAAAAAAACAAAAACAAACTTGTAGCTTGCAGTTAAATAAAAGTAAGAAAGCAATTAAGCAAATAAATTTTTTCATTGCTCCTACCAAGTGAAATTAAGTCATCATTTTTATCATGTTTAACACAAGGACGATATCAGCCTTGTCTTCTGCATACACAGCATAGAGAAAAATATGTTGTGTAGAGAGAAGAGCTTTTAGTTTTATTTAGTTTACTGTACTTTAGGACAAATGGATCAGACAGGAAAGAGAAATGCTTCTCCAGTTGAGCATAATATTACACTCTCATAGGGAGATTCAGAAATCATTACATTCCTAAAGTTTAGCCTAATCTGAGAAAATGACTGGTATTCAAACAAAGCCAACAACAGAGAGCAGTGGCTCAAGCAGGGTTACAGTTGAGAGGAAAGAGAAAAAGATGTATATGTGTGCTAAGCCTGCCACTCACAGGTAAATTTGCTTATATATTCCCTAGAAGATTGTACAAATGGGGCATTTTACTTGTAACTCTGGCTGGAATTCCCTTATTCAGATATGATGTACAATAAACAAGATCAGAAGTGTCAAATTTGTTTGTCTTACCATCTTTAGGGTAAGATAATTTAAATAACAGAAGACAAATGGTATATTTTAAAAAATCTGAGACTTCAGAGGTTCTTCTTGACTTTTGTGGTGGTAATGAACTCTTGTAGATTCATGTACACTCTTTACACAAAACCAATTTATAACATGTACACTGATGGACCACTGATATTCCGCTCATCCTCCCAGTCACTGGTGGTCTTTTTTGTAGGAGTTCAATTACATTCATAGAAGTTTAGTTTGCACAAAACATAAAATACTGTAGCAATAAGATTGGTTGGGTAAGTTTCCAAATGTGCAACACCACTGCTATGCACAGTCTGTGGACTCCACAGAAATTTCAGACTATGTAGCTGTCATACTTATGCGCTTGCAGATCTAATTCTAGACTGCTTTTACATAAAGGTTTATGCCAGAGGTCATGAGCCACAGTACATCTTTCAGAAAACAATATTATTTATCTTACTGAATGTTTAGAAACCTCTTCAAAGTGTTCCTCATCAATAGCAAGAATAAAAGATGTACATGCATTTGACTAGAAAAATAGGAATCAATTTGTGGAACATACTTTTTAAATGATTATGAATATATATATTTTAAGATTATGTTAGAAATGTATTATACTCTTTGATATTCCTTTTCAGCATATATGTAATACTAAAACGTGTGTTGACATATAATTATTGCTATTTGCAGAAATTAACCTCAGGTAAATTGTATTAAGTAGGAATAGTACAGGAATAACATTAACTGTATAATAATGGTACAAATAGCAAGACAATGGGGATTTTTACTTAATGTCCTGTAGCATTCCCAGAGAGTAGACACAGAAAAGACATCTGGTGTCAGCATTATCTTCAGTCAGTAGAACGCTACAGGAAAGTAAATGCAAAACTTTGACGTCTTTCTATTAGCAGATATTTTGTACAGATTGAATACACACCTACTGCTATACTTATGCTAGGAAATTTTTTTAAAAAAAAAGAAAAAAAAAAAAAAGTCTTTTATCTGGTCCTAAAAGCAAGTGGCAGAAACATTTATATCCTGTAACCATATAAGGAAGCAGTCTTCCTTCATTTTTCTGTAAAAATAATGGTGAGTCCCCATCCATTACAGTCCATTGAGAACAGTGGCTCACTCATGCCCGGGCATTGCATGGGACAGGAATTAACTCACAAAATCACAGGGTGACATACTTTGGAGAGGATTTCTGAAGTTATCTGACCAAAACTCCTGCTCAGAGAAAGGCCAGCACAGTTCCCATAGTCTATTGCAGCATAGCACCTGTGCCTATTCCCTATACCCTTTTAGATAAATAATCTGTAACCATATGACAAATGTTTTGAAAAGATTTGCCACATACCTGGGAAACTTCAAATGTGTCATTAGAAAGTCTCCATCTCCAGGGGAACCAGACAGCTTTTTTCAAGAGCACTAAATTCTTTCTCTGTTTACTCTAATAAAAACTTGAACTGTACAACTGTGCTTTTATCTTTTAGCTGGGACAATAAAGACAGTCAATAAAGACTGTCCCAGAGGGCTAGATATGATCTCCAGAACTTTATAAACAATTAATTTTGTACTGGAGTCATTATTTGATAAGGTTCAATTAAAACTTGTAAAATGAGATGGGAGTAATGCTATCAAGATATTTAGACTCTGAGACACTTCTACATTTTGTAGCCAGCTCAGAACCTAAAATTGTTATCCTCTGATTTATTGCAGAATGACATATAGAGCTGAAATAGCTTAACAGCATGTCAGCAATACCAGCTCTCTCCATTATATCAGAGATGGGCATGAATGAGACATAAACCAGCAGTCTCACTCCATTTTGAAAGGATAAATAAAATGCTTCATTTATGAAAATTATGTCAAGATAGAAAAGCTGTTACTGTCCAGCCTGAGCTTAGGCAACAGGCTAATATTTACCACATTTTAACCAATGTCAGATCATGGATCTGTTAAAATATCACAATAATTATTTGGAAAACAGCAAAGATATAATCTAGTTGTCACTTACGGAGAATCACTTGGGAGATGTCCAAGACTAAATTCAAATTAGAGAAGCATGATAGCACAATGGTACTTGGGGTTTAGATAGCTTATGAACTTTGCAGGTGGAACAAACTCAGTTTACCTTGTGCTAAGCTATGGAATTGCAGAAGAATTATTCTGTTATGACTGACTTCTTGTACCAGAGGGTGTGCTTATGATATCTGTGTGCTTCCATATCATGAACACAGGGTACTGACAGGTACTTTTCATTCCTCCTTGCACTCTTTATTCTGCAGAGCACAAACATTTAACAGCTAGCTCAGACTTAAATGTGATTTCATTATCAGTAATAGTCATAGAAGCGAACAGAAAATTTATCTGTCACACATTGAAGAATACTCTTTGTTTGCATATTTAAGCAAATATATTCATTGTTAGTGCATGCGTTTTAGTGTTTAAATATGATTTTTCTTTACATTAGTATTTAGTCAGATGAGTTCAAATATATCAACTTATTTTTCCACATAGTTTATATTTTCCAGATTTTTTTTTCCCTCAAACATAAGAGAAGGATATCTATGCATCCTGATTCTTTGATCTGAGCTGACAAGTTTAACCTCAGTTTCCTTCAGCCAGGCAAAGACATTGGATATTCAGAGGATAAATTACACATAAAATTATTGTGTGAAATGAGTTAATAGGAAATTTAAATTCATTTTTATACATTTCTTAGCCATAAAATTAAGACTAGATAGTATTTTAAAACATCAAACAACATTTGCCAACTTTTATTTTTATATAAAATCTGAGAGCATTCAGTTTCAATATCTTTTATTGTAAAGTGAAAATAATTATTCTTTAGAGAGTTATAATCTACACACTGAGGTTATCTTCTTAAATATTTACAGCTACAATGGATAAATATGTGAAATTCACCAAATTTACATATTACTATATGGTTCATGTAATGATCAAACCCATATCTGAAAAAGCTGCAGTAAAAATATTCAAATATGTTCTATAGATTTTCAAATACATAAGATCTAGTCCCTAATCTCTCTATGCTTAAGTATCCCATCAATAAAACAGTAAAATTTTGTTTGTCCCTCTCATAGGGGTAAGTGTGAGAATATAAAAAAAATGCTGAAATGCAAAGGTGCTGCTGTTAAATATGAGACACAGACAACTACTGAAGATGAAGAAATCCCAAAGGCAAAGGTCTTACACTGATAAAAAAAAAAAAAAAAAAAAAAAATGGATCTTGCAGCAGTAGGATTTAAGAAACAGTCCAGATTTAGGAAACAAAAATGTATTTCAAAGCTGGAACCCAAGGGAGTAATGTAATACTTCCACATGAGATCTTTATAATAGTCTTAGTGCTTGCCTATGTTTTTTATAATACTCTAACACATGCTTAAATTAATACAGTAGGAAAATATTAAGCATCTTTCGGAAAAAATAAGATAAAATAAAATGAAGTGGAGGTGTAGAAAGAAGGAAAAGAGAATATAAAATACCCATTCCTTATTCCTTACATCTAAACACAACAGTCGATTATTTGTAGTTTATTCCTTGGTAACATGTCAGAGAGTAGAAGATGTTACTCTAGTTTTTAGGACAAGCTATGAAGTCATGAATGTAGCATATTTCTTATGACTGGCAATTCAAATGATTGAAATACAAATACTTAGAATTTTTGCTAAATTAAAACTTTTCAGATCTCTTTTCTGAGGTAAGGAAAAATTCAAATTCACATAAAAATGAAAACACGTGATTTTCCCAAATCACAACACTCAATATATCATATATTTTGGCGTTCTGAAGTCAGATAATTTAGTATCAGGTTTTCTGTTGCTCTGGAGCATGGTACAGAATAACTTTTATATAGTCAAGGTAGAAGCAAAGATATGGTGGCAGGGAGTTTGGAACTTGATGATCCTTGGGTTCCTTCCAACCCAAGCCATTCTATGATATTTATTTCAGTCTATCCTGATGACATCTTTCCCAGTTGAATATATAATTTCAAATTCATTGAAAGAAAAGATATATCACAAAATATTTGCCCCTAGTCTTAAGAATTTACTTCAAAGTAGATAGGAGCAGACATTAGATTTTCCATCTTTTTGCTTAATAACTGTGCCATCAAAGCATAGTTCCAAATGATGTAACAGTGCCTCTGCTTTTTATTGCCATTGTTTGAAATAACCAATGTCATATCTGAGACATCTTAAAAAAAAAACAGTCAGCACCTATTGAGTCATGACCATATTGTTATATCCATCACTAAGCGAGACAACCGGCTTTAAACTCTCTTTTCTTACTAAATGAATTTCTATGTATATGGCCCATAAAAATCTCAAATTCTGTGTGAAAATGAATTAATAAAAATTTTGGAAAACATTGTTGATAATAGCATTACCAGATAATTACTAAAATGGATTAATCAATGAAATGGAAAATCATGATACAAAGTAAAACCATGCACAGGAGAGCTGACACTGTACTTCATATCCACGAACCTGAAGCAATGCGATCAAGCAAAAAATTTAACAGATGCCTAAATTTATCATATAATGAATGGATTAACTTAAGTCAGCATTTTAAGCACTCTGAATAGCTCTTAAGGGTACTGCCTGAAGAAATGTCAGTGTTAAAGTACATTTATTACCTCAGTGGGGAGATGTAGATTCACTCAGTTACCTTTCAATTTTTGAATTCAATAGATTTTAGAGAAACAGAGACATTATATAAATTATATTAAATGGTTTCACCTTGGTTAATTTAAGTAACTTGTCAAGATGTGCACTTTATCTCTTTGACATTAATTAATTTCAAATCAGGAAGTTAAACTTCAGTATTAAAGGGAAATAAGAAACTGATTGGAAGGAATGCAGAAGCTTAAATTTTGGCTTTTCCAGTGGTTATATTTATTTGACTAGGGTCTATAAATAGCTGCAGTAATTAGTTGTCTTAATATGATTTTTGCCAGTATTAACATGAACTGTCAGCACAAATTATTCCTAATTATTCTACTCGTATGCAACTACATTTTATTGGAAAGTTTATTTAAAAGTTCTGTCAAATCCAGTTGCTTAGTCCAGTTGGGGAAGGTGACAGAAAAATCCTAGGCAAAGTTTCCAACGTCTTTAGAACACTCCCTACATTTTCAAAATGCTAGGTTTCTAAACTGAATTTCACAAAAAGATTGTTTTTAAAAAGGCACCGAAGAATTGGGGGGGGGGGGGGGGGGGGGGGAAGAAAAGCCAAAATTTGACAATTACATTTGTTAAAATGAAGAGGTCAGCAACCAAAAACAACTTGAGTGAATGAAGACTGGTGCTAGGAAATATGTTAGACTCATTACTTTGAAGTGAATGAGTAATACAGAAGGAAGTAAATTGATCAAACTCTTAATTGGAAGATTTTCATAATTCAATAATAGAATTAATTGTCATAGAGCAAGAAGTGTCACTAGTCCACTGGAATCACAAAATTGCGGAATCATTGAATTACAGAGGTTGGAAGGGACCTTAAGAGATCATCAAGTTCAACCTGTAAAATACAATAAACTAAGTAAAGATACAGCAATTCAAGTAAGTTAATGTCTTCAGTTTGAGAAAGGAACTCAGGGTTTCTGCATTCAGACCTTTCACATATATGGAAATAAATTCTTCCCTGCTCAGAAAGTGCGTGTTTAGCCAGAGCATCAATCTGAGCTGCAGTTCTTGAGTAAATATAAATTGCATTTCAGATGTACTGACTAAGAGAGCATATATCAGATGTGGTAGCGTAAGCTGTTCTCAGGGCAAACCAATGTGAAGACAGCACAGTAAGTTCAACCTTATCTAATAAAACCCAATTTCTTTTAAAAAAAATCAAGTTGTTGGCAGGAAATACAAGAAACTGTAACCCACTGTGATGAAGAACTTCTGTGCTGAAGCAAGGAAGTTATACATGCTACATATGCCACAAACTGAAGCAACTGAAGATGGTTTGTGGACTCTGGCCACAGATATTTCAGCATGCATATACAGAAAATCAGACCTTCATATAATCACCTCTAAATGATAAGGCCACTGACTGAAATTATATCACTTAACATGGATGGATTAGTGGAAAAGTGTTAATATAAGAAAAACTCAGGTATGCAATAAAGTTGCTGAAAAACTTCTATCATACACAGTAAAGCAGCTATAAAGCATGAGAGATATACAGAAATTCAGAAAAGACTCAAGATAGTCACATAGGTTAGTAAGGTACATTTAATGACGGAGAAAACTGTAGTGAAATAAATGTAACAACATAGCTACGTTAAAATTGTGCTATAGAAGGTGCTAAAAAAGTTATCAATGATTTGGCGCTAAGACTGTGCTGAAGACACAGGATTAGATTTAAAGGGTCAGACACTCCAGCAGAACTTTTAGAAAAATATTACCATTATATATATCAATATACATAATAAACTGAACTTTTGTGGATTTGTGGCTCAGGGTTCTTACAGGACACAGTAAATACATTCTGCTAACAATACAACATATGTTCTTGGAATAGTGACAGATACATCAGTTTTCATGCATCAGATGTATTGTTGAAGAACCATCTGACATAAAAGAGATGGCAGAAATTAACAGTGGATCAACAGATCAAGCTTCTTGTGTTTAAATTTCTTGACATACAAGTTTACTTACCTACAACACACATTAGTGGTTTACAAGATCTTCTTTTTAAAATATCTAGCAGTATATAATAGTTTTAATAATTCTATTTGAAATATGAAATTAAAAGATGTGAAGTAAACTTTGAATTTGTAAAACAGTGAAGAATTTTCTTTTAAGTTAAAGATACAACGACTTCCTTCAGCATACTTCACAGGATAGAAGTACTCTACAGCACACATTTTTGCAGCTTTTTGGGTGAATAATGATCAGAATTAATAATGACAGATTAGAAAGATTTTAAAAATGATGTAATCGACAAAGATTTTCAAACTTAAAGGATTCTTTATTTTCACGGATAAAGAGAGCAGTATAGATGGGATATATTGAAAGTAATTTAGGTGTAATGTGCAAGAATTAAATGAACCTTCGGTCTTACCACAGTCAGTACAGGAAGTCTTTATCCCTGCTAAGTTTTGCAAACAATGATCAGTTGTATCCTTATAAATCTTGGATAAAGTTGACATACAGTTACTTTCTTCAGAGATTTCCTGTGTTTGCACACTGGATCTACTGATCTGCTATCCTAGGGAATCAGGAAAACAAAAAGCACTGACAAAAGTACTTTGTATTAAAGCAACAGAAATCAATGACAACAAAGTTATTTGAAGGATCAAGAGAAGAATTTAACAAACAGCTTCATCTTATACGATCATACATAATTTGTGTTCTATTGCTTATCACGGAGATTAAAATAACTGAAATTGTTTTCTTGGGAAAGTAATTAAATTAATGATGATAGCAGAACTGGATAAGAATAAATTAAGGCAAATGAAAGAACAGTAAATTTTGAGTAGGCTCAAAAAATGTAGACACATGGAAAATGATATAATAAAATTTAGCCTGTTTGCTTACTCTTCTTTTAACTCTTCACTGGTCTTAATAAGGACTTGGAATAACCCCAAAGAAAAATTAAATTGGAAAATATCCAGAGGAAGACAAAAAAGATCTTAAATTTCAACCTCAATTAAAGAGTACGATTACTGAATAAATTTGAAGGACTTAAATAAGAGCAGCTGGAGAATAGTAAAAATTTATGAAAGGGGAAATGAATAATAAATGAGTGATTAACGTAAGGAAATAAGAATGTGATATTCAGGATTATATCAGTACAGACCATAAGTACTGCATAAGCATTTGATAAAAGGTTTTAATAGAGTCTCTGAAGATGAATAAGAATAAAGGTTTGTTTGTCTCTTCAGTGTCCTCTTTTCAGTTGTAAATGAGTGCTTAGACAAGAGGAGCAAAATTGCGAACACACTTCAGCTTAGTGTTCCATCTTCATTTTAGTAACTTTCTGATCTAGATAGAATTTCTGTATGTTCAGTAACCCAAATTCATTTATTTTTCACAGGTGTTACGTATCCCTCTGTATCCATGCAACATTTTCACTTCCACATTCCAATCTTTGGAAGAGCAATTTTATGGAACAGGTCCAGAGAAGGACATTGAAACTGGTGAGGAGTCTGGAGCACATGTCTTATGAGGAGCGACTGAGAGAACTGGGGTTGTTTAGCCTGGAGAAGAGGAGGCTCAGAACTTTATTGCACTCCTACAGCTTCCTGAAAGGAGATTGTGATGAGGAGGTGTTTGGCCTCTTCTCCCAGGCAACAAACAGGACCCAAGGAAATGGCCACAAGTTGCACCAGAGGAGATTTAGATTAGACACAAGGAAAAGCGTTTTCTCTCAGAGAGTGGTCAGGCACTAGAATGGCTGCCCAGGGAAGTGGTGGAGTCATTGTCCCTGGCAGTGTTCGAGAGGCGCTTGGATGAGTAGCTACAAGATATGGTTTAGTGGATTGTGGTAACAGTGGCAATGGGAGGATGGTTGGACTGGATGATCTTGTAGGTTTCCAACCTTGTGATTCTATGATTCTGTTTTCTTTGTTTTGATCTGGCTTCATTTATTGTTTTCTAGTCTTTATCTTGCAAAACCTCAAGCCCTACCCATTTATGTCTGTGGCATCCATACCACTCTTTCATACGTTGTCTATTTTCCTGATCTGTAAATTAATTTGCTCTGTGTTCTGGAGCTAGTTCATACTTTTGATCAGCCTTTCATTCCTCCAAACATTTTCTAATTATACATTATACTTGTAGGGTTTGGAAAGACCACAACTGTAGACAATAGTCTAAGCATAAATTAACAGTTATATAATGATCTTTTTGTTTTCTCTTTTGTAAAATTTTTGAACATTTATTTCTGACTGCATCTGATCACTAATTTGACAATATACTGAACAATCTATAGGGAATAACATCTGTTTATAAATAGTCTTAATTCAGTCTCTTTGTATGTAAATTTTGCAGATGCATATTTTCATATTTATCTACTCAGAATTTTACCTGTTATCTTCCCAGTTACTCCATATCATAACTCTTCATATCTTCAGCTGGCCCATGTCCTCATTACTTTAAATAATCTAATAACTTCAGCAAACTTTTCGTGCCTCTCTATTCTCTGTTGTGAAGCCTCTGCCTTACATCATTTATGAATATTTTCAACAACACAGATTGCAGCACATATCCCTGATGGGTTCCACTGCCAACATTACTCTAGTCTTTCAAAATAATTTACTCTTGTCCTGTTTCTTGTTTTAACCAGTTACTTACCCCCACAAGAACCTTTTATGTTCGCAGATGCCTTAAGTTTTTTGCTGAATTTGCTAACAGCTTTTTTGGAACCCAAATGGGGTTACAGCCTAGTTACATCCAAGTTTGCCCTGGCTTTTTGCTCTCTCAGAAGTTTTGAGCAGGAGCACAAACATATACCCTATTCTTCAAAATGTTAACCTACTTATCATGTGTGATATACCATTTTATGTATGAATTCTGAGTTGCAGAAGGAGAACGTGAAGAATGGCAACAGTGAAGAAGGGACCTTCTTCACTGAGGGTGTGGGGATCTGTGAAAGATTAAAGGCAACATGCAGTTATAGCAATCAGAAGAGACACTACAGAGAGAGCAATTTTCCTGTCTGTTCTTTTCTTTTCATGTGAGCTTAGATATTATTCTGTGCTTGTACTCACTGCTGAAGGTTGTGACAAATGAGTTTCCCTTATCATAAACATTTTAGACAATCTTTGCTTGTTTGTGAGGCAGGACTTCCCATTTACAGAGGCCATATTGCCTCTTCTCTAGTACATAGTATTTACTGATGTATACACTAGTGCTAACTTTTACAGGATACTTGTTCTATAATTAAATAGCAACAGTTCAGTTCTGAGAACAAATACTCAACATTATGTTCAGCACAAAACTGACAAAAGCAAATTAAAAAGGTAATTTAAATTCAAAGTTAAAATCCTACAAATTAGTGTTCTGTTTATGCTTGATAACCAGTCAGAAGGGCATACCTGGAGAAAGAATAAAAATGACTGGTGAAACAGTTGTATTTTGAATCTTTCAATAGCTACTCACAGTCCTGCTCCAGTTCATTTTACTGGTTCTGAAGAACTCATTTATTTACAATTTCTGGCTTACAGTTACATACATTTGTACACACACATATATAGAAGGGATGGAACACCTCTTCTTTGAGAACAGGCTGAAAAAGCCAGAACTGTTCAGCCTGGAGAAGACAAGGCTCTGATGTGACCTGATAGTGGCCTTTTAATATCTGAAGGGGAGTTACAGGAAAGAATGGGACAGACTCTTTAGTAGGGTCTGTGGTGACAGAAGAAGGGAAAGTAGCTTCAAGCTTCAAGGGCATAGATTTAGGCTAGATACAAGGAAAATGTTTTTTACAGTGGGGGGTGGTGAGGCACAGGAACAAGTTGCCCAGAGATGTGGTAAATGCCCCATCCCTGGAATCTTTCAAGGTGAGGTTGGATCAGACCCTGGGCAACCAGATTTTGGTGTGGATGTCCTTGTTCATTGCAGAAAAGCTGGACTGGATGACCTTTAGAGGTCTCTTCCAACTCTTATGTATTCTGTGATTCTATTTTTGTAGGAACTACTTTCTCCACTGAGCCTTTGTTTAGCTAGATATACCTAGACATTGATAATGGTTCATTCACTTAATAATCCTGTTGCTGATATGCATTTCTCCTCTCAGACTCAATCTAACAAATCTATATCAGTCTTTCTTTTTAAAAGTTCACCATGTTTGTTTTTACTGAATAATCACTCATCAAATATCTCCCCTATATTTTATTTTTTCTGAAACATTACATATTATTTGGAACAATGATCAGTGACTGGTATTCATCAGATTTTAAGGCAAAGATTAATATGAATTTTAAATAAAGAACATTTATTTCAGCATATCTCATCTTCTGTAGAAAAAGATTTCTGTCCTCTTTATAGACATGAGTCTCTCTTGCTTTGATGGTGTCTGCTTTTTGCAGACTTAATAATGCATTAACAAGCTAGCCTTGAGGAAGCTGGCTAAAAACAGTTGGTTCCCATTAACTTCAGACTTCTGGCACTAATATTCAGAAATTACTGATGAAAGATGATAGAAGGGCCCCACAGTAAGGGAAAGAAAGTGACTTCACAGAAACTGGGACAGGAGTTGTGAAAAGATAAACAGTTTATGTAGAAGTTGTAGGGGGCTTGCAGTCACTGGGTCTGGAAAAACAAGGGGGATGAAGGCCATAAAGATAAAAGTGGAACAGCCCAAGAACAGAGAGGTGATTAGATGTCAACAGGGCAAGCTGGAGCCAGTTTGGGGGTTGCCTCTCCCTCAGGTTTGAAAGTTTACAGCAAAGAAGACTACGAGCCTTCGTGAGGAAGATAATGAGCCTTCATCCCACAACCACCCCCACAACTCACTATGTGCATGCAAGGGGGGAGGGACTGCATGCTAATGGGGTCTCAGAAATGTAATGAATATGTATCTGAATCCCTGCAAACTCTTGATTATGTATTAGTTCATCCTATATCAGTAGCATGCTTTCTCCTAATGGTGTGTAAGGTGGAGCTATCCCCTTTGCACCAGGGTGTATGCACATCACTCGTTAAACATACTTGCTTTATAACTACTTTGTGGTTATGGAGTTTGATTCCACAAGTCACTGACAGTGTTTAAATTCCAAAGCAGCACTGGTTTCAGACTCTGAAAAAATCATACAAAGTGCCTGTGCTACATAGTGCTCTTCTCCTCATCCTCATTCATCCTGACCATGTCACATGCTGACTTACTTAGGAAACAATTTTTTGGAGAAAACACAAATTCCAGAAATTGTGCTCAAACCACCACCCTGCTCTTGTGCATGCCTTCATTCACATTATCAGAACAAACTATCATGCCTACAGACCGAGAGCATTCTGCACTTAATACATCAGTCCTCCCTGCCAGCAAACTGATAGTGATTTCTTGTTTAAAAATAATGTTTGTGAGAGGACTGTACTGCACCTTCTCTACCAAAATGTGCACCTGAATTGGGGCAATATCAAGAACAGATACAGGTTGGGCAGAGAGCAGCATGAGAGAAGCCCTGAGGAGAAGGATTTGGGTGTCTATTGGTGAAAGACTCAACAGGAGCAAACAATGTGTGCCTGCAGCCCAGAGGGCCAACTGTATCGTGGGTTGCATAAAGAATGACCAGCAGGTTGAGGGAAGTGATTCTGCCCCTCTGCTCTTGTGAGACTTGACCTGGAGTACTGCAGCCAGTTCTGGGGCCCTTAACACAAGATGGACATCAAGATTTTGGAGCATGTCCCGAGAAGGGCCGCAGAGAGGTACTGGAGCACCTCCCCTGCAAGGACAGGCTGAGAGAGCTGGGGCTTTCAGCCTGGAGAAGAGAAGGCTCCAGAGAGACCTTATAGTGGCCTTCCAGTACCTTAAGAGGGCCTACAGGAATCTTTTTATAATATAGTGGCATGTAGTGATAAGACAAGAGGAAGTGATTTTATACTGGAAAAGGGCAGACTTAGACTAGATATTGGGAAGAAACTCTTTACCGAGAGGGTGGTGAGACACTGGAACAGTTGCCTAGCAAGGCTGTGGCTGCCTCCTCCCTGAAAGCATCCAAGGCCAGGCTGGATGGCACTTTGAGCAACCTGGTCTAGTGGGAGGTGCCCTTTCCTATAGCAAGGGGTTTAAAAGTAGATGATATAAAAGGTCCCTTCCAACTCAAACCATTCTGTGATTCTATAAAAATCTTAGGAACTCCATTTTATATTAAATATTCTCTTTTTAAAAGACAGCCTAACTGAAGACTGTATCTAGTCCGTAACTCCCAGAGAAAAAGACAGCTACTCCATTCCTAGGTTTCAGATTTATGCTTGAGAATTTAACAAATAAGCAAATCACTGAAAGAGAGAAAGTGTAAAACACACAGGAAAAAAACTAACATAAGTAAAAAGTAGGAACTTTTGAGTCAGACTGATCTTTCTTGCTTTTAATTCACTAGTAATTCAGGTAGTAGTAACACAGAATGAAAAGGTAAAAGGGTAATTTATCATGCTTTTGTTGTAAGAATAAACATTAAGGCAATATTTTTCTATGAATATGTATTTTATTGCTAGCAAAATCATATAGGCTGCAGTCAGCAGGACATTAGTACTAAGGACATCTGGCTGAGCTACTTCCTTGGGTTTTACGAAGACTGAGTCAATAAGAAAATCATACAGTCTTTTCTGAGTCAAATCGTGTTTACTGACAAAGATACATGATACAGTTGACCATTCACCAGTCTATAAAAACATTAGCTTATGCTCATAGATGAATACTGTGTGCGCACGAGTGAAGTGAAAACTTTTAGTCTGGAGATATCCATTCGCATAAGTAGAAATTTTAAAGAAAAGAAATTGAACTTTGGTGTAAGCTTTCAGAAAAAGGCTTTATTTATAACCCTGATCTTAAATAATTCACAGAACGCTCTGAGAAAGCCATTGAAATGTGCTATGTACATTTTTCAGTGAATTACTTAGAATGATTGGAAAGACTTCTAAGACATTCAGGACTTTTTCAGAGGCAGGGCTTAATTTTGCATATTGTTGCTGTAAATATTTAGCAAATACTGATCTAAATAATTGAATGTATAGTGTGCACACACCAAAACACTGAGCAAGGCATAAACAGGAAAGAGGAGACAAGAATCTATTCTGAGAGTTTTTGAACAAAGTTGCTGTTGCTAGGGAAACCATTTCCTTTATCTGTGCTTCTTCCAAGTGCGTGCATCTCAGAGTTCCTCAGACAGTGCAGATTACAACTCAGTATTTTTTGAAATAATTAGAAGTGAAAAATCATGTATGTCTTTGTATGTATATATGTTGTGGCATTTGGGTTTTGCTTTTATTTATTTATTTATTTATTTTTTTAAACTGTAGGAAACTAGCTGATTTTGAAGTTCACAAGGAAACATACAGAGAGCAGCCACTGCATTTTAATTTTGTAAATTTTCTTCTGCTTTACTTTAGCAAACTGCTGTAGTTTTTTTGACTACTTCTGTTTATTCTATGCCTACCTTCCACCATGCCAGTGCTACAACTACACTCAAAAGTTTTAAATAATAAATGCATAACAACCTACTTTCAATGTTCACTTATTCTATCCTTCAGCTTGTTACATATTATTTTCCACTGAAGAAAGAATAAGTCTGGTTATTTATATAGCTGTTGGGATTGACTTCAGAGTCTGACTCAGAAATCCTCAGAGATTTACCACTGTTGTGCCTACAGGCACACCAACAACACCAATCCTCTGCAAGCACCTCCTGTCATCACTATGTCTCATTCAATCTCCTGGATCAGTGGAGCAGGGAAGCAGAGTCCACACAACCAGGAAAATTTTCTGTCTGAGAAATAGCAGTTTCCTGTTTTTGCCATCCCCTACACCAGGTTGAAGCCTCTTCTTGTGATTTCTTCCATTTAATTCTGGCCCACCCTTAACAAGATAAACTATTGTAGGCTAGTGCTGGTAGGGCAGATCAAAGGCTATCAGAATGATTTCAGATGTCTGGTGAAAAACAACAGCATCATTTTCCCTTTCAGGCAGGAACCTACCACCTCCTCAAAACAAGAGTAGCTTCAGCTTTCAAATGAGGTGAGAACTGCAATGCTTATATGTGTTGTGAAGATAATTCATCTTACTCCTTCCTTAAAATGATGTCTACTGCTTCCCAGGAGGACGAAAGAAGGAATGCTTTCAGAACTCCAGTTTCCTTAGAAACTCCACCAGCACTACCGGGACCATGTCAAGGATGCCCAGAACTTAACACAGGGATATGACAAGGATCATTCCCAAGAGAGATCAACCAGCATAACAGCATGTTTGCACAATGCCAGCCTGCTGTGCTCCAGTAGTATAAAAATTTGGCACATTTATGGGAGGAGATAGAGGCAGTGGAATAAAATCCAACAAGTCCAAGTCCTGGCTGAGTCACCCAAATAGTTCTGCTGCATCATGCTGTACTACTGAGCCAGTACCCTTTTCTATCCTTGGAATGATCCGTAAATCAGTGGATCATTCTCTATACAGAAATTACTTTGATCTCAAATTTCAGAGGAACTGATTTTAGCAGCCTCCAGAAAGCTGTCATAGAAAGTCACTGGCGTTTATCACAGGGACAGCTGGCGCGGTGGAGACTGTCGTGACGCTGCTCTCTTGTGGCAGCAGGTTCACATTTCTTCCTGGAGCATAAAATCACTTGGGCTTTCCTGAAAACACCTCAAAGGCATTTTGCATCATTTTTCAACTATGACTTCACAAAGGGTAGCTACTGTAACAAGATTGCAATAAATAAATTATAATAACAAAAATTACAGTGATTATTCTCATTCAGTATATCTTCATATCTTCATATTACCAACCTTCAACTTTCCTGACTCATGAATCTTCCTTTCCTGGTTTAGAGTTGATGAGATTTTTAAAAAGTAATGAGGTTTGCATTTCAGCTTTTCAGAACATATTCTGATTCTTACAGTGGAAGGAAATATATTGCCTTGGAGGAAGCTAACAAAAATGAAAAAAAAGAATTACAAAGCAGCTCCATACCTTAGGAAAAACAAACACACACAACAATACCCAAAACAAACAAAATAAACAACTTACAATTAGTAATAACGAGCATTTGAAAGTTGTCCCAACTGTTTTTAATTAGATAAATCATCACATGGTTTTTAAAAGTTGAAATTCTTTTACCTTATGAATAGTTTTGCAACATTTCATTCAGGTTGCTGCATATTTTCTCTGAGTTCAGGATATGCATTTTTTTAATAGTACATTTCTGTCTTTTGGCAGCCTGACACTTCATTTTGTAATGAGCCTTTGTGATGAATGAAAGGGATGACTGATGGTGTTCTTCTCCCAAGATACTTTTAATTGAATGTTTGACAGTTTTATTTTCCTCTAAACATTTCACAGTCAGTATTTCTGTGCTTAGTTTCTGTCTTCATTTCATTTGTCTTGTCAGTCAAGGTTGTGGAGAAGAAGTAGATGTTTCATCTTCTTTTGGGAGAGGGAAGGTTAGACTGCTTTTCTCTTGTTTTCTAAATACACAAAAAGCACATAATATTAAAAAATATAATTCTGATATTAAATATCAGATTTATATGACTAATCTCTAATCATGTAAATAATAACTTATAAGTTTGACGTTAATTGGACATATTCCTCACACATAACCCTGTGAACTGAATCTCTGCAGTGTTAAGCAATGTTTAGACAAATGTGTGTTGACATTTTAATTCTACTGATGATCTATAACAGTGATACGAAGGTGTATATTATTCTCCCTAACCAAATACATACATATGAGTGCTGCTCCAAATGTAATGTCTCCTGCCTTGTGATGTTAGTCCATGACATTAGAGGCAAATGCTGAAGGTATGGCAGTAGAGGTTGAACCTTCCCTTTTGTGACATTTTGTTGCCATGTGACAGATGACAGCAGAGGGACAGTCTGGCAAAATGGCATCTGACATGGAAGTGCAGATGAAACAAATGTGTGGAACTGAATTGCATGCAGAAAAAATGGCACCCATTGACATCCATTAATACCTGCTGAATGTTTGTGAAGATCAAACAATGGATGTGAGCAAAGTGAGGCAGCGGGTGGTGCACTTCCTTAGTGACATCAGTGACAGAGGGCCACCTCTGCTGGTGTAGATTTTAAAGTACCACATGCAGGCTCTTGTTCATCGATGGTGAAAATACTCAGCTAATGGTGGTGATTAATTTAAGAAATAGTGCTTGGTAGCTGAGAATTTTCTTGATCAAATAGTGTACCTTTGTACCTTTTGTAGTTTCCATGGAAAAAAATAGGAGGCATTACTTCTGGAGTGGCATATTACATATGTCATTCATATTCACAGTACTACAGTTTAACTATCATGAACAACCAAACAGGAATTACTACTTCAGAAAAAAAGCACTAATAGGTTATATTTCAGAATGTGAATTGCCTTAAAAAATTCTTTCAGAAGTATACATTAATTCTGTTTCCTGAGTTCTAAAATTAAAGTGTAAGATGAAATGCCCTAGATTTCTTATTCTAAAATTGTGTTTGAAATACTATTATTGGAACTTGAAATTTTACAAGAAAAAATCAGTTTCCATGACTTCAAAATATATGCAATAAAAATGTCAAAACTTTGCCCTCAATTTTGAATGCTCTTTTTGGCTAAAAAAAAAAAAAAAAAAAAAAAAAAAAAGTTGTAAATGCAAAGTTTTTATTGGAAGCTACTATAAAATTTTCAAAACTTATAAAAAAACAGGTGAATATTCATGAAGATATTTATAGGTTCATCCCAGCTTCTCTCTATTTATTCAGTTTTCAAACTGGAAGAATGTCTGTGACCTCCATGTTGATACAACACTTTTGTCTGCTTACATTAACCTCATTCTGTGTGGGCAATATAAAAACCTGTTCTGTATGTCTCTCACAGAGGGTGAAAGTTTCTTTCAGATGCTATATGAATCTCTCTAAAAATAGTTCCAACACTTTTTTAAAAAAAACATAAAATAAAATAAAATCAGCATTAAAATAATGAATCCTTTGTCTTCCTGCTGTGCTTTATATTCACCAGAAAATTAACCCCTGTTTTAGGAGAATAGTTTTATTGTACAGACTTTCCGTAAGCCAAGTCCAAACAGCTGTCCTTGAAACTGGGAGAACTGGCACATTCAGAGAACCGAAACTGTATTCCCTATACAGTCAGTGCTCCTGGCACCCAACTCCTGAATTAATCTCCCTTCATGATAGACCTGTCTTGCTTGACGTTGGTTTGAAGATCTCTGCATCATATTGTATCACACTGAGCAAAAGTACCCTGAGGTGTTGGTTTGGGATCTGCCAAGTGTTCTGTCTTACATAATTAGACTTGGATTTTTTTGTTTGTTTTTTGTTTGTTTTTTGTTTGTTTGTTTGTTTCTTTGTTTGTTTGTTTTTCTGATTAAAGATTCCAGTTGGAGAAGTGAATACTCGCAAACTTTCTATGCATTATGCAGTAGTGAATTCCTATTACATTTGAGTTTAGGAAATTATGCTTTATTTCTCCATTTTGTATCATGCTATGAAATAGGAATATCCAAATATGTTTAGTAGCTTTGCTTAAAACAAAATTGCTGCATTGTTGCTTTAGGTTTGCAACTCAGAATATGCATAGTGCCCTTTGATGTACTATAACTAAAAGCAGAGACTGCTTTAAAACTATTTGGAACTTGTAATAACATTGTAAAGGGAATCTGGAGCTAAGAGTATTTTGATGTTTCTTGGCTGGATGCATAAGAAAATATTCTGAACACGCTGTATGATATTTGGGAAGGGAAGAGAGAAGGAATGCGAAATGGAGAAAGGGAAAAGGAAAAGGAGAAAGAAAATGGAAGAGAAGTGAAAAGAAAAATACATGAGATTAAACTCTTCTGTTATTATAGTTACTGTTATTCTCTTTTACTATAGTAGTCAGTTGAACTCTAAAGAACATCAATCTCTATTATGAGAAAGAGACTTTTTACTTGTAACTAAACTGGTTTAAAGCTTGTGTTTGTTAAGTTCCTTAGGAATTTCCTCTGGAGGAAATACTCCACTTCACACACTTAGACTTTAGTCTTAAGTGAAGGCATTCTGGAAAAAAAGAAATAAAAATAATAAAAAGACTAGATAAACACGGAATTTATTCTTTCCATTCCACTTTAAGCATTGTGAGTGATTTAAAACAGAAATTTCTGGTAGCCAGAGATCTGTCAGAGCTTCATCTGTAGAGACTGATACTGATTCTGCTGTTAAAACCTGGTGGCAACTCTTTTAGTTCGCAGCTATCATGTATTTCTTAATTCATACATGACAAATTGCAACTAAGTCAGAAGAGAGGGACTTTTATTCCATTTCCTTTTATGTAAATTGGCTTGGATATTTTCCATCTTTAAGATATTTTAAGTCATGCTACCATGCATGTCAAACAATTTGACGAAAGTGGACATCTTTAATCTCTACCTCACTGGGGCTCATAGATAATTTCCCATAGGAGAATACAATGAATCACTTGATCTCAGCTACTTTGTCTGAACTTCTGAGGAGGAGAATATTGTATTGCGCATCACTAAAATCCCTTCAGGTAGATTATTTTGGCACCTGCAGCGTTTTCCTGGTGTTTTAACTAGTACAAAATTAATCTTGCTGAAAAGTAACCTACTGTTTCAAAAAGCAGCAACATGTTAGTTTATAGTGACAAACTTATTTCTTGATTTTCAGAAATATGTACAACAGAAGAAAGAGAGCAAATATACAAAAAGTACAACATACTGGAAATTATAGAAACACATGAAAGCATAAGAGCTATCAAGTACAGGAAAAGCAGTGTAAAGATTTAAAGACACATCCAAGATAATAATTGATTTTAATTAAAAAGGAAATAAACTCTTGTAAAAAGTGTATTTGTGGAATGTAGCACATTTCTAATTTGGATTCTCAAAGATCTCTTTCCAGCTTCTCAGAATATTTTGTTAAATCTCTTCCACAATCATACACTTGAATTCATCATCTTTACTTAAATCCTGCTGGTGACCTGTTATAAGCTGGGGCCTGTTCTCTTCATTATCTTTACTGATGACCTGGATGAAGTAACTGAGTGAACCCTCAGTAAGACTGCAGATGTCACCAAGCTGGGAGGAAGTATCTATCTGCCTGGGGGTAGCAAATACCTACGGAGGGGTCTGGACAGTCTGGATCACTGGGCTGAAGCCAATGGGATGAAGTTCAACAAGACCAAGTGCCAGGTCCTGCACTTTGGCCATAACAACCCAGGGCAATGTTACAGGCCTGGGGCAGAGTGATTGGAAGACTGCATAGAGGAAATGGACCTGGGGTTATTGACTGATGCTCGGCTGAACATGAGCCAAAAGTGTGCCCAGGTAGCCAAGAAGGCCAATGGCTTCCTGGCTTGTACAGTGTTGGTAGCAGGAGAAGGGAATAAAAAGTTCAGAATCCAAAAAGCTCTAAGTAATTTACATAAATTGAATGTTGAATGAACATTGAAAATGGCATAGGCCTGTGACTGAATGACTGTTAACAGTATAAAGAAGAAACAAACTTATTTGAAGCAAATTATTTATTTTTTAAAATATTATTTATGCATTCACATGTATATGTATATATATTTATGCATGTATATATATATATATCAGAAGGAATATGAATGACAGAAACAGTCTTCTAAGGGTTGATTAAAGAAAAAGCATTGATCGTAGAAAAAGTTATAGTTTCTCAGACAAATTTTGAAAGTGGAGATTTTTTCTAACAGTACATGGTACATGACCAGCATTAATTTCTCTTTGCGATGGTGTGATTTTAAGGTCATACATTTGTGGTTTTTTTTTTTACTTCTTACATTTTTTTTCAGTAATAGATTAGTTAAGCTGATTTCATCTAATTGAAGAAAATAATTATGTATTAGCTTCTGAAAAAAGCAGAACCACATGCATTAGCCTCCCAAGTGTCCATATAATCTTTTTGTCCTTGTCTTCATTCTGTTCTTTTACTGTTCTTGTGCTATTATATTCAGTGAGTAGACCGTAAGTGTGGAAAAGAGATTATCTGGTCACTTAGGACCTTGCTGTCTTCAGTGAGCTTTATATCAGGTTCATACTTTGTGGGAATGACCCTTGAAAATTTACATGGTACTTTAGAAAAATATCTAATAAATGCAAGGGAGATGACTGAATGTATAATTTAGAGACAGCACTGATAGAATATGCTTTGAAAGCAGAGCAAAAACTCGAACTCCTATTGTGGTTTAAATCGGCATAAAACTAAGCAGCACACCACTGTTCACTAACACTCCCCACAACAGAATGAGGAAGAGACCAAACTGCTAATAATGCAGTGTCTCACCACCCACTGATCAGTGCCCACCAACCTCTGAGCAGTGGCTGTTCCCCACAGCTTTATGACTTCTTGTGTGGTGCCACATGGTATGGAATAACCCCTTATCTAATTCAGGCCAGCTGTCCTATCCCTAAAATCACAGAATCACAGAATCACAGAATCACAGAATGACCTGGGTTGGAAGGGACATCAAGGATCATGTAGTTCCAGCCCCCCTGCCTAGAAGGGCCACCAAACATACATATTTACTAGATCAGGTTGCTCAGGGACCCATCCAACCTGGTCTTGAACACCTCCAAGGACAGGGCATCCACAACCTCCCTGGGTAGCCTGTTCCAGGGCCTAACCACTCTCCTAGTGAAGAACTTCCCCCTAACATCCAACCTAAATCTTCCCTCTTTCAACTTGGATCCATTTCCCCGTGTCCTGCTATTGTCAGACTTTTCGAAGAGTTTACTCCCCTCCTGGGTGTAGGTTCCCTTCAGGTATTGAAAGGCTGCAATGAGGTCACCCCGCAACCTTCTTTTCTCCAGGCTGAACAAGCCCAGCTCCCTCAGCCTGTCCTCATAGGGGGGGTTCTCCAGCCCCCTGATCATTTCCGTGGCCCTCCTCTGGACCCTTTCCAAAATCTCCATGTCTTTTTTGTACTGAGGGCTCCACACCTGGACACAGTACTCCAGATGGGGCCTCACAAGAGCAGAATAGAGAGGGACAATCACCTCCCTATCCCTGCTGACCACCCCTCTCCTGATGGAGCCCAGGATCCCATTTGCTTTCTGGGCTGCCAGAGCGCACTGCTGGCTCATGTTGAGTCTTTCATCCATCAGGACCCCCAGGTCCTTCTATGCCGAGTTGCTCTCAAGGACCACTCCTCCCAGCCTGTACAGGTGCCTGGGGTTCTTCCGGCCCAAGTGCAAAACCTTGCACTTTGCCGTGTTGAACCTCATTAGGTTCACCTGAGCCCAGCTTTCCAGCCGGTCGAGGTCCCTCTGAATGGCATCCGTTCCCTCCACCGTATCGACTGCACCACTCAGCTTGGTGTCGCCAGCAAACTTGCTGAGGGTGCACTCCATTCCCTCATCGATGTCATTAATAAAGATGTTAAAGAGCACCGGTCCCAAGACAGACCCTTGAGGGAGACCACTTGTTACCGGCCTCCATCTGGACATAGAGCCATTGACCACCACCCTCTGTCTACAGCCTTTCAACCAATTGCTTATCCATTTAGTTGTCCACCCATCAAATCCACCTCACTCCAATTTGGAGATGAAGATGTGATGGGTGACCATGTCAAAGGCCTTGCTCAGGTCCAGATAAATAACATCGGTCACCTTCCCTTTGTCCACCAACACTGTCACTCCATCATAGAAGGCCACAAGATTAGTTAAGCATGACCTTCCCCTGGTGAAGCCGTGCTGGCTGGGGGAAGGTCATGCTTAACTAATTTTAGGGGGAAAGTTTAGGGAAGTTAGTTTAGGGAAGGTTAAGGTTTGGACTGAAGATAAGTAAGCTGAGACCCTATGTTCTCTGATGTACAATGAAATGTCTGGGAAAAGAACATTCAAAGACAGGAGACATCTGTAACAGAAACAGAACTGTTTGTCCATAGTTTATTTTAAAGATTATGAAACCTACAGGCATTCCAGATGACTGTAGCTGTTTCAGAGTGGCCATATAAATGGTACAGATAGGATGACTATTTTTATTTATAGACTGCTTGATGCTTGGGCTCATTTAGGAAGTCAACCTTGCAGTTTCATCCATGCCACTGTTATTTCAAGACGTAAGTTATACTGGTACAGTAAAAAAGTACTGCATCTTTTTGGTACCAGATATGATGCACTCTAGTGCATCACTCGCTAAACAGTGTTTTTTTCTTTATGAGTATACTATATGTGTACACTATGATCTGTATTAGCTGTTAGAGTTGTCAGGCTGATACTACAGCTTGTGTTAAGATCTACAATGGATGGAGATCCATACACATAAGACTTACCCGTCTTTCACCCTCTGCTGCATCTCTATAATTTTGAGATGAAACAAAGCTGAGCTGAACTTTAGTATATATAACAGAAAGTGGCTGGCCTCTTTTTATTACCAATTCACTTTCTCTGGCACTGTTTCCTGCCTTGGTTCATAGCATCTGGAATGTGGTGTGGTTTTTTAGGGCATGCCATAAAATCAATCATATTTTTCTCTGCTCACAAAAACACAGCAGTTAGTTAAGGCTCGACAAGACTACAACAGTGTAGAGATTTTTTATTTACTTATAGAATCCTTAATGTAACTGAAGTAAACTGTATTGCATTGATTTTCTTTTAATACAATTGTACCTGGAATGCCAAATGCACTGTTTTCATTGCAAAATGAAAAATACAGATAAACAAATAAATGGATTATGGAAATCTACATGGAGGTATTTCCCATGGACTGTGAAAAATAGTAAACTATTAATTTAACATTTATGGAACAATCTGATTTTTTTTTTTTTTTTCTTCCAGGCTTCATAATGAATAATTGCTTAATTCAGCCATTTTTAGTGCTCCAAATTTTTCATCGATTTTACTGTAAATTCAGCATTAGCATACCATATCTATAGTAGGTTTACAGTTCTGTTCAAGATATACCCTGAGTTCATTTTAACTTATGTCAGAATCAAAACCATATTTTCTAGTAAAAATTAACCAGACTTTAAGTGCATTATGATTTTACAATATGTAGAATATCACGAAACGTGCGAGTGCGTTGAATAATTTGTCTGCAGGTAATCAGAGGTACACTAAGTATGGGAAATTTTGTCCTTGTCCTATGTCTCACATCACACAGATACAATTTAAGCTTACAATTAGTATAGGTAATTGTCCCCATTTAGGAAACTGTAATAGGAAGAGATGATAAAAGAACTACAAGCTTTAATAAATACAGGCAATCAAGCAGCTTTGATTATCTCAAAGAACGATATGGGCAGAAATATTTTTCTTGAAGTCTAAGATCAGAGTAAATCTTCATCATTATATTACAGTGAAAAATTGCAAGAAAGTAAAGTCTGGCAACGAGTTTACCAAAGACAATGTTTTTCAGGGAACAGTGTGAGGTAAAGAAGGACCAAAAACTAAAATTTCAGAAGTATTTTTGAAAAGTCACTAGTGAAACTGGCTCTAGTGAACCCTGGCTCTAGCAGGGTCAGTGGCTGAGTTGATTTTTTGTTTGTTTGTTTGTTTCTGGTTTTTTATAGTTTTTTGTTTGGTTGGTTTTGTTTGGTTGGTTGTTTGTTTTTTGCTAATGGTTTTTGAAAATGACATCTTGAAATCTTCAGGTAATTTTAATAAACATTGTAATGGCACCTCTATGAGGAATTCAGGGAAAAATTCACCAATCCAGTGGAAAAGCCAAACTTTATCCTTAACAGTGGAGATAAACCTTGGTATTAGATTTTACTATCTGCTGCTTCAGGGCTGAAAACATAAATTCAGTAATGCCACAGAAGACCCACACAATGTAATTTTCCTTCCACTGTTTTTTTGTTTTTTTTTTGGTTTGCATTCTGTAATCATAGCAAAACAATCAATATGTATTTCACATTTTACTTTCTGCCTGCAATTCGTACACCTTTTCTTTAGGGTTCCATATTTTATATTCCTAAATAGTTTTATCACCTTTATGATATTGTTCTTACTTGTTGTCTATTGTAACATAACACAAATAACAGAAGGGAATTGCTAAATATTGGGTGTACATAAAGAGCACGCTGACCAGAAATACAAGGAGTTGCTCTTTTTTTTTTTTTTTTTTTTCCTAGTATTTGCTGTTGCTATAGAATGAAAACAATGGCCCCAGTAGAGCTTCTGTCATACCTAGAGAATGGTCTCAACTGGTTCCATAAGAATTCTGAATACCAATTGAGAATTACCCATACCATAAGGTAAAAAGTGCGGAGATAGATATATATCATACTCACGTCTGTTTAGGCACTTAACTTTGATCTCCTGGGGTGCAGAGACTGGCTACTTCAGCCTTCAGCCTTCAAGAAATGGAAAGCAGACTTTTAGGAGGGAAATGCAGACAATTCTACCATTCTTCTTACAGCAGCTTTCATTTGTCAGCTTTCTCATTCAAAACACTGGCTAGAAATTTGCTTCTCAGGTTGAGCAGTTTTAGACACCATAGCCTCCCAGTCTGAACTCAGGAAACCCTTCCAGCCCTATCAAAGCTGTGATAACCTTCACTTCTTACATACGACTGAAACTTTTCTGGATTTTTTAATGTAGTGAATACAATACTGTGTAAGAGATAAACTGCATCTATAGCAATCATGAAAACAAAGCAAGACTATTACATTTTTTGATGGATGTAGTGGCATTTTTTCAATCTGTAAGAATGTCTGTCTCAATAACTTTCCCTGGTCTCTGAGAAATGTATTCTAGTTCCCAGATTCACTCTGTATTTTTATGCTACATTTGACTTACAAAACTCCTGAGTGGTCCCAGAAGAACAACACAGCCCACCTATCTTTTTACGTATCTAGAGAGCCCGTTTCTTGCCATCTTTTCCCTTAAACTTAGGAAATAAAAGATACATTTAAATCCTGATAAAGATATAAGAAATCATGCGTGGATCATCCACTACTTAATCAGCTGCCTCAAATGTGAGGCTATTATTGGATAAGGTAGGTGAAAAAATCACCAGTTTCTCTTCTGGCAGAGCAAACTCATTTTCCATAATATTTCATGTCTTTAAAGGGCTATGGCTGAAAAATTTTCTGTTAAACTCAGATTATCATGTTCAAAAGCGAGAGACTGAGAATTTCTGGAGGTGTAATTTAGACTTCTCTTTCCTAGGCTACCACTCATTTCTTTCTTGGGACATGGATTTTTAAACCATATTTCTTCCAGATGTCACCCAGAGGCTAAGGAGACTTTAAACAGTGCTTGTGTGTTTAAACTAATTTTAGATATCTTTTATTTAGTAGCAAGGAATTACTGCATTTGTGTACCACTAGGAATTGTTGGCATATTTTCTTAGATTTAGACTTAAAATTTTCACCTAAATCTTTTCCTAGGCCTATCTCTCATAGTAGTGCTTCAGTGTCTGATACCACCCACCTTCACTAGTATCAACTTAATTAGTACTCTTGTGACTGGGCTATGAATTAGGCCTTTAATCAGGTTTTCAAATGTTCATCTACTATTTCTGTAAAATCTTAAGAATTAGTATTTAAATCATTTAATGAATTGACAAGAAAAAATGAATATTTGAGAAAAAGTTTTACATTTTTATTTTCATCACTAGTATGCATATTAGTCTATCAATGTCATCCTAAAAACATTAAAAGCTCTGTATAATCTCTTTTGATAATAAGAGTAAACTGCAGATATGTCATATGAATGCTCTCTACAGTGTTTTATACCAAGTAAGCCTCTAAAAGTTTGTTTTTGGTGTTTTGGCATTTTATTTGTTTTGTTTTAAAATTCAATTAAAGAATAAACTCATTTTACTCAATAACTATTCTCTGTGCTTTTGAGAAGAAAGATAAACAAAAATTTTTATGTCATTGTCCTAAAGAATGCTCTTAAATTAAGCCAATAATTTAAGCTAATGATTTCCAAGTAACACGACTTCATTGCTTCTCCAGAAATAGCTGTGCATCAACTAGGAAAGGGTGCTTATAAGGTAAACTAATAGGTTTGCTTTTTAGAATAGGTTTAGAAAATGATGTTCTAATAGGTTTAGAAAATGATTTAGGGTTAGGTTTCTCCCACTGGAACACTCAGATTTTTCTGTGCATTACTATTTTTTATTATATTTGTTCTTTTTATGACAGACCTTATCAAAATTCAGAACACTGGAATCACTGGTGCAAAAGCTTTACTTAGAGAAATCCTGGACAGCCAGCTCTAGAGAAAAATCTTCCAGAAACAACAACAGAACAATTTTGTATTTATATGGAAGGCTGAAAAGGTGAAGCCAAATGCACTGTACTATCAGGTTAAAAAGTACAGAAAATCTTCAGGAGATGAAAATGAGCATGCACTGAGAAATCATGAAATGTAAATAAATTTTCCTAGTTGACAGTTCTACATCTGACAATGAGATGCTTTCCTGAAGAACCTAGCTCATCAAATACTTACATAACTGCTTGAAATATAAACAGGGAAACCTTGAGGCAGGAAGTACAAAGACTCAACCTAAATCTGAGGATAAAAAAGAAATGACCTGGTTTTTTTTTTTATATTCTGCTTCCATCCTACTGCTTTCAACTACTTGTCTTTTTCTTGTCTTTTTCACTTAAAACAAACTTGGTAGGATTCAGCTGTACCCTGGCTCTTTACCTCTGTGGTTCACGGAATTTAAAACCTCATGACTCAATGGGAGTGTCCCCTGTATGAGTGTGTTTACCCTACCTTCTCTGCAATAAATAAGTGTATCCAGACATCTTAGAACTTGTCAATTTGCTGTCATATTTATATCTAAGCTTTGTTAAATCACTTTGTTAAATCATTAAATTTCTGCTTCTCTTTTACAGAGTAGTGTCAGATGTCCAGTAAGTTGTGGATAGTATTGTTGGCCACTGTTAGTGGAGGGGAATATCTCTCCAGGTTTCCCTTCTCTTTCAGAGGGAGATACTGAAGAATACTGAGATGAAAGGACTCATAAGGCAGTGGGAATTTTTAAGATAGAAGTGCAAATTGAAAACAATGGATTTCCAGAAATAATTCTTCAATAGCTTCAGAGAATTGGTGGACTGCATATGCTAAGATATTAGTCTAAGTGAAAAGATAAAAAATAAAAATAATAAATAAATAAATAAATAAATAAATAAATAAATAAATAATGGCAGATCTTTAAAGAAACAGTTAAAAGGCTCAAGCACAAACTATTTCCCTGCAGAGGAAAAACAGAAAATAGAGTATGGGACCTACTTGTTTAAATGAAAAACACTTCATGGATTTTAGAAATAAAAGAGCAAAGAGGAAGTGAAAACTAGGCCAGGCTAATAAGGATGAACATGATATAGCATGAGTATTTGGGGACAAAATGAGAACCACGGAGGAAAGAAAAGTCATAATCAGCAAAGGACAAGAAAAATTTCAAGTACATTAGTAAAAGAGGAAAAAAATATTGAAAGGAAATGGCTAGTCCTGTATTTAGCAAAGTGTTAAAGCTACCACAGAAAACTGACAAGAACGCTAATATATTTACTGTTTTTGTGCACTAGTTTTCAAAACGTAACTCTGCTGCAATTAGAAAATATAGAAAGTCATTAATGGCAGACATAAGTAAATAAGGAAGTGATAGAGAGTTGAAATGGATTTGTCATTAATGTGTTTTGTCGACAAAAATAATTTCGCTCAAGTAGCAAAATCTTTGAGTGGAGAAGAAAAAGCAGATTACATATAGTGTAACTGAGTTATGATTTGACTTTCTTATAAGCAGCCTTGGAAGACATAATGTAGATGAAAATAATAATATGAAATAAAGATAATTTCAATATTTATCTCTCAGAATAAAAGCTGTATGATGCAGAGATTTCCAGTGTTCTGTCCCATGTCTTCATATGTTCTTCAATTTGCTCTTTGGTGTTGACAAATAAAGGATACTAAAATAAGGCAAGAATGTACCGCTACAGAAATACAAATTACAGTTCTGATTTAAAAGGGACAGATATTATTCCAGTCCACCAACTGAACACAGAAAGACAAAGTCATACTGTTTTGAAAGTAAAAGAGATCTTATTTGCATGAACAACTGGGTCAATAACACATAACTTGAAACAAACTCATTCACTGTTATATACTGGTATCACTTCAGCTGAAGAGGTGCACTGTTTTGGGAAGTATATTTCTAGAGATATGGGACAAAACATAATAGTTTTCGGACAGAAAACAAGATTCTCTTTGTCTCTGTCAAACACCAGTTTTGTCTTTTAGCTCAAAATTATGAACCATAGGGATAATTTTTGCTGATCAGAAAAATATAGTAAGACTGATATCATGGGAAGAACAAAAAAACAAATAAAACTTTGCACATGTATGTGAATGTGCCAGTGTTAAATACCTCAATTTATTCTGATCTAAATACAGCAACCAGGACTGAAGAGAATGTTCAGAAATATTGAGACCTTGTATGCTAGGAGATAGAAGTGAACTGTAGCAATAAAATCAAAGTGTGTGATTCAACTCAAGAGTCCAGGCAGAAAAGATTATTTAAATTATTATTTTTTTATTCAAGTCAACAAGATAACCTAGAAGTCTTTCAAAAGCTGTATGGTTTATAGAATCAGCTTCTTAGAAATTCTTTTACATAAAAGGCATTTGACTGTGTGGCACTTGAAAATAAGAAATTGATTTTTAAATATGATTTCTAAGTGTATCTTTATGCTACACTGTAATTCCTACTTCTCTCTGGAAAGTTACTGTTTTGACTTCATCAGTCAGAAATACTTTGTGAGGAAAATTCTAAAATATTTAAGCATAGAATAATAAAAAAAAAGAATAATAATAATTAAAACAAACAAACAAACAAACAAAAAAACTCCAGCTGAAATCCAGATGGTACAACAGGTAATTTAACTAAAATTTTGTAAATTCTTAGTATATTTGTCCTTGAGCTTATTTTAATACAGCATACTGTAATGTGGGATACTCATCCATTGTTGTGACAGGTGAAAACTTTTGTCCCTGGCAGATATTGTAATCTTGCTTTATTTGGAGAAGCACACAGTGAGATAACCACTAACTTGAGACTTCACTGGAATGTATTTTTTCATTACTGCTTTCAGTAGATGTGATAAAATGCTACTGCAGATTGGACATTATTTCTAAACCGATGTTTTCACAGGTTTTCCATAGCATATTTATAGCATTGGTATGATAAGCTAAATTTCCTTCATTTAAACAGTATGGATGTAGAGAAATAGTAAAGAAAACATTACATTCATTACTTATATAAGTTAGGATAGACAATGAAGCAGTATTCCCTCCAGATCTGTGTATGTAATTTGTATATTACATAACCTGCAAAATTTTCTCAGCTATTATCATTGCTGCTAAAAGACATGGATAAAAGAGCAATACACAAGCTATGCAAAATTCAAACAAATGTGAGAGCAGTAATGCAGTAATGCTCCATTAACATTTCCCATCACAAATATTATGAATTAATAAGCAGTAACTGTAACAGACTATCACAGGTATTGGGTTTTCTTATAGGAGACTATTTAGCAACATATATCGAACAATAAAATATGATATGATAGCTGGAACACAATTAATTTTGTATTTTAAAAATACATCAAGCAGATATAATATTCAGATATATTACTTGTACGTGGCAATGGTCATCTCGGATCAGTGACTTTCTGCATTCCTTATTTAGACACTGACACACAACTGTGAATGAAACACAGCAGTCTGACATTAAGCAATGGCAATTTCACACAGTTCCAGTGCCCTTGACTCATTCATAAATTCCATGGGCAAATCAGAAATTCTAGAGAGGACAGATATCAGTATAGAATTGATATAAATCATAGACAAAAGCTTTATAATATAGTAAACACAATTGCATTTGTTCTGGCTTCAACTGGGACAGAGTTGATTTTCTTCATAATTCTGGTATGATGCTATGTTTTTGCTTTAGGAGAGAAATGTTGGTAATACACCAATGTTTCAGTTTTTGCTGAGTAGTACTACACAGAGACAAAGATGTTTCGGTTTTTCACCTTCTCATACCATCCTCACAGCAAAGAGCTGGGAGGAGCAAGGAGCTGAGAGGGGACAGAATCAGGACTGGTCAAAGGGATTTTCCATACCTTATGGTGAATGAGGAAACTATAAAACTAAGGGTAGTTGGCCAGGGGGGCTTCCACTGCTTGGGAACTGGCTGGGCATCAGTTGGCAGGTGATAAGTGGTTGCTTGGGCATCAGTTATTTTCTCACTCTCTCTCTTTCTCTCTATTTATATGTATTTATAAAAAATATAAAAAATAATTATTGTCATTATTGTAATTTCTCTCTTCCTTTTCTGTCCTAGTTTTCTGTCAACCCACAAGTTCTACTTCTTTTATCCTTCCAGTTTGCTCACCTATCCCACTGGGGGTGAACCTCTTGCCAGGTTAAACCACAACAAAATTTTACATGGTGGAGACCAAGGTCTCCACTGGGCTCAAGTTCATCCTCGGCGAGTTTGCTGATGACACCCAGCTGAGTGGTGCAGTTTACACATTAAAATCCAGAGGGACCTCAACAAACTCGAAAGGTGGGCCCATGTGAACCAAATGAGGTTCAATGTGGCAAAGTGAAAGGTCTTGCACTTGGGTCGGAATAATCCCAGATATGTATGCAGATTGGGAGAACTCCTTTAGTATAGTCTTGCAGCATCTAGGGGTCCTGATGGATGAAAAAATGAACATGAGCCAATAGTATGCTCTTGCAGCTCGAAAGATCTATGGTATCCTGAGCTCCATCAGAAGAAGGGTGGCCAGCATGGAGAGGGAGGTGATTGTCCCTCTCTACTCTGCCCTTGTGAGGCCCCACCTGGAGCACTGTGTTCATGTCTGGGGCCCCCAACACAAAAAAGATATGGAACAGGCTTCCCAGAGAGGCTGTGGATACTCCCTCTCTGGAGGTGTTCAAGACCAGGTTGAATGGGGCCCTGGTCAACCTGGCATAGTACAATATCTGGGAGGTTGGCAACACTGCCTGTGGCAAGGAGGTTGGAGCTGGATCCTTGGAGTCCCTTCCAACACAAACCATTCTATGATTCTACGAAGGTTAAATCTCAGCCCTTATTGTGTTTCATCAATGCAAATTTGGTGATGCCAAGTATTAACACCTGCCTTAAATCCGTAGCTATGTGCAAAGAGCTGGCTGTGAATTGGAGGAAGCACTTCAAATGATGTCCTGGTTGCTAACTGGTCTATTATTCTTCATGGACAGTAATGAGAGCCTCAAGAGGAATCATTTTAGGTTCAGTCACTACAATTTATTTAAATGAATCTTACCTGACATAAAAACCACACCCATTTTCTTCCGTGGTATACCTCAGTTTCATGCCTATATCCAATGATAAAAATAGCTCATTTGTAATGAAAATGCTTGAAACAGTGACAGCATCTGGTGGAAAGGCAGGGCCAACCCAGGGGAGCATGCAGTTCATCTGAGTGACTGGACTGGGTGGAGCCAGGATCCATTCCTTCCAGACCACAGCTAAAGGCTGGCAGAGGAGGCAAAAGTATCTTGCTAAAGATTCCTGTGTACCTGAGGCTTTCTGGAGTTGAGCAGATTCTCTTTTTTTTTGTTTCTGTGTCCATGGCTGTTGTATTTCGACAAGTCCTTGGATGCTGCAGCCTAGGACTTTACTACTCTGTTGTCATTGCTGTGCTTTCCATTGTGTTACAGGGCTACTCATTTAATTCCTGTGTTGTGTTCACTATGTCAGTTGTTCAGCTGTGGTTTTATTGGTTTTCCTTGTTTTGTTGGGTTTTTTTCTTCTTTTCTTTTCTTTACACATAGACAAGCAGAACTGAAGTTTATTAATTAAACCACGTCAAATCCAAGGACACTTTATCCAAGACAGTTCAGAATACCCTATGACTCAGGCCCCAGGAAGGGAAGACCAAGAATACATCAGTCTCTGTCTGCCCATTTGTTTATTCTAGGGAATCTTACCAGAGGAAGCTTTCTCAAAGCCAGATCTCACTGCAAAGTTGCACAGAATTTCAGAGCTGACTCTTTCCACTTACCTGTTACTTGCTGTTTCTTCTCCTGCAGCTTGCAAGATAGGCAGAGCATGAGTTATTGCTGTACACCTCAGCAGAACTTACAGTTTATTTGGGGTCATCCATTTTGCTGCTCCTTGACAGGTGACAGAGATGTGCATGCCTAGTGAAGGGAATTAAAATTATATTTTCCATATGCTTCTGTTTTGCACTTCACTGATAGAGTTCCAAATCAAGTTGCTGGCTTAATTTCTAGTACTCTTAATTAAAAATTTAAAGCATAATTTACATTTAATTTGTATTACTTATACCTTGTTGAAGTGAATGTTCTTTTCAGCTGATTACTGAATTGGAAAACAAATATTTATGCATAACATTTAAGAAGAATGTCCAAATACAGCAAGGCTTGTGGATTTTCATTCTTAAAATATGAAACTCGTGCAAGGTTATTTTGCTTAGGCTATTTGTTTATCACTGGGATTATTCAGTTCACTGTGCCCTGTGAATTTCAGCAAGTCATACAGATGAAAATGCAGGAAAAGTAGCCTCACTTCTGAGAAGGCCAGGATATTCTGTTCGTCATCATGATATCCCAGTAAATGGGGTATTTTCTCATGTCTCAGGACACATTTAGGATTGTCTTGGCATACACAAATTTTATGTTTTTTCAGCTGTGATAACTATTATCTAAGCAGTCAGTTTTGGTCTAGCTTAGATATAGCTTGTAATTTAGATAGTCATTTTACTGCGTAGACTGACCTATTTGTGTTGCAATAGAAGTGTAAATGCAGAATTGTACAAGTGATCCCAGACTATAATCAGAAATCTCAGTGTCCCATCAGCTGGTGACTGATAACTGTAGCCATCTGATATATATTTTGCAGCTGGGATGTAGTATATTGGCAGTTTGTCCAGTTCCTAGTAGACAGATGTCCACATTGCAGACAAACACCAACAAAATTGTCAATAACTGATCCCATTGTATGAGACTAGGCAGTGATGCCAAGGATAAAATAGGCACAGAGACTGAACTTCCCAAAGGCCAATCTAGTCACAGCTGAAGTATATTGTCTGGGCAATACAAGAATGTACATTTCTTCTCTAGATGCATCTCTACAACAGTAGTGCAGTTATATGAGCTCTGAATTCACTTGCAAAAATTAATTAGAACAAAAATGTTTCCAAAATATAAGGTTCTCTCTTCTTGCTCTATTAAACAGATCACTTTGTGTTAGGGCCATGCAACTGACAACAAAACAAGCCATGCATTCATTCTTTCATAAATTATTTCTTTGCTCGTATCCAGAAAAGATCACTAATTACATAGTCTGTAATTAACATTCATATTCACATTTTGACCAGAGAAAAGCACAAGTATAGCTGAGAATTTGCATTTAGTTTAGTTGTTGTTCCAGTTATTGTAATATTCTTATTCTAATTTAGAAAGCGAAGTCTGATTTTATATTTGTTTATTTATTTTTCACATATGATTTATTTTTACACACTTCTCCAGATTTGTATTTGATATGATTTGGTTGGGTAGATAGCCAGGTTGGTAAAAGACTGGATAATTTGGTTCAGAAGGTTAACAGATCATTCTCTACCTTAATTGTACTAATAAGTAGAATGTTACAGATGTCTGTCATGAAGCCTACTATTTTTAGCATCCTTTTCAGTAGTCTTGGGCATCAGGAGAGGTTCCATTTGACTGGAAGCTGGCAAACGCTGTTCCAGTTTTCAGAAAGGACAGGAAATTACAGAGCTGACATTCTCAATTCAGTATCTGGTAAAATTGCAGAGAAGTTAATTCTCAGGGTTATTGAAAAAAATCTTAAATGACAAACTAGTCATAAGTCAGAGCCAACAGAGGTTTGCAAGAGAAAAGTTCTGCTTAATGAATTTATTTTTCTTTTATGACAAATTTGCCTATGGAGCAGACCAAGGAAATCCAACTGATGTAATCTTTTTTGATTTTGAAAGAGCTTTTAATACTGTTTCTCACATTATTATTCTGGATACAGTGTCCAGCATGTTGATAAACAAATACGTAAGACGATGAGGAAAGCTAAGGCCTGCTTGGAACTAAATCTGGTGAGTGATGTCAAGGACATCAAGAAAGGCTTCTTGATCTTAAGTCATTAGAAAAAGGAAGACTGGGGAAAGTGATTGCATGCTGCTGAATGAGGTAGGTGCTAACAGAGAACACTGAGAAGGTGGAACTACTGAATGTCTTCTTTGCTACAGTCTTTAGTGATAAGACTGTTGCTTGAGAATCTCAGACCCTGATGAAAAGAGAGTGAGTCTGAGGAAAGGAAGGCTTCCTGTTGGTTGAGAGGGTGTGTGCCATTTTTTCAGCATGGGTGAATTCAGTGACACACCTTTGCTTCACATGATCCTTCATGTCAAATTCCATTTTGTCAGATTGTCTTTGCTGCCATCTGTCACATGGCAACAAAATGTAACAAAATACCAGTAGGGATCTTCAGCCTCTACTGCCATACCACCATCTGCCTCTGGTGTCGTGGGCCATCATCATAAATCAGGAGACATTACTTTAAGTGCAGCCTTCATAAAACATATAGTTAGTGTGTACAAGTAACAAAATGTTTTAATTTTAAATATTTTGTACTAAAACATAAAAAGGAGAGCAACTGAACCATAAATATAGGATATTTAAACTCATTTTTGTGAAAATAATGTATCAGCCAGGAGGCGGTGCCCCATGCCTGGGGGTATTTAAGTCTAAGTTGAATGAGGCCCTGGGCAATCTAATCACTTGATTTAGTGATTACACTGGCAGTTGGAACTTCATGATCCTTGAAATCATTTCTAACCTAGCCATTCTGTGGTTCTGTGTCTCTATGATTACTCAAGACCAGTGGCAATGGTTTCAGTTCTCATTGAGCTCTCAAAGTGCTCATCATATAGTTTTATGAAGTTTTATTTAGTCTGTCCTTCATTCTTGAAAACATTTGTTTACAAATGTATGTACTGTCAAAAAGCTATGAATTGTCTAAAGCATGATTACAAATTGGGGGATATTTCTCTCTACTAAAACAGGGATTCTAAAAGTCCAGTTGAGGGGTGTGAGAAATTTTTAAAATTTGAATATCTGATTATAACTCTATATAGTCCATTTTAAAACTTGCAGATCATGTATTTTATAGTGACTAAAAATGGAGTTGGAAATATACCAGGAGTCTTGAAACCTATTCTCAAATTCTTTCTCAGAATAGCAAGCATGGCTGCATATTTTTTGTTGTTCATGGGACTGTAACAAAATGTATAAACTTATTGGTCTTAACTTGTGTTAGGACTGCACAGCACCCCATGTCCTGGTTCCAGCCTAGAGAGGGTTAATAGCACACCAATGTTCGTTTGGTGCTGAGTGAGAGATGTGTGCCTGGGCCTGGGCTAGGCTGCTCAGTTTGGAAGAGCTGCCACTAGAATGGCAAAAAGTTCCATGTATATATGAGGAAGAACTTACTTTGAAGGTGACAGAGCACTGGAACAAGTTTCCTAGAGAGGTTGTGAAATCTCCTCTGGAGATATTCAAAGTCTGCCTGGACATTTTCCTCTGTAACTTACTAACTCTAAGAGGTTATTCATCTCATTTGTTTCCTACAGAACAATCCTCTGCGAGATCCTTTCTCTTATATTTATAGAATAAGCTTGAAAGAGATAAATTAGATATGTCAGATTGGAGGAATTCCACTTTCAGTATCAAAAGACAAATGTCAGTTGACTGGCCAACTGACCTGTTGAAAATTCTATGTGTAACTTGATATTTGTAGTTTAAATGCATGCTCAGCATGTAAATGCGTTGCTAAAACATTAGTCTAGGCCCTGCAAAGTGTGCCAGGATCTGACTTACAGTTGAAGAAATAATTCTACTTCTTTGACATGTACAAAAGAAAGTGATGTACCCCAGATGAAACTGTAACTTTCTGCTTCTGGAATTCCATACATTTCATGAGAAATAACAGTTTACTCAACTGTTCCATTTAAAATTAATTAGAAATACTGGGAGAGGCAAAAACTTCTATATGAGTAGTATAATTCTTAAATTATGCTCTTTATTTTTATAATGCATTCAGTTTCCCTATATAACTATCTTATTCATGGATTTATACGTGAGAGGGAAAAAAAAAAAAGTGAATGCAGTAGTTATTAGTAGTCAAACATAATGCTTAAAAGTGAAAAACAAAAGTTCGTCTCAACACTTCAGTAATTCTTCTGTACATAAGAACAGACCTAATTAAACCAATCGCAAACACTTTTCTATATTTGAAAACAATTGTATTATTCTGAAGCTTTTGTGATGCTGTGGTGTGGAAGATGGATGTAATTTTAAACTAATGCAATGCAATTCAAAGGTATGGCTATTATATGAGGTCATTACAAACAGAGTTTATATTGTTCATCTTCGCTTTGCATTACCATATCTTATTATATTTTGATGTCTTTGTGTAACAGTAAAATTACTTTTCCTGACTTTGTGCCTCATTATGATGCTTCTGTGCTCAAATGAGGATGTGTTTACTCAATTCTCTCTTAGTAGAGGTTTCTAAGTTTTTCTCTTGAGATATACAATCTATATTTGTATTCTTGTCAGCAGCAGTGGAGAGAGAATATAATAGGGACATAAGCAGAGTCAAAGCAAATCATTTCATGAAAAAATATGACAATATTTTTGGTGTTAGTCTGGTTCCACTTTTGAGTTTGATTAGCAATGATGACAATAGCTTTATTCTGAGCTGACCCTTTACTAATGTAAGATGACATTTCTAATATCATGCTTTATGTGGCAACATTGTTATTAGACAAAAGCCTGTCTGAACTGAGTCCTCAGATGTAAAACATCCCAGGGATCATTTTCTAAATTACAGAATGAGAGATGCTTTGAGCAAGGTAGAGAGGCATCAGTGTCTGCATTGAAGGCAAGTCTAACGGCAGAGCTTGCTGGCTTACAGACTTAATTCGATATAATACAAAAGTTTGTGGTAGCAAGCCAAATGAGTCTGTTCATAATTCTCATTAAGTAAGAAGCACAATTTCTGTCCCACATCCTCCCATTATTCTGAAGCAGAATGCATTAGTCATTGTCTAACATACATTATTTTGGATTATTTTGTTAGTGATGAATACTTTAATAAGTGCAACATTTACAGTCACATTTTGCTTTTCTTTATCTTCTCTGTCAGACCTCCAAAATTTTACACACATCTATCGTTGTATAGAATGAAAATGAATATCTGTAAGCTCATGTAATAGAAAGTTCTGATGCTACATTAACAGTTCATCTTCAGCAAAGACTGTGAAGGTGATACATTTTTATCTGACCATTCATCATTGGAACTGGACCTACTGAAAAACAATGCTAACTAGCCAGGGGTGAAAATCATGTTGATACAGCTACCTTGCTTTCCAACTATGAGCTCCGTGCTGCAAAGGCCTGAGTGCTGGCTTTTTCAGTGCTAGCTTAGTTATCTCCTCCATGGATTTGATTGAATGTTCCAAATTAGCAGTTTCCAAGACAGTTATTTTGAATCTATGTGGTACTGTAACATCTGAGGGAGTGTGAGCACCAGCCAGAAGGGGTGGTCCTCACAGCAAAACAGGGGAGCTTATGCTGCTGAGAATCTAGAAATAATGTCTAAAACTCTCTCTGGTCTTTTATCCAGGAAATCTGGTTAAAATCATAATGTATGTTCATAAAAGAAAAAGAAATTAAGTACAGATTATATATATATATATTATTATATATATATTATTATTATATATATATAACTGGCACTCCTTATAGCATAAGGTTTTTAATTTTTGTCCCAAATAAATCAACAGATAGATACATAGATAGATGAAAACCATGGATTTTATTCAACTTCACCAGACTAAATTGCCCCACTAAGGGAAGAGGGGGGGGTGGAGAGGGGAAAAAAAAAAAAAAAAAGAAAAAAAAGTTAAATACATCCAAAACATTAAGAAACACTTGAAGCTAACGTTACTTTCTTAATACCAAACTCAACAGGCTCTTAGAGCCGCAAAACCTCATCAGGGACAGGAACCAAGTGTCCACCTGGTACTCTAATGTCTCAGGATTATCAGAATATATCAGAAGGGATATGGTATTTTTATAACTTGCTATCACCTTTTCCATTACTATATCAACAAATGATTATCTGTATTGGAAAAGTTTGTGCCTTCTTGTTGGAATCTGAAAAGAACTAGCTAGCATCTCCTGGTTCTAGCTTGGGTGTCTTACTTAATTCCCTCTTTTACCTGCTGTTTTCCTTTTTCTGAAATGTGAGTGAAAGACAGGATTTACAAGCAAAACCATTTACCTAACCAAACTAAGAAATTTGTAAGCAATTCGAATGCTAGGCAGCTGTCTCTAGAATAAGATCTCAAATCCAAATTTGTTTGTTTACAAAAACATTTCTGAAATTGTATGCCTGGCAATGTCACTGCAATAAATTATTTTCTTAAGCAATTGATTAAAAATATTTCTATGTTATTAATATGTATACTATTCTAATTCTGATGAAATTGTTGAGTGATTTTATTTATTCTTTTTTAAGGTGCTTTTTCATGTCAGAAAAATTGGATTCCAGTTTGAAGAAGAAGCCTTTCTTCTTGTGGCTCTGACTCATATTAAGAGGTGATGTCTGAGCAAGCATGGCACTTAACATCTGTAATATTATTCTTTCAAATTGTCAGAAAGGTCTTGATGGTCATGAAGTGATAATGGAAACTGCGGTGCCATGTTAACTCCTTACAAAATGTCCTTTCTTAAGTGTGATCAGAAACAACAGCAAAAGAAGTGCTCAAGGACATGCTATTACAGAGTGTTTTACAGTGTTTATTACAAAACACACTATTTTTACAGTGCATTGCATACAGTTTTGAGCAGGAAGTATTGCTAACAAAAACACTGTTTTCTGTACAGAAACACTGATTACGTGAAGTGCCTCTTGTCTGCAGGCTGCCTCAGCTCTGTAACACTTCAGAGGACTAAAGTCTCTTTTTAATGCAAAAAATAGCTTTAAAGCGAGGAACAAAGCTAACCTGAAAAGTGCTGAAGTTACCTTTACATACTGAAGAGCCTCAGGAGAATGTTTGTTTGTCTTATCTGGCCTACCTGCACCCATCACTGTGACATCAGGATTTCTACCTGCCAGTGGAAGGATATTTAGTTGGTAAATAAAGTTTAAACTTTATCTTAAAGGACATTTTCCTTCTCTGTGAAGTTGCTTCCACCTTCCTTCTTCTTTAGAAATAGAATGAAAGTAGCTGTGGTTTCAAATAGAATATAGTAAGATAGCAGTTAACACCAAAAGTTTCTCAAAGTGGCTTTCCTTTTCCAGATAATCAGGTTTTCTTTTCTCAGCCTCAAAAGTAATCCCCAGCAGCTACCACCCAAGAGAGGCATGTGCACAAGCAGAGCAATATAACTACTGTAAAATCCTTTATATGTCCTAGACTTTTCAAATGAGTTTTCTTTTTAGAGTTGATGCCTTAAAAATGAGCCTCTGTCCTATAAAACATGCTACCTGGGGATCTGAGAGCTGGCAGTTGCTGAGTGCAACATGTCAAGAAGTGATGTGAGTTGTGTTCTAGCTCTGACATGACATATGTCATAGATTACCCTGGGCATTTCCGTGGGTCTCCAAGGCCCTGATCTTGCTTTCTGTATTTAGGCCAAATTCTACAGGTACTAGGGCAGGGTTTCCCTAATTAGGATAGCAGAAACAGCATATGGATTTTATCATTCAATATTTTTAAATTATTTAAAATACAGTTCCTTTTTTAAAGGTGAAATGGATTATTGCCCATTGGAGAAAAATAAAATAAAATAAAAATAAAATAAAATAAAATTAAATTAAATAAAAATAAAATTAAATTAAATTAAAAAAAAAAAAAGAAAAAAAAAAGAAAAAGAGAAAAAAAGAAAAAGAAAAAGAAAAAAAGAAAAAAAGAAAAAGAAAAATAAAAAGAAAAAGAAAAAAAGGAAAAAAAAAGGAAAGAAGGAGAAGGTCCCAAAATAATTTTGTGTATTGGATACCTGACATTTACTTCAGGGATTTATAGTGAAAAAATGGTTATTTTAATGTTCTTTCTTCAGTGTTGTTGTCCAACGCTTGAACACAACATTTAGAAACTTAATCATTATCAATAAAATATCCCAGGCCACATTAAAGCAATGCTCGAATATCTCAGACCTAATAACTTTTGAATGGCCAAAGCCTGAGCCATGAATGATGTTTTAAATATTGTCATCTCTACATAAATCACAAGGATTTGAAGGGAAAGGCAATGCTTGGCAGGTCATTCCCTCCTATCCAGAACTCCAACATTTATTTCATCCTTGGGGTTAGAAAACCCTTTTTCAGGTCTAACTATATTTGTACAGAATTACATGCTTCTGAACACAAAGATATAATAAAATAGATAAAGTATAGGTTAAAAAAGTTTCAGAACGTAATCTAAATTTATGTTCCTGTCCCAGAGGAGGTTTTCATATTTTCTTTCTCATTCTGCAATTGTTCTAATCCGTTTTTGAAGATCTATATTTAGACTCCACATTTCTGTTAATCTGTTTCAGCACTTCCACCGTCAGTTTTATTTCTGGTTGTTTTCCCTAATGTACTACATCAATTCACAGAATTAAAATAATTCTGCTTCTTTTTCAATGGAATAATAGATTGCTTCCTTCCTGTCTGCACCAGGCTTTTATTTATTTAGGGGTTGCTATCACATTTCCATCATCATCCCCTCCCTGAAATAAACTCCAGAATTTTCACTCTCTGTTAATGTGTCAGTTTCTGCAGCATTCCAGTTCTTCTCAGGGTCTTCTGTGAGTACTTTGGCAGCTGCTCAAATTGGTCATGGCATTCCAGTTGATATTTTGTCCATGAAGATTTAAAGGGAGTTTAATGGCAAGTGGCAGTAGGGGAAGAATCCTTTTTCTGATAAGTTTCTGCCCCCCCCCCCTCTATTTATCAGGATAAATTAACTAAGCCACATAGACTTCTTTGCTACAGTAGTGTGATTTTAATCCAATCTGAATGTTTTTAATTTCACCAACCTAAAAACATCTAGAGCTGAAGGTCTCACAAGGCACATAGAAATACTAAACCAACAGCCCTCTAGATAATCTCACGTTCTACATTTAACAAGATGAGCTAACTTCTATTTTCCCAATCAGAGCAGAAGTTGAAACCAATGTCATAAAATTAAATTCATTAAATGTGATGGTCTCAGCAATTTTTAATTTTGTAACAGAGATAAAAACAGTTTCAGACAAATAATAATAATAAAAATTAAAAATTAATTATTATTATTAGTAGTATTATCTCTTAGGATACACATCAGTAATTAATTCAAAAAGACCAGAAGTACTATAGTAAAGATCAGTAGCACCCCTCTATAAATACAGACTATGAGCATAAGATTTGTCCGTGTTTTTCTTTGTCTTCAATAGTCACTGTATTGCTATGATCCATAATGCTATTAAGTTAAAATAATCGATGTATAAATCCACAATTGGAAGGCTTCTTGATTACATAATATATGAGTATTTTTAAATGTACAATTTTTTGACAATAATCCTTTGCATTCATGCTATTCTGTGCAATAGAAGCTGACAACAATTTCTTTCTTAAAAATGACATTGTGTACTGCCTTAGATAACACTGAGACTACTGAGCATTGCCTTATGTATTGTAAGAATTGAACCTGAAATACCTATTAATTACCTATCAGTGAATGAGAAATGACCCTTGAAATTGTAGTAAGGCAGCACAGGGGGATTTTCAGTTTTCATTTAAGGAATTGCATTTTACTTAATAAAATAAGACATTGAAGACAGATTACAGCAGACTAAAAAAGCAAGTAAGAAACCTGATTATAGATAAAATACAGACGTTCACCCGGGCAAATCCAGAGCACTCTTTTAACTGCAGCAGAGGAAGGGAGAAGAAAATAATAAATTAAAAAAAAAAATTGTTGTGTGGTGACTTCATCTCGAGATGACAGGTTTCTGATGGAAGCTACTGTTTGGGTGTGTGAGAGAGAATGGCTATGTCTGCAGTTGCCTAGAAAGCTGAATGTAAATTATCCAGTTTGTATTAGTTATTATCTGATGTTCATACAAATATGTTGATTTAATAATATGACTGAAGGATTTGAACTGAGTTTAGACGCTGTTGGGATCAGCTATCTTTACCCCTAAATACAATCTGAAAATCAGCCTTCAGGTTTCAATTAACTGTTGTCAAGAGTTTCTTTTATCCAGGATTTTTGTCTGAATAGTCAGTTTTTGATTCTTTTCTCCTTCAGAGTCCTCTGTTCCCAAGGTTAAAGGCTGTGGGAAACAATGCTGCAAGGACCTTGGGTAGTGTACATGAGCAGGTAAAATATGTCAGGGCCCAGCTGCAGCCTGGAGCCAGCTCCAAGTCCAGCTGGGGCAAGCATCAAGTTTCTCTAGTCCCAAAATTATGTTGGAGGGTCTTGGCTAACTTCCACTCTGCACTCACATGAGCATATGCACATGTATGCACACAAAGCTTTTCCTGACACAAACTGAACCTCTCTCATCCCACTTCATAAACTGAGTCTGACTGTTCATGGAGTAGTGGAGTGTTTTTTGTTTTTTTGTTTTTTTTTTTTAACAGGATCCTGAGGTCAGGGGCTGGAATTATATATATATTGGAAGGGGAGGAAAAAAAAATGAGAGCTTGAAGGAAATTTATTTTGCATTTATACTTTTACTATCACTTACATAGCTAAGCAACCTATTTAAATTACATCTGACTGTGCATATGGTAGACGATTTATGCCTACACCTATTAATGTTAATTGTTTTTTCTAAGTATTATTTATGTCTTTCTAGTAAGGTTTTATATCTGTTTGCTTGGTGTATGTAAACATTCATATTTGCTCTAATACAGTTTGCCACACAGCAAGGTCTTGGAGTCAAAGCAAAATGTTGTCATTTTCCCCACTCCATTAGTCAGTTTGATTAATGTTGTTTGCTGAAGGATGTCTGATCTTATAATGGTATTATATTCTGATTTTTTATTATGTTTTTGTGCTGCTTCCAGTTTGAGATCCATAGCATAATAAACAATTGACAACCCACTTATGTCTTCCATGACACATATATTTCCAGGCTATATTGTAACTGTCATTATCTGTAAAATCTTTTTTCATATTTGCCTCATGCTGCTATTAATTTTGTTAAAAATAATAATCATCATTCCACGTACCTCCCTTCCTCTCTGTTGTATACAACTCCTGTAAATACCACATGGAGTTAACATTGTGACTTAAGCACAGAAGATTTTGACGTACTGAATTCTTGTAATTTACAGTACCAAAAAAGTTGATAATGAACACTTCTCTAAACTAGACATTTGGGTTATTTGTATCTCTTATGAATAAGAATGTTCTCAGAGTTGTTATCTCAGAGGAAATTTCTGCCACATTCAAGATGAAAAATAATGGCAGGAGAAAAAAAAGTAATGATTTAAACTAGTCAAAATCTCCCAGATATTACAATGTCCTTTATTTGTGTGGTAGACAATATTAAAAAAATAAGAAAAAAAAGCAACAATAGACATTTAATTAAATGTGAGAAAGAAATGGGTCGCCAAAGAGATGACATATATTTGCTAACCAAAGGAAGTGTTTTCTAGTGAATACTCTTTCTGTTGTGTGCCATCACATTTATTATAAGATACAGTGTTACTTGGTGAAGACTTGTATTGTCCACTTGAAGAGTAATTAAGGTCTCTATTCTTAACAGATTAGGTCTGAAAATTTGGCATAGATAAGAAATAACAAGACAAAAGCAAGTTTGTATCAAATTAAAATCATAAAATGTTGAACTGCAGAGTATTAATACTTTTAAAATATTAAAGCTTTTTCTTTTTCAAATGTCTTAATATCATTTTAAAATTTGGATTTAGGCAGCAGCAATCAGTTGCAAATTATTTGTTCGATGACGATCAAATTATTTCTTCATATATTCATATTCTTCACCTTAAATAATTTTTGAAAGACTTTAGAACATAACTTCTGTGATTTTAGAGGTTGTACCTAGATACAAGACAAAAGATTGCATTGAAAATACTGAGAGTATACACATGATGGGCAGGAGTTGAGGAACTAAATTATTCTTTCTAGTGGAGGTTACAAATATCCATGCAATGGGGTTTATAGTACTTTTCTATAGAGCAGTATTATTTTAGTTCAACTAAAGAAATTACTCATGCTGCTGAGGAATGCATTTCCACAGTTGGATATTGACATGAATCTTAAGAATTCTAGTGAAAATAAAATGCCTTTTAAACTGCAAGTGAAAATTCATGTTGATACAAATGAGGCAAAACAATAAAAAATATTGAGATTTTGAGTTAACAAGACCTTTAATGGGAAACTTGGCAGAAATAAAAAAAAAATTAAAAAAATAGAAAAAAAAATCTTAAAGGGAGTGCTTTTCTTTTTCTATAAAGGTTAAGAAAAAAAAATTAACTAAGATTATTACAAGAAAGGCCACAATTTCTAGCAAACAATGCAGGCATTTGATTGAGTATCATAGACTTCAGTATAATTCTACCTGCCTAGAATAGATAGCTTAACTTACACGCAGAAATTCTTAGTTTTGCATGGTTGTCTGACATGTGCTTGTTCTGTGGGCACCCATCACTATGAAAAACTGTTAAAAACTCTCTGTTGTGAGACATGCATATGACTTTTCTTAACCAGAGATAGTTCTGCTCTAAGGACACTCCAAAAAAGAAGCAGACTCATGCCATCCAGCCTACAATCCATAGGCCTGAGCTAGTGTACTTCATATTCTGAATAAAACCACATTCAAGCTGCCTGCCTGAAATGGAATGCAGGAGACATAGGAACAGGAGAACACACAGATTATTATTATTATTATTATTATTATTATTATTATTATTATTATTATTATTATTATTATTATTATGTCCTGTGGTCATAATCACAAAACATCAACAAAGGAAAAGGCTTGGGATCAACTTGTACCTTCAGCAGCTAGCGTGAAATGCAAATTTATCTTTTTTCACTCATCTCACATCTCTCATTTCTGCACTTAACCCTAGTACTGCTATCTTCAGGAGAGTTCTACTTCAGAGTAAAAAGTATTTTAGCCTGTGTTCTATGCATTCTGTCTGTTAAGGCTGAAGAGGACCTGACTTTTACATTTTCACCTATGGGAAACTTTTAAAAACAATAAACATATACTAAAAAAATGGAAGCATTCTTACTCAATCCCTCATTGTGCAACAGTAACATTGTAAGGATAATTTTCGACAAAGGAAGGAGGTTACTCCTTGCTAGATGGAGCTTCCTAGTATTTAAATTCTACTGTTTTCTTCCATAATTGGTGGCAAGTTTTGGAGCCTGATCATCAGTAGGCAGATACGCTGTTCTGTCAGTCATTGCTCTCGGAGCAATCTTTGGGTGTTCCCTGTTAGCAGAACTGCATGGTTGTCACCATGTCATGAGTAACACATATTCTTCATTTGGATATGGTGCTCAGGGACATAATTTAGCAGAGGGTTGTTAAAGTTAGGAGAGTATGCTTAGGATGCAGTTGGCTTTGATGATCTTTAAGGTTTTTTCCAACCTCAGCAATTCTCTGATTCTCCTTTTCTGCTCCTCAGTTTTGCATTGTGCTTACATTTAAAACCCTCTTCAGTTCAGCTGAAAGACTTAAGGTATTGATGAAACCAGACTAATTTAACAATAATAGCTCCTTCCCAAATTACTCAGAATTCCTTACATATTTCAGTGACATTACTTTTAGATCAGAAAACTCCATATCACAACTGAATAAAATCCCTAGACGTTGTCTCCCAGGGTAACACGTATACAGTATCTGTCCTGACTGCCAATAAAAACATTCTTCTTTGACGTCTTTTATCGCAAGATTTTTTAATTGTGTATTTTTATATTATGATGCTTGCAATAAACAGATATACTTTTGATCATTATATCCTTTTACTACTCAAAGTAACAATAAAGTCTGAGCTTGAAGCTACATGCTGTTGTGACTTAATTTAAGGCATAGGGACACTTCTTTATGAACTGACAATTGTTTGTGCTTATTCAGTAAAATCACCCAGCATTAATAACTTCCAGAAAGAATCTAGACTACTTAAATGTCAGGAAAGAATTATTTTAATGACTTAGCTGCTAACTAAAGGGTTTTGAATGCTTTGAACTTCAAACATGTGGACAAATAAACAACCTGTATACTCTGTTTTATGTGAAACTTTACTGCAGTGTGTTATTCACAGACTTATATTGGGAATGTATTAATTGGCCTCAATTCTTCATTGTTATTCAGCAAAGAAAAAAAAGCTTACTCAGTTGGGAAAGAATATGGCTAAAATTCAAGTGGAAGCAGGTACAATCAGGAAGAAATTGTTACTCTTCAATATAAATAGTCTTGTTGAAGGCTACATTGACTCTTTGATCATACCGTGTATCAGTGCTTAGTGTCAGCATAGCAGTCTGAGAACACAAAGCATCCATATAAACTTTTAATGAAACTGAAAAATGGGACTCAAATATAATAACGTTGTATTGTCTGCATGTGCCAGAGAGAGAGTAATTGGAAATAAGTAGATGAGTTTATTATAAAGTCATTTATAGTTTTTTGGGTTTTTTTTTCCATTAAGCATTCTTACTGTTCCAGACAAATTTAAAATGGTGAGAAATACAAATTAAACCAGCATAAAGTAATAATAACTGATGTTAAGAGATTTAGATGATCCCATTATCTGGATATCATTAATCATCAGCAAAGGCCAAAAAAAAAAAAAAAAAAAAAAAAGAAAGTAATATGATAAGAATGTGGGAAAGAGAGTAATTAGAGAGTAATTGGCCCATTCAGAAGGCAGGTAACTAGTATTGCATATTAAAGATGTTTAGATTGGGGAGTAGCAGGAAAAACGCAGTCTTACTACAAAGACTAAATTGACAAGAAATTGTTTAATTTAGTGAAACAGTTACCAATGGTGTTACACTGAACAGCAACAAAGCAAAACTTCAAATATTTGCATGTAGTAATGACTAACACTGATTCCTATCAACTTGTTTTACTGTACCACACCTGCAGAATATGGTAAAAGAGTGTTTCACTTTGTACTGTTTATACTCAACACACAAAAATGTGTGCTAGAACCTTTGCAGACATAAAAGAATTGTCTTTCCAGGAGATGGTTCTTTTATTCTTCCCTGTTTGGCTGCTACCTTTAATCTAAAATTAAAGCCATTTAGACTGGTAGTATACATTTACTTCTTGTATATCGAAAAGAAAACATCAACACTGGTATCAAGCAGACTGCCGGATCAAAGCCCCATGGCTTTCTGACAGGCTATGAAGTTACCATCCCTGGAGAAAGGCTGAACTTCTGCTCCTACCGCACAAATCCTGGCTGCGGAACTTGGCAGACCTCCTCTCTAGCACAGCAGGGTGTATCACTGCCAGCTTCCACTGCTAAAGGAAACTGAAGCAGCAGAAGCAGTTTGCCTCCAGGCTGTAAGATGCATCATTTCAGACAAACAATCCCAATTAAGAGGGCTCTAGTAAAAGACCCACTCTAGCAGAGATGTGAAAAATACAAGTACACTTTTAATTAAGGACTAGTATATAGTGACAGCAGGATTGGGGCTCTTTGATAATATTAATATTTTGAACTACTGCAGATAGAGCTTATTCATGCCACTTACAGCTGCATCTTTCTTCACAAAAATGAGGCCCCATGAGTTCAACTTTTCAAGGTGTAGAGCCCTCCCTCAATGTGCTGAGTGCCCTTAACTGCCACAGACAGCAGAGCGACTTGGTCACACACAGCCTCCAACAGAAATGCTCAGTGTCTGTTAGGTCAAGAGAACAAAAGCTAGATGGAAAACAGTCTTCTGAGAATGCCCAGGTTTCTCTCCTCCACAGCCCCTGCTTGATTGATTAAAAATGCACTGACATTACACAGTGTTAACTATTCCTGAGAGCAATGCTGATTGTTATTTTGAACTTTTTGTCCAGTACCTCTGTCTGAATTCAGCCTCCAGCTGTACTGTTATTCCTGTGATTTATAGCAGGAGATCAGAAACAGATTTCAACAGCAATACATTGCTCCCACTTCCTGGGATTTCAGTCTCCTTCTTACACTAAGGTGTATCTGCCATTTTTCATTTCATTCCCTCAGATTCTAGATATAGTTTGCTACAAGTGGTGACATTCTGCTAACAACTGGCAGAGAGCTTTGCTTGTCCTTAAAACCACCATCTGTTTTTACCTTCCTCTGATCCTCCAGATGCCTGCTGTGCTGGTTGCTGGACACAAGTAAAAATGTTTGTTTGACATGCACATTGTCCATATTGCCTTGTACAGCCCATACATAATTTGCTCCAGAAGTAATGCCTCCTATTTATTTCCATGGAAACTACGAAGAACAGAGTAATACTACTTGACAAAGCAAATTCTCAGCTACAAAACACTATTTCTCCACATAATCACTACAATGTGCATTTTTTTACAGCAATAAACAAGAGCATGCATGTCTTGCTTGTAAAAATTGGCACCGGTGGAGGTGAACCTCTGTCACCATTGTTACTGTTGAAAACAGCCAACCCACCACCTTACTGATCTCATATCCACTCTTTGGTCTCCGTGGATGTTCAGTAAGCACCAATTAATGTCAACAGGTGATGCTTTTTCCACATGGAGGAATTCAGTACTGTACTTTTGCCTCACAAGCACTTCCGTCCCTCTGCTGCCATCTGTTACACAGCAACAAAACATAATGAAATATTGGCAGGAAGGTTCAGCCTCTACCGCCATATTGCCAACATTCTCCTCAGATGTTATGGGTCAACATCATAAAATAGGAGGCATTACTTTTGATGGAGCTTTATATACATGGTCATGTTGCCTAATAAAGGTACTTGAAAAAGATAACATCCCTAAATATCTTCTGGATTTTTAAAGATTAATAAACTTCTGCTTTTTTGTTCTATACTGCAGATTGCTTCCTTATGGGCAACTATTTATATCGTCTTAATGTTAAAATGATGTTGATCAAAATCTGTATCAGGATTGCTTTTCAGATGTGAATAGTGAATGCATCCATTCATCCACATTAGTGGATTTGTTTATGACTCAAAATAAGAAGCAATGGCATATTCAGGTGATGATTTTGTGATGAATGCTACATGGATTTGTGATTATCCACATATTAATGGAAAATCTGTGCTATCTAAAATGACAGTCAGTAGAAACTTTACAAGAAATATAATATTTGTGTATTTATTCATCCTGTAGTGTTACAGAAATATGAATTAGAAATTTATTTTCTATTTTCTTACTCATGGCAGTGATAGTACTTCCTTTAATTGTTGCTTGTCTGTAAGGCCCGTTGTAATGTTTATCAGGAATTCCTAGCTAAGACACAGGCAGTTCTATAAAAGCTTTTAAAACAGCCTCTATTAAAATGTCTCAACTGTGACACAAGGTAGAAGTATTCATTTCTGAGACAGAAGTGGAAATGTCATTTGTCACTTGGAAACTAGAAATCTCTCTCTAATTTCTGTTTTTAAGGTTTGAAACCTTTATGGTTTTAAAGTCCTGACATTTTTCACTACAGTTTAAACTACCATGTGCATAAATACATACAGAGCTCTGCAGACAAGCCATTTTTCCAAATCAAAGCAAATCAATGGCTTCTTAAAACATAATGCTGCAGATACTTGTGGGCAGGAACAGTCTGATTTGCCCATTACATGAGTATTGATTTTTGATTACAGGGGTTATTCTGCAGATGAAAAGATCATAATCATACTAAGAGATGCTTCACTGAAAACTTGCAGTCCACAAAACCAAGTAGCAAAACCAATCCTGCAAACTAAGAAGCAAAAAATAACTGCTATCTTTGCTCCGTTTCCAGGTTTGTGCTGCAAATGACCTTAAATGTCTACTCATATCAGTCCTACGTATACAGAAAAAGTGGAAAACAGAATGCTGGGGAAGAGATAAAAAAGGAAAAAAAAAAAAAAAAGGTTAAAGAAAAAAGGAGAGAGAGAAAAAATAAAAACAAAAAAACCCACCTTCTAGTCTCCTTTCTTTACACATGGCAAGGATTTGGCCCAATTTATCTCCTTCCTTCACTGCAGAATCTTGAAATTTATAAACAGTGAGGGCAGGAACGCAACAGGTCAGGAAAAAAAAAAAAAAAAAGTCTTTTTGGATTGTACAGAAAAATAACCAAAAATTAAAAACATGAAAGTGCTCAGCTCTTGGATTTTGTCCTGGAAACATGCTTGTGCCATAGGCATGTCCCTGTCTGACTTGAAAGATCATGAAAGCACCATGACTTCTGCATCAGTGCACAAGTACAACACCCCCAGGCTTAGCTAATCGAGTCGGGATGTGGAAGGTAGAGCATTTCTCTATAATTATCCTGCAAGGTCCCTAATCTTGCTATGTATACGTCACGGGTTACCCAGATTTACCTGTGCCCATGACAGGGGGCAGCTGCCCCACAGGGCTCGCGGCCCGAAAGGGAAGGGAAAAGGGGAATGGGAAAAGAGAATGGTGGCAGCAATCTAAGGAGGAAAACTTATTTTACTAGATATGATATTGGAATACAAGATAACACAATATAATACAATATGATTGAGGCTAATAAATCAAACAAAACAGAGAGAGAGTCCCCAAAAACCAAGAGGCCTACTGTGAACTCTAGGCAACACGGCTGGAATGCTTCCCACTCTCCGAGAGTCCAAGAGAGAGAGAGCTCCAGCCTGGGAGCGAGATTATATATGTCCTCCTTCCGTGACTCATCTCTGATCGCGAAGTCCTCTGGGATACATAGTTTTCTTCTGAGAGCTGAGTATTCAGGACATTGTTATTCCACGGAACTGGAGTATGAACCTTTTAATGATCCATACTACACATGATATTATGATATGGAATATTGACAGCAACATTACAGAACCATGACAGTATACTCAGTGCTTGTATAGCACCCAGAAACTGTAGAAAAATTGGTGGTGCAGCTTCCACTTACTTCAAAATAAAGAAACTGCATTTCTCCTTCTGATCTTTGGTATCTTCTTTCTGTTCTTTGGTTCCTCGATCAGAGAACTGGCTCAACAAACTAAAGAAAAAGTGGATTTAATCTCACAATTTTTAACCACCTATGTGTGTGTCCTAAATATTAGACTGCAGATACTTCTCTGCAGATGGCAGGGAAGGACTATTCTCTCCTACTAAAATGGTAGATCTGCAGTATAAACTGAAATTCACTGGAACAAAAGGGGAAATCAGGAACCTAAAAAAGTTTTAATCAATCTTGGATCCTAAAACCACCAACTTATTTAAGTAAATGAAGAGTTAACATGAAATCAGGTTAAAGCTGAAATATGAAAGTATAGGCATCAGAGCACTACCACCTCCACTCAGAAAACATTAGATGCCCTTTATGTATCTGGGGTAGAAAGCTGACTCTACAGATGTGTTTACCTGTAGGCACTGTGTATTCAGAGTATACCTCTTACAAATGGGTGCATTTGGATCATATTTCTTGGATGAGGCCCCAGCATGGACTTACAGAGAGGACTGTGAAGTCCAAGGAAGAAATTCACGCACAGAATCACAGAATCACAGAATGACCCGGGCTGGAAGGGACATCAAGGATCATGTAGTTCCAACCCTCCTGCCTAGCAGGGCCACCAAACATACACATTCACTATATCAGGTTGCCCAGGGCCCTGTCCAGCCTGGTCTTGAACACCTCCAAGGACAAGGCATCCACAACCTCCCTGGGCAGCCTGTTCCAGGTCCTAACCACTCTTCTAGTGAAGAACTTCTCCCTAACATCCAACCTAAATCTTCCCTCTTTTAACTTAAAACCATTTCAGTCCTTACACTTAACTTAACTTAAAAACTTTTAAAAATACTTTAAAAACTTTAAAATCTTAACTATCTTTAATTTTAAAAACTTCACTAAACTTTAAAAACTTAACTATCCTTAAGCTTTTTAAAAACTTTAAAAACTTAACTATCCTTAACTTAAAACCAATTCAGTCCTTACATGACTGGAGATAAAGGAAAAGTCCAGGACAGTAGGTAAAGGAGACGTCAATCTGTTACAGTTCGAGTTCAGGAAAGACCTGGAATACCGTAGATGTCCATGTTTTGCTTGTACCATGGAAGTATACAAGAAAATAATTCTTTGTTAGGAATTATGAGTGAGCTGATAGGCAGGTGATCCCAGCCATAGGCACTGCATGCGTAGTTCAAATTAAAAGTGTTACTATTGAAAATTCATTCAGATCATTAGAAAATAGGAGTGGTATGTGGAAAAAAAATAAATAAATAAAATAAAATCTGACAATAAAAATTGTTTTTTCCTTCTCCCTTTCTCATCATTCCCACTACTGACCTGCAATGTTACAAAAAGAGACCTGGATTCACAGCTATATCCTCTATAACTTTCTGCCTGAGGCAAAGTTACTTACAATTGCTGTCCAGGCCCCTAAGATTCTGGCTGAATATTTTGATCCCAGAATACATGAAAGGTGGCCACCAGATCAGCTGTCATCACTGAAGGGGTAAAAATCCAACTGTTCCCTATGAAAAATACAAAGCTGGTACTCATAGTCTCAGGCTTTGTTAATGTCCCAGTTATTTGCTCACAAGTAGTTTATTATTCTCAGTTAGCCTAGGGAGAAAGGTAGAAGTGGAGCTACTCCACTGAACTGAGATTGTGATCCCTATAGCATAACATTTACCTCTGTCATTTTTCTTGAGCAAACACACTAAATAAAGTTTTTTGCATTCTTGGATTCAAGCACATAATTATCTTTTGGATCTCAACTTTTTCTTGTCTCTAATTTTTGCATGCAAATATATTCTTTCTCTGTTTACAAAATAAATAAATAAATAAATAAATAGCTTATTTGTTTAACACAGTAAGGTTTGTGCAATGTAATCTGTTACAGACAGAAAACAATAATGAATAAGCAATAGCATTGAGTACTGCAGTGAGATGATTATCCATACAAAAAAAAAAGCTTTAAAGTTGCATGTTTTTAGACTGAAACTTCCCTAAATCTCTTTCACTGTAGTGAAATGACCATGTTTAAACTTGCAAAAATAGTTCTTTACCTTAGAAATACTGCCTTTTTTTGGTACGCTACCATCCCCTCTCCTTTCATGTTCTAAGAAGTTGTTTTCTCTTTGTTCTTCAGTTGTCATTTTGGTTAGTTTCTCTTGTTCTGAAGAGGCACACATCTTCTCAAATTGCTATAGATTTTCTGTGAATAAAAAGCTTTGAACATAAAGGCGGTGGTTTTATATTATAGTTGAGTCCAACTAAATAGAAATGGATGTCTCACTCTATTCCTTTGGGTGTAGAAAGCATCTTCCTCTGTATTTATTTGAGTAATCTGAAAGGAGACACTGACTTCAAGAAAATCTTCAGTTGAATCTATGTTTCCATTTTTAGGAATTTCAGTGAAACACTTTTTCACCACCATCAGCTTCTGATTGCACATGGCTGGAGATGCGATAAAGCTACATTTTTTTTAATCTCCCTGTGGTCAGATTTATGACTCTGCTAGATATTCTACTCTGGATATCAGTCTGTAGAACTGACTCACCATTGGGGAAGAAAACAGGCAGGTTTTGATTTCTGCTTTCCTTGAGTATGAGTGTTTCTCTTGAACTGCTTGTTAATATTAGATTATACTATTCCATTTCTATTTTTTGAAATGTGTGAAATATGGAATGATAAGGTTATTAAGGGAATGTCTGTGGCTGATGAGGCAGTTTTAGCTTTCTGACTACAGTAGCAGAGGCAGCGTGTTGTGAAAAAAAAAACATTTGTACCAACATGCATCAAAACAAAATGTCATAGCAGTATTTTGCCCTTTTGCCACAGTACAGTTAAGTGTGCCTTTGCCTTTTCCATAACTCTGTCTACGTTCCTGAAATATTAGTTGACTTTAATTGTTAAATGGAATGTAAACATTATTCACTCAAGCTGAGCATAAAGTACTACCACATCCAGTCATAACAGGGTGTTTAACCTATTACCTTTTACCAAGGATAGGGAAAGAACGTAAGAAATTGGCCATACACTGAGTGACATACTTCCTACCTGACTTTAGTTCTTCTACAGTTCTGGCTTTAACAGTGTTAATGAGTGTCTACATCTGTCTACATCTCAAATACTCTGCCAGTCTGAGGACTTCTTTTTCTGCCCATGTGAATCCTTACCCCTGTGATTGTGTCCTACATCCACTAACTGAAATCAAAGTGCTGTAGTGCTGATCAGCAGCCATTAAAACAAAGTTATTTGAGGGTTTGTTTGCTTGTTTGTTCAGCAACTGGAGCAAAGCAGCAGGCAAAGGGCTTTAAAACAATCAGCCCACAGACATATCCAGTCTCACCTTATGCTTTTCTTCAAGCATCATTAGAAAAGCTTCTCTCCAGAGTTATGGAAATGCAACTGAGTTAAATGAAATCCAGGACAGACTCTCCTAGTGGTCTCTGCCTTTCTTCTGTGTATCTGTCTCTCACGGTCCCTACTCTGTATTTGCCAGGAGTTTCTGGGCACAGTTACAATGAAGAACAACATTTATTTGTTTCAAGCCCCAATTTTGATGTCTCAGGCTCTTGATGTGTTTTTGTTTTGTTTTGTTTTGTCTTCTGATGAAAAAATCCATCCAGCAGAAGTTTATTCAGGAGTATACAATGTGCTACTTGGTCAGTGGCTTGGAAAGTTACACCTGTATGATCTTTCTCAAGCTGGCCTTGAGCTTCTGAGAGCTTGGAGTCCCCTGTTAATAGAAATGCTTATTCTTCTTGGTTAATTTTCAGATTCAGTTCCATCAAAGGACACACATGAATTATAGTGTTTCAAATGTAACTAGATCTTATTTAACTTCATTATACAAAATGTTGTACAAGTTTCCTCATTATAGGAAATGAAAGCTCTGTGATAGTGAGAAGTAAAGGGGAAAAAAAAAAAAGTAAAAAAGAACAATAAAAAGAAGACAAATACAGGCAAATACAGTTCTACAGAAAATAATGAAAATAATATCAGAAAGTGAGAGAAATAAATATATTGCATAAAGAAACTGCACAGGAGATAGACACAGTGCTTCTGTGAGCTGATACAGAGAAGACAGAAAGAATCACATCTTGTATTCAATGATTTATTTTAATCAGACTCTAACAGAAAAGTTCAGAACCAGCACACTAAGGCTATGTGAATCAAGTTACAGAATGACAAAACGGCTGAGGTTGAAGGGGAGCTCCAGAGATCATCTAGTCCAACCTCCCTGCTCTAGCAAGGTCCCCATAGAGCGCAACTACTAGGATTGTGATCAGACAGCTTTTGAGTATCTCCACATAAGGTCATTCCTCAACCTCTCTGGGCATTCTGTGCCAGGACTCAGTCACCCTCACAGCAAACACTTCTTGTGCTTTGGTTTGTGCCTGTTGCTTCTTGATGTAACTCAGGTCACCACCAAGAACTCTGGTCCCATCCTCTTGATATCTTCCTTTCAGACACTTACACTCATTAATCAGATGTCCCTATGCTTCTCTTCTCCAGGCTAAACAGTCCCAACTTCTGCAATATTTACTCATATGAGGAAATATGAGGTTCACTTTAGTAGACTTCAGTCCTGTTTATATAATGGAAAAAAGAGACATCCCTTGTACAAGAAAGACTCCATATTTTAGAAATATTAGGCAATCACAGAGTTATTTACATTTTACTTTACTTACTTTTCCTTATCTGGAAGAAATTGTTCTCAAGTTAAAAAAAAATAAAATAAAATCCCACTGAGGCTTATTTTCAGGTCCCATATAATATATACACCTCACGGATGTCTGACATTTCATATCACTTAGCTGTTTTCAAAACTCTTGGTTCCTCATTTTGATACAATATTTGTTTAACATTAGCTTTTACATCAATGCATTTTCCATTGTTATGCTCTTTGCCAAAGTACAAAATATCTTCACAAAAGGAAAAATGTTTTTTTGCAGAAACGCGGAAGATGTCTCCAGAGTGAATAAGAGAAAGCTGAGATACAAGAACAGGAGGCAGAGTAGTCTAGAAGAACAGTAGGGTAGCTGTTGAGTCTGAAATTATCCATGACACATTTGCCATTGAAATATTCCTCTGTTGAGCACCTGTGGACTGAAAAAAAAGACTGTTTGAAAACTCTGCTCACTCAAGCTTTGGGAAACTATCTTAAATTGAATATATTTTCTTCTTTCTCTTTCCTCAAGTAATAAAAATATTTTTAAAAAAAGTAAGTAGCAGTCTTCAAGTTTATATAAGTGAATCTTTGAGATCTTTGTTATTACTATGAAGGCAGTGTTTTAATGATTTTCTCACTAACAAAGTATTAGCACCTAAAAGCATCAAATAATTTTCTGCCATGGTTACATGTAGACAACTGTATAAAGCAAAAATTGAAGATTGACCCAAAAATTTTAATAGTCTGCTTTGGAAATTCTGCTTTGGAAGTATTTCATAACTTGAAAATCATTTTTATTGTTTATAAGGTAAGACTTTTTATGTCTCCTGGACGGATCCTCTTCCAGCTGAAACTGGGACAGTGGCACAGAAAGGCGTATCTGGAGATCGTGTGCTCCACGTCCTCCACTCAAGGAGATGCTTAAAACTGGTTACTCAGGACAATGTCCACACGGCCTTTAAATCTCATCAAGAATGGAGACTCCGCAGGCTTTACAGACAACCTGTGCTTATGCTGCATTACTTATAGAGTGATAAAATATTTTCTGGAGAAGCTGGAACTGGATACAGTACTGAAGATGCAGCCTTACCAGTGCTGAATACAGAGGAATGACCATCCTGGCTACACTCCTCCTAATGCAGCCCAAGACATCAGTTGTCATCTTTGTGGCTAGGACACATTTCTGGTTCATGTTCAACTTGTTGTTCCCCAAGGCTTCCAGTTACTTTTCTTTCAAGCTATTTTTCCAGCTGTGTGGCCCCCAGTAAATGTACTGCTGCATGGGTCTGTACCTTTGCAGGTGCAAGACTTTGCATTTTCCTTTTTGAACTTTTTCATCACTATGAGAATGACAGTGTTGCTAAAGCACAACTTGTGTCAGGCTATAGGAACTGCATTCCATATGTGTTTTTAAATATTTTATGTAGTAAAGAGATTATATGTAAAGAATTTGTAGATTTAACTGCAAAGAGAAAAAGGCTGCCTTTAATGACTGGAGGAAAAAAAATAAAGAAGAAAGTCATATTTTATAGTAGTATTTTATTATAATACTTTACGTAGACATTAAGTAAAAAGATTAGCAATAGTAATTGTTCCTTCTGAAATACTACACATCTTATCTTATAATTTAATTACATTTTATTTGTAAATTTCAATATACTTCAATAGCATTCACTGAACGATAGTAGCAGTCTTACAATAAATTTTTAATTGCTTTTAATAAAGTGTTGGCCTGGCAGCTAGCTATTCTTTTCATAGCAACTAAGGAGACACAAACATTCAAATCCTACTCATGCTCCTTTTAAGTAAAACCATTTTTGTCAATGTGAGATTCATTTCTGGTTTTTACTTTAGTAAAAGAAAATGAAATATATAAAATGACATTTAATCCAAAAGATGTGATACCTTGTCTTATCTACAATATATATATATGTCCTAGCTCACAGCCCATGTTTTGGAGGTAATGATCTAGCATTTCTGCTGGAATTGGAACAAGTCACAGCACTGAGACAGAGGCTAGTGCTGGTTCCTTTCTAATCTTTCTCAGTGTTATTACTGTTCTGGTGTCTTTTACCAGATGGAGCCTTGTGTAAGTCAGGTCCTGAAATAAAGGATCAACAAATGTTACTTTCAACCTGGCCAAAGATGGTAGTAAAAATATGACTGCAGAATAGTAACTATGACAGCAATATCAGAAGAGATACATCGGTTCTGTGATAGTCATTACAGTATCCCACTGCATATACAGTCTTGTCTTGAAGATCCTTCTCAATTCTTCCTGAAATCTGTCATCATTTTACCCAGCCATAAATGAGTGCCTGATTGCTTATTCTGTAGAGCCAAAGGCAGTCAATTTTGTTGCTGGCCTTATCACTCACTTGTGTTTTGCTGGCTAGGAAAACTGGAATGCTTGAGCCAATTAAACCAGTGAACCATTTGTGCTTAGACACATCTTTGACCTCCGCCTATGAAGGCGCATTAGTTCTGCCATCCATCAGTGGAAGTGCTGTAGGGCCCAATTAGGCTTCCCTCTGCCATTTAGATTACTAATCTGGTACCAGTGGCTGGTTTACTTTTCAAATTGACAGCTTCCAGCTCACAGGCCCCCTTCTTTCAGTACAGCCTTGGACACAGTACTTAGTAGCCGTTGTTAGTATTGTGGTAAAGGAAAATATTTGTTTTCCAGTATATGTGTTCACTGCAGAAAACCTCTGATCTTTGGCATCTCATTCTTCTGATACGTTACTATTCATAGTGAATTCCCTGACAGGCTTTCCAGCTTTCTGGGTTACCTTTTAAGTGGATAGTAGACATAATATTTTTTCAATCTTTGAACGTGAAAACCTTCTGTAAGGAGATACATGACAGTTGTAAGGAGATATATGGTAGTGAAAATGTGTCAGAGGCCATCAGAACCTGCATATAGTTTACTAAAAGTTCAACCATCAAAAAAGAACTGTGAAGAATAATTGTACTGTGAAAAAGGACTATGGCATTGATGGCACCATTTTCCCAAATAGGTTAAATCTCAAGAGTTTTAAAACTTATATGTACTGACTTCAGAAACAAAAATAAATACTGCTTTTATATTTCCCTTAGCCCTCCAGAAGTAACACAACTATTTGAGACAGCTGGATACTATTCCATTTTGAGCACCATCCGTAGAATTGCTCACTGCATCTCAACAATTACATCTGTTCAAAAGCCTTGCAGGCAAAACAATTGCAGAGGTACCACTAAGGACATAATTTATCCCCCAGAAACTTTGTTACTAGTGATGACGTGTGGTGTGGAAAAAAATCCTACCTGGCTCTTGGAGTCCAAAATGAGTTTTTAATAATGGCATTTAGAAAAAGCTTGTTTCACTCTTAACATAAACTGGTGAACTGTAGAAATGAGTGTGATACTTGGGAAAGAGAAGAACTATTAGAAAACTAGTCTAGTTTGACTGACGTCCATCTGACTACTGAAAAGTTGACACAGATTTCACTATGAATACTATTTCTAGTGATTCTGTAGTGTCAGACAGCTCATCAAAGTAGCAAATAAATGAGCAGGTTATATGTAGGAAAATATTATGACAGAAACCTTGCGATAAAAAGGCATCTTCTGTGAGGAATTTAATATAGGAGATTACTATTTTTATAACATAAACTACACAAAGTACTTGGTGTCAGCAGTTTCAGTGTATCCTTCACTGGTGGTAGTAAGTATGCCTGGAAAATCTGACTCATAGTATGACAGGATTAAACTGGTGCAACCAGTGGGAGACAAAAATTGTTTTGTATTCTGTGTGGTGGTATACCAAATACTTAATACCGGTCGACCTCCAAATAGCCATAATTATTCCCGCAGTGCCATCTACTGGTAAAATTTCCAGATGCACAGAAATAATAGGAATTTACATGTTCATATGTTAGACTAATGATCCAAACCTGCATTAAGATACAAAGAAAACAAATATTATTATCCTAATCGATTTTATCATTTTCTGTAACTTTAAGTTAATCAGGATTTCTTTCATAGATTAATACTTAGTATAAAGTGTTCCCTGTGGTCCGGAATGTTTTTAAGAACAAATGCATGTACTACATCTGATCAAGAAATAACTGTTTATCTGTATAAATAGAGAGATATATATTTAACAATTCATTTAAATGCAGGTGTGTATCTTCAACAAAAAACAAGGAAAAATGCTAAAACAGCATACAATTATACTTTATAGATCTGTGGAGTGAGTAATCACCCTAAATGTTTTCAAAGCTCCATAGCTTTGTTCGCTTCTAATGATCCTTCTAGATTTTATAACAGTATTTGAGAACTCTGTTGAAGATTTCATACAGTATGAGAGAGCAATTTCATTACATATAAATCACTAAATTTCAGTTGAACATGAAGGGAAGATCAACCCTTCCATTGCAGAAATTAGTGGGGAAACACTGTGGTTCTCATTCTGCTCGAACTTCTCTTATGCTCAGTAATAATGACCCCTAGATATTTTGACTCTACTTCTAAAGCTGCAGTAAAGCAAATAAAGGATCATAACAAAACTTTTCCTCCAAATTAGCTCAGAGTATGATCATAGAAATGGTTCTTCCATTCAGTTCCTCAACTATGGACTCTTATATGCTCCATTCTTATCCAGCTTAATAATAGCTTTCTAAATGTATTTTGAGACAATGAAAATTTAAGTGCTAAAAAAAAAAAAGACCTATCTCAACAAGTTGTTGAAAGTAGCATTTGGATGTAAAACAACTGGCTAAAGCACAGACTAGGTATAGGTCTAATAATATGAAGACAGAACTCATCATTACTGTAATATCCACTGTTGAAATTATGAGATGCCCTCTGAGGTAAACTAGTTTTGTATCATACAAATGGCCAGAAGAGCAAAATTATCCAAGGACTTCTAAGTCCAGTCCTATTATAACACCTTTTCATTTTAGACAAATGTACACGATACTTTTCCTGAATGATTCATATCAAAGATGGGAATTAAACCTGTTCCCTCCTTCAGGACTTCAAGTAAATCTTCTTGGTCAAGTTCAGCAAACTACATTGAGGAATATATCATTCTATACTCTTTGTTTAAGTTTCTGCTTTTCATCTTCACCAGTTAAAGGAATCAGTAGTCATATATTTGAGTATCACTCAACTTCTAAACAGTATGTTCTCTAAAATATTTTAATGCATTCACAGCAGATATTTTTGAAAAATGTTCTTTTACTTTCCAGCTGTCTTCAAAATGACCCTAGTTATTAACCAACGCTGTCTGAACTGAACTATCACTTCTTAATTTTTCATTTTTACTTAGAAAGATGCTTTCTATCACTCTATCTCCCCTCTGAATATTTTCATCTGACTTCTACTCATCCCCGCAACATAAAATTTCATTATTTATTTTGACAATATCTGTCTTTGTTCATGACATGTCCTTGTATCCCTTCCTAAGTTATCAAAGATGAATTTGTCATTCAAACAGCACCCATTTCTCTTTTTCTTCTTCCTTTTTGGAAACAAATGTAAAAAGGTAGTGCATCTAAATATCTATAACTTTCATCAGATCAGGTGACTATGCATTCCTCAGTCACTATACCCAAAGAACAAACTGATCTTTCCTACAGTTCTAATGTTTTATACAAACTGAAAATATATTCACAGAATCATAGAATGGCCTGAGTTGAAAAAGACCACAATGATCATCTAGTTTCAACCCCCCTGCTATGTGCAGGTTCACCAACCATCAGGCCTGGCTGCCCAGAGCCACATCCAGCATGGCCATGAATGTCTCCAGGGCATCCACAACCTCCTTGGACAACCTGTTCTGGTGTGTCACTTCCCTCTGTGTGAAAATCTCCCCTGTCTCAGTTGAAAACCATTCCCTTTGTCCTATCACTATCCACCCTTATAAACAGCCATACTCTCTTCTGTTTATACAGTTTCTTCCAGTATTGGAAGTCTGCAAAGAGGTCTCCCAGGAACCTTCTCTTTTCCAAGCTAAACAAGCCCAGTTCCCTCAACCTTTCCTCACAGGAGAGGTGCTCCAGCCCTTTGATCATCTTAGTTGCCCTCCTCTGGATGCATTCCAAGAGCTCTACATCTTTCCTGTACTAGGGACCCCAGGTCTGGACACAGTACTGCAGATGGGGCCTCACAAGAGCTGAGTAGAGAGGAACAATCACCTCCCTATCCCTGCTGGCCACCCCTTTTATAATGCAGCCTAGAACACAGTTGGCCTTCTGGCCTTCTGGGCTGCAAGCACGCATTGCTGGCTTGTGTCCAGCTTCTCATCCATCAGGACCCCCAAGTCCTTCTCAGCAGGGTTGCTCTAAAGGAGATCTTCCCCTAGTTTGTATAAATACCTGGGATTGCCCCAACCCAAGTGCAGCACCATGCACTTGTTCTTATTGAACCTCATTAGGTTTTCACTGGTTCACTTTTCCAGCCTGTGCTGGTCTCTCTGGATGGATTCCCTTCCTTCCAATGTATAGACTGCACCTCTCAGCTTGGTGTCATCAGCAAACTTGCAGAGGGTGCACTCGATGACATCGTCTGTGTCACTGATGAAGATGTTGAAGAATATCAGTCCAAAGACTGACCCCTGAGGGACACTGCTTGTGACTGGTCTCCACCCTGACACAGAACCATTAATCACAACCCTTTAGCTGTGACCAGCCAACCAATTCCTAGTCCATCAAACAGTCCATCTTTCAAATCCATACCTCTCCAATTTAGAGACTATGTCAAAGGCTTTGCAGAAGTCCAGGTAGATGACTTCCACCACCAAATATTTCCATTCTACCTCCACGATTTTAGTTGTTCTTTCAGAGAAGTATTTCCCATTTGCATTAATATATTCTCATTGCACTTGTTATATTATCATATTTCTAACATATGTTTATTTTATTATGTACTTACAAAAACATATTATTTATATATTTGAATTTATTTATTGTCATAACTTGGTATATACAGGGGTATAGACAGAAGACTATTGTACAAGGAGTGAGTACTGTACTTGTGTACAGAGATTGTACACAAGTATTGTACAGTGATCTGCATGCCTGCTTTCTTTTCATTTATCCAGGTACACTTTGAATAGCCTGTGACCATTTACCAACCAGCTTTGGCAAAGAATCCATGTCCATGACTTTAAAAGTTCAATATTTTAAGTACTGTGTGAATGCTCTGTAGAACAGTATAATCAATGTGTACATAATGAATACTTAATCAATGTACATGTATTTAAAATATGTTCAATCACAAGTATAGTGCATTGTGTCATAGACCTGAAATATTATTTGCACATGTATCTTAAATGTACCTTTACAGAAGCAAGGGTACTGAAGCATATTATCCAAGGGACTCATCAAGGCTAGGTCCATATTTAATGGCTGTCAGTGATTGATAAGCTTGCATTTTGAGCAGGAGTCTATAAAAGCACTAGGAAACGTAGAGCTGTTGAGCTTCACTAGGAAACCTGGGCTGCACACCATTACTCACAAGAAGGAGCTCATTCGGTGCTGCAATAACCATGTTTCCTGATAACAGCAAGGACAAAAGATTGCTGCATCTTTGCTGTAAATTCCATCCCTTACTAACTAAATTAGTTAATCAGTTAGGAGTGTCTTACTGGTATCCCAGAATTACTGAAACCTTCAGTCCAAAACAGTAGGAAATTATTGTCTTCATCCATAATTTAAGGAAAGACAAGAAAGATTATTTCCTATATGAAAAAAGCTTCTGAAGACCTGTAGAGATAGTAAAATAAATAAATAAATAAATAAATAAATAAATAAATAAATGAACAGAGTGGAAAGAGGTCTTTCCCTGAACTCCAGCTTGTGTTACTTTTTATTTTAGCCAATTGAATCTGTCTGTCTTCCTACTCCATGCTAACGTAGCAGGAGAAATGTTACTGATTTGCAGGACATTAACACAAATATGTATCTCATATGCTGTGTCTTTGGTGTTATGAATGTATGGGATGTTTAGTTCAATTGAAGTTACATTTGGATGTTGCTTACTTTCTGTAAAGAACTCTGGATGTTACATAAAATAACAGGGGAGAAACTGGGTAGAATCCATTTTTCTTTACAATATTAGGAATTTCCTAAAGGGTGCATCCCAGACTTTGTACTACCCCTTAAGAAGTTCGCATACTCAAAGAGAAGATGCATGTAGTTTGTACTGAGAAAAAAGGAACAAAATCAAAGACAAAATCAAAGGTGAACCCCTCTAGTCTGTTTTAGTGCAAAGCCAAGAAATTTATTGCACAACACCTCTAGGCATTGTTTATTTTTAATTTTCTTTTTTCCAAGTCAATCCAACTGATACCTAGTCAGTGCAAATGTGTGACAGTTTAGGGACCTACTCTTTACTGGCTATGCTCAGCACAGAAACACAGTGATTCATTTTTCAAATACCCCCAGTCAGCTGTGGTGCAGTCAGACTGGTCAGACTAACCCATCACAGTTTAAACATGACTATTTGATTTTGTGCTGTAAGAGAGGATGACACCTCAGGAATTCACATCACTGACAAAGTGACAAATAACAGCTCGTGGAGGTAATGGCTATGCCTGACTCAAAGTGTTCTTCCCATCCTGACTAAAGCTCAACAGATTAATTTATCTTCTGACAGTGCCTATCGCATTCTCAATCTTTGCATAACTCTGTCTTCATAGAGTCCAGCTAGAAAAACAAGGCTTAAGTCTACACACCATCATAACTGGCTGCCGGTGAATAGAAACAGTTGCTCAACTATTCCTCAGGTTTGGTACAAGTTTTATACAAGTGTAGCATGTTTTGTACTGAAAAGCAAGAAACCGGAATACAGACCAGCTCAAGATTTTATTCTTACAGGAGGGCTAAAAACTCATCAACACTTATTCCTACTGTATCCAAATTCTTCCCAGGGTGATCTTTCTCCAATATCAGTCAGGACAAGAAACTCAAAACAGACTATGGGAAGGCAACGTTTGTCACTTATTTTGCTATAATATACATTCTTGTCAACACACACAAAAAAAGGGCAGACTGAATTTCACATTCCTCAATGACTCTGAAGAACCTGGTGTTGGGGTTTTCCAGCTTTTACATGTCAAATGTGTAAATTTAAGGTGCAAGCTGTTCTGACACAATGAATATGAAGCAGTATCATTTTTCAAAGCAGGAATGCCTTAAGTTTTATCTCACAACAGCATTTTTACTCCCTTCTCTAGTTACAGGTTCTGCCATATAAAGGATCATGAAAACGTGAGGTAGAATAGCATCTGAGTATGAGGATATAGCTTCTATGGCTTGGCTTTGACCTAGTTCAAGCAGACAAATCAACTAGATTTTTTTAGTTCTGTGATTTTTCTGAGAAAAGTATTTCAAAGTCAAATGCAATTTTCTGAAATCAGTAGACAATTGCTAGCTACAAAAACCAAAGTCTTAGACCTGTGAACTCATCATCATTCATGTCTAAATCACATATGCTTTCATTACTGGCCTAACATTATTAAATTTCCAGCTAGATGCTGATCCTGCTTAGTTTTCTTAGTGAAAAAAACGATTTAGTTTTAAGAGTTGGTCACTATTATCAGAATTTTAATTCATTAAACCGCTAAAAATTTTGAGGAACAAAAATGTAGTCATTGCCAGTTACTGATTACCTGTTGATGCAGATATTCTAGACCTAACTTTAATAGAAGTTAGGCACCAAAATCTCAGTAAAGAGATCTGCATATCATATTGTCTGTATTCAGTTGGAATATTGGTTTGGAATCCGCATTGAACTTGGACTTTTCAAATTCAAGGTCAGCATCATAGCATAAAAGCTTCTGCCACCAGAAATGATCAGTATTCACATTAGTTATATGAGTAAGGGGTTGCTGAATACATTCTAGATGATACATTCTAGATGACAGTTTAGGAATACAAGTGACCTTGTTGAGAAGCTGTGAAAGTCTTAAATATCCCCAACTGTAGTTATCACAAGACCAAAGCTTGCAACTTTCTGAGGATTATGACATATGCTTTTTTCATGTCCTGAATTTTTTTTCACTTTTCTTCTTCCTTGTCATTAAAAAATTGGCTTTTTTTTTTGAATGTCACTATCTTACGTTTGATAGGTATACCACTGAGGGTTGTAGCTTGTGCTCAGGAATTTCAGTGAAGAAGACTTGGGGTTTTGAGAATAAGAAAATCATGAAATATGCATTGGAGGAAAGGTTTTTGAGCAGTGAAAAATTTGTATGTAAAATCCCCTGCTGAAAAATATTATAAATTGGATATAGAATAATTCAGAGGAAATGGGAGGTAAAAAGGATGAGAGAGGAAGAAGATATCAGATTAGAAACTTCTTTTCAGATAAAATTCAGAGGTTCATAAATCAATTATAAAAATGTGCTCCTCGCAACAACTTGGCAATCCATCTACTAGATTTTAATTGGGAGACTGATTTTTCCATTTTTTAAAAAAGATATGAGAAGGTACTGTTCAGTTTTAGATCAGATGAGTAATCATGAACATAATGGCTTGAAAAGAAAGAAAAAAGAAAAAAGAAAAAAAGTAAAAAAGAAAAAAAGTAAAAAAGAAAAAAAGTAAAAAAGAAAAAAAGTAAAAAAGAAAAATGAAAAAAGAAAAAAGAAAAAAGAAAAAAGAAAAAAAGAAAAAGAAAAGAGAAAAAAGAAAAGAGAAAAAAGAAAAAAGAAGAAAAAAAAGTCTATGCTATCTTTTAAATTGAATGTCAATAATTTAAGAATAAAAATGTACATTTTTGTAGGAATTTGTAGAACCATAGAATGGTTTGCATTGGAATGGACTTCAAGTACCATCAAGTTCCAACTCCCATGGCATACAGTGTTGTCTGCTGCTAGACTGAGTACTAGATCAGATTGCCCAGAGCCCCATTCAACCTGAACTTGAACATCTTCAGGGACAGGGCATTCTCAACCTCTCCAGGCAGCCTGTGCCAGCTCCTCACCACTATCTCAGTAAAAACAACCTTCCCCTGATATCTAATGTAAATCTCCCTTCCTTTAGTTTAAAATCATTCCCCCTTGTCCTATCACTATCTACTCTTGAAAAAGTTGTTTTCCCTCATGTTTATAAATGCCTTTTAAATATTGGAAGGCTGGAATGAGGTCTCCTTGTCTGTTTCTCCAGACTGAACAAAACCAGTTCCTTCAGCCTATCTTCATAGAAGACATGCTCCAGCCCTTGGATCTTCATAGCCCTCCTTTGAACTCTCTCCAAAATCTTGATATCTTTCCTGTGTTGAGGGCCTCAGACTTGAAAGCAGTATTCCCAATGGAGCTGCACAAGGGCTCAGTAGAGGAGGACAGTGACCTACCACACCCTGCTGGCCACCTCTCCTCTGAGAGAACCCAGTATAACATTGACCTTCCAGGCTGCAAGTGCACACTACTTGCTCGTGTTAAGTATTTCATCAACCAGAACCCCTAAGTACTTAGCTGGTATGCATCCAGACAAATTTTGAATATCTCAATAGAAGAAGACTCCACAACCTCTCTGGGCAGTCTTTTCATGTGTTCCATCACCCTTATTGTAAAGAAGTTCTTCTGCATGTTTGTACAATACTTCCTATGTTCAAGTTTTAATCCATTATTCCTTGTTCTATCGCTATTCACCACCAAGGGCCTGGCCTCATCTATTTGCTTTCCACTTCCCTTTAGATCTTTATAAACATTAATTAGATCCCCTCTCAGTCTTCTTTTCCCCAGGCTGAACAGACACAGGTTACTCAGACTTTTTGCGTATGTTCCAGGCCCTTTATCATCTTTGTGGCCTTCCTCTGAACTCCTTGTAGGAGATCCCTGTCTTCTTTGAACCAGGGACTCAGTGATCTAAATGTGGCATCATTAGGGCGGAGTAGAGTGGGAGGAGAATCTCTTTCAACCTAAAATCCACTCTCTCTTTAATGCACTCCAGGATACCACAGGGACACACTGCTCACTCATAACCAATCTGTTGTCTGCAAGAACACCCAGATCCTTCTCCACAGAGCTCCTCTCCAGCAGGTCTTCCTTTAACCTATACCAGAGCACACAGTTATTCCTCCCCAGTGCAAGACTCTACTCTTGCTCTTGTTAAACTTCATCAGGTTCTCCCTGTTTAATTTTCCAGTCTGTTCAGGTCTTGCTGAATGGTAGTACAGTTTTCAGGTATGTCTACAAATCCTCTTAGCTTTATATTATCTGCAAACTTGCTAAAGATTCCTTCATCAAGCTCTATTATAATGTTGAAGAAGACCCAGCACAGACCCCAGCCGAACACTTCTAGTTACAGGCCTCCAATTAGACTCTGCATTGCTGGTGATAACCCTCTCAAAGCTACTAGTCAGACAATTCTCAGTCCACCTCATAATCTGTCTACTCATCTATCCCAAATGTTCTAAATTTCCTACCAACAATGTTATGGGAGACAGTGTCAAAAGCCTTCCTGATGTCAGTTACACAACAACTACTGCTCTCCCTTCATCTATGCAGCCAGCGATGACATCATAGAATACTGCCACTTTGATCAGGCATGATATCCCCTTGGTGAGTCCATGCTGATTACTCACAATAACCTTCTTCTCGTCCAGTTGCTTGGAGACAGCATCCAAAACAAGTTGTTCCATCACCTTTACAGGATCAGAGGTGAGGCTGACTGGCCTGAGGCAAAGAGCTCACTGAGGGATGGAGAGCACTTGTACTCTCAGAAAGGCTTCATTAAAGAGCAACCAGCTTTGTTCTTCTGCTTTGTCTCAAAGGACTTCTTCTCAGGAAATCCCATCTAACAGTTCCTTAAACAACCTCAAGTTCTCTCTCTTGAAGTTCAAGGTCCTGACTCCACTCTTTGCCAGGCTCACATTGCTCAAGATTGTGAACTGAGACAGCATGATTGCTTCAGCCCAGGCTGCTTCCAGTATAAATATCTTTAACGATCTCCTCCACACAGGTGAGCACCATGTCCAGCAGTGCTTCACTACTGGTTGGTCTGTCCAATACTCGAACCAGAAAGTTACCATTGAGGGACTCTAGGAATCTCCAGGATCCCTTACATCTAGACATATTGTCTTTCCAGCAGATATCAAAGTGGTTGAAATTCCCCATCAAGATGAAAGTCTGTGAATGTGAAACTTCTTGTAGCTGACACAGGAAGGCCTCATCAACAGGATCCTTCCAGTCAGCTCTCCTCTATTTGTCCCATCCCTACTTTTAACCCACAGTCTCTTAATCCACAGGAAGTCTCCCTCTCAGAGGAAGTTATTCCCAGTCTATCCACTCCTTAACACAGAAGGCAACCCTCCCGCCCTCCCCACCTTGTCTACCCCTGCTAAATAACTTATAGCCCTCAGCGGTGGTACTCCAGTTATGTGAATAATCCCACATTTCTGTGATGGCAATAAGATCATTGTTTCCCCAGTGCACCACAGTTTTCAGCTCCCCTTGCTTACTTCCCATGCTGTCTGATTTGGTACAGAGGTGCTTTGGTTGGGCCTTCCTAAAGGGGCCCTCCCAGGGAGAATCAGAGGTTTTCCTCTGCTGTTTCCTAAAGTGAGAGCACTGTTGGCTCTTCTCCAAAACTGAGTACATCCCCTTCTCCCAGCAGCTTTAGTTTAAAGTGCCATCAGTTCCTGTGGCGCTACCACATAAATACTTTCACACTGATACAAAATAGTGATTTGCATCAGGAATAATGTAAATAGTGGTGTAACTGAAACAAAAAAGAAATCAGGAATGATGGCCTACTTCCTGATGATCAGGGGGCTGGAGCACCTCCCCTATGAGGACAGGCTGAGGGAGTTGGGCTTGTTCAGCCTGGAGAAAAGAAGGCTGAGGGGTGACCTCCTTGCAGCCTTTCAATACCTAAAGGGAACCTACACCCAGGAGGGGAGTGAACTCTTCAAAAGGGCTGACAATAGCAGGACTAGGGGAAATGGTTTTAAGTTAAAAGAGGGAAGATTTAGGTTGAATGTTAGAGGGAAGTTCTTTACTAGGAGAGTGGTTAGGCCCTGGAACAGGCTGCCCAGGGAGGCTGTGGAGGCCTCGTCCTTGGAGGTGTTCAAGACCAGGTTGGGCAGGGCCCTGGGCAGCCTGATCTAGTAAATGTGTGTTTGGTGGCCCTTCTAGGCAGGGGGATTGGAACTACATGATCCTTGATGTCCCTTCCAATCCGGGTCATTCTGTGATTCTGTGATTCCTAATGCTACTTGAAGCACAGGACTGTTTCCCACCATTCAAATAAATTATTTGAGAAATAGAAATGCTAATATAAGATTTATGCTACTTATTACAAATATCACAAACTTCATTGGCTACCAGAAGCCCAGCAAAGCTCATACAGCTTCAGGCTGGCCCTCAGAATATCCAGATCTTACACAGAGTCTGCATTAAGCATCTGTGCTGTGACTCACACAAAGAAGGAGCTCAAGAAGAAGAGAGAAGCTGGCAGGACCCTGAAAGAGTATATTGTGTCACTAACATTTTCCACAGTAGCCACCTAACCCTGGTTTATGAGACATCATAATTTTCTCTTCCTCACGTATGTGTACCACACGTCTCGCAAGGAGGTGTGAGACCTCAGGCACATGGTTTATACTCCAAGTATAGATTATACTCCAAGTCAGTAGATTTCTGGCCGGTCTACCTTATTTATGCGTCCCATTCATGACAAGTAACATGTCTTCAGCACCCTCAGAGGACATTTAGGAAATTATACATTAATAGCAAGATAGAAATTCTCCTGACTACATTCAAAATCTTGTTTCCATGGCCCCTGGAGATTTTACTTCTATTAGGGCTCTCATCAACTCATTTGTTGGCAGCAAAAGTCAGGTTTCTTTGAAAACACCAGCTGTAGAAACACAGATGCCTCAGGGAGCTTAGGAATCGAGGGAGATTAGTGTCATCTCTGAATATATTACTGTTGCCTACCTGGTGCACTTGGGTGGCAATTTGTTTTTTTGAGTGACAAAATCACTTTTAAAAGCTTGACCAAAGACTCCTAGTGCTCAGTATACAAACAAGTGGATTAAAAGTCTGTCACTATTGGACTGATTTTCACAGCAGGGTTTCCACATATGCAAGTAATAAATAAGTGGTGATGATAGAATGATTCGTGTTCTGCACTTGATTTGCTAATGTTGTTCTACAGTACTACTTCCAAAGAGATGAAAGAAAATAAATTAGCTAAGTTTTTACTAATTACAAGGAAAAATGTTGGCAGAGGCAAAAATAAAATCTCTAATTTTTGCTTCTTTGAATAGTCACATTATCTAAGCAGAATTACATATCTTAACCAGGGTATTTGTACTTTTATTTCAGATATGTGAAATCAGCACCATAGAAAAAGATTGTAGAGTCATCTCATAATAAGTATATATTAAAAAACAACAACAACAACAACAAAAACACGTTTTCTCCTAATCATTTGCACACATGTCAAATAATGTCCAATTACCCAAACAGTGATTGTCAACAATACCTTTACACTCTTTTTTGTTTTGCCTTGACTCTGCTCCCCCAGAAGGCAGTCATGTAGTAGCTGTAATGCTGACAAAGCTGTTTCCTAGCATACCCTCTCTGCTAAGTAGCTGTGAAGGTAGGGAGAGATACATAAGAGGATGAACAGTTTTAAGTGGATTCAGATATGGTCCCTCAGAAAGTATTATCAGTTAAAAGAAATTGGGGCAGCTCTTATGCTGCTTTGACCTGACTTTGAGTCATTTGGACAGCACACATACCTTAATTACCTTCACACAGTTCATTCCTTTTGCTGTATCCAGCACAATGGGCCCAGCACCAGGAACTCGAAATAATTAAATTAGACTATTAGCATTCAGAGACAGCACCACCTAACTCAGTGGATGTGGAGCAGCAGACTACTTAGATGTCATAAGTATGGATGGAATAAAACTTCTGCATCCCAAGGCAGGAGAAAGCTGATAATCTCATTCTGAACTGCAGCTTCAAATGTCAAAAAATTCTTAGGGGATATGAAGCAGGGAATATGGCTTATAACCCATAACAAAGGAAATCTGAAATGTACTGAAGAACTTTGAATTTAAATAACCTTAATAATGGGATGAATAAATAACAAAAGAGTGCAACAATAAACTTCTAAACATATATTTAAATAAGGAAATAAAAGACAGAGCATAGATTACATGAGCTCCTAGAGGATACCAACCATTTAAGAAACTCATTAAGGATGATCCAAGCAAAGGAGGAATAAGAACAAATAGGGAAAATAAGTAAATAAATAAATAAAAACAGTACCTACCTCATCACTGCTGAGGCAATCAAAGAACACAATAATAGAATACTAAGAACAGCACTTAGTTCAAAACAAACTGGCATACTGCTGAAGTAGAATCACAGAATATGCAGCATTCACAGGTACCCACAAGGATCGCTGAGCCCAAATCATGTCTCCAGACAGCAGTTCATGATATTTATATCACAGACTACCCAAAATTCAAATAATGTTTCTGAGATTGCTGTCTAAACACTGCTTGAACTCCTGCAGGTTTGGTGCAATGACCACTGCCCTGGGGAACCTGTTCCAGTAAGTGAATGAAAGCAGAGCATGGCCTTTTTATGACATTTATTTTTCTCCCAACCTGTAAAACAGAGAAAAGAATATGGCCAAGAAGTAAAAGAATATCTACTCACCTGTTAGTGATCGACTCTGTTCTCAACAGTCCTTTGCTACTTATTCTAAAGCTAAAGGTCCTCTTTATTATTTTTCCCCTTGTAATCTTCTCCAAAATGAAAAAGGAGAAAGAGTTAACAAAATAAATATATATTAAAAAAATAAAAAATGCAACTAATAATAATTAGTTACTAATTATTAATTAGCAACTAATAATAATTAGTTATAAACTAATAAAATTGCACAGAAAGACACTCTATTAAGCAGAAGCTACATAAAAAGACCTTCCAATTCTATGAGTGACATTTTCTTTTAAATGGAATCCCCAAGGATAGAGAAGGATATAACATTTTGAATTACCCTGGTCCATATAATCTTCTTTTCTTGTACCTGCTTCCTCCCTTCTCCTTCACGCTCTCTTTCTCTGGATCCCAACACAGGATTAGATCACACCTCACATCATAGTTTTTGCTCAAACACCTCAGCAAAATCTGCATACTTATAGAACATACACACTCGCAGAAGCCTTCAAACTTTCCTTGCTGCCCTCCAGCCTCTTCTAAGGGTTTGTTGCCATGATACAGTGTTTCTTTTCATTACTCTCCTGATTAGCAGCAACGCCCATGAGCTACTCTGCAGAAGACTAAACCCTGGTTTAGACCCAAGTGGCAGAAGGATTGCACATACCACCGCACAGAAGTGCTGAAAATTAGTGTAAGGTACTTTTAAAGCTTTTGTTTCCCAAGTCAGTCTTATTTTGAGAAAGAGTAGTCTATAAAAACCAGCATATATAGTTTCAACTCCCATCAGAGGCTGCTGGATGGTAGAGGGACTGAAGCAGTAATGATTTCCATTCTCAGTATTACTAAACAGGAAGAGAGTCATCAAGAATCTCAAACTCTTGAAGGAGCATTCATACCTGTGAGAATTAAACTGTCAGTTAAAGGCATGACTCATGATCCAAGAGAGAAGTACCAAAAGCCCACTCCTGCAAGTGATGACTCAGATAAACAGCATCTCTCCAGGTAAAGGTAATCTTTTCCTAAAGGCTTAGAGTGTCTTTATTTGTTTATTTACTTATTTATTTATTTATTTATTTTGTTGTTGTTGTTGCTGTTTCTTTTGTTTTTCATTGTTGTCTCTTTATAGTTATTCCTACTACTGCTAACAAGTGGTTTCCAGCTTAGAAGAATTAAACTCAGTCTGAGAAGATACTGTGAGTGTTCTCTCTCTGGAGGGGCTATGCTTATAGATATAATAAATAGCATGCCAAAATCATGTTTAATGTGATTTGAAACTTAGTAACTTTGGCTGTAATGAATTTCATGTGGATTAATCTGCACAGCACTCCACTGCATTCTGATTTCTGTAGTAGACACGGATGCCTATGATACAATATGTGTACTTCAAATCTTATTTTGATAATCGGTGCAATAACTTAAAGATTTGTTTACTAATAATGACAGAACAGTTGTATATAGAATCCTTAGAATTGGAAGAGACCTCTGAAGGCCATCTAGTGCAACTCCCTTCAGTGAACAGGGACACCACAGGTAGATCAGGTTACTCAGGGCATGATTCAGCCTTGCCTTGAAAGCCTCCAGGGACAGGGTATCAACCACATATTTGGGAAACCTGTCCCAGTGCCACACCCTCTTCCTGTAAAAGATTTTTTTCCTTATATCTAACCTAGACCTACCTTCTTTGAGCTTGAAACCCTTTCCCTTTGTTCTATCATCATCACAGACTCTGCTAAATAGTTTTTCCTCTTCTTTCCCGTAGCCTTCTTTTCTCCAGGCTGAACAGCCCCAGCTCTCTCAGCCTATCCTCATAGGAGAGGTGTTCCATCTCTTGGATCATTTCTGTGGCCCTCCTCTGGACACACCATAGCAGGTCCATTTCTCTTGTACTGAGTACTCCACATCTGAACACAGTGCTCCAGGTGAAGCCTCATATATGTGAGAATTTTTAACTTTTGCCAGCACAGAAACTAAGAAACTCTTTCAATCCTACTATTAAGTAAAACTGGGGGAGTCAGTTTCTTACTGAAAGTGGTGCTTGACTCCCACAGCTACCGGATTCTTAACACAGTACTCTTTTGCTACAAACTCTATGCTTGTCTACCTTTTAATCTGTAATATATTTAATATATCATTTCATGCTGTATTTTCAATATACCATACAGTGAAATGTAAAGAAACAAAAAGAGTACAACACATATATCACATAGGGAAAAGGAGAGAAAAAAAAGATTTGTAGCAAAAGAGTTCAATATTTATATCACACAGTGAAAAGTAGAGAAACACTGTGACCCTTCTTAGAAGAAACATGTTAATCATAAAACTTATAAATTCCATGTGGATAAATTTATTCCAGTGCAGCATTCCAATCTATGTGGCCCTGTATTATGGATAACTAAATAAAATGCATTATCGCCATCAATCTACAAGATTTAAATTTAATCTTTTCCATGAATATTTGTTTAGATTGAATAAGGATGCAAATAAAATCATTTGAATAACCTTCTAGTTGTTTAGGCTGTTTAGGAGAGTCAAAACTTGCCTGATTCATATGAACTGTTATTTTTATGGCACTGGAATACCCTCATATGGTTACTGCTTTAGCTGATGTCAGTTACTACTGTTACTACAGGTACTACTGGTTTTTGACAGAATAAAACTGCTTTCATTGGTAAATCTTATACTTCTATTTCTTTACTAACATAGAATTCTAAAGAAATGACGTATCTGTTAACACATTGATTCTAATAATTTTTTCCTAAAACACTGACAAATGCAAAATACCCTGAGGTTTCTTATTTAGATGCTGACAGAAAAGTAGTTGTAATCATTCACATTTGACTCCTGTCTGAAGTGCACAATCAACATTTCCTCCTCATTATGATGGTCTTTTGTTGTTGTTTTGTTTTTTACTTTACTATGTCTGGAACAAGATTCATCTTTGCAGTGGACTGGCAGTGAAGCAAACAGCAGTAGCAGAGCTAACACATTCCCCCATGCTTATAAAAACATTCACTTCTTTTGTTGTGTTCTAATGTTGGTGTTGTACGTATACAGTATTCCTTAATGCATTTTTTTCAAAGATTGTTTCCTTTAAGTTTCTTTTGAAGAGTCACTATAGCACAGTTTAACAGCATTCAGTGATGTGCTGATCATCATCTCATTGGATTTATGACACATCCTCCTTTCTCCACAATACAGTATCTCATGTCAGGCTTTCTTAGAGATACTAGGTACTGCATTGCAGTTGGTTTTTATAATAGTTCCTCTGCTTGTGCCATGTTTAAGAGGAAAAAAAGAGCACCTCTTCTGCAAAACTTTTGTATCAGCATTGCTGTGGAAATTCAACACCAAGCTTTTGATCTTGCTGAATATCATCTCTATGGTTACTGGTTGTGTGGATACCACTATCACCACTGCATGTGTAACAGCAGTGCTACGAAAGCTGATGTAATCTCCAGGCTCAGAAAACCTTTGCAAAGGAGAGACTAAATTCCTAATTCTGCTTCCCCTATGAGTCCTTGGCTAGCTGTAAGACATAAAGGTAGAAAAACAGAAAGATCATGTAGGAAAGTCTGACATCATTTCTTGTTGTTAGCATGATGTCTCCTGGGTAACAGAAAAACACTTAGAACAAACTACAGAACCTGAAATTATTAATATTGAGGCAAAATTCAGGGGCTGAAGACAGACTCAGAGAACAGTGCTGCTTCATGAGCATTAGAAGAATTAAGAGTTACTCTTATCTAAACCGGGAGAAGGTGAAGCAGTCTGGATGATTAAGCTATTGGACTCCATTGTTCCCTTTCACTGATGCTGCTGTTAAGTGTACAGATGTAAAAGGGTAGTCAGAACTCATCTGAAAAGGATTTCTCTACATTTCTTTTCCTTCTCAAGGGTTACAGAAAGTATTTCCCAGAACAAATCTAGTGAAATCAAATTCAAACACAATTGCACAACAATGAGAGGCTAGACTTTGAATCTTTAAGCGTATTATACATTATATTAAATAATATTATTTGTATATGTACATAGTAAAAAATACTGCCATTTGTAAAAAGAAAAGAAAATCTTCCAAGTTTTAAAGCATTTATATCAATGACGTGCTAAAAAATTTATTACTGATTTAAATTCTTAGCATTACAGATGACATTACTAAATGGCAAATAACTACTACTGTGTAAGAAACAGTTTCTTGATGCAACTTAACCCTCAGGGTACATAATTAGGTCAAACCAAACATTGTTCTCAAAAGCGAATGACTCAAAGAGTTTTTCAAGCTACTCTCCTGGAAAAAGAAAAAGAATATATATGTATACATATGTATAGCCTATCCAAAGCCTAAATAAATTATAATAGATCAGGGCTATGGGCAACTTAGATATTATCAGTTAAAATGAAAATGTTTTCTAATTTCTTAAAGCATATTAGAACTTCCTCATAATTTAGATAATTGAGCATTAATTTGTTTATTACAAAGCTATGCTGTTTAGTATATATCATACAGAAAGAATCCAGTCCAGCAAAGCACTTAACATCTCCCACTGCCATTAAAGCAAATTAAAATGAAGGCTGCTGTGACCTCTGAGATCGAGGCACAAACACTCCCAAGATAATTTTTTTCCCCACTTACCACGTAAATTTGTTGCAAACAAAATTCTCTCCTTGTGAGTTAGGCAGTTTCCAATTTAAAATCTGATTATCATCTCATTAATTTTAGCCAGTAACTTAGCCTTACTGTATATATAGTAGAAAAAGAAGGATAAATGAAATTACATTGAATAAGGAATTAAGGTTTGTCACCGTTTGCTGCAATATTTTTAGCTTACTTTTTTTTTTTTTTTCTTCTCACCTACTACGCCTTTCCTCTCACTGCATACACCTTCTATACCTAGTTTTTCAGAGAATTTTTCAGGATTTTGTCTCTGTAGATGGTAGATTTCCACATATACATACAAATAAACATGGTAAATATGTGAATTTCTATGACTTCAGTCCCATTCTTTCCTAATTTTACCCCCCAGATTAACATTTGTCATCAGAGTGCATATTTGACAATGAATTTAGCATTTCTTTGTTGTAAAAATTCTTATTTTCTACTGTTCAGAAAAGAAACTAAACTCATTCAGTTGTATGAGTGCATTTTTATTTTTATTTTTATTTTTCCAGTGCTAGTCTTAGTGTAAGTGTGGAAGTGCTGTCCTAGGGCAACTTAATATTTGCTGGAGGTCATGCTTTGCCACAGTACTCCTGAACTTTCCCAGAAGGTGTCGGCACTCATACCTTTTACTGAAACACCCAATAAGATCTCAAGCTTGAACATGAAGTTACCCTTTTCTTGTACAGTAATAGCCATCATGATGATTCAGCTTCCACAGAGTAAAGTCAAGGTACATTCTGCTTCACACTGGAGTCATCTTTTTTCCTTGAACAGGAGAAACAGATAGCTTGGAAGGATCTTATGGAGGTAGGTACCCAACCACCTGCTCAAAGCATGACAAGGAAAGTTCAGATTACTCAGGTCTACAGCTAGCCTTGTTTTGAATAGCAACTAGGATGGAGAACCTACAGCTGCTCTAGGTAACATGTGACGGTACTTAGCCAACTCACACTGAAGTGTTTTTCAGTCTCTGATTGTCTTAGTGGTTTTCTTGCAGTCTCTTGCTGCACACCTTGAGAAGACTTCTGTAATTTCTACATTCCTTCCCTCATTAGATAGTTCAGTCAACAGTAGGGTCATTTTCTCTTCAGGCTGGTCATACCTGCATCTCTAAATCCCTGCTCACATGTGCTTAACTGCTGTTGGATGTCTTATATCAAGTCCAAATGATAAAGGTGCCTTAGCTTCTACCATTTATCTGGCTCAGATATTCCAGCTTAACCACAGACTCATAATTTACAATTTTCTCATTAACAGCTTACTTCAGATGGTGAGAGAAAAACTGAGACACCTGGTAAAACTTCAATTCCTATTCCATTTTTATATCCTCATCAGGTATGCAGATTGTATGACATAAACTATGTTGCCTTTTCCATAAACCATATATCGTGAACATCAGAATCCCTTCATTAGTACATATTAAGTATTGTAATGTTATTAAAATTAACAAAAATAAATTTTCACATGTATAATCTAATTAACTCTAAAGAAAGTTGCCAGCATCAGCTAAAAGCAAAGGAGAAAGGATATTTAACTTTTACTATTTGATTACTGAATCTTCTGGCTCTAGTGATCAATTACAAATTACTAACTGATTCTGATTAGCATCTTGTTGACTGCTATTGAGCATCTTACACTTTTCTTAGCCATAGTAAAATACATTTTTTCCCTGCTGCTTTGCGTAATGAGACAAATTTAGCCTGTATAATAGAAAAGGATGTATTTTACATTTGAATAATTGGAAAATTACAGCTGTTTTTGAGCCTGAATAATAATTTAACAAATTGTGAATGGCATGAAGGTGGCTTAAATATTTAATGGAGCAATTTGTATGTGAGAGGGAACTCATTGAACTGTCAGTGAAGGAGAGGATAGCTTAGCATGTTGCAGCTTATAAAAACATTTCCTCTCACTGTCCCTCTTTTCTCACTTTCAGCATGGAAGAGCAGCATTCCTCTCCAAGAAGTGCTGATGAATCAAAGCTCTTCCCTAACCCAGACTAGGCAACTATTTCTTCTTTCTGCTGCAAAAAACATTAATTTTTTTTTGTCACAAAGCAGAGAATCTGTCTACCGTCTGTTTGCTACAGAGTTCAGAATGGAAAAATCTTGATCATAGGGGATTATGAGTTCGTCTGAGTCTGAGGTCCCATACAGCCAACCCAAAGGCTATTTACTGTATCTATTGTTCTGAACCGCTTACTTGGGATGACTAGTACCATGTTCAAGTGATTTATTTTTTAATAACATCATTCTATTTGTACTGAAAATTTTCAGAAGTATATTCTGTGACTAATGGATTCGAGGGGGTGTATTAATGAAATAAACACATACAAATACTGACTTCTTAAAAGGATAATGCCCTTTCACATAGAATTTCAGTAAATTTAATTATTTTTTAAAGATTCTTCAAGCTATCTTTGCTATCTCTTCAGTATTGTATAGGCTTATAAATATTTCTAGGCTATTATCAGAACAAGATCAGGAAATGTGTGGTACATCCTTATACTGGATTATGAGAGTTATACAAAAAGGATGAGTATCTATGGAAAAGTATGATGCAGATTATCCTCAGCAAAGTCATTTCAAGACAACAGATACGCTGATCTCATACTGAAGACCTTGTTTGGGCATACTAATGAAGACAGCTTCCATCATAGAAGGCAAGCCACGGCTAAGCAATCACAGAATCCATTTGTAAGAGATCACAGATTCATGAGAAAGAGTAAACAAGAAATAGATAAAACAGATGGGCAACCTTCTCCATATTTTTTAAGAGCCCTTCACTTAACCATCTTTCTTTAGATTTTATAAAAATAAATGTCAGTACTGAACATCTCCTGTAGTTCAACATGACTGAAGCTGATTAAGTAACCTTGAAATCTAACAGAGCTCTGACAAGATTCTAGATTTTCTTAATTCATGAAAAAAAATAGGACTGCTAATATACAGTGTGTAGCTATGATTTAACTAATGTTATTAGGAAACAATTTTGCATGTTCTTGAGAAACTGAGTGTTAAAAAAAGAGATTTAATAATTTTTAACCATGATATATCAAACAATTTCCTTAGTACTAAGTAATACAAAACAAGCCAAATGTTTTATTCAGATTTCAAACAAAAATGTAGGTTTATATACTGCACAGATTAGGTTAGCTCTCTTGAAAGAGGCATTTTTAGGCAGTGGTAGTGCTGAAGTAAAAAAGCTGTTTCTTTCAGTTTCCTGGTACTCTTAAATAACTTGATTCTTTGTATGTCAGCTGGAGAGCAAAGCAGTCAGACTATTTGGAAACACTTAGGACAAAGTGATGAGGTAAGTAATGGCCAGTGGGGAGTTGTTATGAACAAAATATGTCAACCCAGTCAGATGTCCTCCCGTGACAGGTCTTATGGATAAAGAGAAAAGTAGACAAGTTATGTCTTGAATATAATAAAGATATTAGGCACTTTTTCAGATGACATTCTCATGGATTACTAGGAGAAAATATTAGAAGATGAATACAAACACTATGGAGAAAGCTGCTCCATGTAGAACTGAATGTTCTCCAGAGCTCTACTCCTGTTTTGAGGCTAATCATATATTCAGTGTAATAGACCAACACCTTATTTAACTTATTAATGATCCAAGTAAGAGTGGATTGCAAGTCACAGATGTTTTAGAAGAATATACTCTGAATTCAGTGTTGTTCTGACAAATTCATAGAATCATAGAATCACAAGGTTGGAAAGGACCTACAAGATCATCCAGTCCAACTGTCCTCCCATTACTGTTGCTACCACAAGCCACTAAACCAGATCTCGAAGCTTCTCACCCAGACGCCTCTTGAACACAGCCAGGGATGGTGACTCCACCACCTCCCTGGACAGTCATTCCAGTGCCTGACCACTCTCTGAGAGAAATTTTTTTCCCTTATGTCTAATCTTAATCTCCTCTGGTACAACTTGCAGCCATTTCCATGGGTCCTGCTTGCTGCTTGGGAGAAGAGGCCAAAACCCTGCTCATCACAACCTCCTTTCAGGAAGTTGTAGAGTGCAATGAGGTCTCCCCTGAGCCTCCTCTTCTTTAGACTAATCAATCCCATCTCCTTCAGCTGCTCCTCATAAGATGTGCTCCAGACCCCTCACCAGTTTCATTGTCCTTCTCTGGACATGTTCTGGGGTCTGAACAGCTTTCTTGTAGTGAGGAGCCCAAAACTGAACACACTACACAAAGTATGGCCTCACCAGTGCTAAGTATAGGGGGATGATTACCTTAAATTAGAACAATGGTCAGTGTGTCATTCAGTGGGGTTACATGCAATGACCATCATCAGAAATAGAGGTTAAACAAACGTAGTAGGAGCAATTGACTAGGACTTCTTCAGGTAATGATTTTAGGGAAAGCAGATAACAAGATAGCTGTGCATTACACATGTAAGGGAACTACAACAACATCAACGATAAAATAAGTACAAAAAATGGGCAGTTTCCTCATTATCAATCTAGAAGCTTGGCTTACAAAACACATGATGCAAGGCAGTATGTATTGCTTTGCAAGGGAAAAGCAGTATTCCAGGAAAGATGTAGAGTGCTTGCAATTATGGACAATGGAAGTAAATGTGAAATCTTGAAAATGTGGTCTATGAAAGAAAACAGGATGAATTTATGTTGTTTAGCATAAAGAAGAGAATGTGACAGGAAATAAGGTAATAGATTTCAAATATAAAAACAAGAAAAAAGATTACTGCAAATAGGAAAGAATAATCTCTTCTCTATGACGATGCATAGGACAAAAATGAATAGATGCATATTGCAACAAGAAAGATTTAGGTTAGATATTGTAAGGAAAACTGTTGATCACAGCCTGAAACTCTGATTAACCATCTGAAGCAAGCAATGAGTCAGCTGTGGGAGCACAGGTGAACGTAATTCAGTTGTGCTCCAGAAAGGGGTGGAGCTTGACTCCACCTCTCCTTGATCCCATTTAAAGACTGACTACCACTAAGGCAGGTTCTCTTCCTCTGAAGATTGCTCCTTTGTGGAGTTTACTGCAAACCTTCAACATCAGTGAGCATTTTCTATTTTTCATAGATTATCTTTTTATCACAATAACTTTTTTTATGAACCATCTGTTTAACCTCTGTTTACCTATTGACTGTATAATAGTATAACTGTACAGTTGCCAAATGCATTTATTGTTTCATTGGACTTCCTTTAGTGAGGAAGTTTTTTGTTTCACATTTTGTCTCAAGTTTTTTTCTCAGTCTGTCAGTGGGTGAAAGAAGTTCAGAAGGAAAACTGCAGTTTCTGCTGAGATTAGATTTAACTGTGTAAATTGGAAAAGGTGTTTTCTCTATTGGATGTATGTCTTATCATAATTTGATGTCATTGATTTTTGATAAGACTAAGTCCATGACATGGTGTTAATTCATTCATCTGAAAACGGATGAGGACTTTGTTTAAAACTGTGAAGAGGAAGTGCCATTCTACACAGTGTCTATTTGCTGTATTGCTCCAGCCTCAAATTACTGCAAGTGGGGAAGAAAAATAAAATAAAAATAAAAATAAAAGTTTATTCTCATAAAAAAAAAATCAAACATCTCAACTGATTGTCAAATATGAAATCAAATTATCACACTGTACTTCAAACAAAGAGTGAAAAGTTGAGTAACATGTTCAGACTCAAATTTGTGCTCAATAACAATTCATAAATTTAGTTCTAATGTTAATGCTGCCTCAAATAAATACTGACAAACTAGAAACTAAAAGAAATCTGAAATATGCCTGAGCTTATTCTGTTTTCATATACAATACTGTACTTTAATGCTATCTTCCTCTGCCATTTTTGTTAATTGGGCAGTTATCACTGTCCAAGTACTCTGCACCTGGCTGAGTTATGGTCAGTTTTCACTATATGTTTCTTTTGGACAATTTAGTGACAGAAATTGTAAGTAACTAAGTTGGTTTTTGATTACATATATCATCTGGTAGGTATTCAAATGGGTAAAGGTTCCAAGTTTATTGAGAAGGAAATGGAAAAGTGGTTAGCAAAATTAAATTAGAAAAAGAGTACAAGGATGGAGGAAGTGAAGTAATTTTTAATGAAAACAGGACATTTCATTACCAGTCTTTATTTTCTTTTATCTAATATTCTACAAACTCACAATGAATCTGAATTAACAAATCTAGATATAATCTGTTATTTCCTGGTGGGAATCCATTTTCTAGGAAAATATTATTATTTCAGCCAGTTGTGGCAGTAGACAAGGAAGAATACAACAGAGCAGGAGATCACAATCATTTTCAGGGCTTTGAGATGGAAATACCTCTTTAAAGGTTGCTTCCTCCTTCTGAAATAAATGTTTTCCTCCCCTTTCCACCCTGGTTGATGCTGCTTTTAAAAAAAGCATGAAATAGATGATTTCCCCCTCACCAGGTGATAGAAGACCCAAGATGACTGGTAAAGAACATCAATAAATGTGGACACAAATATTAATTTCAGGAACATTCTGTTTAAATAGTGTTTATATGAGGTAATTACTGTATTAGCTTCGCTAAAATGCCTTTGATCAACCACAAATAAACTTTGGTGACTGTTCATATTCTTATTGTTACAATGCTTCTAATAGTGCTACAATTTAATTCTCCAACCTGAGTTTGTGTCATAACCATTACAAAACGCTCCAAGTAAGACCAGTGCATATTTTAGTGTATTTAGTTCATCCCAACAGAGACAATCTGTTGCTTTCACATGATATGTGACAAGTATCACTAGTAAAAAGTCTTCCTGATGGTCAAATCTTTCTCACTTTGCCAGGTATACAGGTCTTCTGGCCCACATGCCCAAATCCTTACTGGCAAAGAATTTTCACAGAATGTCTGCACAGTAGCACCAATGGCAGCTTCTGCATGGTTTATCACTTTTCTGTGTTACTACCTGCTTTGTCGCAGAAGTTCTTTAAGTGAGAGAACTATTTTTCTTTCCATTTTAGTAAGCTATGACTGAGATTTGCAGTAAGTACAACAACCTGGGGTCAGAGCAATAAGTTTTTCCCTCATATTACCAGAGTAGAAGAGTTTTCACAGGTAACAGTTCACTTTTGTTTGTATTTTTCCTACCATATAATTTGCATTCATTTAAAACGTATTAGCTAATCATGGGGGTGTGATGGTATTTGAGATCTAAGTATCTCTTCATTTCACTGATAGCAATTAATTAGTTTTCACTTGAGTGTTTTTCTATCTACAACATTATGAGATATTCAAAATAATTATTGATAGATGTGGTTAAGTATATTTCACTAATTAGGGAACCATGGGGATTTGTAATTGATTTAATTGAAGCTGAATGACTTAGTAGCTGTGTGGGTAAGATATAAAAAGGAACACATAAGATTGTAAGAGGCTGGGAGACATTTGGTGGTGCAGCATAACTGGATGAGTATTTATGGGTCTTTTAAGTGTTGGCTGCTTTTAAGGGCACATCACAAATATCAGATGCTTTCTTCATTTTTGTATTGCACATAAAATAAAGAAATGCTATCTTGTAGGATTGGGTACTAGAGAAGTCAACTTTAAGAGATCAACACAAATAAAAAAGGATTTATGAAAACAAATAAGGCTAGAGTCAAATCTGCATACCAGGTAATTCTTGGCTACAAGGGCCAGGGAAAGCAAAATACGAAGTTAGATCCTTGATCCCTCAGGCTGTGTTGCAGGATCTCCTCTCATCAGATCTGTAGAACAGCTACAGGTTTTACTCAGTCCTGATGACCAAGGACTGCAAAAGGAGTTACTAAGAACATTCTCAAAATATTTTATTTGTTGGCCATAGAGGCTGCAGAAAGGAAGGAGCACCTCCACTTTCAATGTTGGGCTAAGAGCTCTGCTTTCTATGCAGTGGATACTCATGCTCATAGGAAGTTTTGCAGTTCTAGAAACACAAAGAGCTGACAGTCCAGGATTTCACCTGCATTATTTAGAGATTCTTTTTTTCTTTTAAGTTCTTAAGGGTTTGTGTAAGAAAAGCCAAGAATTTATTGCTGGAATATTGTGAGTCTAATCATTATCCCAGATCTAATTCTTACATATAAAATAATAATGATAATTTTAAAAATGGCACAGGTAAAATCATTCTATAAACAGCATCTATGCTTTCCTATACTCCTCTGTGTCCTAAGGTCATTTTTTGTATCCTGGGTGGAGATTCGAATTGTTTGTAGCTGTGAAGATTCCAGTCCCAAGCGTGTGTCCTGTCACTCCATGTCTGAACTTCCCTATGCCACATTCTGCATTTTCACTGCTCAAGGTCTCTGCAGTTGCACCAAACCTGTATTTCTCTCCATTATATCATTACTGCAAAGTCATAAAGATTTCATTCTACATAAAACAACTACTAATTAGAGCTATCTATATAAAACTGTGATTGTGCCACACAAATATAAACAGAAGTAAAAAAAGTCATTGGCTTCTAGTGTGTTACCCCAAGGTATCTGGCTCATTATGATTTGAGTAAGAAAGACACTCAGATTCTGAAATGTATCTCTTAAAATGCGCTTTACTGCAGTCAAGACTATAAAGTAAAAGAGGGCGGAACAGATAATTTTACAACCCTTCAGATGCTGGGAAATCCAAGTTTTTTGTTATTAAATGAGGCTTCCAACAGGGTGTAGCATACTATGCAGATCCTATACACCACAATTCTCATTTCAACACTTGCAGTACTTAGTTAAAAGAATGCAATTCCTTTCAAATATTTTTATGGTCAAATGAAAAAAGGATGTTCATATGAGAATTTTTCTCCACTTCAAGACAAAGGCAATAACATGCAGGATGTGTAATAGCCAGTTGGCAGCTCTCTATGAACTCATCTGTTACAATTAGCCTGCTAAGTTCATCCTTCAGCCAGAAGAGATGTGCATCAAGATGGACCTGAAAATCATGCAGTATGTGCACTGCTTGTGTCCACTTTAGGTTAACTGTTCTGTGGATCATTAACTCCTCTGTATACAACAGTTTTCTGGTCAGGATCACCACAATTGGTACAATTTCTATCACTGTTAATCTAAGTGGAATAAAGCTGCATGCATGTCAGGAAAGGCTGAGACAGACCAGCATCAGTCCTGAAACCTTGTGAATTCAGCACAAAGACCATGATGTGCTACTAGCAGTGATAATACTGTATTACAGAATGTCACAGAGTTATCTAGATCAATCTATGCCTGTGACAGAGGGACCCCTGACAAATGGGAAGGGGAAAAGGGTAGGGACACGGGAGCTACATGATTACAAATCAAACAGTGTAGCAAATATTATTGATATACTTATTAATCTTATGATAGAAGTTGGGTTTGCAGCTGGAATAGGGACACCATCCTTCACGCCTTAGACAGTGGAAGCTTTTTTTAGGTTCAAGTGGATTAGCATCTATGAAAATAGAAGGAATAACACTTGCCTACATTTTTAAAAACATGTTGTTGCTGTTATTTGTGGTGGTGTTTCTTTGGGTTTTTTGTTTGTTTGTTTGTTGAAGGACTGATCATTTAAATACACAAGTTTCTAAGTGTTGATGAAAGGAGCAGAATTTGATAAAATATATTATATTGAATCTATGAATTCCCAGAAAGCTGCAAGGAGTAATAACACAATGGAAAGGCGGGGGAAGGAAAAAAAGAAGTGTTTAAAGCAAATTTAATGTATATCCAAAGGCTATTTATGTCAGCTGGGAATAAATAACAGAAGAGTAAAAAAGGTCAGAAAGGGTTTACAAGAAAGTCTAAAATAACTGAAAAAAGAGAATGCTCTATCAGAGGTATGAAATATCCAGCAAGGACTTTGAAAGAACCCTGGATGAGAAAACTACTCTGGGGTAAAAAGAAGTGATGCAACACCGGGAGAACAATCAAGGTCCTCTCTACTAGATATGAGATGAGGTCAAGACAGCTACGAAATCATGTCTTTCCTTGCTGCAGTTCAGAAGGAAATAGGTGCAGATGGGAAGTTCAATTTGAATATTATTTCAAAAGACTACAACAAAATCCATAATGAATTAAAGCTACTTTGATGACAGTTATACTTGTGTTAAAGTATGCTAGTATAGAAACTTAGATATTGTAACTTAATTACTAGAATTTTCCTGTTTCCAATCACTTCCACAACATTTTTTAGTTAGGATTGAATGAAATTGTTCACTCTTCAAAGTATTGTATTTCAAATGATAGGCAATGGAAAATACATGTTTTTTTTATAAAATTAATTCTTCCTATTTGTTTCCATGGAAAATACAGCAGCAACCAAGAACACAATAGCACTATTCGTTAGAGCAAACTCTCAGCTACAAAACACTGTTTTTTCAACTTTGTGAAGACCATTAGCTATTTATTCTCACCAGTGATGAGTGAGAGCCCGAGTGCTGCACTCATAAAAATCTGTGCCAGTGGAGGTAACCCAGTGTTTTTGTCCACTGCTGAAATACACTACCCACCACCTCACTGTGCTCACATTCACTGTTTCATCTTCATAAGTGTTCTGAGTGTATGTGTCTGTGAATGAAAATGGATGTAACATTTTCTACACGGTTGAATTAAAAGACAGTTTTTGCTTCATAACCACTTCTGCAACAGACACCATATTGTCAGACTGCCCCTCTGCTGCCATCTATAACAGTGTAATGAAATATAACAATATTGATGGGAATGCTCAGCCTCTACTGCCATACCATCAACACCAGCCTCTGGCATTATGGACCAAACTAACAAAATAGGAGGCAATACTTTTGGAGTAGCCCTCATGGCAAGGTTAGGTACTACAAGCAGAAATGAAGATTCTCTTCAACAGCCTAAGATTATGCTTTTAATTCAGTTATAATTTACTGCAAAATAAATTGTTGGAATAAACACTGGAGTTTGAATCTGTGCTCAAAAATGAAGTAACTTGGAATTCAGAACAGGTTGCTCTGGACCTTCTCAAACTTGAGACAACACCAGTGATAGTTTGGTATCTTTCCCAGGCAACCTGTTCCAGTGTTTGATCATTCTGTGGTGGGTAATATATATATATATATATATACATATATACAATACATATATATTTTAAAAAAAAAAAAAAAAAGCCTTCCTTATAACTAACTGGAATTTACTTGCTGTGATTTATAACCATGACCTCCTGCTCTTTCACGGTGTTTGAGAAGAAGCTGACTCTGCTCTTTCCATGGCCACCTGGTAATGACATTAGATCATCCTTTATCATTCACTTCTTCAGGCTGAACCTTTGTTCAAGTTTTCACCAGTTTTCTTGGGACTCCTCTGCTGAAGGAATTTTTTTTCCAGACAAATTTGAAACTGCATAAATTTGTCTACTTGCAGTCTTACAAGAGCCAAGTAGATAGTGTTCATCATTTACATTGACCAACTAGTTACACTTTGCCAATGTGGTCCAGAATGCAGTTAGTCTTCACCAGTGCAAGGGTACATAGCTGACTCCTGTCAGTCTTACTGACCAAGGTTGTTAGATCCTTATCTAGTCAGCTGTTTCCTGAGCAGCTGGTGCCCATCATGTACCACTGTGTGGCATTATTCTTACTTAGGCACAGAACAATGTTTTTGACTGTATTAAATTTAGGCAGTTTCTGTCAGCTCATATCTCCAATCTTCCTGTTTCCCACTAAATGTAGACTAATCCAGCGAACTGATGAGGCTTCCAGCCTTGTATCTTCCATGAACTTGCTGAATTTGTCATTCAGTTTCACCACCCAGATCTATTAAGCAGGACACAGAACAGTACAAGCTCCAGTATCAGCACTTAGGGAATGTCACTAGTAACTGGACAATTGCTGCAAAAAAACATCCATGTCTATTAGTCTTTGTGACAGCTTCCCAACCACTCTTTAATACGCCTCATAGTTTGCTGGTCATTAGCATCACTATGAGAACCCTGTGGGAGATATTTTTAAAAACCTTACTGAAATCAAGATTACAAGCATAGGGTAAAATATCTTCAAAGAAGTCAACCAGGCTTGTCAGTCAGTAAAACCATGCCATCTGCTTTCCATCTCCTTTTTATCCTTCCTGTGCCTGTAAATGGTTTCTAAATTAATTTGCCCCAGAAAATTCCCAGGAACTCAAAGTTACTTTCCCATGGTTTCTTTATTTATCTTCTTGATACAAATACAATCTGCTGTTTTCCAGAGCAGTCTTAGAACATCAGCCAGTATCCTCAGATGCAAACCCTCTTGTCAGGCAGAATTAGTGTATTTCGAGTTTGCTTAAGTGGTCCCTGACTCAATCTTCCTGTATCATGAACCTATCTCCTTTCCCCAGAGTTTGCTTCAGAACACGGGGATGCTTAATCAAGTCATGCTTTCTCAGAGAAAATGAAAGAATTTCCCCATGAAGCTGTTCCATGTGTGCTTCCTCCCAGCTGTCCCTTCATTTCTTTTGATTCGATCTCCAGTCCCCACAAAAACAATAGCTTAAGGTCCTTTTTGCTGTATTTGCCATCCTATTGGCATATATGTTCTTATATAGCTTGTTTCTCTAAGAGGCAGTTGGGGTATAAAATCAGGTCCATAAAACATTGTCAGGCTCTCGCTTACCATCCATATGGCTGTATAGCCTACTTGCATTCTCCTTTTAACCCTCCAGCAGCTCAGCTAGAGCAAATCTTCCCAAACCTTCTAATCCAGGCATTTAGGAGGAACACTGAGCACTTTCTTTAGTCTAAAATATAGATAGCTTTGTCCTCCCTCCTGGCATGATAAAGTTATTTTCTACATGACACTGCTCACTGATGAGGTCTACATCCATTATTGCACCAACACTGTCTTCCACTAGAAGCCTTGCTTGCCAACTATTGTGTTAAGTGCTGTGTCTCCATTTGCTTCCATTAATTTGCTAGCACTTCTGGTCAGTGATGGTGTCAGTTAAATCAGAATGCATCTTCCTCATGAGCAATTACTTCTGCTGTTTGTTTTTATATGTTTTATTTCCTGACTTCAATACACTGAATGTATGAATTTTGAATCTTCTGCACATCCCTGCATACCATCCTGTGCTCCCAGGAACAAACTCAGAAGCAGGGTAGAAAACTGAAACAGAATTATCTTGGCTGAAGAGGCACCCTCTGTTTTTATTTCTAGTTTTGGAGAACTGTATTTCTGTTTGCTGATCTTCTAGGGATTTTTGCACACATAAATGCATCTTTGCACTGTGTTATATGTTGCCTTTAAAAATAATGCATTCCAGTTCTTCTCTCACACATTCCTATGACTTTTCCAGGATTTTTTTCTTTTTCACACTCAGAATCAGTCCCATACTAACATGAACATAAAGAAGCTTTTTGTAATTTTTAGGCACTCATTGTTTTTCTACCTCATGTTTCTCACTTGTCATTTTCTTCCTGCACTAATTTGCACAAGTTGGAACTCTTTGCTATATCTCATAATAGATGTGACAGCACATCATGTTTCCTGATTGTACAAAAAAATACAAATACTAATACTAATACTAATTATAATTATAATTATAATTGAGAATGTTTGATAAGAGATGTACAATTTCAAAAAAATATGACTGTCAGTTCTTTTATTACGTCTTCATAAACCTCAGGTAATTTCCGCAGAAATCAATTTACACTGGTACGAATAAAATAATATTTTACTTCTAAAATCTCTACGATTTACTGTATCTTCTACTGCTTCAACATAACTGAATGCTGACAGAGTGACTGTAGAAATTAATGCAAATGTGCTGCTTTTTGGACATTCTGCTCCTTGTTTTTTGGCCATTGCCAATGGATCACAATGTTCTGAAGCAGTTTCTACTCCAGTTTGTTATTTTGTTCTCCTTTTGATTTCTTCACTTCTCTGGAGGATTTGCTTTTTACCTTCTAGATCACCAGGCTTAAGGAATCACTGTGACATTGTTATTTATTGTGTTTATCTATCCGTGGTGCACACCATTCTTCCTGCAGTCCAAGCTTTCAAATTAATGCTTAACTTCTCTCCAGGTTTTTACATGCTGCTGCAAGACAAGGGGAGGAGGGATCATACAGGCTGCCAGCTGTAACTATGTGAGTTATCTGTAGTATGCTAACAGATAATTCAGGATTATACCTTTCTTTGTAAATGATGACTCAAATTAAACTCTCAGAATAGTATAAATCCAACTCCATTACTAGTTAAACTGAGAACAGAATCTTTTACAGTATTTCTTCTCAGTGTGAGTATTCTGCAATCACTTTACATTTTTGTCTGGATTTAAACATGCAACTAATAAAGTTTCCGTAATCCAAAAGAGTCCCTGGGGAAGACAAACAAACAAACAATCCAAATACAAAAGTTATTTGATATGCCTAAATACAGACCAAGTGATTTTTATTTTTTTTTTGTTGTTTTTTTTTTGTGGTTTTTTTGGTTTTTTTTTTGTTTTGTTTTTTTCAAGGAAGATACATGGCTATTGTGGAAATGACATAGTATACCTCAAGTTATGTGATGGGGAAATTTTGCATCTAATCTGTTGCTACACATGGTAGAAAATCACGGGTACTGGAACTTCATTAAGATTAGAAAAGTGTAAATACTTCTCTCAGCTTGGTGTCTGTCTTGGATTTGGCTGGTAACTGGAACAGTAATGTGTTTTGGATTTAGGAGGAGAATAATGTAGATAACACATAACATTTCAGATATTGTCTCAACAGAGCATAGTAGAGGGAGACAAGAACCTCCATTGACTGACTGGATGCCTTCTTTTTAATGGACCAAAGGATCACTTCAATCTTCTTGGCCATAAGCACATAATGCTGGCTCACGGGCAGCCTGTTGTCCTCCAGGGAACCCAAGGTCTCTGCGGAATTCCTTTCAGGCAGATAGTTCCCTAAAGTGAGGTAAATTGAGGTGTACAGTTATTCCTTCCCAGTTATAGACAGTGCACTTGCCTTTGCTGAACCTCATCAGATTCCTCTCTGTCTAACATTCCTGACTGTCCAGGTCTTGTTGAATGGCAGAACAGTCCTCTAGTGTGTCAGCCACTTATCCCAGCTTCATAACATCAGCAAACTTACTTGAAGGTGCATTCTATCCTTTCATCCAAGTCATTCATGAAGATCTTGAACAAGACTGAACACATAAGGGAACATGTACCATAGGGGACACTGGTAATTACAGGCCTCCAACTATACTACTGATTCCAATCCTTTGAACAATGCCAGCTGGCATCCACTCATCTATCCCACACTTCCTGACCTTAGCTACAAAGATGATATGGGAGACAGCGTCAAAATTTTACTGAAGTCAAGATCCAGAGCATCCACTATAGTTCCTTCATCCACGCAGTCAGTCATGACATCATTCAAAAGGCTATCAGGCTGATCAAGCATGATTTCCCCTTGATGAATCCATTGGTGTCATGCTCATCAACAAATACTGAGGTAAAGGAAGAAGGGAGTAGGGGGTGGGGAAGTTCAGAGTGATGGTGCTTTTGTTCCCAAGAAACTGCTACATTTGATGAGCTCTGCTTTCCTGGGAGTGCCTGAATGAATTCCTTGGTTTGCTTTGCTTGCATGTGCAGTTTTGTTTCCCCTAGCAAAATGCCTTTATCTCAATCTACAGGTTCTTGCACTTTTTTTTTACCTCTCTGATTCTCTCCCCGATCCACCTGGGGAGAGTGAGCCAGCAGCTTTGTGGTACAGATCTGCCTGCTTGGGTTAAACTGTGACTGTGAAAAATTTTAGCATTCAAGCTCTGAGTGTACCCTTTCTGAGTGGAACTCATTTTATAATTCACCATATGTAGAAATATTCAACAAGGAGAGTGGCCTTACGCAGAGCAGAATACTACCAGTTGTAGATGCTTACCACTTGCAACAATAACTTACTTCCTTCAAGTTCAGATCCCATTTGCAATACATCACTCTGATTAATAATTGTAACATCATCTTAGAAAATCTCTTTTTGTTTCATCTTAACAAGATGGGCAGGTTCCTTTCTCTTCATGTTCATGCACAAGCATATTCTTGTTAAGTTTTGTGAAGAAGATATAATTGCTGCAGTGAGCAAGTAGGCCCCCGCACAGTCACAGAATAACAGCAGCAAATAAATATTTTTTTTTCATGTACCTGAGATAAGAATGCCAAAGAAAAAAGCCCCTACAGGCTCTTCAGAGATTCTAAAAAAATCAAGCCAGGATGAGAATGCAAAATAAGCCTGAAAGCTGCCAATTAAATTAGCAGATTCCAGAGGTGGGTTTTTAATGTTTTGGGACAATCAGAGAGAAAAAATGTCACTGTAAAATTAGAACAAATATAGCATGTTCAAAGGCTTTTTTTTTTTTTTTTTTCTTTCAGTGTTTTCTTCATTGGGTTTAATTAAACTCTCCATAGCCTGATGAGCAACCTTGCAATTAAGCTCTTGTAATAAAAGAGTAAACATATAAAATAACTGCCTTCAAGGGTAAGTACTTTTGAAATCTAGGTACTGCAGTGAATGTCTGTGCTGTGAAAAATATATAGTTTATTAAGTTCTCTTTTTTATCTTGGTATACGAAGAATTAAACCAATATTTTAGTGGAAATGACAGTGCTGGGTAATGAGATTTAACTTTTATTGTTTAGAGTACTTTATTTCTCATGGTAGTACAATGCAACAAGTTTGTGATATATGCAACTTTTCCCAGATGCAGAAACTGAAATGAGTTTAATGGTCATCAGTAACACACAATAAACTCAAAAAAACCAATAGTGCATGTCTTGAAGGGCTGGGATAGGAACATGAAATGTTTGAAGGCAGGCAGAAAAACCTTCAGTTTATTGCTTCCAAGAAGGTCAGGGGTCTATAGACTCAGCAGCCCCCATCCAACAACTTGAAACCATAAGGCATTCCACAGGTATGCTACTTAGCTTCTGAACTGCTGTCAATAGGTGGCTGCCTCCGTGGTGTTCAGCTTCTGATAGAAACAATAAGAAATGAGAAAAAGAAAAGAAAAGAAAAGAAAAGAAAAGAAAAGAAAAGAAAAGAAAAGAAAAGAAAAGAAAAGAAAAGAAAAGAAAAGAAAAGAAAAGAAAAGAAAAGAAAAGAAAAGAAAAGAAAAGAAAAGAAAAGAAAAGAAAAGAAAAGAAAGGAAAAGAAAAGAAAGGAAAAGAAAAGAAAAGAAAAGAAAAGAAAAGAAAAGAAAAGAAAAGAAAAGAAAAGAAAAGAAAAGAAAAGAAAAGAAAAGAAAAAAAAAGAAAAGAAAAAAAGAAAAGAAAAGAAGAAAAGAAAAAAAAGATGCGATATAGTTAAAATTAATATCTGACATTGCTGTCAGGAGTCATGACACTTTGCAGGAGAAGGAATTTGGAGAAATCTCCTTCAGATGGTAGATGAGTACAGTCACTCTGTAAGCTTTATGAAATGATAAGAAAAAGAAATTTTAGACTGTGGTAGTTTCAATGTGTGTGTCAATAATTTAATAAAATGTAATATGACTCTAGATAATACGTGTGTTAATGCACATACATAAAATCATCATCCTGAACAACCTTAATTTCATTGTAGGATAGTAACTGTATTTCTGCAGTACCTATAAGTAGAAGAGATTTTTGCAGCATTGTTTACACTCACGGCTGTGTCATCCTGGCCAGACCCTAACAACAATTCTGTGGGAAGGACAGATGATATTTCAAAGCACACATTCATATGGAGACTGAGATGGCTAATCAAAGATGTGATGTTTGTTACCTCTCTCCTTTCTCTCCATTTTGTTCTTTCTGTTGTACATTTTTATGAGATATTGCAGTACTATATAGTTACATGTCTTCAAGTAATACTGTAAATATATGAAAAATGACCTGCCTTTCTCATCTCTAACTGTGAGCTCATCCTCTCCAGACTTTACTCTGTTAGGAAACTTCTGAGCACCCTTGAATACCAGTATAATGTTAAACATAGGTGCAATGAAACAGCTATTGAAAATAATCAAGTTGCAAATACTATTCAATTATAGAAATTGAGGGTATATCTTAGGTTGAAAATACCAAGTACTGGAAATGTTGTATTCAAACTCACTTTATAACTCACAGTTCCCTCATTAAATGGAAATATGAATTGCAGTTTAAATGGCAGTTTATCACTGAAAAAAAGCACCTCTTGTGTTGATAATATTGTTTCACACAGACCGAAGAAATATAATTTGCTGAAAATCTTTAATCTACATTGTTAAATAATAAAGCTAATGTGTTTAATTAGACACATATATATGATATCATGAGTAATGAAGTAAATAAATATGATTTCTACTTTGTACAGTCCAGGTTTTATTACTAATCTCGGTATTTGCTCTTATGTACCAATCTTTTAATGAATATAAAAACAAACAAAGCAAACAAACAAAAAAAAAGGTTTACTCTATTTTACTGAGTTACATGGAGTTCTGTGACCTCATTATTTCATGCACCTGTAAATTCTTGGTATTTGTTATATTTCTTCTCCCATATAAGACCCCTGCAGAGAGAATCTGGAATGTTAGGTCTGATGCAAACTATACTGAAGTTAGAAGACACTTGAATAAGGACAAACATTTTTTAAAGAATGAAGGCCATTGAGATGGGAGTTATACATTTCCTATTAAGCAATCTTTACATTATAACTGGTCAAAACAGCTATTGGATCACACATCAGAATTCAATTTAATCTCCTACTATTTTGGAAAATAATTTTCAAGGAGGAAAGGTCATTAAGTGAACTAGATTTCTTTTCCCTGGGCATTTACAATCAAATTAACTCTGATCCTTGTAGTGTGTTAATATTAGGTATTTGAATTGGATCAGAATAAACTTCTGAAGTGAATATCCCAATCATCTTTACTTACTTTGCTTTGAATCACATTGCCAAGTGTCTTGGGACACATGAGCTAGATTATTTTAGAGTGAAACTAGACATGATATGCACTTCAGTACCATGCTTAATGCTAATCTGAAGAATGCATCATTTAATGAGGGCCAGCCTAGAACTTGTTCAGAGTACTTCTGAAAAGGCAGTGCTGGGCCTGCAATTATTTTGCACTGCACATCTCCACTGACTGACCATCACTGTCGGTCATGTTGACATAGCCTCAGTAATACCTGCGGGATGTTAAATTTTGCTTAGCTGCAACCTTGTTAAGAAACTAGTTTCCAGTAAGAGTGTCCTTTCTCTATTCATTCCACATACATGATTTATGATGTGCTAGGAAATCTCAAGCTAAATAGTTCTGATTAGCTCATGTATTTGTTTCCTCTAAAATTTTGGGGGAAAATAAATAAAACAAAACCTCAGGATACTTTGGTCTGATGAGTTGAGGTGTTCTTTGACATTCAGTTTCCTACTGCTCTTATAAAGAGCAACAAAAGTTTATTAATGGGAAAACTGATTTAAAAGATCTTGTGCAGTTACAAGTTAGCTGTACATAGTAATGAGTTGTATGGCTTGTATTTTACATCTGAGTATGTATCTTTGCCTGTATCTGGGTCCCCAGCTGTAAGAGAGACATGAGCATACAGGAGAATATCCAGAGATGGACCAGTAGGATAATCAAGGTTTTGGAATATCTAACATTCAATCAGAGGCTTAGAGAGCTGGAAATGTTTAATCTAGAAAATAGAAGGCTCAGAGCAATCTTATCAATGTATATAAATACCTGATGGAGGGGCAGGAGTGTTATGGTAAAGAAGCCTGAGGTAGATTATTCTCAGTGGTGCCCAGTAGGGTGCCAGAAAGGACAAGAGGCCAGAAGCTTAAGGTGAAAGAGGGGAAATCCAACTTGACAGAAAGAAAGCACTTTTTAACTTGAATGGTTCAACACTGGAAAATGTTGCCCAGAGAGGTTTTTGAGTCTCAGTTCCAAAATGTTTTTTACTAATCTAAAATTAGCAATGCAGAGATAGAAGAGCAGTCAGAGATTCAATTAATTTCTGCAGCAGCAACTTGCTGACAGAACTCAATGTTTTTCATTAGTCAGTTCTAATAGAATAGCAAATAATATTTCCAAGGAAATGAAAAGTTTGTATAAAATATAAAAATATATGAAGAACCTAATTTTTTTCAAAATTTCTCTGAATCAAATATGATTGATTTATATGTTTAATAAAGGCAGTAAACCTAAGGCCTAGGGCATAAGTGTTCAAGGTTTTTTGTTTTCCAGGGCCTCACTGAGCAAACAGGCACCATCTTGGGCCACATGTAAGATATAAAATATATTTAATGAGTATACATTTCAACAAGTTTTTAATGCATTTTATTTACATCTTATTTAAAGGAGTGATCTGCTCCACCAGAAATGTTAACTCTGTTAACCATTTTAAATCTTCATATTCTGGCACAAGTTTTCCTTTTTCCATGTAGAACTTGATTTCATTTTGCAAATAAAATCTTTTTAACACTTTACCCTGACTTGGTCATCATTGATCAGAAAAAGTAAATGATGTTCTAGTAATCAGCATCCGTACTTTTAATAAACTCCTGGATTTAACAGTGTTTCAGTCTTTTGGGCTTTATGAAATTTACAGCTTCAATGATGATTTATGTTACATTATCAATTTTTTTAATCTTTCGCATAGAAATTTTCTTGGCATATGATGTCATGACATTTCATCAGATGAGTTAGTGATGGCCAATGCATCATCTTCTATTAAATTTTAAATTCCTTTTTTTTTTTTTTTTTTTTGCCAGATGTATTGACAAAGTTTAATGAAAATCACTTTTCTTTAATAAAAATGGCAATTTGAGCTTTATCTGTAGCATTAGTACTTTCATCTATCAGCAGAGCAAATAAAAGAAATAAAAATAAAATTAGCAGATTTTCTGTTCAGATTTCTTTCAAAATATTTTTATATTTCTTCTATTCATCTGGCTGTAGTCTGGTGGCACAAAATGATTTTAGAGGAAATAATTTATTTTTTCTTTTTTAATCAGAATACATTATATCCTGCATGCTTTCCATATAATGCTTAAACCTTAAGTAAATTGTAACATTGGTGTTTCTATCATTCCATGATGTCCTTGCAAATTAAGCATAGTGAAATATTATTTGTCTTAGCAAAAAAAGTGCTCATCTGTCCAGTTTTTGTTAATACTCTTCCTTCATCCACAACTTTGGGGTTCTGTTTTCTTTTGTGTCAGCACTGGGCAGGTTGAAATGCTATTATCAGCAGTCATTGCATTTTACTCAGCAAGTGGCACGAGCACGTGCCACGCTTTATACATGTGGAGTTTGATGTGACTGAGCTTCTGTTATAGGTGCAAGAAGACTCAGCACTACACTGCACCCTCTCTGTGCAGCCACTGTCATGATGACATTGCAGCAGGGGGTGGGTTGCATTGCAGGATGTGCCAGGCTGCATGTAGCCCACAGGCTGCATCACATGTTGCACCCGCCTGGTCTAGCACATAGAGCTGCTGCAGAAGAAATTCATCAGTTATTCTGGAAGATCTCTTTTCCTAGTAGATTTAATTGTTTCTCAAAATCTCTAATTACAACATAGCCACTGGTGCAAATTATGCTAAAATTAATTTGAAGCAACCTACGTAGCTTAGAATGAATCAGTAGTAGTGCAGTAATTTCTGTCAGCAGGGTAAAAGAAAGCAGTATTTCTGTCTCATTTAATCTCTGTTGATTAACTACTGACAAAATAAACCTGAAACTTAACATGTTTTCTAAATTACTATGCTTTCCAGACATGTTGGTTTTTTTTTGTTGTTGTTTTTTGTTTGTTTTTTGTTTTTTAATGCAACAGTTGGACATAAGAGGTATAGGTTTTTGTTTTGTTTTTGAGTGAGTACAAATTTGTGCACAGAATGCATTTGGTTGCTCTTCCTGATTCATTTATTATAGGCTAGGCAGAGCATCGCCAGCATTCTGGCCCAAAGATGAAAAAACATCACTTTATAAAAGGAAAAAATTGTTTCCATGGCCACATCACTTCTAGCACATCTTCAGGTTCCATGAACAAAATTTTCACTATCCAGAGCAAATGCTTTTTAGAAAGTATGGAAGCAGAATAGCAACACAACTGATCACCTTTTAATTAGCTAAAGCACATTTTTGATGCAAGAAATAAACCTTCAAATAAAAAGAAGCTTAACCACTTGCTCAGACTGATCACTCATCAGAGTTCAATCTGCAATTCATTATTCATGTATTGTGAGTATCCATAATTTAACTTTTGCATCATTAAGGAAATGAAAGATGCAGGGAAAAAAAAAAAAAAAAAAAGAAAAAAAAAAAAGAAAGAAAAGAAAAGCAAAAGTGGAAATTGGAAAAAAAAAAAAATCTTGTAAGAATAATAATAATCTATGAGGATTTTATAATTATTATTATTTTAACCATCTTTCCTCTTAAAATTTCAATTTATTTTTCTACCACTAAGGGAAATTTCTGCTAAAATCCAATTTGACAGGTAAGTTACAAAATCACAGAACAGGTAAGACTGAGAAAGGACCTCTGCAGATCATCTGGTACAAATCCAGGTTCTGTTCAAGTAGGATCTACTAGAGCTGCTTGCCAAAGAACATGTCCAGGTGTCTTTTCAGTATCTCCAAGGAAGAAGATCCCATAACCTCTCTGGGGAACTCCTTACAGTGGTCGTTCACCTTCACAGTAAAAAAACAAGTTTTTCCTTATGTTTGAATTGGACTTCCTTTGTCTCACTTTGTTACCATTACCTCTTCCCCTTTTGCAGGACACAACTGAAAAGAGACTTGACTCTGTGTTCCTTGCACACTCCCTTTGGATTTATATATATATTAAGAACCCTCTGAACTTTTCTTCTTTGGGTTGAACTGTTCCAGATCTCTCAAGCAGTTTCACAGATGAGAAATGCTCTAGTTCTGAGTTTGGGCTAAATCTGTCACTACACTGAAGACATAGGTTTTCAAATTCAGTTGTGAGTATGGAAGGTGTTGTATAAGCCTACTACATCAGTGGCAGCACTAATGATGTTGACAGGGGTTTGCAGCAGAGAACAGTTTGGTAGCATATTCCTTATTGACTTACTTAACATGTGGTTCAGTACAGGAGCTAATGGTGTTCTGTCACTCTAATTTCAACAGAGATCTAAGGTAATGACTTCTTTTTGAGACTGTTCTAGCAGATGAAAATTCACTGCAAGTAGCTGAACAGATAAATGCTTTTAATTGATTGTTCAGTGTGTCACTATATTCACAGTATCACAGTCTTGTTCGGTTTGGAAGGGACCTTAGAGATCATCGAGTCCAACCCCCAGGAAAGTTGTATGTTCAATGTTTTACCTTTATTTTTGGCTAGATTTTTTTCATTCAGTCCTAAAGATCTACTACATTTTTATGTTCAGGAAAAAAAAAGTCAACTGGATCATATTTCTTCTTTTCCTCCTCCTGCTTCATGCAAGTAACATGGATATTAGAATACATTTTTTATTTAGATATATGTTCTATAGACAGCAGTCTATATTATTCCACAGCTAGTTCTACTTTGCTGGATATCCAGGGAATTGAACAGGGCTATACTGTTATGGCAGTTGCAGAACCACTATCCACAGTTCAGTGCAAAGCCACACAGTAAGAGCAGCTAGGGGTAGATGTAGAGAAACTTTGCAGACTGCTGTCTCACTCTGAATGAGAAATGGAGACCTGACTACCTCAATGAAATTCTAGACACAGTGAAGGCAGGGAGTCAACAGAGGAATTCAAAGAGATAGAACCTGAATTCAAATAAAAGCTACAGAAGAAAAGAGAGAGAGAATTTAGAAGAGCATATGTTTGCATTTCATATCTCAAATGTCAGAAACAAAGCATTCCTAGTTTTGCATTTTCAAGTGTGACAAACAGTTTTGTAGAGTTGTTGCTAAATGCTTTTAAACTATTACTTAATGGTATTAAAGGAAGACAAAAAGATTAAGTTTATCAGTTCCTTTCACTGATCATTATTTTAATATTGTTATGGCTATTTAACTGTATTTAACATGGACGGCTCAACTCCACACACACACACAAAGACAGGAAGAGAAAATATGATGCAAAAAGAGAAAATGTTGTGGGTTGAGTTAAAGACCAGTCCAATTAACAGTAAAGTAAAAAAGCAAAGGTTACCTGGAAGCAAAAGGATGAAACAGTTATACTCTACTACTCATCAGCAAGAGATTTTTTTTGGTTGCATCTTAATATACAGGGCTTCAGTACATGGAACAGTTTCTTGTAAAAATAGGAGTTTTCATGAGCATTTTACCATTTCCTTCTCCTTTCCCAACTTTGACTGCTGAGCATGGCATCATACATTATGGAATATCCTTTGGTCAGTTTAGGTCACCTGTCCTGGCAGTATTCCATCCCCAGCTGTTGTCCATCCACAGCCTACTGCTTTGGGGTGATTGAAATGAGTCTTGGTACTGTGCCAGCACTTCTCAGCGACAGGAAAAAACAGAAACACTGCTGAAGTATCAGTGCTGTTCTAGCTACAAGTGCAGAGAAAATACTGTATGGGCTGTTGTGGGGAAGGTTGATTCCATCTGAGCCAGACCCAATATAATTCTCCTGCTGATGAAAATGTGTAGTGTTCAGAATATAAGGGTTTTGGAATATATAGTTTCCTCATTATACAACAATAAATGTAGTCAGTATTAGGACACATATGAAGGGTAGCTTTTTTTCCAGCAATATGCCAATTTTTAGGACATGATGTAAAGATATAATTAGGTAAACCTCATTTCTTCCTAACAAGTAATTGTCTTAGCTCTTCCCATGGCACAACAACAATTCTGAAATTTTCTGCTTCCTTTTCTGCACCTGCAGCCACAAAATTTCTTCAGAAATACTCATGACTTCTGGTTCACCTGAAAGCATTCCCAAAAAGTACAAATAACTAACTTTTGCTTGTGTCAAACAGTTCATATACCCAGGTTTAAGTGTTCTCAAGTCTGTCAAGACTTGTCAAGACTTGAGTCAATTGTCATTTCAAGACAGCTATGATTATTCAAGTTTAATTCTAACTTAATTATTTTTGGAGACAAAATTAAATGTATTACAGAAAATAGACAGTTCATAACCTTCCACTAATGGTTTTGGACCATATGAAGCAAACATTTCAGCCAAAGAGCTGCACCACATTATCCTCTGCTTGGTCAGAACAAATATAGCACAAAACTTGTATTAATTATTTAATGCTGAGAAAATTTCAAATATCACAGAGATTAAGGTGGGTTATATAGATAGATGCCCATATTCGTGACTTTAAAAGAGCAACTGTGAGCTGACAGAATACCTTTAAGGATATAAATATCACAAATCAATGAGCTTACTATTGAACTTACATAAGAATCCCAGAATGATTCAGACAATTCAGTTCTTGAGATAACTTCTTCTACTAGCCCATACATAAGACAGTACTTGGATTACTGCTTTCTTATATTTCACGATATTAATTGAAGTAAGACTTTACAGTGATCCAGTGTTATAGGTTAATTAGCAAATAATACTTGGGCTTGTACAGGTTTTAGCATATACCTAGAGGTCTGCATTGCAGGTGATGCAAGATTCTTCCCTTGCATTAGGAAAGCATGAATGTATTTCATAGGTACAAAAAATAAGATTACTTCACAGGGTGCAAATAGGGCAACTAAGCAGTATGAGAAATAGAGTCAAAAATATGTCCCCCTCTTTTTCACATGAGTTTTTTGAAAGTATATTACATTGCCATGAGTGAATTAAATCTGATTTATCTTTAAGTGATGAACAGGAAGGATGATGTGTCTTGTGTTAAAACATCTGACAGGCCTGCAGTTCAAAGTATAGAAAACTGCACACATTTACATCAAGCTGGAGTTCACACATACTTATAAAGTATACTCTTCTAGAGAAAAGCATTTATTTGATATGGCTGTCAGGAAGGCCGTTGACAATGCAGCACGATTCAAGTAAGAAGTGGTGCAAATAAGATACCATCAGGTGTGTATGATGTAAGTCAAGTTTGCGTACATGCATGGCAGAGTTCAGTGAGATATGCGTTTCGTTCTGCTGTTGCTTCTCTTGAAACTATGTTTGTTGTTAAGAAAGGAGAGAAACTAAGAAAATCACATCTTTATGTATTTAAAATGCATTCTCAAAATGAATCCCCATAAACTATAGGTTCTTTAAATGGTGTTGGTTTATGTATGAAAAAAGCAGGTCAAAGTTCATAAAGAATGTTTTTATTCTCCTGTGACACTGTGTGAACTGCAATAAAAATAAATTAATAACATAAACATGACAGAGAAAAGACAAAGCTCTCACCACAGTTTGACCTTTCCTTCTTTGTTTAATGATGTGCTTTAGCCCTGATTAAAAAACAAAACAAAACAAACAAACAAAAAAAAACATCATTGATGGCACATATTTCATTCATTTCTTGCTTACTCTAGTGACATCTTTCATTTTTCTAATAACAACAAACACAATTTAATTTCTTTCTCTATGCCACTTATTTCCAATAGAACCATTAGAATAACAATTCAGGCACCCAATACTATCACCTTCCTGTACTATACAGTGCTTTGTTTTCCAGCTAGCTTTGTATCAGTTTTGAAAAATAGACAGCAGCTCTAAATGATAGTAATAATAAGCAGATTTTTAACTTTTTTTACTCCCTTACCTTACTCTGCTTCCTTCTAAAGCTATTCCTTGGTATTCCAGCATTAATAGCTCTTTTTTTTGAGTAATGAAGAGCACAGAGTACATATATAAAGAAAGACAGTAGGGTTTTGTGTGCCCCGGTGGCGCAGTGGTTAAGGGCGCTGCCTTGCAACACTGGGGCCCGGAGTTCGAATCCCCCCTGTGGCGCAAGTGGTAGAAGTGCCGCTCTGCTACACAGAGGCTCGAATCCCGGGAGGTGGACTCGATGATCTCTAAGGTCCCTTCCAACCCGCACGAAACTATGAAACTATGAATATTTGTAGTCACTTATTACAGGATCACAGAATGGCTGAGGCTGGAATGGATCACCAGGTCCATCTGGTCCTACCTCTGCCATACTTGCAAGGTCATTTTACTATTACTCATATTTGCCTAACTGCACTGCAGCCACTGGGAATTCTGTTTGCTATTAAAAGAGGGGATGTCACATAACCTTAGATATAAGCCAAATAAGGCTTCCAGAAAAAGTAATGGAAATCCAAGTAGTGATAGAACCTACAAACACTGAAAGACTGTTTTAAAATATCAATGGGCAATTGTAAAACAAAGGGTTTGTTTTTTGTTTTTTTTTAATACCTTGTTAAAGGTTTGAACATTATCATATGAGGTGACAGCATTTCCAAAAGATGTGTAGCTATTTGCTTAGCAGGCAGCACATGGAAGTTCATTTAAAGCATTCTGAAATACAGATTCTTTGAATCAAACACCATTTTGAAGTAAGTTATAACTACTTTTTTCTTTTTAAAATAAAGTTTTAAACCCATGGGCACTTAACACTTCAGGCACAGATGTCTAAAAGCTAATGTCTTTGAAAATGCATAACTACTTTTTATGATCACATTTTCTGTTTTAAGGAACTCATGAAAGCAGCAACACCAGGAAAGGTGGTAAATTTTGACCACTGAACTCCACACAGTCAAAACCTGTGGGCTGAGTGGAAAATAAGTTTAGCAGCATGATCCCGAGTGGACAGCAGCACACATAATAAAAGTACTGGACATAAAATGTTAGGGGCATAAAAACTTAAATTTTGCAGAAACTCCCTTTTGGTTAGCTATTTGAAACTTGGCCTATAGGAAACTTGGAACAAGAGTGACACCAAGTGGTCTTGTAGCCTTTCCATGAGGGAGGTTTCATTTACAAACATGCAGTCACGTATCTCTACACATTCGCATATGCATTTTCTCAGACTTGCCCTTGATACTGCTTTTCAGACTATTAAAATCAGTGTTGTTCATCCATCCCCATGAAGTCCCTGACTCAGTCTGCAGTGTAAGACAATAGGATAAGCACCAGGTAAAGGAGAGATCTTCTTAACCTTGTTCAATTCCAATTCCTCATTTCTGACATTCATCTGCAGAACACACCTGCATATGCATGCTTAAAATTTACTTGATAAGGTAAATAACCATAATTATAATCTTCTGACCCTCCAGATTTGCCTTGATCAGCAGCTGCCATGTCTTTGAAGCATTCCACAAGGAAGAAGTCCGTTGTTATCAGAGCTTTGAAAAAGGTTGAGCTTAGATTTGTGGAGAAATACCAAATGGAACAAGAATCTGTGCATAGATCAAAGTATTGGAAAAATAAACAAAAAAACAAAAAACAACAAGGCATAATTAGAATAAATTAGCATTTGTACTTTTTAGGCTGTTCCCAACAGACAAGTTTTCTAACATTAGGTTTCCTTTAAAAATTAATATTACTACCATGTTCTCTTTCTTAATTTTTACATATAAGTAATAATACAAAATCTTATAATAATGTCTATCCATGAAAAATCAGAGAGGAGAAAATAAATCTCTCCAGAAACTATGATCCTAATGCTTTCACCAGTCCCTGAAACACCATGTCCTTGTGCTCACCTCACAAATATACAAATATTGTTGATTGACAAAAGCCTGCATAGATATGAATAAAAACTTTTTAAATGTTAATTTATATGAAGATTTAATGACATTCTACTTGCATTTTTCTGCTTCTGAATCCATTTCCACAGTAGTAGTAATACAAAGGCAGTGCTGCTTTCAGAAGACTAATTACAAACCCCTGAAGAAAACAGTGCAATGGAATTTAGACATAGTCATAGTCACTGACCTCAAGCTGAAAGAAAAAGCTAATCTGACACACTCCTTCACTGTACACTGTACTTCTAAGTGGTGTTAAAACTCCACATCTAATGATGGCTATATATTTACATGCCATACTACATTGCAGTAGCAGGACCTAAAATAATACCTGGGTTAAATCAAGACAGATAAAATATACGCTGCTCTTTATGAGCTAATCCTTGGATCTAAGCTTGAGAAGCTGTATGACCTTTCCTACACTAAAGATGACAAAGAATTTACTAGGTGTGTTAATATGCAGGTCATTTCACTGAGGATGCATGCAGGTTACTGGGAAACACTGTTTTCTATGTTACAAAACTGTTGCTTAATCAGAGTGATGCTTACAAAATGTTCTTCAAGCCTCCTGGTATTCTTGATCAGGATCAAGATACTTTCTACATAATTTTAACTTAATGGACAAAATGTCAGGGTTTCTATGATATGCATCAGAAATGGGTACTTGTACATGTCTTGTTAAAAGATTTGTGGCTTTATTTCCTGGTCATAGCTGTAATTCATTTTACATCAGTGAATTTATTCTGAGAATGTAGTATGATTTTCTTCTTTTTTGAGAAAAATGAGATCTTTTGATTTAGTTCCTGCATTAGAATGCATGATTTGGAGGTTCAGTTTCTGATTTCTATTTGGACTGAATCTAAATTAGAAGTTGTTCAGGACTCAAGTTCTCCAAAGGTTGGACCTGAAGAAGTTTCAAGGCCCTTCTAACCTGGACTGTTCTAAGATTTTATTAAAATGGAAGGGAGCAATTTATTTCCATTATCTTTTATTTAGATATATTTGATTAATTTGAAAGTTCTTCCAGGTAGAACATGTATTGATTTCTTCTAATGTATGGAGTTTAATAGCAGCAGACTACTGTTTTTTCTCAGGGCACCACAAGACTGATTATAATCAGAAAAATGTGGTGGATGCTCAACATCTCAGGAGCCTGACTTGTTTTCTCTGCAGTCTTCCATTTTGTATACTTTGTAACGCATATTTGAGGTATCATGCCTCTGCTCATTCACATATTGTCTCTCTCCAATTTAGGAGTGAGGTAAAGATTCTTTTGCTATGTTATGCCCAGTGTGAGATTAAGAAGAAGAGCATTCAAATGTTGATCTGACCAGTTTATTAGAAATGATAGACAACTGAGGGGATGGGGAAGGGAGAGCGACGAATACCAAAATTAGGGTGATGGGCACGGGAAAGTAGGCGATAGAAAAGGTAGAAAAAAGCAAGAATTACGTTAAAGTGGGGAATAGTCACCTCCTGGATGCAGCAGTGATCCGTAGTATGTTGTTACATTGGTAGGGGAGAGCAGCAGCAGAGTAGCAGGCAGCAAGCAGCAGATCGGTGCAGCACAGAGAAGGCAGTCAGAGTACCGTGGTCTCAAGAAGCGGAGTGTCGGGCAGCGAGGTCTCACGGAGCAGAGTCTCAAGCAGCAATCCTAGGAGAGACAGTAGGCAGCAGTAGGACGACGGTGGAGGAATCTGAGGTCAGTTACCTAAAAGGTTCTTCAGCATGCAGGCATCTTCTTCAACATGCAGGCGTTCACATAGAGAGACATCTGATGACAGAAAACCTCCTTGTTTCCATAGTGAGGCATCTGGTGTCAGAAAACCTAAATTCGGGGTTTGTCCGTGCCCTTTTTATCCTACTTCTTCCCAGCCTTTGTGACATTTCTGGAAGGCTCGGGTCAGAGTCATGTGAATTCCTTGGAGATGGCCATCTTCCTTGAGATAGGCCCACACAAAAAGACCACTTTAGGGCCATTAATTTGCATTTTATCTCCCTTTCGTAGCTCCCGGACTTGTCCATCTCTTAAACAAAGGGATTTCTCAAACCTTGGTTCCTGTGTGTCTCAGAGTCCTGGAACCTTGGCCAGGACTTGCCTGAACTTGTCCATTTCAGCAAACTTTGAGACAGTAATGTAAAAAGCATGGCCTCTTACACATATATGATGAAATTGTTGCATATATGAATTTAGCTGCTCCAAAGCAAGACATCAGATCTGATGGGCTTTTCTAAAAGCTCCCTTAGTTCTGTTTGCTAATGGTTTGGAGAGACCTAGTGTCATGGTTTTGTAATTTTTGCTATTGGTATTCTACATCATAACATCATGTGGAGTGCGGAGAAGAAGAACTACAGAGGACCTCACGGTCAGAGAGGGAAACACATAGTGGAAATGACACTGGCTTAATCTCTCTCACTGCCTAGCAGTGGGTGTGGGTGTGCTTCCAAGCCATGGTGCCTTCAATTTCAAAGTAGGCTTCTTGGTCTTTGGAAAAATCCCTCTTATTTTACTTGGTTTATTAGCCTCAATTTCAATTAGATTCTGTTATAGTGTGTTATCTTGCATTCTGATATCATAGTAAAATGAGTTTTCCTCCTTAGATTGTTGCCACTGCTCTTTTTATTTCCTTGAGCCCAGGTCCCATCTCCCTACCCCTTTCCCTTTTCCCTTCCTCTTTTTGGAAACCAAGGGGTCCACAGGCCTATTTCTGCACTGTCATGGACATAAATTGATCTAGATAACTCCATGACACCTAGCTCCCAAACATTGTACTCTGTCATGTGATGGGTCAGATTGCCAGTATACTTAAGTCTTTAATCACAGTGGTGAGATATCAAAGAGAGAACAGCAGAATTTTTGTGATATGGTCGTGTTTAAGATATATATTTTCATAGTGAATTTTCAGCAGCAAAAATAGAATAATCATCTCGTCAGCACTGAAACATCTGTATGAATATTTGAAGCACGCATTTGGGAAGTTTCTGAGTTATTTCCTTTTGTCTGCTTTTACAAATACTTCCTGGTTCTTTGTTTGTTTGTTTGTTTTTGCAGGCATTTAAAGATACATGTTGAAATTAAAAGAAGCATGAATGTAAAGAGAGACTGGTCTAATTTTTCTCATCTATAAAATATTAATTTAAATGGTGTCTAAATTAATAATTTATAGCAAATACATAATGCGATTAATGAAGTTTATTTTTGTGTTGTATTATTATTTGTGTTACAAATACTCCATGTTTATTTTCCCAGTGTAACTTACAAGGTTAGTTAGAAAAAAGAGATGGAGTTTGACTGTCTCTGGGGGAGTCAGCATTAAAACAGCATTTTAAATATGTTTCAAATATTGTTTTGGGGTCTTGTAAATATTGTTTAAGTTATCGTCTCCAAAATAAATTTGCTACCACAGTATTTAGCAGCCAGCTGCAGAGTAAAAATTGAAGACTTTAGTATAAAGCCAAGCAAATTGCTTCAGTAATCTTCTTGCAGTAGATCTTCAGTGGTTTATTTGATGCTCATGTACGCAAGCAGCAAGTCCTAGCATACATGTAAGATCTTTGTCTGGTTCATTTAATTTCTTTTATACCAAGTGTAAAAGGGAAAGTGGACTCTGACCTCTTCTATAATAAAACCTCCCATGTTTCCTACATTCTCCTCTGATGTAAATGTGAGATTATTGCCTCTCTGTTCTTTGTGATAAGTCTCAGATAGCCTCTCTTGTGTATTCCTGACAGAAAAGCAGAAATTGTACCCTGAATGTTCATTTGAAGTACGTCATTAAAAAGATGTTCACATAATAAGTTTAAACAAATATGGATAATAATGCTTTTATGGCATTTAACCTAATCCATCTTCAAGCCTGCAATGAAAGTTCAGGTCAGTTCTTGTTCTGTCCACACATAGAATAAAGAAAAAATCCAATTTCCCGTTACAGTGTGTGCTTAGAAAATCCACTTTAGTATTTGAAGAAGCTAGAATTTGAAATAATAGAATCATAGAATGGCTTGGGTTGTAAGGGATCTTAAAGATCACCTAGTTCTAACCTCCTGCTATAGGCAGGGTTGTCACTCACCAGATCAGGCTGCTCAGGGCCCATCCAGCCTGGCCTTGAATGCCTTCAGGTTGAGGATATCCACAACCTCTTTCTGTAACCTCTTCCAGTGTTTCACCTCCCTCACAGTATAGAATTTTGTCCTAATGTATAGTCTAAATCCACCCTCTTCCAGTTAAAGTCATATTTTTTCATCCTGTCCATATATGGCCTTATAAAAAGTCCATGCCCAGCTTTCCTGCACATCCCCTACACTGTCATCACCTTCATGGCCTTACTCTGGATGTGTTCCAGAAGTTCAACATTTTTCTTGTATTGAGGCCCCAGACTTGGACACAGTACTGCACACCTTGCTGGCCATCTCTTTTCTCATGCAGCCCAAATGTCCCTAACCTACCCAGGTAAGCCTTACACAACCTGCTTGCTCAGGATTATAAAGACAGCATTCACACATGAATTAAACAGAAAAACCAAAAGACTATCAATCAGACACAACTAGCTTAAGGCTTTCTGGCTCTCTTTACATTGTATCTTGCCTGGAAAACTATGGCCACAGAACCTGTGATTATAGACTATTAAACAGTCAGCAAAGGGTGTTAGCATTGAAATAGGAGGAAGAACAGAGATTTGACAAGGGAAGGAAACCTTGCAGGTCAAGCCAGTGTAGAAGCAAAATGTAAGCTATTATTTCACTATTTTCAGTCTATACAGATGACATATGCAAAAAATCTCTTTTGAAAAGTGACTTTTCAAGGATGATAATGCTAAATGGCAATCTAGAAGAGGGAAAAAAGGAATTACTGATATTCTGAACCTGAATTGCCCATTGCCTGAGTAAGAGTTGTTTTGTTTGCTTTTATTACAACCCGCAGGCTCTGGAAATGGGTGTCTTCAATTACAAGTTATTTAAATCAGCTTTTCCAGTAACATAGTTGCTATTTTGATCAACTTTTGAATGATAATTAGAGCATTTTTCCTACTGTTTTTCTCCTCAGGAGGCAGAAACTCAGTCGTGTAAATCAGCTTTTGATGGTGTACACAGCAGTATGTTTGACTCTAAATGTTTAGAAAGAACAGAGGTGTTCCAACTGTGTATTTACCATAATGATACTCTACTTCTCCTTGTCAATGGCAACGAAGACTAGCAGAGGGAAAACACATGGTTTTGTACCTATAACTTTAGATCACAGTTCAGGAGATCAGTTCTTTTCAAACAATTTTTCTGAATGAATTTCTTAAAAGGTTAGGTCAGTACTTTCTCCACAACATCTTTCCTGTTTGGTCTTACCAAGTGCAATCAAATTATCTGCTCCGGTCTCTTATCTTAAAAATAAGAAATGAGTTTTCCTACCACATCAAGATGCTTTAAGGCTGGTTCTAAAGCTTCCATCATTTTCTTCATAATGGATGAGTATTGTATATGACCCTGGGAATACTGTTATTATTTTTATTATTACTATTTTTAAGGAGTGACAGGAAAATGACTATTCATTGGCACTCCCCATGGTACCTCAAATTATTAAGAAAACTGAATTTTCTTCATAATTAGTCCTGTAGGATGGTAAAGAGCAGCCGAACATAGTATTTGTTTAATCTAAATTTCATAGAAACATAACATCATAGAATCACAGAATCACACAATGGCTTGGGTTGGGACCTTTAAGAACATCCAGTTCCAACACCCCTGCCAAGGCCAGGGATGCTACTCATTAGATCAAGAGGCTCATGGCCTCATCCATCTTGGCAATGAATGCACTTAGGGATGAGGCCACACCCAAAACTGGCGTTTTTGAGGTAGTGGAAAGATGCCTATAGTTTTCTAGAAGTTAATGTTTTGTGAGGGCAAAACTTCCATAGAACAAAAATTGACAGTCTTGTTCGGCTGTGGAGTTAATACCTGCCTGTATCTGGATGTTTGTCAATATCTGTACTTTGTTCTATAGGAACTTATTTGGGCAATGCACTTCAAGGTTTATCTCACTTGTGTCTATAATCCTAAACTAACCACAAAATCACAGAATCATAGAATTGTAGGGGTTGGAAGGGACCTCCAGAGATCATTGAGTCCAACCCCCCTGCCAAAGCAGGTTCCCTACACCACGTCACACAGGTAGGCGGCCAGGCGGGTCTTTAACCAGATGTTAGATTTCAAGAACAAATTAACAAGTAAGTGAGAACTTGCTCAAAATTAACCATGAAAAAAAAAAAAAAAAAAAGAAAAAAAAGGAGGCAGTATCAGAATGAATGTAATATCAAGATTTTAGTTTGTGTTTCATTAGTTAAAATTTTAAGTATAAAAAATAACAACCTTTTTCAGCCTGGCCCTTCTCTTCTTATAACTGAATATCTTCTAAAGTCAGCATAACCATAAGCTGATTTTGAATTATAAGCAGAATTCTAACTATACAAGGAGAACTAAGGCTTGGCTGGATACCATTACTGAGATCTGCGGGACTATAAAATGAGTTTGGTATGGTGGTATAATTATAGTCTTCATAATAATTTCATTCTTGTATTTGGACTTGGGTACCTCTAAAGATCTGTTATATTTCAGAGCAGTCTCTGATGCTCACTGTTTCATCTTGGTATTCTGAAAGATTGTATTCATAAGCATGAAGTAGAGAATAGCAGGTTGAAAGTTTTTGTAACAGTTGTAGAGGTTCACTTGCGTAGTTCAGTGGACATATGTAGTTGGTGATTTTATACTTTGATGGCTATATGTGTTTGTATATGCAGAGTTATGCAGTGCTAGGAACAGGTTCCTCAGATTTAGTTGGAATAAGCAAAGGGTTTTTGGCAATGTGTACTTTTTACGTTAACTATTGAAATCAGCTTAGAGGAGAAGTTTAACTGTGCAATGATTTCCACTTAATGTGATCACGAGTTAATTTGACCCTTTCTGCTATTTTATTATATCTCCAGGAAATAAATGATTTCTTTTGACCATTATTGTGGATACTTATTCCTTATTTTTCATGTTCACTTCAGCTAATACTAGATAATTCAATCAGCATTTATTGAATCTGCCACTGAAAAGCGAAGAGTAATTACATTGTTTACAACATAAAAACAGACATGTATCATGCTTCTTTTCTACTCACTTTTCTGTTCTCCTGCAGTGGTATACAGTGACTTGCAATTAGTAGTTACCTTTGAGAAAAGCTGGAAATTAATGTTTTATGGCTCCTGCAATATGGCGAAGTACAAGTTAAAAAGAATAATAGCAGAAAGCTATTGATGTGCCTCAGCTCTCTTCTGCAATATACAAAGCAGTTCACCTCACTGAAGTGAGGAGAGCTACACTGTTACTAAAGCAAGGAAGCCAATACATCACCTCCTTGGTCTGTCTTAAAACAATAGATAATGAGCATATATGGAGTGAGAATGCTGATTTTAAATGGATTTCTGACTAGCTTTGTTTTCTCAGACCATTCTATCAACATGTGCTTTAGTTATTCTCCTAAGCTCCCTGTGGGTAAATCTTCCTCTTAATATTACAGGTGAAAGCAAAGGTAGTAAGTAAATAATCAGGCTGTGGTGAGACTTCAGATAAGTTTGTAGCTGTTAAAAGTGAGGGTGGCAAAAATTAACCTAGACGTTATTGGAGCATTAGTAACTATTTTGAGCCACTGTTTCAAAGGAATTTACCAGTCTTCTCTTAACTCTCATGGGAATCATGACAGTGATTCTTCTACTCAATGACCATTTCATAAGCACCTTTCACAGCTTAAGGTGAAAAACATAGTCATTGAAAACAAAATATTCCTACATTTTTCACCTCAAAATGTGGGATCTTTAACAAGTTCTGCTATGAAGTAATGTACAGATAGAGGTGGATTTTATTTTAATTATTTTGTTGTTACAGCTCTTGTCTAAAGATACCAATAAAGATACCAACAGCTCAATGGAACTGCAAATATTGCACATCCAAGCAAGGGCTTCTAATTGAATCTCCGATCTAAAATGCTAATTTCTATGCTAAGTAGCTCAAAAATAGTAGGTATTTTTTGTGACTGAGGGTTTTTATATTTAACAGGGGAAAATAAATGTCATTTTATTATAAAGACAGGCTGAGAATTTTGTTTTAAATAGTATATATAGGGATACTGCTAGACTGTGTAGGGACTGGGACAGAAAGGGCAAGACCCAGCTAGTGCTGTCAGAAGTGTGGAAGGAAAGCACTGGGCCTGATGCAAGGGATACATGGGACTCCCAGGCCTGGTAAAGCAGCACAAGACAGGCCTGGTAAAGCAGCACAAGACCATACAGCTAAGGTCTGGCCAGCATGCCCTGTCACAACACCTGTAGTAGTGCAGAACTGATCCCAGAAAACCTACCTTGTCAGACAGATGTTGAAGAGTTGCATGTCAGCAATGGTCCAGTATCAGTGTTATTTCAGGCATTGGACTTAATGATCCTTATAGGTCCCCTCCAACATGTGGTATTCTACAACTCTATAGCTCTATCATATGCTGTTTTTCGTGAAATAGTCTTTCAACATCGAAGGGCAATGCTCCATTTTAACCCAAATATCTCCAGCTATGGCTAGTCTTTGCTGATTGGAAGGAAGCAAAACAGAATAACATCAATCTAGCAAATTAGGAACTAAGAAGAAAAACACCTCCATTAATTACAGAAGTAGCCTAAGGTGACAGGCTCAGATACAGATGAATAAATGTTGTAGGTGGATGAAATCTATCCACTATGACTAAAGAATTTATACAAAACATTTCAAAATTCTGTTTTAATGCAGTTTATTTCATACTTGACTATGTTCATATTAATACCTCAAAGACTTTGTGTAAAGGATCTCATAGAGAAATCAGTCCCACAGTCATAGTGGGTGTTGTTCATGTTCTTGCATAGAAAAGAAAAAATGCAGGCAAGGAAACTCCAGCTTTTTATTATTATTGTTCCATGTGGTTTCTGTAATAAACTGCAAGATTTAGACAGACTACATCATCTTCTGGAGTGAAGAAAGTGGGGCTTCCTCTTTCTATTGAAGGAGTCTAGGCTGACTGAGTCCTTGATTGAATGCATTTTATTTAAATGCCTTCAGTGAGAGAGGAATATATATATAAACCTGTATATTTGTATAAATCTGTGAACTGCTTTCGAAGAAGTGAGGTGAAAGAACAAATGAGCCTTGCAAATTCAGTAAGACGTTAACTATATATTGTGGAAATATAATACCAGTGCTTGCAGCCAAATTGCAAAAATCCTTTCCAGAAAAAAAAATAAAAATAAAAGAATTTAGAGGAAACAGACCAATAAAAGCTCATTTGAATGAATGAACTACCACCAATTTAACAGTATGTAGAGCAAGAAAATAAACCAAAATGTGGTCAGTTCATATGACTGAAAATAGTACATCAGAATGAGATATAACTATAAAAATAAAATTTCCTTTTGAAATAAATTGAAAGGCTAGTAATTATTACTAAGGTTAGTAATTATTACTAATCCATACAGTCTGACTAGACTTACCTTGAATTTGTTGATGGGCAAGGCACAGAGGCTGGGTATGCTGATTCTGGTATTGGTAGTGCTAAATCAGTTCTTCTACGAAAACACAGTTTTATTCTCTGAAAAAACTCTCTATCAAAGACAGCAATTTTATTTATTTATTTATTTGTTTGTTTGTTTATTTTTGTTTATTTATTTATTTTTGTGATACAGATCATAATTCAGTGTCAGTTCTTTCAGGTTTGGAAGGAAAATAGAACTGTTTTTTTTATTCCCATTATTTACTTAGCCTACACAGTACTACCTGCAGTGGTAATAGAAAGCTGTCACCATTCTTAAGAACCTTACAAAGAATTGCTGACAAAACCATTCGTGGTCTAAAGCAGACACTGCAGATTACACAGCACCTTTTGCTGTTTCCATCAGGAAACTGTTGCATAGAGAAATTGTTGTCTGAAAACTACATCAAGATGGAATTTTTTTCTAAGATCATGACTAAATGGAGCAAAATTCCAGTTCCAATAAGTACCTCAAATCCAAGAATGAATCACAGAATCACCAAAGTTAGAAAAGGCCCACAAGATCATCCAGTCCAACTGACCACCTAAAATAGGTATCGTGAAAGTACTTCCAATATATCTAATTGAAATTTCTCTCACTGTAAGTTGCGACCATCGCTTGTTGGCTGGACATTTCTGAGGAAATTATGGCTTCTTGATCTTTCTAATGCCCCATTAAGTATGACTTTCATCCACAGAACAAACTCTTCTCCCTCCCTCTTCTCCCTCCCTTCCTCCCTCCCTCCCTCCCTCCCTCCCTCCCTCCCTCCCTCCCTCCCTCCCTCCCTCCCTCCCTCCCTCCCTCCCTCCCTTCCTTCCTTCCTTCCTTCCTTCCTTCCTTCCTTCCTTCCTTCCTTCCTTCCTTCCTTCCTTCCTTCCTTCCTTCCTTCCTTCCTTCCTTCCTTCCTTCCTTCCTTCCTTCCTTCCTTCCTTCCTTCCTTCCTTCCTTCCTTCCTTCCTTCCTTCCTTCCTTCCTTCCTTCCTTCCTTCCTTCCTTCCTTCCTTCCTTCCTTCCTTCCTTCCTTCCTTCCTTCCTTCCTTCCTTCCTTCCTTCCTTCCTTCCTTCCTTCCTTCCTTCCTTCCTTCCTTCCTTCCTTCCTTCCTTCCTTCCTTCCTTCCTTCCTTCCTTCCTTCCTTCCTTCCTTCCTTCCTTCCTTCCTTCCTTCCTTCCTTCCTTCCTTCCTTCCTTCCTTCCTTCCTTCCTTCCTTCCTTCCTTCCTTCCTTCCTTCCTTCCTTCCTTCCTTCCTTCCTTCCTTCCTTCCTTCCTTCCTTCCTTCCTTCCTTCCTTCCTTCCTTCCTTCCTTCCTTCCTTCCTTCCTTCCTTCCTTCCTTCCTCCCTCCCTCCCTCCCTCCCTCCCTCCCTCCCTCCCTCCCTCCCTCCCTCCCTCCCTCCCTCCCTCACTCCCTCACTCCCTCCATGCCCCCCTTCCTCCATACCTCCCTCCCTCCATACCTCCATACTTCCCTCCATCCTTCCCTCTCTCCCTTCATTTTTCCTTGTAAATGTATTTATGAATATCTTTCTTGGACACTAAAAAACTGAATATGAGTCCTATGTTGAAAATGAATACAGGTTGAAAAATATATAGCAGAGTGAAAAGTGAAGTAGTATCCTTGTTCTGTTCTTATCTTTTTCTGGGCAGTTATTTTTGGTCACCGTGGAAGAAATATTGGTCTAGGTGGGCCTTGTATTGACCCAATACATCTGTCCTTATGTTCGTTATTATGAATTTAACAGTTTTTATGAGTTGCCTTTAGTTATTGTTTTTATTATCTCAGTGCTTTTCTCAGAGTTTTCTTGCACTAAACAATAGAGCTCAAAGTAAAGTATGACTTGTTCTGAAGGCATTTATTCTGTCTCACCTCATACCACGACTTCTATTTGTTTTTGTTTTTTTTTTCTCATGGTTTTTGTTGGTGGTGGTGTTGTTTGTTTTTTTTTTTAATTTCAATCACTTTATTCAAATTATATTTAGCCTGGCAGAAAGTTAATAATCAAAGAATTCTCTTTTTACTTTATTTGTTAAAGACAAAAAATACTGCTTCATAGCCTTTTTGTTTGAAATATGTCTCTAGAGAAATAAAATGTGTAAATGTTCAATTTCTGTTAAGTGAGTGTATAAACTTTCTTATTCACATTTAATATTTTAAATGAATAAATACATTTTTAAAATATTACTGAATTAATCTATTATTTTTTAGACTTCACATTAAAGTATGCCTTGTGTAATGCTAATCAGAATAGAAAATAATTATCAAGTGGTACAATATTTGCCTGGGATAAGATTAATTTTCATTAAAAGAATAATATTTTCTATTCAAAATATGTTCACAACTTTTCCAATAAAATGAAATCTAAAATGCTACGTTTTTTGTTTTTTGTTTTTTATCTCTGCTATTCTTATTCCCTTTTGCTGCAACACAAACAATGAAATTTTATTGCCTCTTGAAGTTTATTTAAATTTCTAGAAATATTCAACAACTGTGCTTTGAAATGTTCTGTATTAGACCAAATGCTTAGCCAAGGTCACTTTCGATTTGGAAAGTACATCATTCTGGATCTCACCCAACTTCTTCCACCCACAGCAGATAATTATATTTCTTATTTCAGGAACATTAAAAGAATAACACAAAGTTGACACATAATTTAATGAAAGACTGTATACTGTCTAGAGTTTGAAATAATAGTATACTGTGAATCTTCCCTCCACAAGGCATCTTTCTCTGTCTGTCTCTCTGTTATCATGATTTTGCTCTACTGCTTCCAATATCTTGTTCCATTTGCTATATTAATTTAATTCTAATCACTACTAAGTTCAATGTCTTGTTTTGTTCTTCTTCCTGTCATTGAAGTTTTCTTCCTTATACACTGCATTAATTCTCTCTTTCGAATAATCACAGAATCATAGAATAATACAGTGCTTTGGGCTAGAAGGCATCCTAAAGATCAGCTAGTTCCAATCCCACTGTCATGAGCAGGGCCACCTTTCATCAGGTTTCTCAAAGCCTTGACCACTTCCAGGTGTGGGTCAGCGCCCACTTCTCTGTGCAATTTGTTCCTGCACCTTACCACTCTCTGAGCCCCATGTCTCTGAGCACTGAAGAAGTCCTGGGCCAATGTGATTGAAAAATGTAGCCTCATGTCTTACCTCATTTAACAGCATAAACTATATGACAACATCTGAATGACTAGAAATTGAAGTGTTTCTGATTTCTTATATCAAGGAGCTTATTATGACCACAATGAGTAGTATTAGATTCAGATAAAACTCATATCTTCCACTTTTACTGTATGCTCTAGATCCTAGCGAAAGATGGATGTATGTTTGGGATTTAAAGCACACTGCATGGCTGCCTTTTCTATATAGATTATCAAGATGGCAAGATAAACTATCAGGATGTTCACAACCAGCAAGGGGTAGGATGTCAAATAGAATCTGTATATCCTTGGTGCACAAGTAGAAACATAGAATCATAGGATCATTAAGGTTGGAAAGGACCATAAGATCATCTAGTCCAACTATCAATTCACCACCACCGTGGCCACTAAGCTATGTCTCTCAGTGCCACATCAACCTTTTTCTTAAAAATCTCCAGGGATGTTGACTCCACAAATTCCCTAGGGTGGTAGATTATGTTCTCCTCTTGGCAAGTATATGTTCAGAAAATTATAGCACACATAGGTGAGGATGCCCTTCCCAGATGATGGTATAAAATCACTCAAAAATTTTCATTAACTCCAGCATATTTTTTGTTCCAAGGATTACTTTCTGCACAGGGAAGTTAAATACAGCCATTCAGAACAAAGGTTCAGACTACTGTTCATGTAGTTCATGAACTTATATGCTGATGTTACATGCTGGTAATAAATATATACTCTCTAAAAGTCAGTGTCAGTGCTGCAGCTCCAGTTGTTCCTCTTTTTTCAAGATATATTTTTATATAAAAATAAAAGCAAAAATAAAATAAAATAAAATATAAAAAATATAAAAAATATAAAAAATATTTTAAAATATATAAAAATATATAAAAAAATAAAACAAAAGCAAAGCGCTATACTTTATGGATGCTATATTATTCCTCCCCTCTCCCCCCCCCCCCCCCACACACACACACACAGAAAAAAATCAGTATCACCGCCTATCAAGAGATATGACATTTACTGAAGTTAAAGGATTCTTAAAAGACAAACGTAGTGTGGTATTGGGACACAGCATTTCTAAGGAAGCAGACTTCTATCATATGGAAGGCTTAGAGAGCATATTAAGTAAAAAACAGAACAGAAGAGATGAAAACAGTGGATCATTCTCATTATTTTAAAACTAGAATAGAGAATTTTCTCCAACCCAATATCTGAGTGTACACACGGATCACACAGTCATATCCTGATTCCGCATAGAACTTAGTTCTGCATACACACCATCACTTTTGCAAGAATATATATATTTTTAAGAAAATTATGTTCATAGGTTAGACAGAACTGAGCAAATGTCTCTTCCTTGCAATCAGGGGGCATATGCTCAGAAATCAAAGGAGAAGAAATCTTTGTTCCTCTGCTCCCTTCTTAGTGAGTGAAGCAGGCAGGTTTTAGCACTAGTCACTTGTCTTGAGGAAATGGTAAGTTGGATGTGATGAAATGCATAGAACAGCCATTGTGCTGTACAAGCAAAAGGCTAGAAGAACTGCATATATCTTGCCCATATATTAGCTAGCTCACATCATTTCTATTCCCAGAATTAACACTTTCCTAACAATAAGATTTCCTGATAGTCTCAAGCAGTGTTTGTAGAAGATGCCAGGACAAGACTAAGCCCAGTGAATGTTGCATGACAGTCAGTGATGAGCCTTAAAAGCTTCCAAAAGAATTCCTGGCCTTCACCTCCAGTATTCTTTCTTAAAGAGTGTGTTCTCCCTGTTCTTGTGGCCACTGTTGAGTGTAAGGAATAGCTCAATCTCCAGAGGCTCAATCAGGGGTTATGGCTGAGTCATCACACAGGAAATTCTGATTCCTTGCTCACATAGGACTAAGCAAAGTCTGACTTAAAAAATGTAAGTTTTTGTCTCTGTTCTGGTCAGAACCCTCAGCAAGAGCTAAATCGGTTACCAATTTCACTGGCATTTAACTTCTTTCTAAAATTTCCTGGGGGTGCTTAGAAGTATTTTCTCAGCAACATTTTCTTTGATAGATATATCTTTCTTGCCCTGATCCTTTAATTAAAAATATATTTCTGTTTCAATCCTTTCCATGATAGTTAAAAAATAATAATAACTTTTATAACAATCTACAATGTATATTCAGCTTTCCACATGGACATCAAAGGCTAAAATATCTTTCAGTGTGTTTCACTTTCAAAGATTTTACCTTTTCAAATACACATGGGCCTGATTAGAGCCCTTGAGTTAAATATCCCTAATGGCAGAATGGGCACATTTAAAGGGTTGAAGTACCATAATCTGGAGGAAGGAATCACAAAGGAATCTGAAAGTAATCTGTAATATAACAACAGTGAATATTGTTCTTGAAGAGTGAGTCTACTGAAATATTTCCCCTTACTTGAAGGCAAAACATTTTTATAAAAGAAGTCGTGAATACCAAGGCTATCTTGAATTTGAGCTGAAAAACAACTTCCTCCGTCACGGAAGTATCCTTCACATTTACACTGTCTCATTCTCTGCATTCATAGGGAGGCTGTAAGAAAGAAGTGGACAGACTCTTCAGCAGCGTCTGTTGTGACAGGAAAAGGGGAAATGGTTTCAAACTAAAAGAGGGAAGATAAGGAGGAAGTTTTTTTGCAATAAGAGTGGAGAAGCACTGCAATAGGTTGCCCATGGACGTTGTGGGTGCCTCGTCCCTGGAGGTCAGACTGAACGAGCTCCGAGCAATCTGATCTAGGTGTAGGTGTCCTTGTTCATTGCAGGGGAGATGGATTGCATTGCCTTTAGAGGTCCCTATCCAACTCCAACAACTCTATGATTGTAAGATTTTATAAAGTTCATCTCCTAATGCAGTCTCTTACATTTTGTGTTATTGCCTGCATCTTATGGTGACAAAACAGAGATCCTGCTGTTCAGCAAACAGACCCTTTGTAACACCTGCATTTCTCTACGACCTGCCACAGTGATTGATTACACTCTGCTGAAGTAAGCTCTATTTATTCTAGAACTAAGGACATTGCTATACTGTACCTCAACAGCCTCCATCCTTTACAGCTCTGTCTTAGCAATTCCAGAAAGTTAAAGTGTTTCTATAAATACATTGATCATTAACCCCGACAAAGGTTTCAGTGACTAGATCTCATCAAAGCAGGTAAACGAAGAAACAGTAAGTGTCAGATACTGTATACTTTTGTATGAATACTGCCAAGTGGTGACCTGAACCAGAGGCTGAGCAGCAGCTTTATAAGGCGTGGCTAACCCAGGAGCTGAGGTGCAAGCAATGCACCTGAATGCAAGGGGGTGGGGAGAAGGAGGGGGAGGGGAGGGAGGTGGGGGGGTGAACTCTCCTTCCCTATCATTTAAGGGTTAGCAGGCAAAAGAGTAGCTTCTGTGGACAGAGGTTGCAGTATTTCCAAGCTGCCTCTGGTTACTGGAATGGGTGAGCTACTTTTTCTTCTTTCTTATCTTCCTTTGTTCTATAGAACTTGTATCTCAGTAAAACATGCTTTCTTCACTTTTCTTTGCTCTATAACTTTCTTATATGTTATGATATGATGTAATGATATGAAAGTAATTTTTCTTTTACCTGGACACTATACTTTTTGACATGTGTTAGTCTCTTTTTAGTTTTGATATTTTTAAAGTTCTAATTAATGAGAAGAAAGTTATCAAAAATACAAAGTAAAAATTTCTCAGTAAAACTAGTGGAAATTCTTTCACAGTACCATGTAAAAACATGGTTAACAATGGCAATGTTAAGCCAGCAATCCACTTGATTACTGCAGCTCCACTGTGATGACACTTTTAATAGATGATCCCTTCCCTTGATGTCCTTCATTTATAATGATATAGTTCCAGTTAAGATTGATGAACATAATTTCTCAGAATTAAGAAATGCTTTTTCTTTCATGTAAAACACTCAAAGATGTTCTCCAAAACATTTGAACATTGAAAATGAGAACTGATATATCTGTAAAATTCATAGTGACTAATTCAGAGTTTGAAAAAATATTCTCAAATAGCAGTCCATGCTGCTGATGTTAAGAATAATCTTTTCAAAGCAGACAATTTACCAATGATTTAGTGAGAAAAATTCTCATGGCTAGTTAGCTTCAAAATAAATTTTCCCTAGAGACTTATTCACCAAGGGTTTCTCAGTCCTGAAGCTAGTGTCATTTGCCAGTAGCATATGAAGGTCAATCCTAATAGAATGATTTTGTTTTATTCTGTTAGTTAGAATGATACTTTTTGAGGCTGACAATCAATCTGAGACAGTTTTTGACTAATAAAGAGTTTCCTAGATGTATGGCTTCCCAATTTTAATAAGGCAAGGGGGCACTTTGTTTTTATTACAGATACTTATTGTCTGGTATGTTAATGAACCTGCTTTGAATCTATTGGATCTGTCCACTTGACTGGTAAAAGGACTGAAGCTTTCAGAGTTCAGTTTTGGAGATCAGAGAAGATGGTATAGTAGCCAGTGTCTACCAACTGGATGATTTTTATGTGTGCAAAAATGTATCCATAAAGAAGATTGTCTAAATTCTTGCAGAATCTAAACTTAGATTCAGCAGTTAATTCAAAGAGTAATAGAATCATACTTAAGAACTCATCAGACTGATGAAAGATAAAGATTAAGCAATTTCATAAAATCAGTTCTTCTTGTTGTATTTCAGAATGAGACTAAAAGTAGTTCGTGAATGGGAGAGAACAAGTGTGAACTGATACTGATGCAAGGGATGCTGGACAGATGGGTGAAGCACTTATGCACGTCTAAAACAAGCAGTCTTGATATGACACCTCAGATTTTCTTGTGTAGGAAAGAAAGGAGTAATACAGGGCTAATACCTCCCCTTCTTTTCCTTGTCTATCTAGACAAAGGTTCCAACTCAGTATTTCTTAAACTCTGCAGTTAGGGTATAATGTAAGTTTACAAGCAGTATGAGCAGATGAACAATTATCACTGCATAAAACTGGAATAGCAGTTATAGTTATCATCTATTCTATATTGTCCATGAGTAGGTTTTGCTTCTACAGTAAATATGCAATAACTTACTCCAAAACCCTATGGGCAGGAATAAACTGAGATTCCAGGTGTCACTACCTGTCAGAAGCACAAGTCAAAGCTATTTTTGGAGCTATTCAGAGAATAAAATATCAGCAGGAAGGTAGAATTTCAGTGAGACAAGCTGAAATAAAAAAAAAAAACTTCACTTTCCTTTCTAAGACTTCAGATAAGCCAAGGAAAAGCAAGATGAGACTTATCTGTGGTGGCTTGTTTAGGGCTGAATCTGTGTTGGTCTTTGAGCTGTCTGACACACAAGCCTCCATTTGTCTCAGACCCTTGTCCAATACACATGCTGACTGTGCAAATGGGTCATAGCATCTTCAGCAGGAGCAAGCAATCCTGTAATAACTCCAAGTAAACAAAAACAAAATAATACTATATCTTAAGAATGCATCTGATGTCTGTGTTGCCTTTCAGAACAATTGTAGGAAAATGTTATTCAGCCATCAGTGAAGAGCAACAATAACTTAGCAAAATATAATTGCTTCAAAGCATTAGAACAATATTACACCACAGCCGGAATAGATGAGATATCTTTTAGAGTTGACATTACTGCTAAACTTAAAGGAAATTCACTTCTAACTTAGTTAAAGATATAAATACTGTAGGGTATTGGGTAGGAGGTGCCTGTGTGCACCAGGGGTGGAGTCAGGGAGGTCACAAGTATCTGGGGTGGTCACATGTACCAGTCAGTATATAAGGTTTGTTGTGCAGCATTAAATTTGGACTTTTGACGTTACACACTGTGTGTGAGTCCCATCTGCTCCCCATGCACGGAGGCATGGTACTTTCACTCGGCAGCCTTAATTTGTCACCAGATCGACAGGCAACAAATACTTTGTGCTACTAATTTAAAAAATATGTCTTGAAATGTTTCATAGTTTCATAGCCTCGTGCGGGTTGGAAGGGACCTTAGAAATCATCGAGTCCAACCCCCGGGATTCGAGCCTCTGTGTAGTAGAGCGGCACTTCTACCACTTGCACCACAGGGGGGATTCGAACCCCGGGCCCCAGTGTTGCAAGGCGGCATTCCTACCACTGCGCCACCGAGGCACAATGTTGCTCTTGAGTATTCAAAAATCTAGTAGTGAACTGAGAGACAATGCTTTCAGCAGTTTGTGTATAGTACAAGGGCTGCCCTAAAGTGTTGCCTCTAATTTTATTATGTTGGCCCATGACATCAGAGGCAGATGTTGGTGGTATGAACCTTCCTGCCAACATTCCACTACATTTTGCTGCTGTGTGACAGATGGCAGCAGAGGAGCTGTCTGACAAAATGGAATCTTGATTGGAAGTGCACGTGAGGAAAAGGTGTGGAACTAAATTCCTCCACACATTGTAGCTGACATTTTTTTCCTACTAAATAGTATTATTGTGTCCTTTCTATCTGTCATAATTTCCATGGAAATAAATAGGAGGCATATTACTGATTAGGCTTTAAGTGGTCTAGAAGTCTCACTAGATTATACTTGTAGGTCCCTTCCAACTGAACTATTCCATTATATTAAAATTCCTTCTTCACAAAATAACCTCAACCTCCTCATTCTGTCAGATGACCCCATGGGTAGCTCCCAGTCAGTACCTGCGGAGAAAAGATCAGATTGATCTAAGCTGTATCTAAAAGCACTGCAAGAAATTCTCATATAAGCGTCCTTTAAGAATGCTTCTAATGAAAAAAATTATTAACTTGAATGAACAACAGGGAAAGCTCCCCATGGCCAGGGTCTGCTCTAGGGAAATAACCTCTGGACTTCTTCCATAGCTGCACAAATGCGAGGTGTTCAGAATCAGAAGATTTACTCACTACATTTGTTTTCTTATTCTATTGTATTGAAACAGTTATCTTATTAAGCCACTTGTTTCAAAACCTTCTCAGCAGGTTCCAGATGGAACCTATTCCACCTCTTTTCCTGTCTTTGTCTTCACCTCACACTCCACTCTGTAGTGATGCAGAATGGAAGCATTCTATTCAGATCAAGGAAATAGATGGACAATTGCAAGGTCAGTTGCTGGAATTTATCTTTTGCTCTTCTTTTACTAATTCTTACTGGATGTCTCTACCAGTACTTTCTGGGTGTGCTCTTCTCTCAGACGATCAAAGAACTCAGCAACCAACAGGTGTTCACATCCTTTCCAGTGACAAGAAACTGAACAAAGAGACGTGCTTCCAGATGACCCCTGCTTTTGTGCCTTCTCTCATCACAAAGAAGTGCTTCAAGAGCCATTCATCCATGCAAACTGGTACCCAAGACATGACTCCATTTCAGAGCATCTGACAATAGACATTGTTGCCTTTAGCTGTCACCAGGTGCTTTCTCTCAGGTAGAGGTAAAAATGAATAAAAACTGAACTGGAAAAAACAAACAAACAAAAAAAAAACAACAAAAAAAAAACTTCTACTTTGTATGTCCACCTTGATACAACATGAGAAGCTGTATCTCTGGACTCTGAGCATACAGGATGTCTGAGAAAGAGTCACAGACTTTATTTCAGAAGAGAACAACAGCAATCCTGGTCCTCTTAAAGGCAGTATGAACAGCCCCACACTTCCCTGGAAGGAAGTGAAGGAGAGAAAGAAGTAAGAAATCAGAAAAAAAGAGATCAGAAAAGTTGTTTTAATGTTTTTCTTACTGTTTCCCAATACCTGGATCTGTCATTAAACACTTATCTTTATTAATATAAAATATAGTCTGAACCACGATACAGTCCAAGGCATGTTCCTAACACAGTCTGATGATAAATCCGGTGAATGTATGCAATCGGGCATTTACACAAAACAGTAAGTCAATACCATGTTCTGACTCCCTTTTTTTGTGCAAAATTTGGAAAAAGTAACACTAATCACAAAAACTGTTGTTCCTGTTTTTCAAAACATTATGCACATTAATCCCAAACTACATTCTGATATCTGATATTGATGTTCTTTCCCTATTTATATCACACAGTCTCTCCTTGTGTTTAACATACTTTACCTAATTCTACTTTGCCATGGCTGCATACCAACATTCTGCCTTTCCTAAGTGCTCTTTTATGATTAAGATCAGCTTTTGGTCACATGATGCAGGAATTCTTTAAAGGCTCTTGCTTTAATAAAACATTTCTACACTATGAATGCAAGATGTCCATTGTGTCAGGTTTTGTTTTTTTCTAACATTTTATATAAGAAAGGTCATTTGTTTTTTGACTTTGTTTGTTTGTTTTCCTGTAGGTTTTGTGTCTATCTCAGTGGAATGATAAAAAAATCATCCTAAGAGATTTTACACAAGTTACAGTGCTGCCTCCCAGATTCACAAGACTAGCTTCAAGAGAAGAAGGTGTTCCATGCTTGGATATTTAATTATAAAAATAGGAGAGTTCTGTTTCTACAGATTCAGTATTCTCATCCCTGACTCACCCTTAGCTATGCTCAAGATCTCTTCCTTCATGTCTTCTTGCTAAGAAATCAGGTCTGAGTGTCTGAGAGAAAGGATAAGAGAGTTTTAACGTACATGATACCTTCCAAGTCCTAGGCATAAATTAAACTCTGTAATTTCAGAAATAACTCATTCTATCAAAAGAAAAAATATTAGCACTATCAAACTTGTGTTGATATGCAGCCACGTAAATTCAAATAGAAAAATGAATAACAGTTTAAGCTATCATCAAAGGTATTCATGGCCATTTTAGTGAAGAATTTATCTTTAGGAATCACGGGGTATTCTAAATTTGCAATATGTAATGGGAGAAGCAGATTTCAGTAAATAAGATCATTTATAAGTGATAATAACTTTAAAATCTGGTTTCTTGGAAGGTATGAAATGTTTCTGCTTCTTGTTTGATAAATGTTACAGCAGTTAAATTAGTCTGCAAATTTATATGCAGGAACCGCAGTCACTAATTGGAAGCTGAAAACATCAGACACTGCTAGCGGTAGCCTATTTCTGTACTAAGTAATAGGATTTTTGAAAACTCTGTCCTTATGTATTGTATTCAAGGAGAAATGCCATGAAAAATTCAAAGGCTTAATTTAGGCATAGTTAGAAATATGTTGCAATTCTTGGGCTATTTTTGTAGATCAGTAAAATGAGCTATTGATAAGTGAGTAACAAATGGGGCATAAAGAGAAAAAAATGAAATGAGACTAGCCTTTAGTTTATTGCACTGCATAGCAAGTACATTTTATTCTGCATATATACATTTTGGTTCATAAAATTCAACAGTAAAAAGTGGATATATAACATACGTAGCATGTTCAATTTAAGTCAATAGAATAGACTTTTTAATGGAGAGGTACTAATATGAACTATTTGCTTCAGAGATATTCCCAAAATAAAACATTATAACAATTGTTTCTAGCTAGATAATAAAAAAAAAATAGACTCTTAGAGGTCAACATGTTGGTTGATATAAACTTGACCAGTTCACTTGCTAAAAGGATGCTTTAAGTTTCGTCAAGCTAAAGTAATGCTTTATTTAAAAGATTCTAGGAGGTCATCTATCCCACAGTTTTAATTCGCATACATTTACAAAGTAGGCTATTTGGGCAATAGTGCTTTTATTATCCACTCCTAACAAAAAAGTATGAAGGCTTGCTCACTACTCACATGCAAGAATGAGTATTCTTTAGTACATATGTAAAATTTCCCTCTGTTCACTTTAGTGGGTTTGAAGAATCAGTGACCTTAATAAAAATTTAATCTTCAGCTCAACTGGAGATTGTAAGACTCACTTTAAATTTACAGATTGCTTAACTTCTGTTTTTCTTCTTTCTGCATTTCACACCTATAATAACATGAAGGATAACTGTGCCTATGAACAGTTGAGCTATTGAAATGATCTAATTTTATCTCAAAGGGATTTTTTTTTCATCATATTTCATTCACAGAGTTACTCAAAATCAAGATGAGTATTTAAATATTGTTATTCTTTTCAAATGCATACCAAGACCTGAATGCTAGAGAAATATGAAACAGTTCCACTTCACAGTTCACTTCCACTGGGACAGAGTTCCTACTTCAGGAGTTGTGAATAATGGCCCGGTCTTATGAGATGTTAATTGCAGGTACTCCACACAATACAACATATCAACATAATGATGGTTTTTTGTTTCCTCAAAGAAAATCCTTTTTTTTTAATTTTTATTTTTTAATTTTATTGTTTAAATATAAAATTGTGTTGGTGTTCTCTTTTGGAAAACAGAAAGTTTCCAACAAGATAGCTTTGAAATGATAATTTTGATCATATTCTTTCTAACAAAGTAGTCCACATTCCTTTCTGTGTTTGCAACATAGAATAACAATACTGAAGAATTCTTGGAATACAGAGAAATTCTTCAAGGAGCATAGATACTGTAATTTTAAAACTTGATATTGAAAAATAGTAACAACGGGATCAAGAACTTTTTCATGACTTAAAGTGAAATTTTTATTTCTGATTGATTTATAGAATATAACTTTAGCAAGTAACCCTATCTGAAGATGATTTTATACTGAAAAAATTTCATTAAAAGCAATAACATCACTTAGCAAATAAGATTCTAAGACTCAAACAATATTTTTTTTTTAGACAGAAGAAAAGATTACTAAAATAAAGTACAGAAAAGGATTAGTGGTTCTTTATAGGATGTGAAATCTCGTGCATTAATAACAAAACAGATATACTGGGACAAGTTTCAGACCAAAAAGGCCAACTAGATATTACAATTCACTATTTTACAGAATATATTTGAGCGGGATTCTGCGTAAGTGAATTAATAACACTTTGCATTTATTAAGAATGACTAGAAGATATTTTAAAATAGAAATAATTATTTATAATAATAAAGTAAACTCAACCCATTTTAGGTGTAAAGTGTTTCTGAGATAGAAATACATAATACACGGATTAATTTCCAGTATTTGTCATTGTGAAAGTTGGCCTTACTATTTCTTTTTCCTTTAGTCATAACTCCAGAGAAATTTTAAATTTCATCTGGATGGGCTATGATAAAATCAAATAGTTCTAGAAGCTCCTGAGTCTCCTCTTTCATCATCCAGCTTCCTAAGGTAATATATTTGCTTACCTGTAAAGTCATGATGATATACACGGGGAAATGTTTTCAAAAAATATTCTGAAAGCCTTGATTATTCTGGAGGCTAGATGACTTCAATCTTTAGAAAAAAGTGTTAGCAAAAATGACTGACTATATATTGTTTTTTCTCTGTTTCCCTGGTTTATACGTGTACCTCTCCTTCACGGGTGATCCAGCATATATACTCCTCTGAATAAGAGCTCAAGGAGCCACAGTACACCATTTGATCTCAGTGAAAAAACAAGCCGGTCCACGGCCCACAAGGAACATAACACAGAAACAACTCAGGTAAAATTCAGCTTTGCCTGTTCAGATTCCAGCATTATTATCAATTTGGTGATTATCCCTGGTTATTGTGCATATCTTGTCTCATCAACTATTGCACAGGGTAGTTATGTTACAGACCACCAATTGTCAAGGACATTTACTAGCTGCATGCCAACCAAGAAGCTGAATTTCTATGTCAGGTCTTGCAATTAATTTGATCCTCTTGTATGGTTTCTTTAATGATAAATGGTAAGGGTAAATCCTGATTTAACACATTCTTGTTGTAAATAAGTGCTTTTATTGGCTTGCTGGACCCCTAAATCATATGAATAGTTGTAGAAATTATTAGCACTATTTTATCGTGGACAGAGACGCAATTTATTTCCCTTATTTCCATTTTAGCAACATTTATCGTCCTATTCAAGTTGGAAGTGCTTATCCAAAGAGCATATGAAAAGAAAAGCTGGAAAGATGAGTTATTAAAATAAGAAAGATGATCTCTATTTTCAGGACAAACAATATAAACATACTTATGAAGAACACGGAAGATTTAATTAAAACTAGAAAGTTGATTAGAAAATTGAATGACTTTTTTTATTAGCATTCAGTGAAGCTGACAGTTCAAATGCAAGATTCATTCTAAGTTTAAATAAATAAATAGACATACCAGTGTCTCAGTTTGGTATAAATCCTGGTGGTACAGCAGGGTTGAAAAGGCCTTCCTAATTAAGCAGCCAATAATACAATTCACAACTAGTGAGATGAATAAGCTGCTCCCCTTTGCTGCATCATATGCTTCAACACTGAACAGGCTATGACTGCAACAAAAGATAATAGATTTGGTTCCACCAGTTGCATGAGATGTTCACGTTTATTAGTGCATGCAGTGTTGATGCACAGGGCCTCTCTGAGTATAAAATAAGCACAATTATTTTCTACTTTATTGTTGAATGCTTTGTTGTTGTTTTTTTTTTCATATTAAAACTAAGTAAAAGAAATGAAAAAGAACTTCAAATGGAGAAAAGATACGATGCTAGCTGACAAAAACTCAAGATATATGTTTATTTAAGGCCTTACTTGCTAACTGCAAACAATCCATTACTTCTGCTTTTTCATGTTAATTGTGAAATACTACTGTGTTTTTTTCCAGATAATGCTCATGGTCTTAAACTAGTCATCTCCCCCATCATTTTATTCATTGATAATGAGATTTAAAGGGGTGACTCATTCCATCATTTAATTAGAAATCTATCTTAAAATGGGATTAACCTCTTCTTCAAAATGCTTCTTGCTCCTACAGACACCAGTGGTTATGTTTATGTATCTACTGACTTCCGAGGTGAAAACGAGATAGAGCTGGGCACATTTTCTACATGTTCCTCTCAAACAAATGTCTCAATAATGGACCCGAACTCCAGAAAACATTTTATTTTGATGTGAATTTGAAAAACTATTAACATTATTGCTTTTTCCCAGCACGTACCTGACAAACCTTGAAGATCCATGATGTCATGGTTCAAGAGGCAGTGCTAGAATTGTGGGTAGACAAATACAATCAACTAACTTTTGCTAATGCTTATTATTATGATTAGTTATCTTTTATGAAGGCATGCCATGTGAGTGGAGATGTATGACATCAAGCTCAGAAAATGTGAAATATCTTTACTGGTCTCTTACGGATTATCTTATTGTTGGCTTTCTACAAAATGCTTACTGTTGTGGTTTATATTAATGGAATATAAGAAATTTTCACCACCTTTGATTGCCTGTACCAAATTATAAAGGAGGCAGTTTAATGCCTACTCTCTTCTAGCTAGTTGTTTCAGCCCAAAAGACAAAATCAAAGAATCACAGAATTGTACGGGTTGGAAGGGACCTCTAGAGATCATCTAGTCCAACCCTCCTGCCAAAGCAGGCTCCCTACACCATGTCGCACAGGTAGGCGTCCAGGCAGGTCTTGAATATCTCCAGAGAAGCAGACTCCACCACCTCCCTGGGCAGCCTGTTCCAGTGCTCCGTCACCCGCACTGTAAAGAAGTTCTTCCACACATTCGTGCGGAACTTCCTATGCTGTACTTTCATCCCATTACCCCTAGTCCTATCCCCACGCACTACTGAAAAGAGTCCAGCCTCAAAACTATGGCTCCCACACCTCAGGTATTTATAAACCTAGATCAAGTCCCCTCTCAGCCTTCTTTTCTCAAGGCTAAACAGACCCAGTTCCCTAAGTCTCTCCTCACAGGGGAGATGCTCCAGGCCCTTCACCATCTTAGTGGCCCTCCGCTGGACTCTTTCCAAGAGATCCCTGTCTTTTTCATACTGGGGAGCCCAGAACTGGACACAATATTCCAGATGAGGCCTCACCAGGGTAGAGTAGAGGGGGAGGATCACCTCCTTCAACCTGCTGGACGCGCTTTTTTTAGTACACCCCAGTATGCCATTGGCTTTTTTGGCTACAAGGGCACACTGCTGTCTCATGGTCAATCTGTCGTCCACCAGGACGCCCAGGTCCCTCTCTGCAGAGCTCCTCTCCAGCAGGTCTTCCCCCATCCTGTACTGGTGCATGCAATTATTTTTACCCAGGTGCAAGACTCTACACTTGCTTTTGTTAAACCTCATCCGGTTTCTTACTGCCCAGCTCTGCAGCCTGTCCAGGTCTCGCTTAATGGCAGCACAGCCTTCAGGCATGTCAGCCAATCCTCCCAACTTCGTGTCATCAGCAAACTTGCTGAGGGTGGTCACTATCCCCTCATCAAGGTCGTTGATGAAGATGTTGAACAAGACCGGACCCAGTACAGACCCCTGGGGGACGCCGCTAGTTACAGGCCTCCAGCAAGACACCGCACCGCCAACGACAACCCTCTGCAGTCTGCCAGTCAGCCAATTCTCAACCCACTTCACTGTCCACTCATCTATCCCATACTTCCTCAGCTTTGTTATAAGGGTGTCATGGGGGACAGTATCAAAAGCCTTACTGAAATCAAGGTAGACTACATCTACCGCCCTCCCCCTGTACACCCAACTAGTGACATCTTCATAAAAGGCCACCAGGTTGGTCGAGCACGACCTCCCCTTGGTGAACCCATGCTGGGTACTCCTGATAACCTCCTTTTCTCCCAGTTGTCTGGAGATGGCTTCCAGCACAAGCTGTTCCATCACCTTCCCTGGGACAGAGGTGAGGATGACTGGCCTATAATTACCCGGGTCTTCCTTCATGCTCTTTTTGAAGACTGGAGTGACATTGTCCGCCCTCCAGTCTTCAGGCAAGAAAATTACAAGAAAATTCAAAATGAGGATGCATAGAGTCCTTGGACTCAAGGTATTCTTATTCAAATTATGTATGTACATATTTACATGATAGACATATCTAATAAGTATTATTCTGCCTGTCTTCCATGCAGGAATTCTTTGGTTTTCAGCCATGATGCTAGCTGTTTCCTGTGCTGTTTTATTCACCAATTTAAATTCAAATTATGTATTCTTTTGAATGAAAATTATCTCATTATTATGCATTACCACATTTGGTACAATGGATCTTTGAACTTCAGATCACTTTCCTAGCCAATCCCTGAAAACCGAATGCTCTTAATGAATCTCTGAATTCCATTAAAAATGTAATTGTCTGTAATGTCAAATCATTTAGCAATTTTTCTATGGACGAATTAAGCAGAATTCATGTTGTTCTCAAAATATGCTAAGAAATAACTAGACATACTGATAACATGGAAATGGTTAAGAAATACAAATGTTGAAATGATACTCTATACTCATCAGCAGAAATCTTAGAATCTAATATAACTGCTAAGCTGATTGATTTACTGCTCTCTAAGTGATATCTCAGTGTAACCCAGCCATGTCCCTTTTGAACCATAGCAAGGCAGAATTAGGCAGTTGTATAAAGTGATGTGAGCCTGAGTAATGTCTTCAGAGTGGAGCAATAACAAGTGAAAAGGACAGGGTACAGTGTTTAAAATACTGCTAAGATCTAGAAACAGGGCAGGAGCATCTTCTACTAGACCAAATTGCCCAAGATTCCATCCAATTTGACCCTGAACATCTCCAGGAATGGGGCATCAAAAATTTACCTAGGTATCTCCAGTGTCTCCTTATCCTCATACTAGGAAATATTTTATCCACCACAAAAATAATGAGAGCACAAATACAAAAAATGCAATAACAGGACACTGTTAATTAAGGTGCAGAGGCAGGAGGCCTATTTAATTGTACAGAATCAGGAGTCAAAATGTTTGACTCCTGTGCAGTCAGCCAACAGCTTTACTTTCATCAATAACATAGGCTATCAGTCTGTCCGGTTTATGCATATCAACAAAGTTATACTTCCTCTACAGTCAACTGCAACAAAGCCCACTTCAGTTCAAAATTAATTTTGATAAATAACTGCAGGAAATGGTGGTCTGCTGAAATCCAGTATCTATGCATTTATTTTTTAGATGTCTGTGATGTGTGAGTAGCCTTTTCTCTAAATATTAGGTCACTGAGTAAGTGGCAATAATTTATTTTTCTATTGAAAGAATTTCTGAAGTGAAATTCTGTATAAGAGGATTTTCTATTAACAGAGCTAAAATCACAATATTTCTCAGTTCAGTGGAATGAAAATGGCAGTGAAGGGGAACATTTTTCACAGTATACTCCAAGTCATCCTATTCTGACATGACAGCAAGAGCTGAGAGTGATTTGAGAGTGAAGCTGTCTCAGACCTGAGGCTTTGAAGTGTATGATAAAATACCTTCTCTGAGTCTTAGCACTGTCTATTCATCTCCCTAAGCTAAGCTTTTGAGACACTGTGAATTCAGCTTGTTCCTCTCCTGTGAGCTGTGTTAAATCAATTCTTCAGGTTTACTGTGGAAGTACATTTGTAGATTTGCTATAGATTTAGTTTTAACCCTAACCTACTAAGATACTTGTTTTACATGTTTGCCTGAAAAAGACCATGGAACTGTGATCACAGAACAAGTCAATAACAAATCTTCTGACCAGGTCTTCTTTCTCCTGGAAAGATGTACTGAACTGTGCCTTTAACCATACAAATACCATGGTCATAGTTCACTGAGTTTCACTCATTCTCCCACTGAGAATGAGGGGGGAAAAAAAAAAGAAAAGAAAGAAAAAGAAAGAAAAGCAAGATTACTTTTGTAGTCAGACTGAGAGCCTGGTGATACTTTCATAAGGTTGATCTGCTTGATTTAACACTGCTAATGACATTTTATTTTAACCGTGCTTTTTAAGGTCAGGTCAATGTAGTGTAAAGTTTCTATTCCTTTGTGGTATTTCATTCATAGAATATGATTAGGCAATAAAAATGATAACTTTTTCATACAAAAAGGAAAAATATTTCCAACTCACTTAAATACACCATTGTTGGTGTATTACCTATTTAATAAGATTAAAAATCTCAATCTTATGATCTAAGTCATCAAACTCCTAGTACAAAAATCTTCCTTGAAAGATTTTTGAAAGATCTCTAAAAATAATGTATCTGTAGCATTAGAACATCCTTTGCTGATCTCTTCAGTGTATGACAGTGACTAATACTCAGATTTCTGAGAGGTAAATTTTAGAGTTCACAGCCCTTCCTACCAAAGCGAAAAGCAGTTTCTGCTGTTTCTGTTGCACTCTTTCCCTGTTTCCAAAATGTACTTATTCCCATACTGCTTGCATAACTCTGATCAATGTGAATGTATGTACCACCAGACATCAGCTCTTGCTGCTTCCAGTACAAAAGCAAAGTGGAAAGCTAAACATAATGTTTAATACTCTATCAAAAAGGTGTATCTGTGTTTAGCCCAATTCTTTTTGGCAGGTTTTTTCCACAATTAAGTATGTAGGAAAGCGAGCTAAATAGATGGGATAAGATCTCTTGAGCTAGCAGAGATATACAGTTGCAAGGCCATTCAGGACAGCTGTCTAGGCAGAGCAGAACGTGTTCAGAAATTGAGTGAGTTCTTTCTTATTCTGTGAAGTCTTTCTAGAACCCCAGAGTGTTTTGCATTGTGAAAAGTTAGACTGCTAAGTAGCATAAGCATTAAATCATAGCTCACATTTGTCAAATTCAATTTCATCCAGATGACTGCGTGGATCACAGGGTAAAATAGATGATAAAAGCAAAGTAAATACCTTAAACCTCCACAATTCATTCATCAGAAGAATTAAGGAATCACTTTTTAATAAAATCAACAGAATGGGGAAAAAAAAAAAAAAAGAAAGAAAAAAAAAAAAGCCACCATGGTTGTCATGGTATTTAATATAAAATACATGGTAAGATAGATGGCTGACTTTTAATGAATAGATCACTGTAATGCCACATATTTAGGCTCTAAAGCCAGAAAGCCAGGTAGCATACACAGCAAATTGTCTGGATCAAAGACTTTGCTCCTGGAATTATAATTAGCCTGTCTTCAATTCCATCTGCACAATGACTCCTAGTCAAATCATAAAGAGCTTCTCTTGCGGCAGCAAAGAAAATGCATAAATATTGGTAAGACTGACACAATATGGAAATACTTTTACGCAAGGGAAAAAATATGTTAATCCTTAAGCAAACTCCTAACAAATAAAATGCATAACTGCTGAAAAAGTAAAAAACATATCAATAACATAAACTGTTGAGCAGGAAAACATATCTAGTTATTCCTTAGAAGTTCACGGGAAAATTATTCTTGTTCCCAATTCACCTGCAATCACAGGATCTTAGAAACACACCTTGGTTTAGGCTTGAAGGGACATTAAGGATCCAACTCCAACCAGACCAGGCTGCACAAAGCCACATCCAGCATGGCCTTGAACTCTTCCAGGGATGGGGCATTGATCTTCCAAGATGGGGCATATCTTCTCTGGGTAACATTCTAGCACCTCATCACCTCTACAGTAAGCAATTTACTATAAAATTTACATTCTTTTTAGTTTGGTCACTATCCCTCATCTGTCCAGACACAATGAGTTGAGTTTGCGACAATCTTCAATGCTTTCCACCAGTAACAGGGAAGCTATCCATGTTTGTTACATTTCTGTCCTTTTGGTTGGGTCTCCTAATGATCTTGCTCAAGACTCAGATGCACCAAAGTGTATTTGCAGCAATGGCTTTACCCTGATGGGCAAGTAAGCTCCATCATATCACTCTATCATTCCCACTCCTCAAAAGAACAGTGGACGAAAATTTGATGAAAAATGGGTCATGAAATAGGATAAGTACAGGAAGGTAACTCACCAGTTACTAACATGGCTGAAACAGAATCACCACAGAGAGATTAACTTAATTTATTACCTATTGCTAACAGACTAGAACAGTAAGAAAGAAAAGCAAATTAAAACACCTTTAGTGCAGGTAAACAGAGAATAGGGAGCTGCAGTCAGCCCATAAAGCTTAAACTCTGCCATTCCTCCATCGCCACTCTCTGCCCCTGCACCACATTGGCTCCCTCCCATGGGATGCTGTCCTTCCCCAGGTGATCGCATGTGGGCTTCCCCAGGCTGCAGCTCTCCCATGCATCTCCTACTGCAGGAATAGTAAGGATCTCAGACAGCCAGTGTTACAGAGCACTCCATCTATGCCTGTGTCATGGTTTTCGCTTAACCCCTGACAGCCTACCAAAGAATTCAGGCATGCTTAACTATCTATCTGAACAGATTTAGTTCAAACTGATATAAAAGGAATAAAAACTGGCTAAAGCCAACTTCTTCACATGAATTTTGGTGAAAAAAGAATGATAAGGTAAAAAAATTCAGACAGAAAACATTTTATTTAGAGTTCTAACTCTAAACAATTACTGAATGACCAGTACTTTGATCAGAATCAGTACATAATTTAGATCAAAACACTGAATTCAGAAAGGGAATCTTACCTAATCTCCACTTCACTGAAGTGTGGATTGTTTTCTGAATTAAGATGTTTCTTAAAACACAACTTGTATTTTGCCATTGGAAATGCCCCAGGTATTTCCTAATCTCCTTTCAGAAGGTTTGTTCTGTACGCAGACCGCAGCCTTACAATAAAGTGGATGCATGGCCTTCCTCTCCTCCCTGGACACTTATTTTTTTCTCTGTGCACTGAGATGGGACACCAAGCTCAACAGAAGGCAAATAATGGGAATAACAACAGGAACTGCAACATTAATTCACTAATTTAGGGTTCATTTCATGTAAAGTGTCCAAGCATAAGTAATGGAATATAAAAGAGACAGAGAATTAAGAAAATTCCACTTTCTCTATTATATTGTAATACAAGCAGTATTATGTGATAGTTAATATAATAATATGATTATTTTAAGATTTTTTTTAAAGTTGAGAAGCACATGCTTTGATTAATTACAGTGAATCTAATGTAGATTATAAAGAAAAATAGTACTCATACTGTTTTTCAGGATGTTCTCAACAGTAAAAATAAAATAAAATAAAATAAAATAAAATAAAATAAAATAAAATAAAATAAAATAAAATAAAATAAAATAAAATAAAAAATCCTGAATGCACAAAACAGCTATCTGCCTATTTATTTATTTATTTATTTATGAACAAATTTGATCACTGAACTGCTTCTGCTTCACTGGTTACTGGTGACAGGATGAGAGGAAATGGCCTCGAATTTCACCAAGGTAAGTTTAAGTTGGACGTTAGGAAACACTTCTTTACATAAAGGGTAGTTAAACACTGGAATAGGCTCCCCAGGGAGATGATTGAGTCAACGTCCCTGGATATGTTTAAGAGCCATTTGGATGTGGTGCTCAGAGTGGTTTGTTAGAGTTAGGGTACTATGGTTAGGCTGTGGTTGGACTTGGTATCTTTGAGGTCTTTTTCAACCTGAGTAATTCTATGATTCTATGATTCTATAATTCTTCAAGTACCTTTTCCAGGTAGCTGTCAAAGATCACTGAGATAAAAAACAGTGTAAAGGAAGGGATTAGGCACTGTCTGACCCCAGGTTTCACCATCTGCTTGTTTGAGATAGTCATCTAGATGTTCAGAAATACATTCATAAGTACATATTGTATACACACTGATGGCAAAAGAGAAACAAATATTCTACTTTGAAGTTCTCTTGATCAGCTTTCACTACAGGCAAGCACATAGTAAAACTCCATTACAAGCTTGTCATCCATGTTCTAAAGCTGCCACATGGGGACAATTCTCAAAAGCAGTGTTTCCTAAAGAAATATAAACTAGGTTATAGTAAGACATATCTAGCTTTTAAGCATGAGTTTCCAATAAAGACAATCATAAATATTTAAATACTTTTTGTAGGAACAAGTTAGCAGTACTAGTTGATAGCCAGTCTGACTTGCAGTACATTTTTTCAGAAGACAATTCAACACCTGCAATTTCGGGGCCACAGAATAAATGTTTGAGACCAAAAATAACGCCACAGTGAAGCTGCAATTTACTAATACAGATGACATTCACTTGTAGTTAAGAGTTTATATTCATACTATCTCTTTCCTCTCTGGATGGACAAAAAGCACTAAGAAATAAATGTCTCCATATTAGAACTCATTTTGAATAGTCTTTGATTCTTCATGATTTCAGCACAAGCTGAGGACATCATTAGCAGGGACCTGATGTTAAAGCAGTTAAGCTAATATTAGCATTTTATTCTGAACAGCTGGTGTTTGTTGAGCCCAATCTTTTTATGGAACCTCTGTTAAGGTTTGCCTCTATTATGTTTGTCATCTGTGTGGTTTAGACTATATTCTCATCTGTTTTTAACCCTTAGGTTCTGGATTTTCTTTTCCTCTTACCTTATTAGTATTAAATGTGAAGCTAGCACTATTAACTGCACTTCATGGTCACACGCTTTAAAAAAATTTGCAGGTGTTTTAATTCTTGAGCTAGAAGTTCCTAAGCCGAGTGGTTTTGGTTTTCTCTGCTTACTGATTAAATCTTGTGGGGTTTGATTTAAACATTTTAGTCACAACCTTCCATCGTTAGTAATAACTAAATGAATTCACACAAGACAATGCCTACTAAAAGCTTGGTAATTTCTCTCAGCAGTCCTGTCACACTCGCCTAAACTGTCATCAGTAATCATTGTGATTTAAGGGGGGGAAAATGGACATTAAAAGTAGTATTTAGAGTATCGTTTTCAGAAAATGAACATTGATTCAAAATCTTCAGAGATTACCTCTAAACACTGTGGCAAGGACTTTCTATGAAAACGAGTTTCTTTTTCCATTACTACCACACTTTCATCTTTTTTATCAGTGGAGAAAAAGAGGAAGAAAATTCACAAACCAGCAAACATATTCACATGCCAAAGCTAACTTGCTGTGTCTCTCTCTTACTATATATATTTGCCTTCCATCTGCTCTGTGATACCTGTCATTTTTTTGTAGATGAGCCATATGTTTCAGAGCCTTCTCTGAAGCATCCAGCTTATATTTGAACACTGAAATACCAGGTATCACACTTAAATTGAGCAAAAAAGCTCTGATAATTAGTGTGGCTGGGAATACTAAGAAATTAACAGTTTATAACACAATAAATAAATAAATAGAGACTACTAAAACTTTTCTATCTCTGATAAAAATCATGACTGTGTAACATAAAAGTGCTATCTACTTTCATTACTAAATAAAATATATGACAGGGCTGTGACGTTTACACTTCCTGTCTTGTGAGCTATTTATTGAAACTTCACGATTCATGGTTCTTAATTTGATATAACATAGAAACACTCCATTTGTATGGAATGTTCATATACAGTCTCTGATTTCCATATCCACTGTTCTAAATAAAAAACAGTTTTCTTCAGAAAGTAAAACTGGTTATCAGGCTAAACCCCAATTTAATTCATACAGTTATACTCTTGAAGAAGCTAACAGAATATCTGTAAAGGTTGAACAGCCAGGCTTCTGGATGTGGCCTCACAACTGACTAATCCTACTCACTGAATTCTGCGAATATCTCTGAATAAGAGCTGAGGAGAACTTACCTCCTCATATATTTATGTGAGAATTTAATCAGTTTTAAAAACAGTTCACTAACAGTATCACATCATGACAACTAACAACTGCTGTGGTAAACTTCGTCCTTCTTATGATTCTTTTGACAACATAGAGTGCAACACCGGGGCCCGGGTGTTCGAATCCCCTGTGGCGCAAGTGGTAGAAGTGCTGCTCTGCAGCACAGAGGCTCGAATCCCGGGGGTTGGACTCGATGATCTCTAAGGTCCCTTCCAACCCACACGAGACTATTACTATTACTATTACTATTACTATTACTATTACTATTACTATTACTATTACTATTACTATTACTATTATAGAGTGTAGTGCTAGTTTTAAATTAAGCTCCTTACCAGATTATCAGTATTTAAAGATCTACATAAACTAAGAAACTTGTGTATTAAATGCTTTATTATTTGCTATTGTTTATACTCAATTGAAAACAAGTTTGCATGTTCATAGATTTTTTTCTTCCAGGCTGAGTGCATCTGTATACCAAAAACCCATTGGAGCATTCTTAGCCTTTTGACTGAGGCTATCGTTTTATTAAGTTTTAGTTTGCACAGAAGGTAAGCTCTCTACTGGCACAGAAACCTAAATCTAAAGGTAGGCACAAAGATGAGAGATGAACAAAGATGTCAGATACACAAATAAGGTTATTTAGAGATAAAGTTTAAATAAAAGAAGAGAATGGAGGACATGACCTTACGGGCACACACAGGAAGCAGAGATACAGAACGGCTTGTAAAATGTAAGTCAAATGAATGATTAGACAGGTAGGAAGAAAGACATGGATGAGATCAGTCACCGAAGCAAAGACAGAAAACGTTTCAAACAAAATAAAAGGCAGCATAGAGGTCACAGAAGATGAAGATGTATTTGAGAAGTTTCAGACTTTGCTAAAAAGTCACTAAAGATTGTGGAAAAAGCTGTTCTCTTGTAATGCAAAGGAGAAGTAAAGTATAAATAGGTGGGAAATCCAGACTGCAGTGATAAATCCTGTGTTTAATGAGCTTGAAGTAAAAGGGAGGGACAGGATTGGGCAATAAATGAGATGAGACATTTTTAAAAGTGCAAGAACTGCCATGCTATTATTGTGAAGTAATAGATCCAGAAAGTAGTGAGAAGTTTCATAGAGAATGAAAGAATTTACAGCAATGAGAAACTGAGAGAAAGGTGAGGGGAAGAATGATATAGAAAAAAAAAATAAAATATGGAGATTATGATCAAAAATACAAGAGGAAACATTGGAGAAAACTTGTAGAAAATAATCAGATCAGCAGTAAGAAAGGGGGATAATTGTATTTCAGAAGGAAAACAGGGAAAAAAAAAAATGCTACTTTTCAACAATGTAATCTTAAAGAGTCCCATAAAAGGAAGCAGGAAAGAGAGGGAGAAAGGGAGGAATAGAGAAAGGGAGGAAAGATCAGAGGGAGTAGGGGAGGCAGAAGAGTTCATAGAATTGCTCAGGTTGGAAATGATCTTAAAGATCATCAAGTCCCACCTCAGCCTAACCATAGCACCCTAACTCTAACAACCCTCCGCTAAATCATGTCCCTGAGCACCACATCCAAACGGTTTTAAGCACATCCAGGGATAGTGACTCAAACACCTCCCTCGGGAGCCTATTCCAGTTCTTAACAACCCTTCCTGTAATGAATTTTTTCCTGATATCCAACCTAAACCTCCCCCGGCATATTTGAGGCCCATCCTGTCACCAGTGAGAAGAGAACAACCCCGTTCTAGATGCAATCACCTTTCAGGTACTAGATGATGACAATAATGTCTCCCCTCAGTCCCCCTTTCCCCAGACTAAACAGCCCCGGTTCCTTCAGCTGCTCCTTATTGGGAGCTGAGTTTGAAGTCTGAGGTAATGACCAGAAAATTGGATGGGTCTATAGAGATTTAAACTAGGTATGAAGATAGTTATTTAGTTAGACAGATGGCCAAACTGAATGGAAAGAGTAGGTTTCTAGAGAAGAAAGACTAACTTCAAAATTAGTTCAGAAAATAATCTACTGTGTGGAGGTAAAGAGTAAAAGATGTAGATTCAAAATGAGTAAATGATAATGATTGAATGAAGTGGTGGAAATCCTGAGCAAGAAACGCTGTGAAAGTAGAAGAGAAAATAAAGAAGAGAAAAATGCTAACTCAAATGTAAGCTGAAAACTCGTTACATTTTTTAAGAGAAGGGAATTGTATGATAGAAAAAGAAAAAAAAAAGAAGAAAAAAAAAAAAAGCATTTCTTGGATAAGGAAACTCAGTTCTCAGTGACACCCGGAAGCCAGTGGGAGGGCAGTGTGGTAAGACTCTGGGTATTGGTGATATTTGAGAACAGAACTGCTACTAATAAATAACATCTGGAAAATTAATCCCCCTGGTACACTGATCCTTACTCAGAAACTTCTTCATCTTCTAAGTGAAACTCAAAGTTCTTTTATTCATTTCAAAAAATCCACAGGATTTGAATGGATCTCAAAAACAAAAACAAACAAAAAAGGTGAAAATCTCTGATTTTCTTCAAAAATAGGTTTTGTTCTGTTGATTTTTTTTTTAAATGCTTCAAGCTTATAAAAGTTCAACATATGAGGAAGATGACTGTCTACACACTTTCTCGCAGCTCCTCATTACTATAAACTCTTCCATTCCTCTTTGTCATTGTTCTCATTGTTCTCTCTGTGCATACAAGTGTAACTAAATCCCTCCAAGTTGTCTTGCCATGTTGAGCTTTCCTCTCACCTATTTAAATTCCTAAAACAATTTATTATCCATTCCTAAGGGTCATGTCATAGTGCTAAAATGTGCTTTATTTAGCTTACCTCCAAAAAGCACTGATAGCTTTCTCCCTCTCACTTTTGAAATAGAAATGACAAGACTTCCTTATTCTTTGATTTCAAGACAGATATTTAGAATACCCACTGTCACCAGCTGTGCAGCCATTCTTTCACTGAGAAAATACAAAGCTGAAAAACCAAGAAATATTGCCTTTTTACTTTATGTTTCACCCTAACCTCATGCTGACTTACTAGAATCTTAATGTTTTTAAGGGAATGACAAAGTATTTCCATTGTTCTGATATAACTTCTTAAGAAAAAAAAAAATTAAAAAAAAAAGCAGTGACTTCCATATGACAGTTTCTGCAACCTGTAAAATTGAGCAGCACAAAATCACTATAAATCTAACATCTGAACTCCTGAAACAGATAAAAGTTAGGAGAGATCTGAATATTCAAGCCAGAATAACTCCCATATACCCTTGCATTTCAACAGTGACCTTGGTCCTAATCAAGAATTTAGGAAAAAATAAAAACTAACTCTGGAGAGGTTTTTAAATGTATGCCTCATCAAGTTATCATAATTAAATCATCATTTTCATCAAGCAGCAAAATGTGACCAAATTACCATGCAAAACTATTAATCACAGCACATATACATTTCAATTGCAAACAGTTTAGGTTGCAGTTATAAGTCCTCTTAAAATAATCACTAACTAAAGTTACATTAATTTTTTTGCCATTGAAGGAGGAGCTAAAAGTGATATAAGAAGATTCTTATTAAAAATACTTAAATTCCAATCCTGAAAAGTGTTGATATGAATAAGGGATCCATTTCAATATATTAACAGTATTGTTGTATCTGCCATTAGAAGACTGAAGAAGTACAGCATGTTCCTTGTTTTTATGCTCCAGTTTTAGTACATTACACTTAAAATTAGCATCAAAGCCAGCTAGAAATCATAAGACGTAAGTGTAAGCATTCACTATTTAAAATATTCACAACTTTTAAAAGGTTTGATTGCTTACTTATTAAAATCAGAGCTGTATTAATGCACAACATCTGAATTCCCAGATGTAAGATCTGGGATTTCGCCACTCTGATTCTTGTTTACATTTCTGAACTTAGTTTCCAGTGGTGGCAAGGTAATATCACATTGAGCTCAGGGAAACAGGTGGGTAAAACATCCTATTCTCCACATGCTGTGTGTAGGACTACACTATATCTTTGCTGGGAAGTCACAGTGCAGTCTGAAGGTTAACAGAGCCCAGCTTCACACATTCTTAACCAGGTTTGTGAGCAGCAAAGACACCAGCTGCCTCTGCCTCAGCCAGTGCCAAGGCCACTTTGTCTATTCAAAATCAGCCAGCAAAACGTCACCTCAGAGATGTGGCATGTAGCAGAAGACTGCAGTCCCAATGAGCTTTGCACCTTCAGTATTTCAAAACATGAAGTAATACAATGCAAGTTATGCAAAGAACTACTTATGTAACAAGGAAGTATGAAAGTCAGAGTGATTTAGCACAGAAAATATACCTGAAACCTCTCTCCCCAAGAATACAAACAGGTTTACCTCAGTATCAGCATCAGAACTTCTTTACAGAAAGGGTTGTTAAGCACTGCAATAGGCTCCCCAGGGAGGTGGTTGAGTCACCATCTCTGGTTGTGTTTAAAAAGTGTTTGGATGTGGTGCTCAGAGACACGATTTAGCGGAGGGTTGTTAGGGTAGCATGGCGTCTCGCTCCAATTTACAGGAGGGAGGCAAGGTTCTTTGATATGTGTAAATACCTGGCGTGAGATCAAGAAGCAACAGTTCAAATGTTGGTCCAACCAGTTTATTAAAGTCCTGGCCGTTTTTAGGGAGGTGGGGAAGGGAAGGTAGGCGATAGGAAAAGTAGAAAATATAAGCAAGGAGTCTTTGCAGAGAGCAAAAGAGATAGTCACCACCGTGGGTCCAGCGAGGTACACAGTAGATCCGTTGATCTCAGGAACTAATCTGATCACCCTGATCACCGCAGAGGATGGGAGATAGCCAGGGAGCTCCGCAGCAAGCCAGCCTCGGGGGTTCTTCCGACGAAGTTTTCCCCTCAGGGAATTCTCCCTCAAAGGTGTCTTTGGGAGTTTGTCTCCAAAGTCCCCAGTTTAGTGAGGGCCTTTTATCCCCCATTTCTGAGGGGTCTCTCTTTCTGAAGTTTGAGGATTACAGCTCTGAATTCTTGGCAACGTATCTCGAGCAAACACTGAACTTCCAAACAAAACAGGCAAACACACTTTTTAAAAGGGTTTAAAACCAGCTTTTGTGACATTCCTGGCCCACAGATAAGCCAGCAAGGAGGGGGGGGGGGGGGGGGGCTCTGTTGCCAGACACAATCATTATCGCCTTCTGCAGTGGTCAGCTCCTTCGAGCAGCACCCCTGGAGAAGACTGCTCGTCCTGCTTCTGCTTATCTTTGCAATCATAAGCAGAGGTACTGTGGCACAATAACACCCACCATTCACCCTCCTAGATAGTTAACAGTCGCCAGTCAGAGTCTTCTCAAAGACTCTCAAAGAAAGGCCTCAGGAAGCAAGCTTTGAGACAACAAAAGAAAAACAGTCCTGTCCTTTACACATGGTTAGGTTGTGTTTGGATTCAATGATCTTTAATGTCTTTTCCAACCTGAGTGATTCCAGGATTCAATGATTCCATGAGGATTCCAGCCTCAAGATGACTGAGTGGTCTGAAAGTTTCTTTCTTTTTGGTGGAGGGTTGGGTGGGGGGGAACGTGGGAGTGGAGAAAGGACACTGATAAAATAAAGCCTAGCTAAAAACCAAAGGAATAATTTTAAAACTGCCTTCTATGTCAGTAAAGGACCAGGTGAAGACTTATTTGATCTGTGCTACTCTGGCATAGTTAGTCCTGTGCTTTTTGTTTGAAAGATAAAAAAGTAGATTATATCATGGTGAAAGTAACTGCCCAGGAGGACAAGCCAGAGGCTCATCTACTATTTAAACAAATTTCTTGAATGAAGTGATATTCATGTAATATTAGGGTCTCATAACTTTTCTGTCATTTAGAATAGAGACCACAAGAGTGATTTTTTTTGTTTTTGTGAAAAGTGGGAGAAGTAGGCATCAGGATTCTTTTCACAATGACAGGAACTGATTCTAACTCAATTTTTCAGATTTTAGCTAATATGCATTTATTTAAAAGTTGTTTTTCTAGCAGACTTAAGTTATGGAAATTGTTTTATTTGAGAGGACTAGTTTTGTTTGCTTTGTTCTTGTCCTTATTTTACTGCATAAGTAATATAAGGAGCTTGAGGAGCTATGAAGGCTGTTGTTGCACTTGATGAAGATTGTATTTCATACCGTAGGCTTTGATTAAAAAATATATTCCCTTTACTCCTGTTTAGTGGACAGGCAAAATAAAAGTTAGAGAGCTTTATCTCTGTGGTATAAGGAACAAGATATTGTTTATATTAGGAAGTCTCTGCTGTGTTTTTTACTAAGCTACTAATCCATAAAACATCATTTCTATTAAATTAGTTAAGACGGTTAATCAGAAGAACAGCCAGCTGTTGTTTCTAACATATGGAACTTGGTTGACAGTAACTATATGGCTGAGGTACATGTCTTCATGAACTGTAATACAGCTTGAGTAACTGAAATTAGATTTGGGGCCTGGAGAATTAATTAGTAATAATCTCTGTTCACTGGGGAAGGAGTCAATTAGAGAAATACATACCCAAAAGTAATCAAAAGCCTAAAAGGAAAGTCAAAAGGAACAGGGCTAAATATTCAAAATCTAATAGCAATTTTTAAAATATGCTAAGTACAATCTAGCCTTATTTTCTTCCCTGACTTTCATTACATTACAATATCCCTTTTTATGTAGTAGCAATAGGGAAGGAAACATCACCTAAAGCAAAGCAATCTGAATAAATGCTTTCAGACAATTCATTGTGATCTTGTTCTTACTTCTGTGTTAGTAAACAAATTACACATGGGCATGATCTTGATCACTGGTCCAGGATCATCAAAGAAATCACAGACTGGCTGACTTTGGAAAAGTTGCCTGCAGATCACATACGTAGTCCAACTTTTCTTCTAAAAATAAAGTCAGCCAGAACAGATTGCTCCGTGCTATGTCCTACCACATTTTGAATATCTCAGAGAATGAAAGCTCCAAAATCTCTATGGGCAATCTGTTCCAGTGCTTGGTCACCCTAAAAGAATAGTAATGATATTCAGAGGAATACTTCAGCACTAGAGAGCTAAGAGGTGCCCCTGTTGCTCTCCACAAATTCCTGAAGAGCAGAAATAGAGGGGGAGGTGCCATTCTCTTCTCTCTGGTAGCTAATGACAGGAAGCACAAGAATAGCAGAGAGCTGCACCAGGGGAGGTTCAGAGTAGATATTAGAAAAAAAAAAAAAAGAATTCTTTACTGTGAAAGTTATCAAACAGTGGAATAGGTTTCCGAGAGAGGTAGTTCATGTCCCATGCATATCAGCATTAAAGAGGAATTTGGATAATAACCTCAGTATCATGCTTTATCTTTTGGTTATCACTGAGGTGGTCAGGCAGTTGGACAACATGTTCTTTGTAGTTCTCTTCCAGCTCTCCTCTCCTCTTTTTTCCTCTCCTCCCCTCTCCTCTCCATCTTCAGTGAAGCAGAAAGCAGAAAGTGTCAGTGTCAAAGGAGTAGAAGACAGAAACAGGTGAACAGTTTTTCATACATGAATCAACATGAAAAAATTAATTTGGGACACATTTGATTTATACATTGAGATACAAAGATTAGAGTGACAAGTCTTATATGAACCACAAGGTAAGACTTAAAACTGAATAAGTCATATATTGCAATAATTTGAACAGAAGATGATTCTTTGTTAGGGCGTTATTTGAAAAAAGATAAAATAAAAAAATCTTTCTTAAAGTAGAACAGACTGCGAAAGAGTGTAAAGCAGAAGAAAGAAGACATAAAGAATACTGAAATATGTGTTCAAGATAGAAATGAGATTAATAACAGTAAATTCAGACTGATAGAGGACAATAAAGATGGACATGTGCTCATTAGTGAAGGATTAAAGTCCATGTACTCAAATGCAAGGAACAGAAAAAAAATGAGGAAATCTTCAGCTATCTTCACACAGATAAATTTGTGATGTTAAGAGCCTAAAAGAAATTTACTAAAATAGAATGATAAATTCATATTAATATTATGGGATATAAATTGATACTGAGGCATTTAAGACAGGGAATGAACATTTAACTGATATGTAGGCAGGTAAATGATTTGCTGATATATCTTTCTCTTGTATGCATGTAGGCTGTATTCAGAGAGTAAAAACATGGGCCATTTAGGCAACCACAAGCCTACATGTGTTCCAGATTTAGGGGGATCCTAGGACACAGTAAAATTTTCTCATGTTTTTATCCTAACTGGCAGACAACATGATACCTTCTTTTACATATTCTAGTGTGTATGTAGATCATGGGAGAATGCTATTCCAACTCAGTTTTTATCTGTGGTTTAACATGCCTCTATAAAACCATATTCTCAATATGAAATACTAGAGTACATGAATTTACATGAGTAAATGTTCTTAAATATAAATATATTATTTAAAGTTAAGTCAAGGGAACAGAAACAAACAAATGTCAGTGCCAATGAGCATGGCTAACAAGAAAACACAAACAGCAGAGTTCCAAAATTATGATCCCCTTATCACCTGTGAATGAAATAGCTAACATTTTAAGGAGAAATTTATGTCTTCTTTTGGGAACTGCAATGGAAGAGAACTTATTCTCTGTGATGATTTTAAGTAAAAAGAAGGAAAACATATAATCTGTTGGGACAGAGTATCAGATAAGAAAGAAAATTTTGTTATAGTTGCCCTGCTTTTTCTATGATGGAAACATATCTTCACTCCAGTTTTTTTTTTTTTGTTTTTTTTTTTGCCAAGAAATAATATATACTCTCCTAGCATAGAATGCTTCTGGATGAAGATAGAAATTTGATAGAAAGTTATAAAATGGCTGACATCAGCTTGACAAAATACTTCCAGCATATTATCTGATACTGAAGATTTATACTTTTCACTAAAATTATGCTGTCAGTCGATGCATTCCAGTGGGAACTTGGCTGATTCATTGGTTATTTTTATCAATATGGCATAAATCAAAGATTCAGCTTCAAATAAAATGAGCAAAAAATCCCAGAGTGGAATAGAAAGGACTTAAGTAAACAAACAAATGAAACAAACAAACAAACAAACAAAAACAGATACTTATGGAATAATGAAAGTTATTAGGAAAAAATAAAAATAAAAATTTAAATTTACCATCAAAAGAATCACTTAATCTTATAACTAGTAAGTTTACTCACATGGTGTACTTACATTCAGATCAAATTCTTGCAGTAATTGAGGAAATAAATTTCCATGAAAAAACAAAGGATTCTGCATTCCACAAGAAGAAACATTCTGCCAACACAAATACTAAAAAATGAACTTCAACAAAAGGCAATAAAGGCCTTCAGTACTGCACTGAAGTCAAACCAAAATAAATGTTAGAAATATAAATGAATAACAATTGAAGAGAATTGACAAAAAAAAAAAAAACAATAAGTAAAACCTAAATATGTCATATTTCACAAGTAAATAACATATTCTTAAAAACAAATTTTATATTGTCTAAAGGCAAAAAATCTAGATAAGCTATCTAAAATAAATGCTAAACCACAAAGCTATCCAAATTAAACACTAAAACATCCCATGTAGACAGCTGAAATTAAGCTGCCTTCATGGACTTTGATGCAAGAAATACATGATAAATCAAACATTTTATCACATAGTATTAAAAACAGCTTCATCAGAAAAAGTACAGTGTTTTGTTATGTTTCTGGCTTGAAATTTCTTTGGTCTTAAATTCTTTGTGAAATATTAACTGATAAAAAAGAAAATGTTATCCTTGTAAGTAAAAGCTTGGTCTATTAATTTCAGCCAAATGAGAGTACTCTGTTACTCAAAACTTGGATACACTGTTTGATTCAGATCTATTTTTCATTTCTGTCCCATTACTTCTAAATCACATCACTGACCAGTACATTTACCCATTTTCAGTTAAAGAACATATATCCACTTTAAGCTTGCATATTATTTCAGTGCAAGAACAAGCTCTAAGAGTGCATTATAAAATATTAGACGTAACAGCATATCATTTTATCTGAACAGCAAAACTATGACAGTATATTTTGCAGTGTTTTTATGAATAGTTTTCACCTTTGTATTTAACACAACAAAAATCATCACCAGCAGCTGAAACAGTATTAATACCAACCAAGACCTGAAGAGATGTGTAACAGAAGATCCAGGTCCATTTTCTTTTAAAAATCATCTGCAACACTGTGAAGCTTTGCTTTTTCTGTCTGCTATACGGGATTATCTTCCAGATCCTAAAACAAACAACAATACAAGTTGCTATACATAATCTTAAACTAGTTTATTATTAAAGTTTTGTTTTGTCTTTTAAACTAAGCCATTTGTTATTATTTTTAATTTATACAGTGGTTTTTTTTTTACATTTTAATTGCTACTATATTTTTATTCTCCCCATTATCAGGGCAGACTGAAACTTCCCGTTGTTTTATATCCTATGTGATACCCTGGATGAAAAAAAACTTTGAAGGGCATATTTTAATAACCCTTAAAATTAAATTATATAAACATAATCTTCCCACATTTAGTAAAGAAGTACTTATGCAAATAAAAACATTGTAAGATGCCTGATAAAAAATACCAACAAGCAACAACTACGTGTTTTATTGCTAATGTGAAAGAAGACTTTGATGCCACAATATAGGAGAAGACATTAAAGTAATGCAAAGGAAACCGATTCCCTGATAGAAAGTTGAGGGCAGAACTCGAAGTTGGAGAACTTTAATGAAAATTTTACTCACATGAAAAAGTATCTGATCTCAAACGAAAGCGCTCAACTACAACAAATTGCGAGTGTGATTCAGAATTTGCTGAAAACATGTAACTTTTGTTGAACACCTGAAGCTGAAAAGAAAAAGAGTTTCAATTTTAAAACTGAAGAATTTAGTTTCTAGCATCTTATGTATCAGACCATAAATAGCAGCATGCCAGCTGCCTGCTAAAGAAGATACCATTGTTAAATATCTCCAATAGAAAATACTTCACTTTTCTTCCAAGCCCACTCTGAATACAACAAATTTTTGTGTCATTTAGGCTTTTGTTGAAAACAAGAACAACTGCACTCCAGTTTCGTTATGTTTCACATATTATCTAATCTTTTAACCTTAATCAAAGACATATGTCTCAATTTGTGATCATCACTGGGGTTTTCCAATCCAAACTGTCCCCTGTTTTGGTGATCAACAGGTCTCCAGCTCTCGGAGACAGGCTGCACATGCTGTGCCAGCCTGTGGGATACCCTCACAATCGGCCAAGGTACTTTACAGACAGAACAAAGAATGCCAGTCCCAGACAACTTAAGATGTTGATTTTGATATGCTGGCTCACCACGAGCAATTACTACGGTCAAACAAAAAGATTTTCAAATAAAACTATTTTTTTTATCCTTTGATAGAAGTGTTTGCTAAACCATTAGACAATTTTCTGAGGTTCTTGACACTAACAAGGAAAATTTAACCCATGAAATAACACGTCTTTAAAATTTTCTTTTTATCAGCTCATAGTATGCCACAACAAAAGAACTTCTTGTTAAGGGAAGAAGAAAGTCTAATCATAGACATGACTGTTACAAACAAATTCAGCAGCAGCAGATCAACACTTACTGCTGTAATGCATGCAATCTCTTCCAAAGAGTCATATCTTGGGGGGGGGGGGAGGGAAGAAAACAAGGAGAAGCAAAACTTACGGGTAGGAGAAGCAAAACTTACGGGTAAAACAATATGGCAGTAATACCAGGTACACTATAAAAAGGCTTTTGTCCTTCAAAGCATCCTTAGATTCCTGGAAAATTACATAGTATGCACATCATACAATAATCTCACAGTTAAAATACTCACCATTATTTTGATATACAAAGTGCTTGGTGATTTAAAAGGCATCAGCATTTACTTCTTTACTCTGAGGGTTACCAGAGCACTGGAACAAGCTGCCCGGAGAGGCTATGGGGTCTCCTTCCTCCTATAGAGCCAGCCAAGACCCACCTGGGCACTTTCCTGCGTAACTTACTCTAGGGAAACTGCTTTAGCAAGGGGGGTGGGCTTGATGATCCCCATAGTTTCCTTTCAGCCACTGAGGTTCTGTGATACTTGATTCTTTAACAGAAGCCAATCCACAGAGAAATGAGTGCAAGTATATATGTGTGTGTGTGCATGTGTGTGTACATGTATATATATATGTAATATATTTTCTTGCACACACCAATCTGTTTTTTTCTATCACCTGATAAAAGCATTCAAGGTATAACGGAATCTGGTTTCAAAAGAATATTAAAACTTGAAAATAGTCTTACAGTTCATTGAATATATTAAAAAGTGTAACCTAATCAACATTCAAATAATATGTTCTAATTAGATGATAATCAGTAATCACCATTATCTCTGCCTATATAAGCTAATAAAAATTTCTCCCAAGTGCACAATAATGTGCCACTACATTAACTGAATTACCTAGCAAGCAACTTTTAGTTTTAACATTTTGTAGTAGATTGGGTTATGTTGTTCACAGGGTTGTTTCATTGTGGATTTGGGTTTTTTTGGGGTTTTTTTGGGTTTTTTTGTTTGTTTGTTTGTTTGTTTTTGTTTTTGTTTTTTTCCAATTACAGTGGGTAGGTAGAAATTAGACCAGATGACAGATTAAACACTCATATGCTACTATAGCATACTGAATATATCAGATCAGTCTTTAAGGTATGCTTTTTCTCAAAAATAAAATAACCAAAAACTATTTTCTGAAAGTGAAGGCACCAAGATTCAGCATCTTGTGATCAATTTTAATTTCTATATGGTATAAACACATGTTAATTTTCTGTCATTACAGCAATCTTTTAGTAATTACAATTAAAGTAAATACGTATCTGCAGTTCCTCTGGTGTTGTACCTTGAGCTATTACTGCTATTTCTAGTTCAATATGTGTGAACCTAACTGTAAACATTACATAGAAATTGAACAGCTAGTTTTTGGTACAGCAAACATTGAAACAACAAACATCAGCTGTTCTTACAGTTTGAGATTGGTACTGAATACATCATTGAATTTAATGAAGAGAGAAGAAAGCTTTCAGAGACGGGATACTCTCAGATGAAATCATATTGTTTATATTCTCAGTTTCTACAGGGATTTGTGTTATTTTGGTAGATCTTTACTAAAGGATGAAACAAAATTCTGAATTTGTTTTCTACTGCTTATAAATTTATGCCATATTTAGGAAATAAAACTTGTAATAATGCATGGAACTTTGAGAAATGCAACAGGTTATCTTTTTTATTTTGCTGAAAAGTATATGCTGTAATTTTTTTGTGTTTAAAAGATTTTGGCCACAAAATTCTCTTATATTTAATAAAGTTTTAGATTATCCTTCCAATTAGTGTCAAACACTATTTTGATTTCAATTCAGACTAAATTCTTTGGCTTACCTATAGTCAGCTTTAGGTGTTTTGTTTTGTTTTGTTTTTTGTTTTTTTCAGCATTATGTTGGAGGATGGAAAGAGTTGTTTGGTTTGTTGTTTTTTGTTTGTTTGTTTGTTTGTTTTGTTTTGTTTTGTTTTAAAGCTTGCATACTTTATGATCTAGCACAAGACCTTGGCTGAAGGAGAGCTGCAAAGCATTGCAGAGATGTAGATTCATGCCAGCATTTGCTGCAGCTTTGCAAAAGTGTTCATCAATCTTTCAGGCTGCAGCTGGACTCCCCTGTAAGGGCAACCTTGTACGTTCCAGGACTCTAATTCCCTGACTGCCACAGTACTTGCCTGCTCCCTAGATCAGCCCACAAAATGAAGCTTATACTGCATGAGAGTGAAACTCAGCAATGCTCACTGTTATGCTGGTACCTTCTTAAGCATGAACTAGGCAATTTTAATGAGTCCTCATGGAAATAAACACACTCCTATGTATGTCTGAAGATCACACATCAGTGCTTATTTGACTTTCTGTTTAACATGTCCAATCCTCTCATCTGACCATTACAAACAACACCTGATTTTTTGCCAGAAAGGAAGACACAAAGTTAAAAAACAAACAATCAAACAAACAAAAACAAACAAACAAACAAAACACACAATGTATTAACCTTCACAGGATGCCCGACAATTTCTTTTCTCTGCAGGAAGTCTCCCCTTCTGGCACCTACTTCACTCATAGTAACACAGAGAAAGGACTCCAGTCTGCCTAATGCTCCATACCAGCATCCAAAGCTTCAATGTGATGTGAATCATAGAATCACAGAATCAAAAGGTTGGAAAGGAACTACAAGATCATCCAGTCCAACTGTCCTCGTATTACCATTGCTACCACAAGCCACTAAATCAGATCTCGTAGCTCCTCATCCAGACACCTCTTGAAAACTGACAGGGATGGCGACTCCACCACCTCCCTGGGCAGCCATTCCAGTGCTTGACCACTCTCTGAGAAAAAAAAAGTTTTTCCTTATGTCTAATCTTAATCTCCTCTGGTACAACTTGCAGCCATTTCCTTGGGTCCTGCTTGCTGCTTGGGAGAAGAGGCCAAAACCCTGCTCATCACAACCTCCCTTCAGGAAGTTATAGAGTGCAATGAGGTCTCCCCTGAGCCTCCTCTTCTCCAGACTAATTAATCCCAGCTCCCTCAGCCACTCCTCATAAGACTTGTGCTCCAGACACCTCACCCGTTTCATTGCCCTTCTCCGGATACATTCCAGGGCCTCAATGTCTTTCTTGTAAGTGACGTGCCCAAAATGTGGCAGATTTAGTGTCTACTCTGAGTTTACTGGGCAAAATAAATCTCTCTAGCAATGAAAATCCACATGTGGAGAACAAGTTGTGCTGCTAACAAATACCGTATGCACGCTAGAGTCCATTCTGACTTACAGCATCTACTGCTGCTGAACTCACCTAATGGCTGGTAGGCACATTTCTTTTTCCTGGGAACAACAGAGTTGTTGTCAGATTCTTTGCCTTTTTCTGTACTTTGCACTGTACATTCACAGAAACCACAGGTCACAATCTCTTTTTCAGCCCATTCCCCTCCCCTATTACCAATGTTAGTGCTATACAGAGAGAAAAGACAAATACAAATCCGTATAATGCTAAAAGCAGGGTCTCGGTTCTTTCTCAAGGTCACATTTTTCCTTGCCTTAGGAGCAGATGCTCATAGATTTGGGGAAGAGAGGATGACAATTTTAATCATCTCCCTTCTGTTTTCAAATCACTCACTGGCTTTGCATCGAACAGGAGTGGAAATCAGCTAGGTGGGCTTTCTATTCCCAAACTAGCCACCCTACTAGCAACTCCACCAGCCTGGCCAGGACCTCTGAGATTAGGGCTGTGCTTGTAAAGTAGGTGTTGTCAGGACCACATTGCCAGGCAATTTTTAAGTTCTCAAATCTGCTTGAAACAAAATGGCCATACCCAGTTTACCTACTGGGGGTAGCCTCTGGCCTATGCTATCCTTGTGGCACACCCTGTTGATTGAGATAGTGCTAGCTGGGCCAGGTCAAAACTGTTCCAGTGAGCACTGCAACAATTCAGTAAAAGCAATTCAATTAATGTGCCTGGTACTTTTTAGTATAATAGACTTAGACAACAATTCTAGGTGATGGGATTGTACTGCAGATTCATGGGGAAGTGTTCCTGGATTACCAGTGTTTAGCTGCACTGGAGAGGATCACTTCTCAGAGAAAAGGCACCCAACATCCCCTTGAATCATGCAGCAAAACAGGTTCTTCCTCATCTGCCCTCACAATTAACACACACTAGAAAATGCACCTGAAGGCTGCAGCAAGTGGAGACATGGGCAGAAAACACCAAGCCTTATAAATCCTTATGCAGATAATTAACCCTGCTCTCCTTGCAAGTGTGCTCTTTTTCAGCCCTTCCATATCCATTCCCATTCCCTTCTGCTTCACAACATCCTAATTTTATCCTTGGAGAGATAAGCCTGCACACTCATATTCCTTCAAGCAGACATTTAGAAGAAAGGAAAAATTTAACAAGGATGTACCTCAGTTCTGAAAATTTTCATTTTTCAGTTTCACAGAATCACAGACTGACTGAGGTACATAGACTCTCTGGATCCACCTGGCCCAACCCCTGCTCCAGCAGGGACACTCAGTGCAGGGTGCTCAGCATCATATGGCTTTTGAATATCCCCAGGGAAGAGATTTCACATTCGCTGGGCAACCTGTGCCAGTGCTCTGATGCCTGTACAGCACACAAGTTCTTCCTAATGTTCAAAAAGATCATCCTGTGTTTCAGTTTGTGCCTGCTGCCTCTTGTCCCAGTACTGGGCACAACTGAAAATAGAACAGCTCCTGTAGCTATCAGTTTCATTTATATGTATAAATACTACTTATGACTTGTGATTTCCATTTTAACACTTGCTGCTACCACCCAGTAGTCTTTATCATGTTAGAAAGCCTGTACTTAAAAATAGCACATGCAAGGAGAGTGGTCTGGGAAGTGTCTCCTCCTCACAGGTCCTAACTTTCTTCAAACATGATGGACCTCTGATGATACTGAGTGATCTGGATTGCCTTTAGGAGGCTGAAAAAAAACAAAAAACAAACAAAAAATAAATAAATAAATAAAACACCACCAAAAAAACAACAAACAGTTATTTAAAAACACATTCTATTAATTGATACTTTTGCTCTTTCATTCAGAAGTCAACATACTGGCAGTAGGAAAATACATTAAAGAAGTTAGAACACAATACAGTCTGATATTGTTTAGAAACTGAGAGTTTGCAAGAGATATTTGCTCTGAAAACTGAAGTTACACCAGGTTAAAGGTTCACAGGACAGGAAAAGAGTTCCTGGATAAAATCTAGTCTCCTGTTACCACAGGCAATTCTGTTAACATACTAAACAAGATCAACTTTTGAGTTAATTCATACTTCCTTCACCATCTACAGTATATGTTTCTAGAATCTGCCCTGTGGTGACAAATTTTCTTTTAATTCCCTTGACGTTCTTCACCTTGTCTAAATTTATTCATAACATTTAGAATTTCTTTCCAGTATTATCTAACAAAAGCACTTTTGCTCTTTTACCTTCCTATTACAAAATCTTTTTCTTTTCCTTTACCATCCCAGAATCCTTGAACCATCCTTGCAGAATACACATAATCAGAACTGTCAGATTTTACCAGTGCCTTATGCTAGTAATATTTCTTTACCTTTCCTGAACAGTGCCCATGATCACATTTATGTTTCTCAGATCTACAGCACAGTGATTGCTTCCAGTTATCCTACTACTGATGAATGCACCTTTCTCTCACTCTGTTTTCAGTAGTCCAAAACAGATAAAAGTGCCTATAGTTTAGGTCTCATCTGAGCTGAAATTGCAGTAAGAGAAAAATCACTTTGATAAGCTTATCTGAAACAGCATTACGTAGCAACTCCAGTAGCTAAGATTGCATGACTTTAAGTTTGACGGTGACTTGTTTACACTTGCACTCAAATTTACCAAATTTCTAACATTCAAAATGACATTTGCTACCTCTGCTTTTTGCCTGAGGCATTTCTGTGTTACTTGAGTGAAAACAGTTCAGCAATTTTTTAGTATGGTAAGGAAAATGAATATTATGTTCGTGTTATTTATATGCTTTAGAATAAATTTATTACCTGTAGCTTGCAATAAACTTCTGATATTTGACCAAAAAAATAATAAATAAAACAACAACAACAACAAAAAACACTCCAGGTGTACATATGTGTAAACTATGCAGTATTCTTTATTTTTCTTTTTAGATCCAGATATTCTAAAATTTTTTTGGTTCAAGATGTGTGTCTACAAAAAAAAAATTACTGAAGAGGGGAGGAATCCATTAAAAAAATTATTTGACTATGATTACAGGATAAAAAAGGAACTTCACCTCATTCAGCTGATCTTAACAACTGAAAGACTGGCAGAGAGGCTATGAAGTGCCTTGAGACTATCGTAGAGGAAAGCAGTATAATGAACAGTAGTAAGATTTCATGTACTCTTAGGAGTCTGCTGTTATGTTTGTTCTCATTGGAGCTTCCAAACAGATATTAATTGTGTATTTATTTGTCTCCTTTTTCACAGTCAGAAGACTAGAAAGTGGTAATTCCATCTGCATTTTGTGAGCTTTAAGTAAAGACAAAAGACATGCTTTGAAAATTCAGCTTGAACCATGTTTCTATAGACTCTAGCTTGGAAAAATCACTTAATTCTGTGTCTTCGTTGACAGATGGAATAGGCTGATCTGTCAGCCTAGATCTCTCTGGGATATCATGTAGCATCAAATTCCATTTCTTTAGCCCTTTCTTTTATACATTCTTTCATCACAGTTTGACACCATAACCTTTGACTGGAGAAAGAAAGAAAACAAATGAAAAGAAGTAATTCTTTTTCTTAAGTTCAGTTACTAGCCTCACATACAGATTTCCTTTTTAGGTTCCTATGCTTTAAACCTCCTCTGCTTTCCCAAAACAGGTCATATATAAGCACAGAGGGCAGGATACAAAATAATTTTCTCCACTTCCTTTTATTTTTTTTTCTTGTGCAGCTTTTATGATTTGCAGACTATTCAAGTGCAATAGTTTCTTGGATCAAACTGAGCTGAAAAAACATTAGCAATGACCTAAAGGAACATAAATAAAAAAATAAAGTGATGTGTTTTTTATTCACTCTTTGGCGTTCTTGTTTTCTTTTCCAATGCAGATCCAACCTTCTCAACGAAGAAGACACTGAGTTTTCAGGTCACTTAAGTAATTTCACCCGTGGACTGTGAGCATTAGTTCTACAAAATGTATTTGAAACCCAGTAGAAAACACAAACTAAAAGATCAACTACTTACAAGCACTAATAAATTTTCAATTTGAATTTTGCTGTAAAGAAAATACAGATTTCAACTCATAGACATCAAGTCAGCACCTATTTAAATAAGTCTTCAAGACAACCACATTCTCAGAAAACCTGCTCAAGACTGCAGTAATAGGAGAGAAGTAACACAAGGAGCTCCAGATGCAAGGGCAGTGCTGATGAGGAGGGAGCGTGATTTTTAAAGGAGACATTTCCCAGCTAACGTCTTTACATTACCTATACATCATCTCTAGTACTTATGAAAGATAGGGATTTACAGACAATTTACAGGTCACCCACTGAAAGTATGGTAGTGATTATCTGTCACCGCTCCTCAAGCGATGAACCTTACAAAGTCTGATTTTCACTTTCATCACTTTAATCTCAAGCATGTCTTTGATCTGTGTAAACAGACATTGTGTTGGTATTGTAATTCTTATTTAAATAAAGTGAAAAATGATAATTCCACATATGGCAAAGCAAAGTTAGTGATCTCATTGTCCCACTGTGTTGAAAGCATATTTGTTTATCAGTATGAAGCAGCTTCTTATCTCTTTTCCAAGCCCAAGGCAAAGTTAACATTTAATTAGAAAGCTCAGCTTCTAAACTTATTGATATTGTTTCCTCACAGTGATCTCCCTGCTCATTGACAAACACTCAAACAGGAAAATTTTCTAAAAGCTTGTATCCTACTGATGTAGGAAAAATGCTAATGAGATCACTGATTGCTTTTTCTTATGTAAACTGTTTTATTTCAATGCCTTTATTCTATTTGGAGAGCCATTGATCAAATGTGGGTTGATCATTTAACCTAATAAGCTAGCCACTAGCATTTTAATCCTATGAATGCATATACAAATGGTTAATTATGAGTTGAATGGAAGATTTTTTTACATAAATATTTCCTTCTAATTGTTGGGGAGGGGAGAGGAAAGTGAAGGTGGAGGAAGAGATTCTCAGAGTTTATATTTAGTACTGCCTATGGTTCGTGCTCTTTTTAAAGGAATGTGCCTTATTGTGTTTTTATGTACTACTTCCAGCGCTCCATTGAATTTGAGGCTTCGGGAATCATCAAATCATCTAGGTTTATTTCCTGGATATCTCAGGATTTTTATCTCAGGACATTTATTTTCTTACAGAAACTTTTATTAGTAAAGAAAAACAAACAGAAAAACACAACCATCTTCTTTGTGGAAAAAATCTTTAATCCTCAGAAGCTGGGACAGTTGGACTGTTGTATAACTCAAGCAAAGAAGTAGCAAAGTTCAGGGTACAGCAGAAGGACGTTAGGGCCCCAAAATAACAGACAACTTAACAGTATATGCCTTGATAATTCTAAAGGTGCTTTCTACTTTGTGTTGCCAAGGAGGGGGGAAAAAAAAAAAAAAAAAAGGAGGAACTCTAGAGCCCTGTGAATTTGAGGATATATTTCTTACTGGCTCCAATATTTACAGTTGGTCAGGCTGCATTTTTCTAAAGATGAATGATTGGTTTATTCTCCAGACAGAAGACTCAGTCCACCTAAGGGCACTGCACAACAGTGTCTTTGATACTTCTGAGGTGAGAGGCAGGAAAATAAAATCAAAAATATAAACAAAACACTTGCATAGTTGTGCCTAGAGGAAAATATTCCTTCCAAGCCCTGAAGAAAATATTGGCACCGGGGTTTTCCTATCCATTTTGCCCTAGTGCTGAACTGAACTTATTTGGGCAATATGAATGCTCTCAGAAAATGAATTATTTTTTGTCTTATAGCTATCCAAGCTTATTTATTTTTCCTTGTACAATGGTGAGTCCATCATTTCCTTGATCTTTAATTCCCCTCACTACAGGTTAAATTCATCTTACCTGGAGGCTGATTTTCTATAAACTTAACATCCAGTTATTTATTCCTGTTTTGATTTTTTTAAAGTTTATTTTTTCTTTTTTAAGGAAAGTTAGAATGGTTCCACCCAGCAGAGTCATTTATGTGTGAAATTTTCTTTCAGCCTGCTTTTCAGTAAGTTCAATAGTTGGAGCACCTTAAGTCCCACAGTCCCACATTGTTTTCCAATTCATAGATCATTTTGAGTGTCCTCCTTCAAACTGTCTTTGTACATCCCTTCATATTACAGAGTCAGATGCAGTTGTTTATCATTTCAGCTTTCTCAGTGATGCAGCCAGAGGCAAGCTCATGACCCTATGTCACGGGTTACTTAGATTTACCTATGCCCGTGACAGGGGAAGCCACCCCACGCCCCCCCCCCGGGGCCTGGAAAGGAGGGGGAAAAGGGGAGTGGGATAAAACAGCGACAATCTAAGGAGGAAAAACTTATTTTACTAAATATGATATCGAAATACAAGATAACACAATATAATATAATTAAGGCTAACAAAATCGAACGAAACAGAGAGAGAGAGAGTCTCCGAAAACCGAGAGGCCTACTGTGAACTCTAGGCGACACGGCTGGAACGCTTCCCACCCTCCGAGAAGTTCGAGAGAAGAAGGAGGGCACTCCAGCCTGGGAACGAGATTATATAGAGTCCTGGTCCCGTGACTTATTGTTACTCCTGTTGTTCTCTGGGATATGTAGTCTTCTTCTGTGGACTGCACATTCAACAGAAGTATCCATACTTGACATGATGTTATGATGTGGAATACTGATAGCAAAATTACAAAATTACAAAACCATGACATTCCACCCCTTATTCTACATTATTACATCATGGTTAATATATACATATATATACACATATATACACATATGTAAAATTGTGATAGCTAAATAGTAGAATTGCATGTAACATAACTAAATGTACAACTATAATAACTAAAATACACTACACATGCAAACATATATATATATAGATAGATATATAAAATTATTGACTGCACTCCCCCAGCATCAAATTCCCTTGTGGCACACATTGAACATCCCCATCCCTCTGCATTACCCACCAAGTGCACCCAGGTCCCTGGGCAAAGACAGTTCCACGGATAGGTTTGCCCTTTCCAGAAGCTGGAAGGACCCAAACAGCTTTTACCTCTGCAAACTGACTTGATTCTCCCTTACCTTCGGTGGCCTCTGCAACCTGTCGTGTGGGGCTCCACACAGCAGCTTTCCATTTGCGATGCTTCCCTACAATGCGACATGATCCATCTGTGAATAGGGCATATTTCTTTTCATTTTCTGGTAATTCGTTGTATGGTGGGGCCTCTTTAGCACGTGATACCTCTTCTGCTGGTGATGTTCCAAACCTTTTATCTTCAGGCCAGTCCATGATTACCTCTAGGATTCCTGGACGATTGAGGTTTCCCATTCGCGCTCGCTGTGTAATCAGCGTAATCCACTTGCTCCAGGTGACATCGGTAGCATGATGAGTGGAGGGAACCTGTCCTTTGAACATCCAGTTCAGCACTGGCAGTCGAGGTGCCAAAAGGAGCTGTGTTTCAGTCCCAACTACTTCGGAAGCAGCCCGAACCCCCTCATACGCGGCTAAGATCTCCTTCTCAGTTGGAGTGTAGCACTCTTCAGACCCCTTATATGATCGACTCCAGAATCCCAGGGGTCGGCCTCGGGTCTCTCCTGAGGCTCTTTGCCACAAACTCCAAGTGGGGCCTTTCTCTCCAGCAGCAGTATAGAGGATGTTCTTTACATCCTGTCCAGTCCGTACTGGCCCCAGAGCTACAGCTCGGGCTATTTCTTGTTTAATCTGTTCGAAAGCCTGCTGCTGCTCAGGGCCCCATGCAAAATCATTCTTCTTCCGCGTCACCTGATAAAGGGGGCTTACAATGAGGCTGTAGTTTGGAATGTGCATCCTCCAAAAGCCCACTGCACCCAGGAAAGATTGTGTCTCTTTCTTGCTAGTTGGTGGAGACATGGCAGTGATTTTGTCGATCACATCTGTTGGGATGTGACGACGTCCATCCTGCCACTTTATACCTAAGAACTGAATTTCCTGAGCAGGTCCTTTTACTTTGCTTCGCTTAATAGCAAAGCCGGCTTGTAGAAGAATTTGGATGATCTGCTCTCCTTTTGTGAAAACCTCTTCTGCTGTATCACCCCACACAACAATGTCATCAATGTACTGCAGGTGTTCAGGAGCACCACCCTGTTCCAGTACAGTTTGGACCAACCCGTGGCAAATGGTTGGGCTGTGTTTCCACCCCTGGGGCAAACGGTTCCAAGTATACTGAATGCCCCTCCAGGTGAAGGCAAACTGTGGCTTACATTCTGCAGCCAAAGGAATAGAGAAGAAGGCATTGGCAATGTCAATGGTGGCATACCATTTGGCTGCTTTTGACTCCAGCTCGTACTGGAGTTCCAACATGTCCGGCACAGCAGCGCTCAATGGGGGTGTGACCTCATTCAGGCCACGGTAGTCTACTGTCAGCCTCCATTCTCCACTGGCTTTACGCACTGGCCATATGGGACTGTTAAAAGGTGAGTGAGTTTTACTGATCACTCCCTGATTCTCCAACTGGCGAATCAAATCATGAATGGGGAGCAAGGAATCCCTGTTGGTGCGATACTGCCGTCTGTGCACTGTCTTTGTAGCAATCGGTACCTGCTGCTCTTTTACTCGTAGCAGCCCCACAACAGACGGGTCCTCTGACAGGCCAGGCAAAACAGACAGCTGCTTAATGTTGTCCATATCTACAGCAGCTATCCCAAAGGCCCATCGATACCCCTTAGGATCCTTGAAATGCCCCCTTCTGAGGTAATCAATACCCAGTATACATGGAGCCCCTGGGCCAGTCACAATAGGATGTTTTTGCCAGTCTTTGCCGGTGAGGCTTATTTCAGCCTCCAGCACAGTCAATTCTTGAGAGCCCCCAGTCACTCCAGAAATATGGATTGATTCTGTCCCTTCATGACTGGAGGGCATTAGGGTGCACTGTGCACCGGTATCCACCAGTGCCTTATATTTCTGTGGTTCTGATGTGCCAGGCCATCGAATCCACACAGTCCAATAAACTCTATTATCCCTTTCCCTCCCCTGACTGAGGGCAGGGCCCCTCTATTGGTTACCTGTGATGACTGGAGCAACTCCACTGGTGGTTGGTATGTCTAGTAGTTCTTTCACCCGTGCTCGTAGTGCAGACGTGGGCTGATCATGCCACTTCCTCATGTCTTCTCCACGGTCACGTAGGTAGCGCCACATGGAAACACGCGGTGCAATCGTACTGTTGTTCTTTGCTCGAGCCGGGAAGCGTGTGCGTTTAACAGCTGAGACCTTTGATGATGCAGGTGAGGAGTAGGACTGGACTAGTTTGATCAGATCCTTCATTAGACCTGGTGGCCCGTACGAGGATTGACCTTCATCAGTTGTTTCTGATACTATTACGGGATCATTACGATTAGTTGATGGAAACAATTTCTTGCACATTTCATCTACTCGGTTTTCTAGCCGTGAGATGGCAGAAACTGCGGCATGCAGTTGAGGGAGCTGCTGATCGGTGGTTTGAAGCATTATAATCAGCTCAACAACTCGGGGCCATCTGTCCACGAACCCTTTAGAACCTGATACCAATGACTGTGCAATTCTCTCTGGTGCTGTACTTGTGATTTTCTGCCACATGTCAGGATCGGCCCTCACTCTCTCAGGGTCAAGTTCGCTTGGATCAGGGCTGTACAACATTTTCGCCATGGCCAATTCCCTCAGGCGCTGAATACCTTTTTGGACGGTATTCCAACTATCAAATTTAGGCTTCAAAGCATCCTTATAGGGGTACCTTTCTCTCACGGCTTCTAACAGCCGCAACCAGAGAGTAGCAGCTCCATCCGAACATCTGCTAATCCCTCTGTCGATACCTGCATCTTGGGCAATGCTTCCTAGTTGGCGAGCTTCATTACCATCTAGAGACAAGCTGTTGGCCCCGTTGTCCCAGCAGCGAAGCAACCAAGCAAGGATACCTTCATCTTGACGCCGTGTGAACTCCTTTCTTGAGCCTTGGATTTCAGTCAGCTTCAGAGGTCGACAATAGGTGATTTCCTCCTCATCATCAGTCTCTTCTTCATGCCTCTTGGTTTTTGCCTTTGCTTTTTTCGGTACTGCTCCATGCCCGGCACCTGGGTCTTCTGCAGCCCCCCCCTGTGCTTCTCCTTCTTTTCGTTCTAGACGCGTGGACACCCGTTTCCATTTCTTGCCTTCCACAGGGGCAACTGATATTGCTACTGATGCCTCCTGTGACTGATCAGAATTAACTTGGGCTTGAATCTCAGATCGGAAACTCTCTCTCTCCAGAATAGTATGATACAAAGCACGGTATGCATAAGCCAAACCCCACATAAGGTTTACCTCCTTAGATCTCTGACCCAAATACTCACTGAATTTCTTAGGGTCCCTTAGGTGTTCAAGAGTGAAATCCCATGACACTGCGGGTCCCCATGCTTCTAAGACTTTTCCTAAACCTTTCCATATTCCCTGCCAGTCATCATTCTCTGGTTCTGGAGGAGACTTCCGCATAGAACGAATGCATAGGAACATATATGCGTGCATTGATAGTGATAACATGAATGCAAGTATGAACCCTATCTCAGTTATTGAAAAGCGTGTGGAAATCTGAGAGTACAACCTAAATAAAAAGGGTTTTTTTAGCCTGTACAATGAATTAAACATGGTGGTGTTTGTAAAATTGCCTGTTCCATCTGGGATGCAAGTATTTGTAAAATTGCCTGTTCCATCTGGGATGCAAGTGTTTGTAAGATTCACAATTCCATCTGAGGTGTAGATGCCAAAATTCTGACCATACCACATCTCGTAAAAGTACCAGGCAGGTGTCTCCATCAGTATCCACCTTATTAGGCTATATATCTGCACAATTCCACAACACCAAATTATGGTGTTAATAGTTGACCAATACTTTAAGAAGATCATAATTGCTTTCAATCCCTTAAACAGAGCAACTGGGATGAAGAGTGGATTCATAGCTGGCAGGCTCTGTAAAAGTCAGAGCTAGCTAGCTTTGCTCTAAGGGAGAAAGAAATCCCTTTGTTTTCTACACAAAAGTTAGATAGCAATGCTGAGAATGTGCAGCAGCCCTTAATGTTGACAATTTGTCTGGTATTTCAAGGTCACGTTCTCCGTGAGCAGCTACGGAAAGATAACACTCCCAACACTCCCGTAACGAAGCTCTTTAAGAGCAAAGAGAGAGTTGTTCTAAAAGCTAAAAAGCTCTATGCCCGCATTCTCCACCAAAAATCTGTCACGGGTTACTTAGATTTACCTATGCCCGTGACAGGGGAAGCCACCCCACGCCCCCCCCCCGGGGCCTGGAAAGGAGGGGGAAAAGGGGAGTGGGATAAAACAGCGACAATCTAAGGAGGAAAAACTTATTTTACTAAATATGATATCGAAATACAAGATAACACAATATAATATAATTAAGGCTAACAAAATCGAACGAAACAGAGAGAGAGAGAGTCTCCGAAAACCGAGAGGCCTACTGTGAACTCTAGGCGACACGGCTGGAACGCTTCCCACCCTCCGAGAAGTTCGAGAGAAGAAGGAGGGCACTCCAGCCTGGGAACGAGATTATATAGAGTCCTGGTCCCGTGACTTATTGTTACTCCTGTTGTTCTCTGGGATATGTAGTCTTCTTCTGTGGACTGCACATTCAACAGAAGTATCCATACTTGACATGATGTTATGATGTGGAATACTGATAGCAAAATTACAAAATTACAAAACCATGACACCCTATTTCTACTCTTTACCTATATAAGAATCATATTAGCCCTTCTTGCCCCCATCATTACACTGTGGAGGACGTGGAGAGCTGGCTGTTCCTGGAATCCTGAAGTCCTATTTTCCATGATTTGTGTTCTCCTCTTATAGGTGGCATTTTTTCAAAGTATTTTTTGTTGGCATCTGACCACTCAACTTAGCAATACATATTCCTGTATGAGAATATGCAGTCCTAATTATTTGTTCTCCTGTCAATCATCACGTTATGGCTAATTTTTCAGTTGCTTTGTTCTCACCATCATCAAGAAAATTGCTATATAAATAAGTACTGAGCAAGTAGTCCAAATAGACAGTTCTATAATTTGGAACAAATAGCAAGTAAATTTTGACATTTGTGGTAGACTTGCCTTTAATTAGTCTGATACATTTCCTGTTAATTCTATAGGTCAAATTTTTAATTAATACATCACTGGGTATCATATAACACCACAAAATTTTCAGTATAAATATGTATAATCCATCCAAAAGCAGTTCTTACTGTGTGGCTATAATTATATTTTTAGACACTAAAATTCCTCAGTAAGCTCTAAATCCCAATCATTTTACTGAAGATTAATGTCCAGAAACTGGTCCTCAGCTTAAATTCTTTTAACTCTAGAAATGGCAGTCACAGCTATCCATTTCTACTAAAGTTCCAATATTACTCAAATCAGTATTTTAATTAATTACCTAAAGAAATTTCCTTAAATAGAGCCCCTAATGTTCTCACGTATAATATTTATTCCTGTTTATATCTTGAAATTGAACTGATGCCATATTTTAGTTTTTATAAAAAATTTAACATCTCTTCTACTGAAAACATTTATGAGATGCTTCTTTTTAATTCATTTTAGTACAAAACATTCCAAATTATTAAATGGACAAATATTTCTGCATTTCTACTTATATTTTTTTATTGCCACCAACAGAAAATATGTTTTTAAAATGTTTATTCCTAAAGTGTATCTAAATCCACATAATTAATACTCAAGGATCACCTTGCTGATGTAAAAAGGAAGCATCCAGGATGGCAAAGAAGGGAAATGAACCAAGGGAGATTATAGAGATGCTGTATGATTCTGCAGGCTCTGTTAGAACAAAGAAAGCTCACCTGAACAAATAAAATGCAAAAAATATATGTGCATGGGACCTGACAGATTGCATCCACTTGTTCTGACCAACAAGGCTAATGTCACTGCAAGGCCATACTGAATTACCTTTGAAAATTTATGGCAACCAGGAGATGTTCCCAAAGACTGGATGAGAGCCCTGAGAGGTTGTGGGTGTCCAATCCCTGGAGGTGCTTAAGGCCAGGTTGGATGGGGCCCTGGGCAATCCGATGTAGTACCAGATTTAGCATCTGACAGCTCTGCCTGTGGCAGGAGGGTTGGAACTTGAATGATCCTTGAAAACCCTGCCAACCCGAGCCATGATTCTATGATGATAACCTGCTCTGGATGAGTGTGCTTGAGCAGGGGGGTTGGACCAGATGATCTCCAGAGCTGCCTTCCAATCTCAACTGTTCTGTGATTCTGTGATTCCATAAACATGTCAAACTACCATTTTTCTTCTGTTCAATGTTAATGTTCCATTGGAACTTTCAGCTTTTCTTTTCAGCCACTGACAATAAGAACACATAATTCATTTGTGTTGCTAACTGCTCTAATTTTTTTAGAATCTGATACATTTATATGTACTGCATCCCGTAACAGGAGGAGGGGCCTGACAGTAGATGGCTGCAACATACAAGACTGAAGTGATGAAAAGAATATTTTCTTTAAAAACTAGAGATTGCTGATTGCAATTACTTTTAAGGTTTCCACTGATAATAACTAGGCTGGAGAAAAGGCTAGAGGAAAAGATGTGATTAGAAATGATGCAGTAAGAAAGAGGTGTAGTTTTTACATTTTTTTATCTGAAAAATAAACAGTGGTGGAGCACTCAATGTGCCTACAATCTGAACCAGCCTCTTCAAGTTATACCTTAATTTGTGGCTGTTTGTTTATTTTTATTTTTGTTGTTGATTATGTTGTTGTTTAATTGGTTGGTTGTTTTGAGCACTGGCTCCTTTTCTTCAAAAAACACAATTTCAAGAGACGGTTTTGTTGAAATTCAGCTAAGTAGATAGTCCTGGGCTATAAAAAGAAGAAAACGCTAAACTTGAAGTCAGCTACTTATCACTTAATGCTCAAGTACTTAGAGTTTAAGGAGCAGGACTAAAGGACATGGAGACAAAGCTTTGTTTCCAATCATGACCTTCCTTCTAGCTCCATTAGCTGCAGGCGTGGATCAAGTTCAGAAATTCTTACAAGGGATTGCCAGTGGAGCTTAAAAGTAAAGTTGAGTTCAAAAATGAGTGTACATTGAAGATTCACTACTTCTCAAGAACCTTCTGAAGAGATTATTTGAAGTACGGTCTATATGAATGGAAAAATTACCTTTCTTTGTTTTGCAGTGCATTTACAGGGAAGCTGTTGCTGCCATTCTTTATTTGTGTTTCATTGGTTTCCTGAAACATAATAATCATAGTCCTCAATTTTACACAATGTTCCTAAAGGACATTCATTTTACTGCAAAAACAGAGAGGTCTCATACATCCTCAGATATACTGTGTTCATGAATGTAAAGACTCTAATAAAGCATCTCCTTCAAGCCTTATGGACAGCTGCTGATTCAGAAGCAAATTCAGTAAAACAGATAGGCAACTCAAGAAAGTGGCGATAACAATAACAAACACCCCATAAGAAATGAGAACATCTGGTCATCTCAAGATGTGCAGTAAAATCTATAGTACTTAAAGCCTAGCTCCCATTGTCTTCTGAATATTTTATCGTAAACATACAAACTTACTCAGCTCTATGTGTAATTAACGTCAAAGACAGTATTTCACAGGCCTTTATCACAAGGCAAAAATATAATAGCAAGATAGTGCATTAAGAGTGTAATATATAACTAAAGTGTAAACTAAAAGTGCCACAAGTTCAACTGAGGAATTTTTTTTTTTTTATAGTCAAAGACATCCAACACTCTAAAGAATCCTAAAAAGACAGAAGTACGTTCTTTACCCAAAAGGCTCTTATAAAAACAATACATTCTACCATAAAAATAACACTGCATGATGTAGTTAAAAGCAGACAAACCAAAATGTGAAACATCTTCACATGATTCTTATGAGTTATACATGTCACATTTCATACAAGTCTTGTGAGAAGCAGCTGAGGGAACTGGGATTATTTAGTCTGCAGAAGAGGAGGCTTATCTATCTCTATAACTACTTGAAGGAAGCTTGTGGTGAGGTGGGGATCAGCCTCTTCTCCCATCTAACTAGTGATAGAACTAGAAGGAATGACCACATATTGTTCCAGGGGAGATTCATTTTGAATGTTAGGGAAGAGTTCTTCTCTAAAGAGTGGTCAGACACTGGAACAGGCTGACCAGGGAGGTGATGGAGTCACCATCACTGGAAGTATTCAAGAAATGTTTAGATGTTGTACTGAGGGACGTGGCTTAATGGGAAGCATTGGTGATAGATCAGCGTTTGGATAGGTGATTTTAGAGGTCTTTTTCAACCTTGGTGATTCTATGATTCTATGTTAGAAAGAATGTTACAGTACTATGCAGTTCTGTTGTTTCCTGCTTCCCTTCTCCTGGGGGTAGGAGGTGTATGTCAAGTCCTAATGTTAAATAAATAAATAAATAAATATTTGTTTCAACAGACACTCTATAAGTAGCAAATAGCATGCATTTTCTGTGTACATGAATATAGCTGCTTAGACTGAACAAATATTGAGAACTTATAAAATTCTGAACTAGCTGATCCATATAAAATAAGGACATACAAGATAAGTAAAAACAATTTCTGCTGGTCCTGTCTAAGGTTGGTCAGAGGATTAAGAGCAGATGAGATGTGATAGAATGAAACTCAGATATCATTCATAGCACATACAGCATCTGTGTACTAACATACTCCATCTCTCATTTGAGTAAATTATCCTTCATTTAGCTATGTGTTATGCTGCCAAGTTGATTCCATGCAGTTTGTTTTATCTCTACTTAATCCTGCAATTTAGCTGTTCCACAGAAGCAAACTATGAATGAAGTCTTTAAAGGCACATATTTAGGAAAGAAATTGCATGCTCTAGTGGTAGAAACAATCTGTTTCCACTGTTTGCCACTGTTTGTTCAGCAATGAATGAACAAGCAGAACTGAAGAATCAGGGAGAAAAAAAAAAAAAAAAAAAAAAAAGAGAGAGGAAGTGGCACTCATCAGTTCATGACTGCAAGAGAAGACAAATATAGGAAAGAGCATTCTGGAAGGCTCAAACCATATGTCAGAGGTTATTTCTAGGTGCTAGATATAATAAGCAAACTGTACAGGTAGTTTATTTTTGTGTCTGGACCAGTACATCATTTCTGAGATCAAAATTAAAGAGTAGTTGTCATATAATCCTTATGGCAGCCCTCCTGTTTTGTGATTGTACTACAGATTGATCATGAACCGATTTGTTTGATGACAGACTCCCACACAGCAACCACAGTGAGTACTGGCCTCAGGCTGTAGAGTAACTGGATCATAAAACTGAAGTGCTGTGAAGATTAAATCAGAACCTGTAGAGCACAACAATGAGATTGGAGAAAGGGAAAGTTATGGAACACATTTGGACCACAGGAAACTGAACAGTCCTCCACAGAAAGGCTCAAAAACAGCAGATTTGTGTTTGGGGAGTGGAACTTTTCTGGAAATCTTTCTGATTCTGTGAAGGATAAGCTAAAGGTGCAAGAATATGCAGGAAGCATTAATATATAAGCATACAGATACACAGGAAATGTTCCTATTTCATAAATTAAAACTCAAAGTAAATCAGTACTCTGTGAATACACCTGAAAATCATGTGATTTTTGTATAATGGCATAAAATCTTGTGGAAAACAGGAGGTATTCAGCTACAGTGAGAGATCACAGCTCTAGGAGAAAGGAAAATGCAGGGTTAGAATCAGTATTGAAAATGATACTGAAATCCTCCTCATTCATATCTTCTTTCAAAAACTCTTTAAAATTTTCCCTTGCCGCAATGGCTACAGGAATGTAGATCATATGGCAGCTTCTGTCACACAGAGTAAACACATTTTCTCATTGTCTTCTACACACCTTATTCCTCTGCTGATTCTGAACTACCAGTTCTACAGGGTAAGTACAATTATACTGTGCCATATTTGCAGAAAGCTCCCGTTTCATGCATTTCATTCCTTTATGTTACAAAATAAATATAACAGAGTACAAAACTGTTATTGTTTTATTATTATTATTATTGTTATACATAACATTGCAAAGATCTTACATAAGAAAGATTTTAAAATGTTATACATTGCTATTCTTTATTGTCAACATATGCCTGTATTTCCTATATACCTAGAAATAAACAAACTAGCACTTGGTATCGTTGTAATTAAACTCTGGTTTACTACTGCCTACTTTTATCGTGGAAATAGGTTTATCATTCTTTGTATCAGAATCTAACCCATATTTTAACAACTGAGATGGAACCCGGATTCTTGTAGACTTCCTTTACTTCTAACTAGAGGGCAATTTCCTCTGAGCAATAAAGATGCAGAAAACCTACCTAATCAGCTTGAAAAAAGTGAACTCCAGCAATTAATTGCTCAAGGCACATCAATTCAGACAACAAAAATACACAATCCAATAAAGAAGAGAGAAATTATCTCTCTTTTAAAGACAAGTGTTCCACTTCACTAAATATTTTTTCCAATAAATAAATAAAATAAAATAAGATAAAATAAAATAAATAAAATTAAAAAGAGCAACTTTGTATTCATATCTGAATAGGGCAATTGAAAAATGCTGATATAATTTTTTTTCTTCAGTTTAAACATCTGTAATGAAGAATTCAAATAATTGTATTTATCCTGTAGGAATAAAGAAGTTTGAATGTAAGTTATAGTAAACTCCTTTAAACTTTTAATATCTTTTGAATGTGTTATTAACTACATGATTCCAAGACTGGAAAGGAAAATAAATTGGATCCAGTTTTATTTTTACTATTTTTTGTGTGATCAGTTGTCAACCAAAGTTTTTCATAATATAGAGTACTCTTTTAATTGGTCCTTCAACCAGCAAAATGTAATTAATTGTATATACTTATTTCTGCATCTGTGGAATTTATAGCTGTGATAGAAATGCATGTCATGACTTCAGTCTTTTGAACATTTCTGAATCCCTAGCAACAACAAGATACAAAAGTGCTGATGTTTTGTTCATAGTAATGTCCCTCGCACATTTCTAGTCACTGAATATATTATCCACACACAGAGAATTACACACCATGGCTGAGACTGGAAGGGATCTCTGGAGGTCTCATGTACATGCAAGGTCATCAGCAAGCTAGTCACTCTAGATCATTTCATGATGGTTTTTCAATATCCTGAGGAAGCATGAACTCCATAACCTTCCAGGACAACCTGTGCCTAGTTCAAGCTTATAATCAGGCTTTTTCAATAAGTGTTGATACATACTCATGTCTTATAATGTAACAAATCCATGCTCAGAAGTCTACTAGGAGATGGAAGATATTAGTCAAGAGATCCCAGAATCTCCAAGGTAGTGGGACAACTCATGTGTTTCCTCTTATCTCAACCCCAGACACTGACAACTATACTGTCCAGGACATGTCACCTTCCTTCTCCAGAGAAGTGGTCATTAGCTCATTTCATCTGAAGACTGTAGGTTAGACATCTACACAAGAGACAGACCCTTGAAGTATCTACTGAGGTCAAACTAAAGAAGTCAATGTTTTTTTCTAGGGCTTTGGTTTGTTTTTTGTTTTATGTGAATCTTATTTGAATCCTCTGCAAGCAATGCAAAGAATTATTGATTAGCAAATCACAGTAAAATAATACTTGTAGAATGACTACTTATCAAATATAAAGTATCACTCCTAACTAAAAGGAGTGCACACAGCAGATTTACAAGAGTTGTTTTAAAATATAGAAACGTTTTCTTGAATTAAATTGAATCTTGGCAGTAATTTAGTTTCACTAAACTTTGCTGAATGTTTTCTCTACTTCACTTATAACAGGTGTTAGTGCAATATTAGTACCACCTAGCACAAAAAAAAAAAAAAAAAAAAAAAAAAACCCAAGAAATAACAAAAATTAGTTTGCTTTCCTGCACTTATTGCCAAATAAAAGTGTAATATCTTTTTTTCTGTTGCATTCCTCATCTTTCACCATTTCATGGCTCATTATCTTCTTAGTCTACTTTTGTTTTTTCCTGAAGATCTCCTCTGAAATTTCCTTCAGTATCTTTCTGCTGCATGTTATTCAATGGCTCCTTTTCTTTTTCCCTCCTTCCAACTCCTGATGCAGTGCCGTCTTTGTTCCAGTCTCTAGAGTCAACATAACAGAATAATTGCACAGTGATTTTTATGTGCAGTACACAATGCTTGAATTTACTTGATGGCTTTGATGGTCACCAGGAAAATAAGTGATTTGTAATAGAAGCTAGTGAGTAGAAAATGAAGAGTTATTCAGATATAAAATATATATATACTTAAAAGCTAGGGTTAAAATTTACAAGAGTAAATGATTATAGTTCTATTCTGTTCACTTTGCTGATATATCTCTGAGTAACTGCTTATTGTTTTCTGTTTTGGAAGTAAAAATATATTCTGGTTATTTGCTTGAGCCAATAGCTTGGGAGCAGTTTTTCGACTGAGGAAAGAATGAACTGGGTAGAGAATAACTGTTCCTTTCACCATACAGAGAGCAAGGCTCCCCTGCTTTGTAAATAGTATCTTGGGTTATGTTAGCTATGCCAGGTTTGCATGAATGTGATGACATACACCACTCAGGGAATGAAAGGGAACATCATGAGGCAACCTGAATGACTGTATATTTACTTCAGCAACATTCATATGTTTGTACCATCTGAGGATCTGGCTACTGAAGCTTCCTTTCATTCCAGGGAGGCAAAGTGTTTCATCACAGAGAAACAAACTGTTCTGTTTCACATTTCATGATGCAAAACTATGAATAATTGCTGATGATTATGTTTGAAAATTAACAATTCTTCTGTTAATGTATAAATTGTGGCATAAAAGTCCTAGACAGTGGTCTGTGGATCTGAGATTTCCCTATTTTCATGATTCACAAAATTCCCTTTTTCAAGCAAGCAAGCAAGCAAGGCTCCTACTCAAGTAAACATGTAAATGCAAAGGAGGCACATCCTGTTCAAATGAATGTAGTTCAACAGTGCAGAAAATATGCTTTGTTACAGATAAATGTTTCTCAAGCAAGATATATGAACAAGAAAAATTAATTATACTGGATTTTCATGTATTTATCAGGAATTGATTTAATTTACAAAGTAAGGCCAGAAAATGTTTGTGGAAGCAACACTGTTCAAATACATACTGTTCAGATTGTTGTTTATTATTTTTCACAATGGGTGGATTTCTTTAGCCTTGTTTTCTGAAGATCTTTATACCTAATTCATGCTACAGAGGAGACTTGGTAGGCAGGTTAGGTTTGTAAAGACACTGCTAAACGGGGATGACTACTTCTACTGCTTAACAGCAGTTTTGTCGTTGCCAGTTAGAGCAGCTATAGTTCAGTAGCAGCCTGCTTCTGTGCTACGTCTACCCTTTGTGTACACATGGAACAGGAAAGTATGTAGAATGGGAAAGAACTCCAGCTATGGTAAGTCCAGTTCTCATCTCTCTTTGTAGCATGACAATCATCAGTGGGGAGCTGCAGCAAGCACTGATGTGTGGTATGCCAAGGACCTTATCTGAAACACAGAAATGAAGAAAGTAGTGTAGCAGAAGACCCAGTGTCTGTAGCAGTCTGCAACTGGCCAGTGCTCTCTGACAATGGGAAATCTGTGTTTGCCTGTCTCTCCTCACCTTTTAGGATATCTTTGTATAAGAATTAATTTGCAATTGATTTCTTCACTTACAAAGAAAACAGTCCCCTCTACATCTTTCTTTAAAAGATTAGAAGAGAGCAAGAGCTGGGAGAACAGCCAGCCACATGGAATGGACTGTATGGAATTAAGACAGGCTAGATGGTTTTTTTGCAAGTCTATCTTGTATAAGATCCAGACTCTGCATCATACCTTGAACTGTTATATAAGTGCCCATTTTTGCTATGTCCTCTTCTTCATGCTGGAATCATCAGCCTGGATACGCTTTCAAAAGCCATCTGTAGACTATATGTGGTTAATATTCTTCCTGCATGACCAAGACTTGTTCTTTATCAGCTGAAAACCACGGAAATAAAGTTATTATATCATAGAATGGTTTCAGTTGGAAGGGATCTTCCAACTAGTTCCAACCCCCTGCTACAGGAAGGAACACTTTCCTGTTGACCAGGTTGCTCGCAGCCCCAGCCAGCCTGGCCTTGAATGCCTCCAGGGAGGGAACATCCACACCCTCGCTGGGCAACCCATTCAGACAAAATAATACACCACTGCCCGTGCATTATGCATGCATTCACACTTGAAGGTAACAGCGCAAAAATGAGTGATGAATACTTTTCACGTTCCTTGCTGCTATATAATCAAAGGACAAAAATCTAGGCAGAATCAATCATGTTCTATATAACACAAGTCTTAATTGGAGTGAGACTAATTAGTCGCCTACCTTTAATGAGAAATGAAATATTTGCTTCTCTTCTTTTAAAAAGTGAAAGATTTACTGCTCAATTTTAATGTCGTTTAAACATTTCCTGCTCTTTTAATCTGTGGTACTAATTTAATGTAGATATCACTGCAGCAGAAAAGCTCTTTGCAAGAAGATTCAGATACATAAGGTGAAGCAATATCATTTTTCAATTAAATGTAGGAGTCAACAGCAAGCTGAATATGATGTTCTGCTCTTGAGATCAATTAAAAAATTTGGACTAAAATGTGAACAGCTGATGTAAACTCCAATAAATTATATTATAACTGGTATTTCTGACTATAGCATCTCCATTCTAATCTCTCTTAAAAGCAAACAAACTAATATACCTCATGATTTAGCATGCTGACACAAGGAAACCATGTTGATTATCACACAGTAATGAATATATACATAATGAATAGAATCAATGGATTAAAACAGCTATTGTGTATGAAAATACATACATATATTAATGGCAAATAATATTTCTAGAAACAGTTTTAACATAGTTAAAATTCTGTTGTTACACTTATTTTATCAGTTAATAGTGTGGTAAGTTCAAGAGAAGTTTAACAATAGCTTCATGGACCTCAAACCTCCAGAGACTTATGCAGAACAATTACAATTTTTCATGGCATGGTTCACTAGACTACTAGTTCCATGCATTTTTATTGCACTATGATTTAGCTTAGAAATGGAGCATCATTATTTTAGACAACAATGTGACAGGTAGTACTTTATCAGCAAAGATTTACAAGGATCCAGCTTCATCGTCAGGACCATAGACTGAACGTTGGTGTTGTATTGAGAAATTCATTTTCCCACAGTAATTCATTCAGAGGTCATCAGCCATGAAGGGGAAAGGTTTTCTTTTTTACATTCATATTTTCATGCAACAAAAAACAGAGCCTTTTGCAATCATCTGTGTCTTTTTAGTACAATATGTCTGAATTTTGTATACAAACAAGATTTTCCATCCAATTTTATTTCATTGGAAACTTTTATCATGTTACAGATCAGATGAAAGTGCTGCATGTAAAAAAAGACTTGAAATAAAAATAAATATTTTTTTATGCTCTACAATGGGACTTTTATGGATATAATAAGTTATTAATGATTTGCAGTAAGTAAGTATGGTAGTTTTTTCCTTAATATCCATTTTGTAATTTCTGAAATACTTCACTTTGTATATGTTATTACTAAAGGAAACAATAGTTCAATGCCGAACTTCCTCAGTGAGTGTGATTTCAGTGGGCATATATTGGTCTGTGTTAGCTCTGGATCTGGCTCTAGAGTGTTTTCAAAGGAGTGTCTGAATATTAATAAATTCATGATCAATTATCTAGCTGCACCATCTTAAAATATTTAGGAAAGTTCAACAATACACAAAACTAATAAGGGTCTGGGCTCTTAAGTTATTTTAAAAGTGAATAATTGTTAAGTCTCTGTGTGCAGCCTCATAACAAAATGTAAAAGACATAAAACTGGACAGTGGGAGTGCATTAATTCTGCTGCAGTTTCCAGCTCTGGTTGTCTTTATTCCCACTAGTAAATCACTTAATTTTCTGTGTCTGATTTCCCCATCTCCAAATTAAAGATGATAAAATAAATCGTGTACACTTTGCAAGAAACTTACAATTGACTACTTATATGCTCTACAGGCAGGCCAATATTGCATCATTTGGAGATCACAAAACTTAAGAGGTTCTGTGAATCTTCCACCTACTAATGCTGAGAGAAATAACTCTCTTGCTAACCACTCTTACCATCTCCTGCAGTAATCTCCATCCACCCCTCTTGGTCCCACAGTACAAATCGCCTACCTCCATTCTTTATTAAATGCCTTTACTAGTGGGAAAAAAATGCAGGCATTAAAGAGAGGGAAAGAGAATGCCGAGGCAAAAAACACTGCTCCTGTTAATCAGAATTGAAGACACTCGTGTACAACAGATCCTTATTCTCCTGTCAGTCCCTCTTGCCTCTCCATCTTTCCAAAGCAGAAATGGTTGGAGAACAAACCTTGTGTGAGGAAGGAAAACCAAATGGAAAAAGCCAGTTTGTGAAGTGCTGAGAAGAAATCTTTTCATGATTATCTATTTCCCTGGAAAGAAAAAAAGAAAATAAAAGGCACCTTGACATATCATCACAACAGGAGTCTAACACAAGGCATGAAATGCAACACAAACCAAGGAATTTAAAATACAAGTTACACAAAACTCTAAGAAAAAGAAGAAAAAGCAAACATATGACAAAGCAAACATATGCAAAAGATCCACCAGGATAATTAATGGATAATTAATGTGGTAGAATAGATCTACAAATGTCAAGCGCTTGCCATCTTGATAAAATCAAAGAAGTAAGTAAAACCATCAAGGAATACATCCCATGTTTTTCCTAAAAACAAAAGGAGTGCTTGTTACATCTGTGGGTTTTTTTAACCATGAAGAATGTATTCCCATGAAAATTTCCACCTTCAATATCATATTCACTAGTTCTATTAATTACAATGCAAATGCACATAAGCTTATGTTTATCTTCTCGTAGCTCATCATGTACTGTTGAAACTGACAACAAAAACTTCTTTTTCTTTTCCAAGAAGGGAATTCGTATACAGTTCTGTGCAGTAATCCAATTAAGTAACTTAATTCAGTACAGTTGAAATATTAGCCCTTTAAATGTCTACTAAATGACAAAGTTCCAGATGATGTTCATTCTCTGATTCATACTGACTCCTGTCCAGACTGCTGGGAGTTGAACTGAAGCCAACTACTGTCATTTAAGGTGCAGCACATGTAAAGGTGAGTCAGACCCAGATTTATGGTTTAATTTATGTGCAACCATTTTAAGAAGGGATAAACAAGTTCTAAGTCTCAGACAGTCTCAGAGTGCATTGGGTGCTTTTTAAATGTTAGCTGGGAGACTGGAACCAACCAGAGGCCTGTGGTCAAGCAGACAGAGTCAGAGCAAAGATTACACCTAAGTGGGCTAGCAAATACAGCAGAAACTTAAGGTATTTGAGATGAAAAGGAATGCAGTTTGAGAAGAGTAACAGAAATCAAGCAACTTCAATTAGACTTGCCCCCAAGGAGATGTCTGAAGCTGCAATATGAGTACAAATTGCATCGTGTTAAGAAAATACTGAAACTCTCTCTTTCAGAACCACAAAATCTACTTTGAACAGACAATAGGCCTACTAGCATATAAAGTGGAACAAATTAAAACTGTCAACATCACAGCAACTGTTTTAAATTGGTAATTTAGTGTGACCCTGAAGCGGGATAGAAATTAGATGTTCTGATAATGTTCAGAAAACTGAAGGTAGCGATCAGCAGTCTGCCCTAGCAAATGACAACATTATAATATGCAGAGTCCTCTTAAAAACTGCTGGCTCACCCACACAAAGCACAGCTTTGGAAAGTTTTAGAGTTTATGTTCAATAATCTCCAAAAGAATAATCATTCATGGAAAAGAAGTAAGTCATTACCAGTGAGTAGTCATCAGATGAATGATTTATCACTAGTTGTCTGAACAATCAGTCACAGTGATTGTGAAAACTTGAGCTAATATTTTTTTAAAATGATATGGAATCAATATATAATCACTACTCCATTGCAATACATAATCAGTGAATTCAGGAGTCAAAATTTTGGTGCAGTGTCTAACATCTAGGCACCCTGATGCAGGACGGCTGGACACACAAAGAACAGCTTTCCACACAGAGAGCAGGGTAGATTTGTGCTATATATTAGTGCCCTAGCACTACCAGCCTGCACGGATATTTGGACCTGGAAACTTCTGAGACCCTTTCTTCCACAGCCCTCAAAAAAAGAAAGGAGAAATCACTGCTTTCTTTCAGGCTACTCTTTTTTCTAGGAAAGGACTGCACAGTCTCTGTTAGTTTCCAAGATCAAGGCTCACGTCTCTGCATCCCTGGCTCCGGACATGGGAGATTCAGACAACCAAGAGAGCTATTCTCAGGGGCACCCTAGCTGCAGCAAAACTACAGTGCTAACAAACACCTTTAATGCTCTGTACTAGGTATTTAGCAAATGTAAATGGTGAGGATTAGACAGAAGCTAAGTTTGAGGATCACAGTTTTGATGTTAGGTGTTTCCATTTAGTCTAAATCCCAGATCAGACACCATGGCCTTTTACTAATCGTTGAGTGAACAGCTTTAGAATGGCCTGCAGGACCTTTCTTACACATTCAGAGTCGTGGAAAACAAAGCATGAGAGTGAAGCTCACTTAATGCTGGCCAGATAAATGTAATAATGCAGTATTATGCTGAACAGATACACTTGACTTGTTGCTTGCCACCTGGCCCAGAATGCGTTGGAACTGCAGTCTTTGACCTTTCAGGGGTAAAGTTGCTCCATGGCATTGACATTTACACAGGCTTTGGGAGTTTTCTCTCTCCTAATACTGTGACTGCTTTATGACATATGGCCCCATTCTGGCATATTCCATGGGGAAAATAAAAAGCGGGGCAAGATATGTAAAAAGGGGTTCAGCAGCCTTGGTGACTGGGATAAAGAAGGAAGGAGGCAAGAAATCCAGACACGCTTTTATTTGTAGGCTGAGCATTATCTCCAGGGAGTGGCAGCTCACCAAAACCCCATTAATTTTACTGCTGTGACTTAAACTGCATGGATTTTATTGCACAGAACAGTGACTGTTCCCTGCTAGGGCTGTCCTACTTTCACTTGGTTCAGCTGCTGTCTCCGAACTTCAGTTTGCTGCTTTCCCTGGCTGCAGACATTGCTCCCTGTTCCTTCAGCAGATTAATTTCTGTTAGTTTGTCTGCAGAAGTCATCGGCAGGTGATAAAACCTGACGTTAAGATCTTGAAATAAATTCAGAAAACTGCAAAATATACCAGTCTCTGACCAAAAGCCCCTGCAATATAATAGATAATACTTATCATCAAAAAGCAGGCTGCATAGCAGGCTGGCAGCTCTAACATGCACTAATATGATCACACTGTGGCAACTGTAGAGAGAATGCTGTTGATAGAGAATGTTGTCAATAACATCACTTTTCAGTTACCATTTCTTCCATTTCTCACTCAGATTAGTGGTTTTTTTATACTATTAATAGCATTTCCTTGAATCTAGGTTTTATAATTAAAGCAAAATTAATGTCCATGCTATTGTGATAAAACAGAAGGTAAAGGAGAAACAAGTGCAAATCAAGGGAACGTATATTTCCTTAGCTTACACTCTGAATCCAAGATGACTTACAGTATTGTACTGAATTATAAGGGCCAGCAGCAATGGAAAGATTATTCAGAGAGGGGCAGAAAAAAACACAGCAATTCCTATACTGTCCTCAATCTTACAGTCAGAGTTCAGAAGGGAAGGGAAGAGAAGCCTGGCAGGGACTTAGCATTGCCCTGGCACTGCAGAGCTGCCATAACAGCCATTTAGGAGCACCCACAGCAGCAGTTGGAATATTGTAACTTATGCCACCGATCTGTTCTCATATGCATCTGGCTTGGGTCATGGTAATGGTGTCCAAAATAATTTACAGCATCTGTGTGCCTCCTCCAAGTTACATTGTGTGCCCCACGGCTGCAGTGAAGAATTTGGATCATTAACTTTAGAGGCATTTAACTTCTGCTTGCATTATGAGTGCTGCCTGATCTCATCCTGTTCCTCAATCTGCTTCTAGGTTGCCATGACAAACTAAAAATCTTGACGCAATGAGAAGTTAGTAATTCAGATGTGTTCCTTGAGAATTTAGGTGATAGGAGCTCTGCCTCCAGGATCTTACCAGATAATCATTTTCATGGCCACTTGAATCATAACAGCAGTTATGATTTCTGCATACTGCCTCATTAACATTTGCAGGATTCAGCAGTCTGCAAAGTTGCTGCCATTCTCTGATTCATGAACACTGCAGCAGTGCAGAGGCTACACACTGCCACATATTCATTAACCTGTGCTTAGGCAACCATGCACGTGGCCTGCTTTTCAACATCATCATGAACCTTTAGCATGTGTCTCAGGGCATCCACCCATATTCTAAAAAGAATTCGGCTCCTGTTCTTCATCTTTGTCTTCACCCTTAATCTAAATGGACATTTGTTTCATGACATGTAGGTAATCATCATAGAATCATTAAATAGCTTTGGTTGGAAGGGACTCTAAAAATTGTCTGTTGGGATACCCTGCTGTGGGCAGGGTTCTCACCCATCAGACCTGGCTGCCAAAGGCCCCATCCAGCATGGCCTAGAGCACCTCCAGAGATGGGGCACCCACATCTTCTCTGATCAACCTGTGCCGGTGCCTCACCATCCTCTAAGTAAATAATTTATTCCTAACATCTAGGCTAGATTTCCTCTCTTTTAGATTAAAGCCATTCCCCCTTGTCCTATCACTATCACACCGTGTAAAATGTTGCTCCACTTACTTCCTACTTATAAGGTCTTTTCAAGTATTGGAAGGCCACAATGAGGTTTTCTTGAAGCCTTCTCTTCTCCAAGCTAAATAAGCCCAACTCCCTCAACTTTTCTTCATTTGATATATTAGTAAGCTATTTATTTTACCAGTGAATGAGAGCTTAACTTGTTGAAATATGCTTCATCTTTATGAGCCCATGGGGTATTAGGTACCTCCAAACCTCAGTTTTCCCCTTTAAACTAAATACTCAAATCAATAATTCCTGCTTAAATGTGAGTTGGATTCAGACTAACTTTTTTACTAAAGAAATCATAGATTTCTATTTTTATTTTTTAATTTTCAAAGTGTAAAAAAAAAAAAATAGAAAATTTTGCTTTAGAGTAGCAGAGTAAAATGCTGTAACAATGAAAAGGACAGCTAATTTCCTTGGGTAAAGAAGGTTTATTTACAAGCTCATGGCTAAAGATAACAGAATGTCATTAAAGCTGTACATCATATTATTGCATGTTGCAGTAAGTAGACTGCAATGTGAAAATGATCAAGAAGCCTTCTTGAATAGATAAGAGCACTGTTTTCCCTGGAAATCAAACCTGTCTCTGAGTTTTAAGCAGGTTCTTTTTTGATAAGTCCTGATCCTCACACAACTTTAATTATAGGTGAAGGTAAAATTAATCTCTGAGTGCATATATCATTAGCTATCAGCCAAATGCCTTCAAAGTTATGATGATGTTATAGCTCAGAAAATGCTCACTCCACAGCCCATGGAGTTACTTGTGGCCAGCCAGAACAAATAATTCAGCGTACAGCTGCTTTCAGCATCCATCTCTCTGCAGGCAGTTCAATAACAGCCTGGGAGAGGGAGTTCAGTTAATAAATTGATTATCTTGCTGGCATGTCAGGAGGGAAGGATCACAAGTAAAAACAATGAGCAGGAGCACTTTGCAGTTGTAACAAGGACAATTTTTGCAGCCTGAGGAGAGCTGTCCCCTTTCCAAGCAACCTCCAAGAAAGGCTCCATTGCAACTGGCTCTACATCTGGCTCCAGTGGCACCAGGCCACTCCTGGTGTTATTCTTTAGGTGTACCTGGGAGGCCACACTTGTGGATGCTCTCATTGTTAGAATGAGCAGATTAAGTCCAGCTTTCTTGGAGAATGTTAAATATACTTTCTCTTTCCTAGAGGGTACATACTATTGTGTTTGCTACTTTCTCATTTTTCTAACCTTTTCTAGTTTGTGTTCTCAAGCTTTTATGCACCACCACAAGGTTAGAAATACATTCTTCTGTATTAAGTTAAAACTCAGGTTATCGCTGCAGCCTAGTAATTGGAGTCATTGTGAGGCATTACAGCAGAAAGTGGAGCCATTGGGAACATTATATCTCACTGATAGAGCTGGTTTATATTTGTACAAATTCTGGCACCATTTAAGTGTGATCTCTACCAGAAATTTGAATGTTATCATGATAAAAGCAGTAAACCTATACTTTTAATATGAGTTTTGAACAGTTTTTTATCTGTCCTGTATCACAAACCACTTGAAAGGTAAACAAACTACTGCAACACAGTGGGACAGACTACTGTAAACTCCCTCTTACTCTCATGAGCTTTTAGCGTTATGAGGGGAGTGCAATGTCAAATTAGTTTAACTTGACTCACAAGAGAGAACAAGGAGCTCACAAACTAAAATTCTACTGCAACAGTGTTTTATCACCAGGATTAAATGTGAATGACCAGTTGAATGATTAGCAAAATTAGCATGGTAAGTAAAATCCTTGGGGGCCAAATCTTCCCTATGCTCAAGAACATGTCACTTTGTACAACCTCATTCATTTTAATAACATGGCAAGCCCATGACTCAGGATTTCAGGCTGAAGATATATGAGGAGTTGCACACAACTCATGATTGTTAATGAATCCCATCTCTTGATACAAATGCAGTTGTATCTTATTATGCTTCCCTTCTCCTCCCTTGTAAGGCAAACCCTCTCAGGAACCTCTTTGGTCGAATTTCCCCTCTCAGTTACTGCTGAAGTGAATGCCCTTCATGACGACAGGGTCACTTATTGTTTCATTCAGGACCTTGTCCCCAAATCTGTGAGCTAAAGAAAGACTAAGGGCTTTACTTAATATCTTAAGTTCATCAGGACTATTGCAATTGCTCTGTAGATTTTTAAGGCAGGAAGATGATAACTACCCTGAAGGAGAAAAAAGAAAACAACACACTAAACTGTTGAGCAGTTCTTAAATAACTTGTAAGTTAATGAATTTGTAACTATTCAGAAAGACCTTCTGTCTTAATTACTGTTGAAAGGTAAGCCCCATATGTTAACTGATTTTCAGTGTTGAAAATGAGCAACCTGCTTCCAATTTGAATTCTCATATCCTGAAGGAGTCTTATTTCCTGCTAATATGTGGTTTCAAATGTTTGTTCGTGTCTGAAGCAACAGAACAAGAGCCAGACTGCAATACTACTGATATTTTCTGAGTTTTCTTTTCTTTAGCCTGCTTTCATGAAACATTCTGCGTCTTTGTTTCTAGAAGCATGTTCTATCGCCTCTAGGCTTTGATATCCTTGGAGAGAAATTGAGAGCTAATGGAGGATCAGTCACCATGGAGAAGTGTTCAGCTCTGCCCGTTTACTCCAGAGGAATCCAAAAAGAACCCATAATTAATGTAGTCAGTTAAGACACTGGAAGAGGAAGTATATTTTTCTTTTAATTTCTTCTTTGTTTTGTAACAGGTAACACAAGTTATCTATTTATCTATTTATAAATATCTAAAAATACCTTTAAATATCTATTTATATCAGGTGTTTACACTTTTGTTGACAGACCATTCTACATTCCCACTTGTTAATCTTACTGTAGCTCACAACTTTTCAAGGAAGTCTGACTTGACCACATTGACGACTTTTTTATGCTTGAAGTGCATTAACTACCTTTTCTCTGTTATTTTGTCCTGGTGACTCTGATTTTTGCTGAAGAATCTCCACCAAAGCTTTTCACTTTAAAATACTGTGCTAGTTAATGATAGCAAAAAGTTCCTATTCTGGCTTGAATAGGAATATTGTGACAGTTTTTAAAGAATATGGTCCTTTCTGTTTTTTGTTTGTTTGTTAAAAAAGATGTAAATGTCTTACCTGGCATTAGCCACAAAAATAAAAAGTAAAGTAAGTTTCTGGATTGCCTTCCCATTTCTCTTCCAAATTAGGTTTAGGTTCATTTTTGAGGCAGTTTATTGTTCAGAAAAATAATCTAACAATGCAAAACTTAAATATCAGAAAGTGGTGGCTAAAATATACACAATCTGCTTCATGCAAGTGCAGTGCTGTGCCTATACCCTGAAAAAAAGTGCTTCTACTGATGAGAAAAATATATGCTATATTCTTGGCTGTTGTTTTGTACCATGCCAGAAGAGCAAGAGAAACATCGCTACAAGAGAGTCATAACATAAAGGCTATGGACTATTGCAGCAGTGGGGCTGAGTACAGAGAACCTGGAACACATCAGTGAAAATAGCAGCCACAGTATCACTTATTATTTTTTCTATTAAAGATAATGGCTTTATAAAACTAAAGCAAAAGCTGCATGCAGCTTGACAGATGAAATCACTGCACAGAGAATACTGATAGCTGTGCAATTCCTCCTCAGCCCTATTTGAGATCCATTCTACTGCCAGCCAACCAGAAAAGAACACTTAATCAAGTTGTGTAGTTCAGAGATGGACTTTTTTTTTTTTTTTTTTTTTTGTTGGTAGTTCTGCTGTTTGTGTTCAGGCAGAGGGTAAGGTCAAAACATTCCCTAAAAAAAAGAAATCCCTATCAGCGACCCCTGGGGAAGAAGAGAGAATTCCACTTCTCATGATGAATAATGCATTCAGAATACTGTATGTAAACTTTACAGAGTCCTGTGCTGTACAGAGATCCTGAGAAGGTTGTGATAGAAAGATTTAGCTTGAGATTTTGAAAGTTCATCTTGAATATCTGGTAACAGATTTTTGGTGATTTATTTAGAGTTGGGTAGCTGAGTCCTTAGTAAGCTTTGGCAGTCTTCAAATGTAGAGGGTCAGAGCTTTGTAGGGATGTATCTGCCATAACTAAAAGAACAACTTATACATTCATCTGACTAGTCATAACCTTGTGCAGCTCAATCACATATCTCAGCTTCTGATACCAGTGTCTTCTGCACCTAATTTTTTCAGCAAAGAAAACTAAAAATATCTTACATTCCCACTGAAAATGCCCACAGATAGACGTGAATACACCTACTGTGAGTTTCCTCAGCCTGCAAGTTCGTTTGAATGTTTCACTTCCCTCTTCACTGCAAGATGGTTGGTATTACTGCAAGTCTTGCTTTATTACCTCAGTTGCTTCTATTCCTTGTCATCTGGCTTCTGCTCAGATGTAGTCTTATCCAGTTATGGTGGCATCTTTCCCTCAGGTTCTCAACAGCCTCTTTCTTCCTGTGAGGCTGTCTTACTGATGATATCTTTCTAGTCTCCTACCATGCTTTGCTCCCTAGAATCTGCTACCAGTGATAATACTGGGGAATCAACAGCAGGTTTCATTAATGAATAAATTTCAGATACCTGAAGATTTCCATGATCTCAGGCTCTGCCCATACTTCTGTGCTGGATGAACTCCAGTCCTACTGCTTTTGTACTTCTCTGTCCAAATGCCTTCTGTTTCACTGTTGCCTCTTCCACACATATATCCAACTCCTCATCTCAGCCTCACTTTCCCTCACCAAAGCCTACATCCCCTCTAGCCAGCTCCCCACATCCTACTTCAAAGCCCTCCTCCTTCCCTGCTCTTACTTGTTTTTGCAGTCAGGGTCTCCAGAGCAGCCCTGTTCCCCACTCTGCCTCCCAATGGCTTCTTTCCCTCTCGTCTCTGGTCTCACTGCAGCCTCAGGCTCCCCACAGTAACCCTGCTTGAATCCCAGGGGCAGCACGAGGAAAAGAAGAGATTATCTTTGCTGTAGCATCCAGTTAGGAGGAAGCGGTAATTGCCTCCAGCATTCCATGGAGTCATCTCAGGATAAGGGAAAGCTTCCTATCAGCTGGAGCTTGACCTCTGCACACAAGAACCATTGCAGACTTTTACCTCTGGAAAATCTCTGCTCATGTGTAAACTGCAGTTTACTAACTTGACCATATTTAGACAAGTTTACAGGAGGACAGCAAGAGGCAAATTTCTTTTGCAAACCCCTTTTCCCACTCCTCTCAATTTGGGGCCTCAAGATCATGTCCCAAAAGTCTGGGAGGTAGAAAAGAAGAAGTTTTAAAAGGGCTTTAATTTTCATAACATGGCTAATAAGCTTATTTTGCAGATACACTTTTTGTAACACATAACATATAAGCTTGTATGTGTATATGAAATAAATTTAACATAATTCTTCTTGCGTTCAAGCAGAGCTATGTTTACAAAAAAAAAATCCCATTTTTCTTCTCAAATAAAATAATTGTAAAAGAAAAACAACCCGAGGCAGGGACTTAAGTTATATATATATATATATATAGTGAGTCAAACATAAAAGCAACAGCAAACAGGATTTTTAAAAAGGAATTGCTGGTGAGGTTTCATGTGTGCCATCTTTAGTCAGTGGGAATGCTGATTTCAAAGAGAAATTTCATACGCTTCAGTTTATTCATGTAAGTAGACCAGGGAAAAAGAAATGTTCTCTTGCATAGTGTTGCTACCTACAGCCACTTCAGAGAGTATTAGAATTGTTAATGTTGGCCTTTAGTGTGCTTTTGTTGGCAATATTGAAACAATGGGCAACAAAGCTATTACCAGCTAGCACAAAGTCTACACAAACTGTATGCTAGTCTTGTGTCTTTCTATGTGTTTTGTTGTGGGTTTTTTGTTTTTGTTTTTGGTTTTGTTTTTTTTTTTTATCTAACTGCTTACTAAAACCACATCATTTAGTGAAAATAAAAAATAAAAATCATCTGAAAGTGTTTTAAGAAGGAATACATTTTAAATTAATGCATTTGAAGAACTAATGTCAGTAAAACTATCAGTGTTTTGTGGACTTTTTTCTTTTTATGGTGCTATTGTCATAACACATTGATTATTGTTCATGAAGAATTTAAAAAGCAATTTTGTCATTATTTGTACTTCTTTCTTTTCCTTTCTCTTCATTCAGGCAATGAATATAGACCAGTCTATTGGTATTCAGTTTGTCTGTGGTTTTAGTCAATTCTAGTTGCTTTGGCACAAACCCAGTTTTGCACAATTTCAGTTGAAAAGACTGCAGAGATATGTTTATCTGTTAATCCAAAATACCTGAATGAACTCGAAACATTCAGATAATGAGAATTCTACCGGTAGTCTCAGGTTTTGCATATTTAGTAAAAAATACAGTATTATAACAGTCATATTTCAAGCAAAGTTGATATGAACAGAATCAGAATTTCTTCAGTGTTGTTTTAGACTTAGTTTTCATGTCCAGCATTTCTTTGATTAGGAATTTGAAATTATAATATTCTGTAATTTGAATAATTTGAATTTCCTACTTGACAGCTGTTTATACACAATAGTATGACTTGAATGTTAATGACACAGACATGTCTCGGGCATGAATGTTACCACTTCCTCTGCTACCTCATCTTTCCATCTCCTTAAATGATCATGGATAAGACCAAGAATCTTGTGCATTACATCTAAACAAATGCAGGTAATGGAAGAATTGGGCCATATTTCATGGGGAAAGAAATATAATAAAAAGTTAGTCCTCTGTCCACAGTAGATCAATAATTTTGTTTTCCTAGGCTGCAGTAAGTAAATTGAATAGGAAGTCTTGGGAATGTATTGCAAACATTTCAAAGCTTAGATGTTGCTAGCACAGTGTAAGCAAGTTCAAGTTAAACAAGCAATAAGAATCAGATCCCTCCTATCACCTATACCCCTTATTTATTTATTTTTAATTGGCAATGAAGCCTCAATTACCTGCTACACAATGGAAATAAACAGAAAGAAATACACATGTGCTGGACTTTTTCCTATCTGCAATCACTTTTATTTACTATGTAGTGGGAAAAAAAATGGTATACATTTATAATAATTACCCAGAAGATGTCAACACTTACAGCTCCTCCACATCTCTGAACAGACCCTGAAGAAGTGAGAGCCTTCAAGGAAATGTCTAGCAGGTGCAGATAGCAGTTTTTCTACATTTTGCACATTCATATCAGCCATTTGCAAAGCTTGGGACTAGGTGAGAAATTAGACAGTAAGCAGAACATTAGGCTACAAGATCATCTGAAACAACAGAGGTGAATACAAGTAAGTTTCCAATCCTATAATGCCTGTGAAGTATCTGTAATTACAGCCTGAGGCCTCAGGAGGAGATCTGGGAGCACAGTTAATGCAAAGTCACTGGCCTATGGCATTTTCAATTAAAGCCTGCCAGGCCCAAAGGGACTGTGCTCAGATGGAAGAGGAATTACTTACTAGATGTGGTCTTTCAAATGGAACCACCATATCAGTTCACCTTTTGGCACAGAATGGACATGAGTTCCAACAACATCCCACCAGGAAGTAATGCGGAGGAGACACTGCTGAGCTCTGAATGTGATCCAAATTGTGTTTCAGAGTCTTTGGTCCTGGGAGGTAAGGAGATGATGGTACTGACAATAGAAATCATGGCTAATTAAATAGACTACAGTGTAGGTGACTTGATGATACAGGACAGAGGTCTGCAGATATACTCTCTGATGTGCAGTGGGATGCTTTAAATAGTCACAACAGGATGGAACACACACTTCAGATGAGTAAGCTTGAAAGGAGCAAGATGTACTCACCTGAAACAAGTTGAAGGGGAGCCATGCATTTAAAACAAGGTTGTGTTTCAAGTAAGTGCAAAAGTGGATTTAAAGACTGATGACAACATAAAACAGTTCTATGTATCACACTTGGAGAATGGAGACATACCTGAGGTAATGTGGGAGACTATTGGGCAGCCATAATTGCCAGCCAGACTGAAGAAGTAGAGGGTAAGCACCAAGACAAGGAGAAATGTCTCCTTAGAAACCAGCCTGTTCCTGAATGGTCAGAAGATAACCTCTAATAAAAAAAAAATTCTCACAGGTGTTTACTGAATGTAAGCTGGAGGCCTATCTATGTCTTAAGAAGAAAGTAGAGGTTGAAATTTTCTGACAGTATTCCACTAAATTTTATTGCCATGCAACAGATGTCAGCGAGACAGTCTGACAGAATGGTGTCTGCAATGGAAGTAAATACAAAGAAATTGTGTGGAACTGAATTCAACTATGCAGAAAAAATTGCATCCACTGACATTCATTGACAATAATGCCTTGTCACTAAGAATTCTCACTATCAAATGCTGTTATTGTATTCTTTGTATCTATTGTAGTTTCCATAGAAATAAATAGGAGGCATTACTTTCAGAATGTTCTACATTAAAAGTCAACCTCCATTGTTTCTTTTGGAGGATGACCTAAGGACTAGATAATCAAACTTGGCACTTGTTCATTTCCTGATAAAAATGCTGCCATTAAAGCAGTATCAAAAAAACACAGAGTGAATTATAGAGAAATGCAAATCATATCAAGTAAACAGGAAATCTAGAGAGTAACAGAGTTGAAGAGAAAGATAACTGGGAACTAATTAGAGACAACTAGAAGACAAGAGAAGACCAGGTCAAAGCCAGGTCCTGCAGGATTCAAAGCTTTGGCCAGTTGCTTAGCTGCTTTATGTGCAGTGGCAGAAGTTTGGCTTATGCGTCCCACAGAATCATGCTTCTCCAGTCAGAGGATGTCCCTGGTCAGAATGACAGAGAAATTGCACAAGGCAAGTCTTATGAGCTTAGCAGAAGGGCACAGATTGACTATGGAAGTCTTACATCCTCTTCTGGTTGATATATTACCACAGAACAATGGCACTGAGAGGAGCAAAGGCAGAAATAAGTCCCACTCTAACAGTGATAGTACAGCCACTCAAAAGCTACATATTAAAAAGAATAGAAAGCCTAGCACTTTATTGTGATAAAGATAAAATCATGAGAGCTGGCGATGAATTGGGTTGAAGTGGCAGCTGGATGTCAGCAAATACTTGCACAGAGATTTCAAAATAATATCAGTATCAGATAAAGGAGTAAAGACTACAAGACACAGCAATCTGGTGGAGGAAGCCAGCCTGTAAGTGCAACTGCTATGAAGCATCTCTTTAAATAGATTTTTCAACTAAAGAGCCAATTAAATTAGAGAAACATGGTGCAGTATTTATCACACCTAAATTCAAACATCAAACATGTAGATGTCTCCCATCAAAGCTGGTTACACTAATCTCCATTTGCAGTTAGTGGAAATAATAGACATGATTCATCTCAATTATTTGAGACACCTACTTTAGAATGACATGACTTGTGCCCTACCAGTACTAGTTTCTCTCCATTTTCTAAGAAGGGGGTTTCAGTGATTAGCTCATATGGAGACATCTGCATGTGGCCTCGTAACTGCCAGACAGGGAGTCATACTGTGTTTTACCTCCCATTAAGCGCCATGCAGGAGGCTGATTGCCATTTTCATATATGGAAGATATTTTTTTCCCAGACAGCAAAAGTAGCACACGACTATGTGGGGTTCTTTTCCACACATTATCTTGCAATCAGGAGAACTGGCTTTGGGTTGATTTACAATTGTTGGATTGGATTTTTGTGCAGTTCATTCAAAATGGTCTCACTGGAGGTCACTAAGTCATCAGAATAAAACTTTGATCATCATTTTTTCCATGACCTAACATGTAAAAAAAATCTGCATTAACTCTGTGTTTAACACTAGTGGTAGCTCTTTCCATCTGCCTCTCTTCTACATGCTGCATGCACCACCATCATCAGATGGATAATGGCTTCCAACAGAAGCTCTTTGCAGAGAGGAGGGCAAATTCGCTCTTGGAGAAACTGCTGCCAGGTGAAATCATGGGATAATCCTGTTAGATAGTTCAGGATGCTTTGGGAAAGGCCTCCATTGCAGTCATTAACCATAACAGAACTAACTGCATTGGGTTGTATTTTTGCGATCAGGCTCTCAGCTGTACAGTATTCATGTAAGACAGCAACAATAACAGAAAATGAAGTTACACTAGCTTAAAAAATTAGACAAGTTTATTACAATTTAACAGTTCTTTATTGCTACCACACAAAGTTCAAATGTTCATAATGGAAATGATGTGAGGTCAAGTGAGCTATTTTTAAAATATAACAGTCTGATAAACCTTGAGCTAATATCCAAGGACAAAGCTAGTACTGCACATTCCAATGAGGAATGAAATATTAATATAGAAGGCTACTGATAGCTTCTTACAGGCCTTGGCATCACTGGGTCTTGCAGTGGTGGTGCTGAGAGCCAGATTCTGTGCTCTTTTTCTCCTAGACCTGTTAATTTCAAATGGAATCAGCCCTCTATAAGGAATGAACAAAAACTGTAGGGCAAGGATATAACAATATTAGGAACAGTGGAGCTGCTAAGTCTGAGCATTTTACCTCTAGAGCCTGAATCTCCCCTTGTAAATGTAGTCTATGTGGCATGGTTAGAATTATCACATCCTAAGGAGAAACTTGCTGTAATGTGAGTCTTGCAATATTTTACAGAGGCATACTTAACCTCTTAATGTGCATCATGCAAAGATTAAGAGGCAGCATTATTGCTTGCAGAATCACCTGCTATTTCCGGGAAACAGTCATTTGCTGGACCTGTCCTTGTCACTAGCATAAGTGTAATGCTTTTAATAATCTCCCATTCCCTAAGTGATGTGTTTGCATCAAAAAGATGGATATGGTATAGCTGGCAGAAATTTTTAAGGGCTGTTCATTTCTGTATCTTGTTCTTCTGGTGCCATCTAGAGGTTTCATTTTTAGTTCTACTAAACAATATAAAGTGCTGTATTATATTTCAAAAGTTTCCATTAAAAACTGCCTATGCATTAACACCACTTACGGTACTACCGTCACTGAACATCCTTTTCCATACAAGAGTAAATTAATGTAGTATACATAACTTTTAAAGCTGTGGGATGCAAGTGAACCTCATGGGTTGGGCAAAAGTATACACTGGAGGCAAATACTGCCACATAAAGAACAACTTTTTCTCAAAAAAAGCACCTGTAAATTGGCCTTAGGAAAAAACTTCATAGAACTTGTTTTCATCAAATAAAGAGTAGCTTTTCAAAGCTTTTTCAAAAGAAGTGGGTGCTCAGAAGGAATGCAGCCTTGCCAGCCTTGTAGCAGACTGCCAACATGACAGACACAGCTGTGGCGTTGGGCCTGTCAGCACAGCTGGGTAATGTTTTAACTGCCTCCTATGACAAATCAGCTTTGTTCTATGCTAGAACTGCCTAGAAAAGCACAACATGAAACTCAAGCAAAACAAAATTTACCTGTGTGACAGAAAATCATTCTCAAAGAATTTTTTCTTTACAGTTAGAGAAATAGCTAATTCATTGTAATGAGGCCCTGAAATTGTTAGAATCATAGAATAGTCCAAGTCAGAAGGAACCTAAGAGGATCATCAAGTCTAACTCCTTGCTCCACACAGTACCACCAAAAAACAGACCATCTGTCTGACAGATTTGTCCAGAGGATCGTTGAACTTGGGCAGCCCGGAGCCATGGTCACTACCCTGGGGAGCCTGTACCAGTGCCCGACCATCCTCTGGTGAACAACCTTCTGCTCATAGTTCACCTAACCCTTCCCTATCACAGCTTCATGCTATTCCCTTGGGTTCTATCTATCTCTGATCATCAAATAGATATCAGTGCTGCCTCCCTGTTGCACCCCGTGAGGAAGCCATAGACAAGATTCATGTGCACTATGAATGAGTTCTCTGTTAACCTCCATGGGGGTAGGCTCATTGACATCAGACCTTTTCAAACAATTTTTACTTTCCCCATTTCCTCCTTCAAAATCTTTATTAACTTAATTAAGCCTGTGAATAGTGTGTGCAAATGCTAATGTGCCTCATCATGGATTCCATCTGATAATCACCAGAGCATCTTATTTGTCCCTCTAATAGCCACAGGCTTGTATAGCCCCTCTGGGCAACTAGATGCACATTCCCTTTTTTTAACAGAGTTAACCTGATTCATTTCCTAGCACGGGTAACAAGATTTTTAAATGCGTACAGGAGAATCAAAGCTGCACTGAACACTGAAAAATGTGAAACAGTTTATTGCAAGTCCTTAGCCTTCTGAATGCCATGTTCCTGTGAATGATAATTTCTGTACTTCAGTGGAGGATTAACTGTCATAATAAATTATTTCTTTTTGCCTGAAAGGAAATAAGTGAAGCTTGCTTAACTAAGAAGGCCAGCTAAAGGTATAACTGAGATGAGGCTAACCTTGTCTCCTGTGCCCAAGGATACCTCTGGAAAGCTGCCGTAACATGCAATAATTTGATAGTCTCAGCTAAAATTAACCTGTGTACTGTAGAAGGAGATAAGAAAAATATTAAATTCTTGCTGATACTCACTTTGTGTGCTACAGAGACTGGCTCTGCTGCTTTGTGAGCCTGCCTTAGCAAGATTTTGAAAACCTTAAAGGCCTTAAAGACTAAATTAGAATAGAGAAGAAGAAAAATTGAGTCATGTAATTGAAGGATTTGATGAAATTCTTCTGATAGTAGATCCATAGAAATAATACTTTCTGACCTTGTTATGTAATTGAGCATTACTTTGCTTTGTTCTAAAACCTCCCATTTAAACTATTTCACGGCAATGTTATGTTCTTTAATGTTGAACCTTGTCAGTTACTTTCATTCAATGGCTAGACATGTTGGTTCCATAACCACATGAGTTTTTCACCCCCCAAAAAAGTGCTTTTGATCAGTATGACACTTGACTCTGTTTTGTATGTATACATAAGTTCACCTTTCATAGGGTCTTCCAAAAACTTTTTGTTTAAAAACAGATTAGCCTTTCATAAAGTGTGAATATTTCCTTTATAGTGCTAGCCTGCTGTTTTCTTCATGAATTCTCACAGATGATGGTGAACTGCAAAACAGGCTTCCTCTTGAGCACTTCAAAATGCTCACAAGAGGTAGATCTTTTCTCTTTTTTGGTGTCTATTTACCTAGTCACACAAAGAGAAAAAACACAAATAACTGGGAGAAGCAGCACTTCAAATACAAATTCAAAATACAGAAAAGATGGGGGATTAGTGCACTACCTCTGATGGTAAGAGATTTACGTTCAGAGTCTCCATGGATTGAGAAGAGGCAGAAGGGGAAAAACTAAATGTTGTGATGTTGTTCTCCCATCTCCTGGATAAGTGTTCTTACCTACGATATTTGACAGTTTGTAAACTGTCTTCGCACATTCTCTACTTTTCTAACCATCTCAAAAATAAAATAGTTCTGAATCAAGTTAAGTATTTTTTTCCAGATTAAAAAAAAAATTAAAAAAAAAAAAAAAAAGTTCTGTCATTTAGATGAAAATATATATATATTTTTTTGTTGTTGGTGGTGGTGGTGGTTTTGTGCTTATTTTTCCAGTTTGTTTACTGGGTAAAACAAACAAAACAACAATAAATATCGTTTCCATATTTTCAGACCTGAGCTATGGCTCTTAGCCATGACCCCCAAGCACGGCTTACTTTCCTGATCCTTGTACCAAACACCTTCATATCCAGCTTCCTTAGTGAAGATTCTGCAGTACTTTTTCTATAGGCCATAAGTCATCCAATCACCCTTGCCTCCCACAATGTTCCTTTATCTTAGAGCCTGGGAGAAGTCAAAAGAGTGGAGCACTGTATATGGGATGTCTGTGTCACTGTCGCCACTATTACTCACTGTTAAACTCTTGGCTGAAAGCTGCTTAGCAAATAGCAAAGGCTCATCTAAGTAAGTAAAAGAACTTTTAATGAAATGGAGAACCTGATCTAAGAAAAAAAAAAACAACCACCAAAACCAAAAAACACAGTGCTAAACATATGAAAGATATGAACAGTATTCTTGAAGACATTCATAAATATAAATGTATTAAACATATTTAAATCTTAGTTTAGCAGAACATTATGTCATCTATGGAAGAGTTTTTTTGTTCATTTTGGATAGAGGAGAATCAAAGGGGTAATTATCCTAAGTGACTGAGTTTATATACATGCCTTTTGATATGAGTTTGATTTTGCATCTTGTTCTGTATTGCAAAGAGTGAAATTAATATCATAAGTGCCACCCAGTGACTGTGATTAACCATAATTTGCATTTATTGAAAGTTGATTGTCTGCATGCTACCAGCTGTGAAATTGTGCAATAAGCAATAATTAAACAATGAAAGAGAGTAAACAAAACTAGTTAGGTGTGATTTGGAGCAGTGAGTAGCAAAGGTGACTTTCAAAGTTTTATTAGCACAATGCAAGAAAAACAAAATACAACCATGTAACCTACGCTTCAATGAGCAAACAGTAAACATCTGTAAAACTACTGAGCACTACTAAGGAAAAATTCACACTATAAAATAACAATATAATTACTAAATAGAGACTATCCACTAAAGTTATGTGATCAGAGGCTTCAAAGCCAAAGGGACTGTGTGTGTAACAGAGCAGGAATCATTTCTGAGCATGTAACTACAGTTCACTACCTTCTATGATGAAACATTTGTTCTCAATTTTCTCGAGAGAGTGCTCAATGGCTTTTTTTGGATGTGTAGAAATGGAGGTTTACTGTAGGTTTATGCAATCTGCCATTGCCCATAGGAACTTTTTGCAGGCATTTGGCTTTTTGCTATTTAGAAGTACTACCCTACTACATGTAGTCATAATGTTTTCAGTGCACGTGTGTACAGCGCTGTAGCACAGCTACCAGCCTAAAGCAAACTTCGAAAAGCTCAGATTCCGTTTGGAGAGTACCTATCAGTTATGTATGGGAATACCTCAGCTACAGCTCACATATACTACTTTGTTCATCAAACATAGTTACAAGCTTTACTTATTGGATTTTATCATGCTCCTGTGTTCTAGATAGAACTAGATTATGATGGTGGTATTAGTCTAGGTTTTGCAAGCTGGCCTTGGTTGACTTCAGGTATTTTTTCACCATGTCTGTATACGCTTACAGTGACATCTACTGTTTCCCCACCATATTTGTTCTTGACATGAATGCTATATTTGCCCGAATCTTCTGAGGTCACTCCTTTGATTGTCAAACTGGCATATTTTCCATGTTCCAGTGAAACCAAATAGTGCTCATTAAGCTCAAGGGGCTTGTCATTCTTGAACCAAAGCACTTCTGGGTCAGGGTTTCCAAACACAGTACAGGTCAAATTCAGAGTCTAAGGGAGTTAAAAAAGAAATATTTTTTTAAGGATTAGTCAGATTTGTTTAAACAGAATATTCTCAGTATTACTTTCAGACATTTCTTATTCCTAGTAAATTAAAGTAAGTAAGACAGGTAGCATGTTCTTGAGGACTGAAAAGTAGAGTTTCTATATTTTTCTCTTCCACTGAGACTTTCCACCATCTTTCCAGTGACTGTGATGCAGTAATAGCCCCAGGGTAAGATTCTAAATACTCTAAGTAGGACTGCCAATGCAGTCCTGCCTGCAGGAGACTCCTGGCAAGCCATTAGTCTGACATGATATTCAAGCAATGATAGGTTTAAAAACAACCTTGTAGATTCCCTGTACACAGCAGAGAAGAGAACTGAGAAAATCTTTTCCAATCTAGGCCTCTTGGGTTTACTCCTCAATATGACATTAAAAAAAAAAAAAAAAAAAACCATTTAAAAAATAGTACATAACATGAATCATCAGAAGCTGATTACAAATGCTGCTGACTCGTAAAATGGAAATATTTTATGAAGACTAAATAATTCATAAAGGTTGTGAAAGTGTTGCATGCATGCTCAGTGTATTAAAAGAATAGCAGAAATGACTTCGTAGGTGATCCTGACAGTTCAGGTGTTTTCTCAGAACTGAACTTGGACTGAAGAAGCTCGCAGAATTTTGGTGGTTATTCTTCCAAATCTATATGGATCACTTTCTGAACCCTGTTTTCACTACTTTATACGTACGCAATCCTTGTGAGCACGTGCATGATTTCTGCACTATTTTTCTTGAATTCCAGTGAACAAATAGGACTGATATAACACATTGAGAAAAAAAAAAATCTGAAAAATTTTAAGTGATTAGAAGCACCATACATACACAAGTAGAAGCAGTTTTGCATATGGTGTGCCTCCAGAATCAGAGGGGAATGTTGAAGGAAGATTTACATTCACTGGGTACAACCTGATGACTACATAAGTGCAAGTATACTTAAAGAAGTGATATCATGTAGGATGCGAAGTTAACTAATGACCTATAGGAACTAACATTACTATAAAATATTTAAAGGAGTAATGTAAACATGAAAATAAAACGTTGGGAAATGAAACTAATTCTGATAGAAGACAGCAAGTTTAAATCTCATTGTCTTTTCTGTAACTTGAGCAACATTTCATGACTATTGCCCTCAAAAATGACCTCATTTAAGAGCAATTAATAATTCATAATAATTAATCACGCCTTAATATGTTAATATTAAAAGCTTGCCAGAAAGTAGATATATTCCAAAATCATTTTAGATCATTTGGGCCTGTTCTAATTTGTTAAATTATAGATGTGGACTAAAATCATTTACACCCTCTTAACAAGATTTAGTAAAGCTTTGTCTTGTGTTCATATATTTGCATAGATATAACATTCCATCGTGTGAGGAAACCTCTTTCCTTTTTCTTCTTTTTGTATAGCTACTTCTCATTCGTAGTTACATGAATTTTGCATGGTACCTATTCATATATAATTTACATGCAAATTTAAAATTTCAGTTATTTCTGGTATGTTTTGCTTTACTTGATTTTAGAGGTATTTCCTTTGGATATTCAGTTATTTAATCCTCATATAGTTAAGCCTCTTTGAACTCTTCTAACTTCTGGAAACTTTTTATGTAGCATTTCCTTAATTTAAGGTCATGGGCCTTAGGGCATAATTTTTTATGAGGAAACTGCAGCTATTATGTGCATGCACAAGGTTGACTTCTCCTGGCTGTTTCCTAACAAAAACTAAGATGTTGGTCATCAAGTAAATTATACCTAACTTCCCAAGAGACTGGCTTTCTTGCCATGAAGTGCTTTTGTCTACTACAATGAGAAAGCACCGCAAATGAAGGAATAGGACAAGAATAAAATCATCTCATCTTGATTTGGTCCAGAGTTGAGCAGGTTTCAGCATCCACTGCAAGGCCTCCTTGATTCACTACTTCTAAAGAGGTTGTATCTGGATATCTAGAAATGGCCATGTACAATAAAATTTGGAAGAGCTATGTGTTGCCCTTTCTCTGGCCATGAGAAGGACAGTTTTCACACAGGGTAATACAGCTGTAGCCTCTGAAGATGTATGTCACATAGTATACAAAACACCCTGTTCAACACGCTCTTAAGAAACTACAGATAGTAAGAGTCACACTGGCTCACAAGTTGATCTGCTATAGTACATTGGAACAAAGTCCTAGCTCTTTTAGTGGTCAAAAACATCTGCATAAAGAAGTGTACAAAGATGAGAATGAATGCTGTGATCCTACTTCAAGTGCACTTTCCTTCCTTCCACAATCTGTCGGATTATAAACAGTTTATAAGTACAAGCTGTACTGAGATGACTGTTTAATAGCCATTGCTGGATTTCTTTTATTAGGAAATTACCATTTCCTTTTTTTGGGACCCAAATCTATTTTAATCTAACTCATAAAAGCACAAATAAATTATGAACCTCTTGAAAAAATACTTTCTTTTTACAATTCTTTTTACAATTGCAGTGACTATTTAATTATGCACTCAATTCTTATGCTGTGTGAACAACCATTTCCAAGTGCCTCCTCTTGTGTTACATTGGGTGTCAGAGAGTGGCCGTCTTCTCCTGCCTCTTCAGATTCTCCTAGAGGGCAAGATAGGTTTCTCTCCTTGAACTGCTATGCTCAGTACACAGAGCTGAGACCCAGCCCAGATTTAAGTCTGCAGTTAATTCAGTCTCCCCTCAATCAGGACAAAAGACAAGCACCTCTCAAGGCTGACCTTTCCTGCCTGAGATAGGAATTAGGCTGTGCTTCCCCTGTGTAGCCAGCTTGTGGTACTTATGCTTCACAACACAACTAAATGACTACTTCCTTTTTCTCTCAACTCTGCAGAATCATCTGTATTATCTACCTCTCCCCACTGAAGAAAACATTTCACTAGTGTGAAATTTCAGCAGAGTGATTCATTGATAAAAACTGTTCTTACCTTCCCATCCATTATAGTAACAACATCAGGTAAACCACCAACAACTTTACCACGATCTAGGAGTTAAAATAATAAATAAATGAGTGAAGTTTAGTGTTCAAAGTTATTCATTTCTTAGTGATTTTATTAACATGGTGTCACACTAGTCATGATGTCTGTTTGGGCTTGTCATGGAATAGACATGCAGCGGAATTCTTGGTAAATTAAATATGAAGTAATGTACTTTTCACAATATTTTGTATTATTTCTTATTAACATATTTTATGGTTCCCTCACATTTTTAGCAGAGATTGTGCTATGGAGTTGTAAGCTGATAGACACAACAGCCTTGAAGCTGTTACCAAGCTTTACTTTGGATAAAGAGCAAAGCAAAGCAGATACTTTCAGCAATGCAGTGATATTTAAGATGAGAGGAAAATCTGTCCTGCCATCGTTTTCATGGGCAGAAGTGTCTTTCAAGCTACACTGGATCTTTGTACCAGAGCTCCTGCAGTAACAAGCTTCCCTACTATCTCTTTTTCAACATGCTCTGTATCCAACAGTCATTAGCAGTTTTTTTTCTACTTAATATGCAGATCCCAATATTCATTATAATTCTTATCTTTCTGTCAATACCTCATTGTGTGACACTCAGACACTCATATCTCACAAAAACTCTGCAGATCCTATAAGACATAGTGGATCACTGCAAAATGTGTAAAATGCACACTCAGAAGCTTTCCATTGGAATTAAAGAGAAATAACCCTCAAATTATTATTATTATTGCAATATTCTGAAGTAATATGTGATTTCTGCCATTACAGAACTTTGACATGTATGGCAACTTATCATGATAGATGTCTTACAGAAAACAGTGAACTAGAATATAGAACATGTAAAATAAAGTGTAAAATAAACTTACTCTTCTCAGCGAAAGCAGCTGCCCTAAAATTGTTGAGAAGAGGAAAAAAAAAAACAAAAAAACACATATTATTAATAAGATTATTAATGAAATAATGTTCCTGTGATAATATTATTGTTATAGCACTAAAATGTAAAAGATGTAGCACTTACTTCAGTCGCTGGAATTCTGTAACAGCATCGTCAAAAGCTGTAACAAAACAGTTGAGAGAGTTGTTGTCCATGAACATTATTTGCATATTGGGCTCAGTATAAGCATTTACAAACATATCCTTACCAAATCCTTTTTAAAAACAACAGTGTTAAGCAGTAGCAGAAGGGAAAACCAAATCCTGAATCCAGTGTCACTAGTGGTAAAAACTAAATTGCACCTAATTTTGACCACAGGCTATTTTTACTGCATTCCTCTTCTTATTCCTGATTAATTCTGTTTAATCTGTGAAAATTCACCACATAAGTATGATCTTAAAAATATACCTTGCCCAGACAGATCAAGTGTACGTTTGAAGGATTCCTTTCCACCAAAGATTTCAAAGGTGTAGTTCCCCTTATCCTTTTCAGTGGGTTCAGTTATCTGCAGCCAAGCAACATCCTCTGCACCTCCAATCTTCATCTTTTCACCAGAAGAAATCTTAGATTCCCTTGAAAAAATGAATAGAAATGTGTTCAAACATTCTTTTCATATATACTCTCCACAGGAGAGCATCCATAAAATGTTACAAAGGACAACATACTGTTTCCAAATTAGAAATAAATTGCAACTAGGGAATGCAATTGCACAAGGGATTCTTTTCTTTCTAGTGTGAGTATGAAACACTTTGGAATCATTAACTTCAGCTTTCCTTCTGAAGATTTACACCTTCATTCTCTCATAACAAAGACATCTGTACTTGTGTCTATTTTCCCATATATATCTGAATGTGAATATGCTGTGTGACTTCAGAGTTCTAAACTCTTCATGCACAGTGCTCTCGTATACATTAGAATAGTCAACTTAAGGAAAAAAGTATTTTTTTCTATGAGAGGAAGAAAATGTTTACCTTTCATTAACTTCCAAAAAATATTAATAAAATAATGAAAGACTTGCATATTATTCTTGCATCAACACAAAATACACCTTTACTTGTTCATTTGTTTTTAAGATCAAGACAAGAAGCAAATTTTCTAATTGCTGATAATTAGTAAATATGTTCTTAAAAAAAAAAAAAAAAAAAAAAGCAAAGAGTAGCATTCTAATACTCATCACAAATCATCCCTTATCACTTCTCAAATATAAGAAATGCCCTGTTAATTTAGATCAGTTGTTCTTCTGCTCCATAATCTGTTCTGAAGAGTGGAAATAGAAGAAACCATCTGGGAAGAGTATGGAAACCAACCTATTTTCAATGGCTTGCAAAGAAGTTTTCTTTCTCTCATTATCTAAAGATTTTTTTATTTCCCTTTTCCCAAAGCATACTTAACTGGAGGTTTTGTTTGTTTGTTTGTTTTGTAGAGTAAGTCATCATAGGCTTTTCTTTGATCAGTTAATGTATTTGCACAGACATGGTTGATTTGGCTTCATAGCCAGTTTGATGAGGAAAATAAATTTTTATTATTTCTCTCACTCTGTAAAAGGATTACATTGAGTTCAGTATATTGAAATACATACCTGGGTAGAAATAAATATTTATTACTAAATACTTTGTTCCCTACTGTGCCATGAGTGGATAATGCATTCTGGTCTCAGGTCTTATAATTATATTTCCTGCTATTCGTTATAATGGATAATTCAAAGCTAGCTAGAAATTTGTTTACTATAGTTCATGATGAAAGTGCAGTTGCTTAAAAACAAGAAATGTTCAGTCTTTTTTCTTGTCCAGGAATAACATGCTAGAACTCCATTTGAAAAAGGAACAAGTATGGGGGAGTGTAGAGGATGCTGGTTATTTATGGTTGGTTGGTTTTAGTATTTGTTTTAGATCTTCATAAGAATTTCAGCCCCTAATCATAATATTTATGAAATGACTGAAATGCGATTTGTTCAAAATGTTTTTAATAACATAACATGGAAAACCTACCATAAAATCTGGAATATCAGTATATGGGGGATATCAGCTATCAGATATAAATTTGCATGCTGATGTCTCCTTTTCATCACACAAGTATCAAATTTACTGAAAGAAGGAGCATAACTTACTGAATACAAAGCTTAAGTTATGAGTAAAGCTGAGCACCCTCATAGAAGTCTGCTTGCACTCCCTGCACTCCCTGAGCCTAATGTTCACTGACACTTTTCTCACATTTCCAACTGACTAGGACAATGTACAGCAACATCATCCTCTTTCTGTCCAGGTCAGAACTCTTCACTGTGTGTCATCTTTGGAGGTCATCAAGGAATGTGAAAATTGAAAATATCTGAAGAGGTTTAAAATCCTTCAAAATCCTCCATGTAGTTTCCAAAACAATTTAGGCCCAACATACCAAAACACTTGGACACACATTTAACTCTAAATACACAGATGAATAAAAGTACAACTGAAGTCTAAAATCAAAATAATGTGAGGGTGAAAAAAAGTATTTGAAATTTTATAGTGGAATTCTAGTTATGCTCTCAGCTCTGATAACTATTCTTATAACATTTTGTACTTCTTTCCCTTCCTCTTCTGTCATTTCGAAGAAGAGGAATAGAATTAAAATATTTGGTGTGAAAAAGTCTGAATGTTGTGGTTTATTGCTTTCTTAGTACAGGCTTATATTAAATGGTGAGAGCAAATCTTTGGTATTCACGTACTTCTGGAGGAGGATTTTATCCATTCCTAGAAAAGAGAAACCTTGAACAGAAAACTATGCTCCAAGTCTTAACTGTCTTTGAACCAACTAGAATAACATAGTGAAAGACAAAAAATCTGGCATTGAGTAAGAGACTGAAACACTGTAGGTGCTTTTTTTGTACTATTACTTCTATGTACTGGACAAATCTGTGAATATTTCTTTTATTGTATCTACCACCTACGTGAACTGAGAATATAAAATGCTGTTAAGAGAAATTTACTCATGCGCTACACTTTCTACAGGAATGTCACAGAATACAAAATAGTCTTCAAGGCCACATTTTTCTCAAATAAATTTGAATATAGTCATGAACTTGAAAATATATTCTCATCTACCTGTGAGACCAGGTGACCTTCATTTCTTCATTGTAGTACTTCAAGAAACACTGGAGCCTTATTCCTTCTTCAGTGCAGAGTATCTTCAGTTGAGAAGCAGTCTTGCCTATGGTGAAATGGAGTATATTTAAATCAAACCATACAATGAAATGAACGAAAAACTGTCAAATGGAGGACCAAAAAATTTTCAAGATCTGAACCATTGTTCTCAAGTACCATAAAGAGACAATGATTCATGCTTCTCAAAGGAGATCTGCTGATTTGTGTCAGCTGAATGTTTAGTGGGAGTTTATGGTTTTATGATCATATACAAACATTATGACATGATTCTTTGTGAAGTAACCAGATAGTCATAAAATTGCCATAAAATAATGGTGCTATTATTTTAATAGCATGCAAAATTTATTTGAGTGCAATTCCTATTCTTTCACTGAAATGGCTCTGAATTGGCATTAGGATCAGAATCAAGTTCTATCTGCATCATAAGGCTCAGTCACTAATGGGAAGTATAAAGAAAATGATTGCTATAACATTGTCACAGTATCTAAACAAAACAAGCCAGGTGAAATAATACTTTTTTCCCCTCTTAATAATGTCAATTAGCAAGGTCAAATGCCTAATCAAAACCTTAATAGCATGCCCATAAAAATGTGTATCATGACTGTCATAGATTTCCCACTTACAGTAAAAATTGTCTGCCTCAGGTTCAGATGGCTTTACTATAAAAACACTCCATGAAAATCCAAGAGAGCATTTACTTACCACTGACTCTGCTCAGTGCCAACATTATATCATCATACACTGTGGCGGGGAAAAAAAAAAAGAAAATGTACCATCAAAATTTAATCAAAATATAGCTTTGTTATGCTTAGTTTAATTAAAGTGATATGGGAAATCTTCATATCCTCAGGCAAAGAAAACCATTAAAATTGTAACAGGTGTACAAGATAAATTGGAGACTACCTGCGTACAATACATGAATTCTGTGCTGTGTCAGTGAATGTACCCACTGCATGCAGCATCTGCCATGTGCTTTCAGATCTTTGGCAGTGTATCCTTCATGCCAGAAACAATAAGAGGTCATTAATTTGATGGTTCACATTCAGAGGAAAGTGCAAGGGAAATAAAAGATTATTAAATTTTTGGAGAAAACAGTACCCATCTGCTCCCAGTAGCAGAGCACTTGGCAAATATAAAGTTCTTGACAGCAAATAAACACCAGGTATCATACCAAACTTGAAAAAAAAAAAATCACAGTATTGATGGGATGCTGGAAGGGGAGAACATTATACAAAATAATAGAAGATTGGAGCACTGAAAGCAGGGGTTCTTTCCTGCTTGGGAAGGACAGCTGACAATAAGATGGAGAACCACAGTATCTTCTGTTCATTCCAGTGGTCAGCACAAACTTTACTTGAAAATGCAACTCTGCTGAACGGCAAATCATTTAAGAGTGTGAACATCTTTTTCTCTACAACTGGGTCTGTTTTTTCACAGTTTCTGAATTACAGCTCTACAATTTTACAATCAGAGTAACAGTCAGTCCCCACTGAGACTCCCACCTCAATGTATTTGGCATTTTGAAAGACCTGGTGCTAAAGGGTCTTCTGTAGACATTAAAACTTACTGAACTTGACAAAGAGCTCTTTACAAAAGATCCCACGTAAATGGTGGTGCCTGCTTGATTAAAATTTACTTCACTGTGAGGGTGCTAGAAAGTAATCATTATAAGACTTACGTCTTATATTATGTCACCGCTTCTAAACTGTTTATCAACAGTTGAGGCCTCAATGCCATAAGGAAGGCACTGAAATATGAAGAACCCCAAATATGCTTGCTAGCTTGCAATTTGCAAAAGTATCTGTTGAACATCTTTTGAGAGAATGTAGAGATCATTACTCTGACACGGTAAACCAAATATTACCTTTTCCTGATAATTCAAGAGTAGAAACATCATGACCTCTATCATCTGAGAGTGTTGCCTTATAAACACCTTCATCCTTGCGAGACAACTACAAGAAAAGCAGATGTTTACTGACCAACTTGATATGAATATATTTGCTTAACCTCTGCATGCTTCTCTAAATCAAACAACAGACATAGTACTGCAATTAACTTACTATTGAATAATCTTACCAGAGATACAATGGGAAAATATAAATGGATTGTAAATGTTTTGTTGTTTTTTTGTTTTGTTTTGTTTTGTTTTTTTAAGTAGCTATATCTAGTTCCTAAGCCTAGAATGTAATACAAGTTCCATTCAAATGAACTGTGAGTTTTCTTCCTTTCTTTCTCTTGTTTCATAGAAACATGGAGATTGATCCTTATCAGCAGAAACTAGAAGCAGCTTAGTAAGACGTAATAGAGGGTAACTGCAACTCACATAAATTTTAGGAATGCAATTTTTATTCGCTTGAAGCTATTATTTTTTTTTTTTTTTTTTGGAGTCATTATGTGCAGAGCAAGACAATGCATCTATACCCTTCAACTTTTCAAGAATCAACTAAGTGGATTTCTTCAAGCAACAGCTATAGTCAAATTACACGTGTGCTACAATAGTGCATTCATTAACCCTAGAAAACGAACATTCTATAAATTAACACAGTGATACTGCCTTAAAGGCAGTAGTTTTTTGTTTGAGTGTTTTTATTTTATTTGAAAACTTAAAGGAAAATATGTAAATACTTATATTCAGGTTGGAGGCTGCTTAAATGAATCTTAAACAAGCCTGCAAGCAAGTAATAATAGGAAAAGTGTCACGTTGTTAAATGACAAGTAAAGAGAGAAATTCAAGACAAGCTGAAACCACTCTCCCTCCAAAAAGTCTACACAGGAAAAATAAAGCCACTGAAAAGCCAGTATCCTGTTGCAAGTGACATTAAGGGAATAAATTATAAAAACATGAAGATAATTAAAAATAATAATAATAATAAGTAAAAAAGTTAAACTTAATGCACATTATGCTGAAAACACAACGACTTGATCTAGGGGATGTTTCAACAGTTGAGAAAGAAAGCAACTATTCAAGATAAGGCTTCAGTCACAAATTATTTTGCTTGCAAGAAGATAAATCTTAAAAAGCCTTATACCTCAGGAAATAAAACTAAGGCAACCATAAAATACAAGGGGATGGAGCAAACTGAAAAATTAAGGAATAAGAAAAAACAAAATGAAACAAAAAAACACAGAGTTCACCTAAGGATTTTGAAGCAATTTAAGCAAGAAGTGTCTGCATTTATAGCAAAAATGTATACTATTTTACTCACGGTAACTACTCACTAGCTAATTGAAGGGTAGAAAATATGACTTTTGTTAAAACTGTTCATAGAAATCATGACAGCTGGTTGAGTGATCTGCCTGGCAAATCCATAGTACATCAAGCAGAAGCTGTCATTTCTAATCAGTAGGTGATACTGTACCTTTGGAATAGTGAGGTGACATTCTCCCCTCTGCAGATCAGGCACCTCATCAACGTCAATCCCAGAACCATCCCTATACCACTTGAAAACAGTCTCCTTCTTTGTGTTTGCAATCTGTACAGCAGAAAATGGCACATAATCATGACTATATCCTGATCAAAGATGCTGTACTATACATGGTCACAAAAATACTTGCAGAATAAGAAGCCAATATTTTATAACACATGTCAAATCAAGTTAAGTGGAATAAATAAATAAATAAATAAATAATTCAAACTAAGTCCTATTTAGCAGAATGTTATTCCTACAGCATTTATTTGCAGCAAAGAACTGGTTGGAAGTAGGCAGCTTAGAGCTTCAGAGCACTGTCAAATCCTTAAAGACAATTCTGTCAGATTCTTCTCTTAAGGAGTTTTGCCCACTTGTTATCTGGTTGCAGTTTGTCTAGAGCTATCTGTAAAAAATATATTTGAAATTAGAGCCGCTGAAATTTCCTCTGTCCTCTGTGCTTGCCATATGTCTCTAGAGACCTGTAACATAAAATTTAGACCCTATATTGGAGAACATTCATTCAGTTTGTACATTTATCCTGGTTACCTAAGAAATGCCCTTCAGGGCAGCACCACAAAGGGCCATTAAAATTACTATTCCATGAACACTTGAGACTTCAAAATTGTAAGCTGCACTAGAAATCCTTTTTTCCACTACCTGTCCTTAGGAGAATACAAAGACTTGAGGAATCCAACAAATTAGGACTGTCTCTTGATACAAAAGAATTTAACAAAGTAGTATAAATGCAGAAAAGGTTCTTGAAAGCCAAAATTTTGCTGTAATAGTAGCTGATCATGAGTAATTATTACAGCTGATCTGAGTAAAACATAGAGTACATGTATATCTCATGTACTGTTATAATTTTGAAATATAAATTGTGCATTAGAAACACAAAATATTGCTGGATGAATGGCATAGAAGTGTGAATTCAAAGAAGCCAAAATCTCAGCTGTGATTAGAAACCTTGGCAATATATTTTGTTTTTCTCCTCTTCAGTAGTACTAGAGTTTATTTGATGTTGCTATCCTCATTTCATTCCAAAAATCACATAAATGCAATGTTATTTGTGTGCCTAGCCTGAGTCCCCGGTCACAGAATCGTAGAATCATAGAATCACCAAAGTTGAAAAAGACCTACAAGTTCATCTCTCAGAGAGGAAGTATTTCCCAGCATCCAACTTGGAAATCCCCTGGCACAACCTGAGGCCATTTCCTCTAGTCCTATTGCTCGTTACATAGGAGAAGAGGCCAACCCCTACCTCACAACAACCGCGACAACATCTCCCTCAGCCTTCTCTTCTCCATACTGAACAATCCTATATAGGATTATAGAAGGAGATCAGGTTGGTCAAGCAGGACCTGCCTTTCATGAACCCACAGTCTGGGCCTGATCCCCTAGCTGTTCTGCACATGCTGTGTGATCTGCTCCACTGCCTTTCCTGGAACCAAGGTCAGGTTGAAAGGCCTACAGTTCCCTGGATTTTATTTATGACCCTTCTTGTAAATGGGAATCACATTGGCAAGCCTTCAATCCTCTGAAACCTCTCTGGTTTGACCAGGAATGCTGATAGATGATGCAAAGTGGCTTGGCTATCACTTCCACCATCCCCCTCAGCACTCACAGGTGGATCCCATCTGACCCCATGGACTTGTGGCAGTCCAGGTGGAGCAGTAGGTCTCTAACAGTTTCTAACTAAATCATAGGAGGGTTTATTCCACTCCCCATCTGAGACTTCCAGGTCATGGGATAGGGTACCCCAAGTTAACAAGGCTTTGGTAGAAGTACATGCCTGGTAAGATCTTTCTTAGTCCCCAGGGAGTCAGTTAAGAAAATCTTGAAAATATCTAAACAAATGGATACTGGGCAGCCTAGGAGTTAATTTATTTCTATATATGTATATATCAAGTGGCTTGCAGGGAGGAAAATACATGCACCAATCTTTTAACTTTTTACATAAGAGAAATCTTACTCTTGATAATATAACCACATATACTGCTGTGTAATAATCAGTGTGGTTGCTATATGCCTCTGAAAGCGTATGGGTTCACAATCTGGCCCAAAGCAATGTCTTGCCTGAAAAAATGAGAAGCATTTTACATTTGCCAGTAACTATAAGGTGGCTTTTCCTGTAGCCATATGATGACTGGCAATTTAATTCGAACAAAGCCTAAAGGAAGAAACCTTTAAAAATTTTCAGCAGTTTTTCATGAAAGTCTGTTAGTTCTCAATCTGACAATAAATACCCTGAGATTCAGTCACAAGCAGTTTGCAGTGCCAAAGTTATTTGATGTTGACTTTTACTATGAAAAATTACTTTTTTTACTGTTTAGTCACACACCAAAAATTTTGCTTTTAACAGATAGAGTATAAATAAGTCAAAGATATGCAAAAGTAGGTAGTTTCTGAACATTCTGAAATTTAGAACTTATGGAAGAAAAATGGTAGTAGATGCTGGCATGTATAGAAAAACAAGCATGCAAAAAAGAGAAAACACCATCAAACTATCATTCAGGTGGACAAACATATCCCTCTGTCATTCAAAGTCTACAATGCCAATAATATGATCATTAGAATTACATTTGAAGTAAAAATTAAATTAGGTCCAATCTCATAGAAAGGAAGCGATACCGAAAGGAATGTATACTTCTTTGGATGTGTTATTATATAACACAATACACATATGTTTGTTATGTTGTGAACCTGGATCATACCATCAGTCCTCTGCCATACCTAAACATCCAGTTCCCAAAGACATCATTCCGTGCCACAGCCTTTGATAAGGTCCTGGCCAAAAACCCTCTCCTGAAGATCACAGCACTCCTTCACATTATCCCAGGCTCTTTCAAGAGGTGAAAGCACCTATGAAAACTATTTTTGCGCACAGGCACAAGGCAGAGTCTAGAAGAGACCTGTGCCAAGTGCTAAGCATCCTGTGCATGCCCTGTCTTATCTACAGGGAGCCAACTGAGCAGTGTGAATATAAGGATATGGCCTGGGGAGGCAGAGATTGCTAATTGGACATTTTATTACTGCAAATATAGGTTGAGGCAGCAGCTCTTCTTCTAACTTAAATGTCTGGTACCTGAAATTAGTAAGATAAATCCTTTCAATTTTCAGCTTCTTCCTATGTATAAAAATTAGTTAGAGTCACAATCAACAATGGCCTGAACCTAATGTCCAGTCACCCACTAACAGTAATAAATATTTTAAGGTCAACTGCATAGTTAAAATGATGAGTTTACAGACAGCCCACATCCTAGATTGCATTTACATAAAATTTTCTGAGCCTATGAACAAAAGATACACCAATAAAAAGTGTATCACCCTTTCATGGTGGTATAAACTGGCTCTAAAGTCAAAGAAATGAAGGATAATTTCAGATTAATTTGTAGAGAGTTAACACTAGTATAACTGGTTCATCAATACAATTCCACATGTGAACAAAAGGATAAGCAGAGCTCATGCCTGAGGCAAATGCATGTTGAGATTACAAAGTGCTGCAACTATACATCTCAGTACCAGCAAAGGTACCACACTAGTTAATGAGCCTTGGTGGTAAAATCAGGGCTCACCGAGTGGCAGCTTCACCACCCAGGTCAGTTCTGCTGGGAATAAGTTGAGGTTAAAGGCCTCCTAATTAGTGAGCAGAGAGAAGAAATAAAAAAGATGCATGTGAATTGCTCATAATGAGTGATTCAAGTTGATCTAATTAAAAGTCAAAAAATTATTCAAAAGAAATGGAGAAAATGAATACAGTAGAGTATGTGCTACAGGAAAAGGCAGTGAAGAACAGTTTGATGCTAACTGAATTCAATTAACTTAGTTTGAGGCCTTAATTGAGGCCTCTAATTAGTCTTTCTAGAGAAGAGCAACAAAAGTGAAAATACATCAGTTTAGAATGGCATACAAGACCTTAATAGCAGAAGTTACTCTGAATTCTGTACACATTAGCTTTCAAAAGAATTGAATGTCATTAGCCAAATATAATAAAAATCCTGTTTTATAGCACTCATTCTAAAACTTTTGTTACATGTTTAGCTACATTTGATTAAATTATATATATATATATATATATATATTAGTAGAGGAACCTCCAAATCAGAAAACAGTGAGGAAAGATTTCAAACTGAGATGTATGAGTGATGATTTTCAAACTGAGTGTATGTTTGGTGGCCCTGCTAGGCAGGGGGGTTGGAACTACATGATCCTTGAGGTCCCTTCCAACCTGGGTCATTCTGTGATTCTGTGATTCTGAGATACTTTTTGTGGATAGAGGAAAAACCTGTTTGGGCTGGTTATTACACTTAAATAATTTTATGGCTCACGGTTATTATAAAAGATTAGATTATCCACTCACAAATACAGGCTGGATGGAAAATGGCTTGAGAGCAGCCCTGAGGAGATTGATTTAGGGATGTCAGAAGATGAAAGACTCAACATGAGCCAGCAGTGTATGCTTGCAGTCCAGAAGGCCAACTGGAAGAGGGTAGATTATGACTAGTTTTACTGCTGAAAATATCAGAAAGTTTAGTTTAAACCATGTCTAAAAGGATCTAATTATAAAAAGATCAAAATCTTTTATTGCATTTTTCTCCTCGACTATTAAGCAACATATTCTAAAAACTTCAAGTGTCTTTCCTCACCTTACAAGCCAGCAGAACTTCACATTCATCGGTAACTTCCCAATATAGAAACTCTGAGAAGTGGGGACCTAAGAAACAAAACATTCTTAAAGCATATGTTGTAGAAGGAAGGAAAGAATATCTGATAGTTCTAGCAAAAGAAACAAAAAGAATGATAATTACATTCTAATATCCCTATATCAGAATGATCAGAGGACACTCCTTAATGCACAAGGGGAAAAATCCTGCAGGAATTATTCACTGTATTAGCCCACATGTTTAGCGTACCAATTAGAAACCTGAGGCACATGTCTGTTTCTAGGATAAGTCATGTAGCATTCCAAAACGTAAAACGGTAAGTGACACAAACAAGTTTACTAAATATGTTCATGCCCAATTTCTGAGTAAAGATGGGAAAGAAACAAAATAGTTGCAATTAAGATGCAAGTGGAACTTGATAATGGACAAATGTGCTCTGACACTCAATCAGTTGAATATTTGAAGCCAAAATACCATGCCAGACAACTTTTGTCCAAATTATTTGAAGTTTAAAAATATTCCTGTTCCCTACTGTGGTTCCAAATCCAAATATATATGTCAATAAGAAAAATTACTGATATGTTTAGTCCTTTTCAAGCTGTTGTAGTTACTCATATCAGTAAATTTATGAGTATGTTTTCCTGTCCGTAGGATCTGAGCCTGTAATTGCTATACTCAGATCTGAGATGTGGCAAATTTCTAGACTTTTGCTTAGATTACTGAGAACTGAATCTCTTGTGAGTTTATGCAGTAAAGAGAATTTTTTTTTCTTTAAAGATAGAATATAACAATTACAGTACTTAATCAGATAACTTTACCTAAGCTGTTTAGAACAAATTGTAATTATTGTCATTACGTTCATCATAAAAGTCAACTCCTTGCCAAGTAGAAATTACAAACTAGGCTCAAACTCAATTCTTTCAGTATTTCACAGTGACAGAATTCTGAATTAGCTATCTAGTAGTAATTCTTACTTTTAGCTCCAAAAAAAATTTATAAAAAGTACCTAACAAAGTGTAACCATCTAGCAGATATATAACAAATACACATATATTTGGTTCCTGAGATTTGCCTGGATAGAATCCACAGGATTAGACTTTTAATCTTCCTTGTCTGACTCTGAACTGGCAGCTCTTCTGTCAGTTATAACAAAGGGACAACTTGTATGCTTAAAACTAAACGTGCTTAAGTGTTTTGCTGGATCAAAGCCTACAATAAGCGCTCTTCTTATGAATATTCAGCAAATATAACCTCTTATACAAATTTCCACTTTTTCTCTAATTAATGAAAATAATGTTGCAGTTTTCAAGTTTTAAATGACAGTGTTGGAAAACAGGATCCATATCCAGCAAGGCTTCAATATCCTCTCCAACTGTGCAGTATACTCATCTTCTAATGAAGTTGTGTGGAAGTCAGAAACACTTACTATTCACCTGGAATGCATCATTAGCTGCAAAATGGCCCTCAAGTCACCAATTTACTCTCTTACCTTGCTTCCTGAGGAATTCCTTTCGCTGGAGCTCAGACTCAGCCAATATCGTCTTAAACGCTGAATTTTAGAAGAGGTGAATGAATAATCAGTTAGTCATAAAAGTACTCAAGAAATAATTGAAGTTTAATTCTTCACATGAGTCAGAGTTTTAATTTTTCATTGAACTTACCATCTCCAATGAGAACTAACGAAGACTGATTTTTGGCCTTTCCATCTTGAATCTGTACTGTGTAGGTACCTTCATTGTCAATTGTAAATTTGTCCATCACCATTTCTATAATGCCATTTGCATGGTCACAACTTATCCTGTGCCTCTGAAATAAACAAGTAATAAATTTACTATTTCATTAAGTACTTATGATTCCCTACCAAATAAGACATGTTTTGTAACAGTACTTCCACACTTAATCATTTTCATTTCTTCTGTATTGTGTAGTATGAGATCAGGGTCCTGATTGAGTTCACTGTTGTCAAACAAGGTCCTAGTGGTGGTGGAAACCTCTGTGTGCTGCTGCATTTGGAACCCTCAAATCATAATAATACAGATGTTTAACATTTAAAAATAATAGTTTATTGTGCTACACATGTTTGGAGGTATGCCCCCACAGCCAATTGCATTACAGCTTCCAGTTCAACAAAGTTAGTCTGAAGCAACGTTCCTAGAAAATTCCACAGGTAGCTGGAATATTGTGTTTATAGGTACAGATGTGGAACTCCAGATGTGTACCTTGTAAATGAATCTTCAGAACAAATTCAAGCCATTAAGACCACTAAACATTTTCTGAGGTGTATGTGAAAGCTTGATACTGGATCTTTTCTTACTTAAAAATGTATATTTAGGGAGGGTAAAATAATTTGCTCATCTTATGCTATGGATTCTTTCCAGAGATGCCCAAAGACTAAGACCATGAGTGAGAACATGTAACTTGTGTTTTCCTTGTTCAGAGCCAATTGAACTGCCAGGAACTAAAAAGATCAGAAAAGTCCAGCAAAGGAAAATTAGAATTCTGTCAAAACATCTATCAACCCACTATAGCCATTGGAGAACACTGAATAAACCAAATAACAACTTCAATTTCAAATGATTAAAATGATTTCACTGTTAATATTCTTTAAATGGGTGCTTTTTCTATTACACATTCTAGAAAGATAACTTCTTAGCAGGAATCTTCAAGAAAACAGGAAACTACAAGAAAATACTGGGCAATAAGGAACACTGAGTTTTGGGAATGAAAAGAAATGAGCACAGTTCATAAGGAAATTATGGGCTCCTGCAAATCTGAAAAGCATTAGGAAGAGATTGTAATCAATTAGAAAAGAAGGGAATGTGTAAACATTAGAGATTTATTAGTACTTATATAGTACTCTGTGCAAAGCGAATTGTTCCAAAATAATTATGTTGCAACATAACCAAAAATTAGAGCTAGGACTGTTTGCATGATAAAATATTTAACAGGATGGTGCCAGGAAACATTCTTTAAAAATATATTATCATTGATGGAAATGCAATTAGACTAATCTAGTTTAAATCTTTGTTAGGTTACTGAAGAATGAAGAAAAAGAAAAAAAATACTGGAATTAAACAAAGCAGTAGCCAACAGATCAATTTGGTAACTAATGAAAAAATAAATGCCTTAGAGGAAAGTGACTGAGGTACATCACTTGCCTAAAATAACAAGGGAAAAGGATTTTATAATTTGGCATGGATTTTCCAACATATAGTAAAAGTTATCATATGAAAAGATAAGACTTAATAGGGAAAGTAAGTAGAAAAATTACTTATGTAAGTATTGATATATAAGACAGGACGAGATAGGCCAGTAGAGAGAGCTGAATAAAAGAGAGCTAATAACAGCAGCAACCCATCAAGAAATGCAAATTCAAATTCTCTTATACTCTCTTGCCCGCAGAAGTCAAGGACAACACTTGCATTCATTTAATGAGTTTCCAGGGAGAATGTTGAGGCTTTCCAGAAGCAGGAAAAAAAAAAAAAAAAAAAAAAAAAAAACAAGGTGAATATTTTAATTTGATACTTTTTCACATCTCCAAAAAATGTGGACTTTCTCTGAAAAAAGATTTTAAAAGATTTAAATGACAGTTGATTAACTGGGACATGGTTTGTTCCATTTTCATATTATTTCAAAATCTTATGGAAACTGTTCTCTGGGTAGGGCCTAAAGGAAAAAAAAATATCATTTTATTCAGTGTCAAGAATCAGACTACAATTCACCAGCACAACGGTCTATTGAACATGTTCAGTGACTTTAGCCCAGTCTCCAGGCAGGTTTTAAAGTGTAATTAGGCTTCTAAGTATTGCCATTATGCAGCAAGATGAAGTTCAATGATTTTATGGGCACCATAAATACCGGGTTTTTATGTGACTTTCCACAAAAATATCATCAATCTCCAAAAGTAAATGTCACCTATGGGTTACTAATTAAAAAGGTGAAATAATGAAACTGCACTTCAAGACTCTCCTTCTGATGTCAACACTTTCAAAACATATGTGAGCTAAAAATAGCTTTTTCTGTTCTACTGAGCCTGCCAAGACTGAATATTGCCATTTCAATGTATTCTAATCACCAAATTCAGGTTTTCAGTGCTAGAGTTTATTATTTCTTGAAGTACAAAATACAGAGGAGTATTCTGCTTAGAAAGCAAGTATATCATGAAAGGAAATGCTTCTTGTTTTTCTGTGTTATAAAAATGCAGATAAGTTCCTCTGGCCAAAGTCAGGCTTTGCAAGCCTGAGAATAAACTGAACTTTTCAAATAGCTGCACTGTATGTGTATTCCTCACAGGAAAAGATATTCCCAGTGCTGAACATTATGGCCAGTAAATGAATCATATTACAGGTCCACAAGAACATAACCTTGATTTCTTCACAGCCCAATCTTTTTAGTGTCCCTTAGCATGAAAGGGCTTCCTAGAGCTAAAAAGCTGTACTCTTTCATCTCTGTGTAGCCAGTCAGTAACAATTCAATGTCTAGGCCAAAATTAAAAATAGTAATAATAATTAAAGAAAATGAAAGTGACACCATCTAAAGCTTTTATGTCTATGACGGTTCTTGCATGGTCAAGTACCTCCCATGCTATATATAAAACTGCCAATGTTGGCTTCAGAGGGAGCAGTATTTCTAGATGGTTTGCAGTCAAAAACTGTACTTTGAAGCAGCTTCATATGTATTGAGCAATTTTCCTAAAATATTTATTCGCTACTTTTAGTCAAATATGTTTAATTAAGGGGCTAAGTTCCCCTTTTCTTTTCCTGTTACCTATCTGGCTCCAAAAAATGAGCATGGACTTCCGAGGGTTATAGTTTTGTTGTTGTTTTTTTTTCAAATATCATCACACTGATATTAATAAATTGGCTTTAAACTTCTAATATAAATATATTATTAATGTCTAAAGTTGCATTAAGCAGTTTCACAAATATACTAGTACTCAAATGCACTTACATCTCCATTTTCAACTTCTTTATCATTAATAACAAATCTATAGGTAGAATTTGGTGACAAGCTTTCAGCTTGAATCCAGAAACGGACTTCTCCTTTATCCAGAACCTCATAAGTTAATTCCGATTTCAGAGGTATTGCTGCAGGGAGGGGGAAAAAAAAAAAAAAAAAAAAAAAAAGGAAAAAAAAAAAAAGCAATCATAAGTCATCAATGCATGAATTCTTTTAAGGGACTTTTGTAGTCAAACATTATATCGTCCCATTATTTATGGAATGCTGAATATAGAAGTAATTTTATGCATTGAAAAGACATCTAATGTCTTTGGCTCATTTTTAAATTACTTTCTCAAAGAGAAAATAGAGTCTACAATTTACAGTTTGTAGATTATTAAAGGAATAAGCTAGAAACAACTTATAGTCTATTATCAAGTTGATTAGTGAAGCTGCCATTGTATCAGGAAGATCCTTTTGAAAATTCCAGTCACTAGTATGTAATTATATTTATTTTAGAAGTAAAAAATAGATTAAGGTCTTCAACTTACTTGGATTCTTTATTTCATTGCTTATTGTCATCAAACGTTCAAACTCTGAAATTCAGAAAAGCACATTTTAATTTATTCTGAAAAATATGGTCATGATTGTCAACGAAGTTATAAATGAGCATGAGCAAATAATCTCCTTAAGTTTTACATGTGAAATACACAATTTTCTTTAGAAAATTATTCCCTAAATATAAGCTGTAAGAAATTTAAAAGTATGATACATGGATTTATTATGAGTTCATTTTTTATAAGTTGATTTTTCCTATTTCCTATGCCCCATCACTAGAGGTGTTCAAGGCCAGATTGAGGCCACCCTGAGCAGTGTGATCAAGTGGTGGCAATCATGTCCACAGCAGAGGGTTTGGAATTGAATGATCTTTAACGTGCTTTCCAACCTACACTGTTCTATGATTCTATGATTTCATGCATACCCTCTATATTAAACTTCCTATGAGATTTAAACTAAGGATGGAAGACAACAGCTCAGACAGTGCATGAGGCATTTTTATCTACTGACATCCTTTCTGACAAGGCACCTGAAAATCTTGCTTACTATGGCAGGAAACAATGAGTGCAACTTAGTCTGAAAAAGGTGAAGAAAATTCTATCTAATGCACTACATTCTCATAAAGGCTGTGTGTCTAGAAATCACATTATTAGGTTTTCAGACTAACCCCATACCATTAATAATAAAGATTTAGAATATGAACATTGTTGCCAATTCCAGTATTTCTGAAGTGGGCAGTGAAATAATGTTTTTTTGGCACTGAGATATGAAAACAGACACTTGTTTTTGGAACAAATACAGGTGTAATTTTGAGTGATGGATATGACAAGGGAAGACATAAGGTAAATATGTGTTGGGAATCACTTTGTCCTGTATAGAAAAACTTAGAAGGTAGGACTTAAGGTAACAAGACCTATAAAGCATTTTCAGAGACATGCTTCAAAACTAAACAAAAAGGAAGTTACCATTATCAAATACAGGCCTGTCTTTTCCAACACTATTCAACAGAAATTTCAAAATATTACAAATTTATCTTCCTTTATCTATGTCCTGGATAATCTTTTTTTTTTTTTTTTTTTTTTTAATAAATGTACAAAAAACTTTAAAAACTTGATACCAACTTTGAATGGAAGGTGAAAGGTAGACTGATGCTGATTGCACTGTGACAGAAATCCTGCCTACAACTGGACTCTCACTTGGCCTCATTGTTAATAAAAAAAAAGGCCTCATCCTTAAATATCTTAAAAAGAAGGTGGCAGGAGAGACAATCATGCTTAATTTAAGAACTCAACAATTGCAGAATGTGGACTGCAAAAGCTCCAAAAATATTTGTGTGAAAGAATAGCCAAGTTCTCTCTGCATTTCACCTCCATAACCCTATATGGTATACCAAAGTCAGACTGAAGCAAATCCACTGCAACTCCAATGAAATAAATCAGCTACAATAAAGTAAAACAAAATTAATATCAATTTATACCAAAAGATGACTGAACTCAATATATTTACTTTTTGTTAAAGGAACATTCTTTTTCTCAGATTCTTCTCCCTAATTCTATGCACCTCACTGGTATTAAATTGTATTTATACTAAATTTCATTATTGTGATAATAATAAAAAAATATAACAACATGAAACCTGCTGTGATATCATTCTTTTTTTGCTCTTTATCCACAGGAAAGAATGGGAGGTTTGTTTGTTTCTTTTTCTTTGAAAATGTTTATTGCAGATGGGGTAACGAAATACAGACCTGAGCTGGTAAGAACCTTACCTTCCTCATCCAGAACGAAGCTGGATGAAACACCATCTGTGTCACTAACTGAAATACAGTAAGTTCCCATGTCCGATTTATCAGGATTCTTGAAGTACAGCTTAGAACTAAAATAATCAATAATGAAGGATATAATTAGTGGGTTTTATCATGCTATTGGGATTTATTAATAGTATAAATTCCTAGGACTCTGATACAGATGATTGCATGACTTACTGATCTCCTTCTGTCTCAATCTTAAATTTATCAGAATCCTTAATCTCCTCATATGATTTTCCCCACAGAAAATTAGATGCATCCGTAGCTTCTTTGCATTCAAAACCCAGGTAAATATTACCTTCCTCATCCACACCTGAAAAGATTTCTTTTGTTCCTGCAAAATGAGAATCAAAACAAATGTCAATGCTGCATTTCTCTTTAGCAGTGCTATACAGAAATGATAAAAACCTATGCAGATGCTAACCATTACCATTAATAGATGTCGGTTTACCTGTATGTTTTGAAGTATGTTTGTGTCATATTTTGATTCAGCATCACATTCTAGCCACTTTCTTGCTCTAAACAAATAAGGAATACTAAAAATACTACGTGCTTATTGAGAAACAAACCAATAAAATGAAACTGAATAAGAGAAGATACATACAATTGAAGTAAATTATATTCAGTACTGAAGCTTAAATAAATTAGCTGTGTTATACTTTTCACCCATCACAGCAGCACCTCTGATTATGAGAAAAAAAACTAAAACAACCAATTATCAAAATATTTCCTGCAGTAAGTAAGGCAACAAGGCTTGGTAGTACCTCTGAATTCACACCAAGTTTTTCTTTCAGTTTTAAGGCTAAGAGCTTTTGAAGTTGTGAAATACTTATTTGTCCTACAATATCTGGTCAGAGTGATTAAATCTCTTTGCAGGTATTTCAGAAGCAGAGGAGGTAAAACAGTCCATTACCAGGGCTTGCTTCAACGAACACTGGTTCAGATATCTCAGATGACTTGCCAACCCCAGCATCATTCACTGCACGAACTTTGAAAACATAGGTATGACCCTGATGTAAATCGGTAACCTTGAAAAAGATGAATAGCAAAGCCAATTAAAAAAAAAAACAACACAACAGTCTAAGTTCTTTCATTTAGCTATATGATAATGTTAGCAGAAGACATTATTAGCAGAAGTTCAAACATGCAGCTTTGCTGAACTCAATCAGATGTTCTTAAAATTCAATTTTGAATTAACAAAAACTGTAATGTTTGTACGTTACCTTAAAATAATGGTGTGAAGTAGGTTTTTCATTAGCAGTGATCCAGTCCTCTGTATCTACTTCCTTATAGTCCACTAAGTACCCAGTAATGGGGCTTTTGCCTTCATACACAGGAGCTTTCCATAGAAGAACAAGTGATGTATTTCTAACTTCACAAACTGTGAGATCATATGCAGGACCTAAAACAATTCAAACATTTGATAACATATATGGAAGTTCACATCAGTGAAGTAATAAAGTTTTTAAACTGTTCCTGAAGACATGGAAATATATAATTTTAATTTTGTTTCGACTGTGTTTCTTTCCAAATATCTCCTCCTATGTAATAAACTTGTTATTCATTATATTCAAGTAAACAGCAAGATATGCTTTATGTGGTGAGTGACATTAACATTCCAAAGCATGCACTCTTATCTGGATGCCAATATTTCCATTATAGCAGAAAGTTATTCAGTTTGACAATCTATGCTGTTCAAAATTTTACAACAAGGAATGGAACTTTTTTGTGTATTCTCCAGCCCCAAAACGAAGTTGCTTCACTGAACGTAGATCCAGGTTCTCAACTTAGCATCAAGATTGTATTTTTTCATGGTGTACATCCTGCAGCCTGGTTCAAAACCAACTGGTACCAGTGGACTTCAAATCAGGCTTCACTTTCTTTGGCAAAAGAGCATTCTTCAATAGGAAGTGGATAATGATAGCCAAGAATAACTTTTACATAGTATGTCTGCTAAGATAACTATTTACACCAAAAACATCCTGATTTATTCTAGAAATAAATTCTTACCTTTGCAGCTATCATGGAATGCTCTCACTGCTATTTACCTTCACTTAACTGTCCCAGAACCATTCAGTTGAATTTATAGCATTTAGTTTTTACTACATTCTTGGTATTTATCCCTATCTATAGACTATCAAGGCATAATCATATCCATTTACAAGAAAAGTGACAACATCTATAACAGAATACTGCCTCTCAGACAAATAATGTAGCTGGAAGCTTGCTTCTTGCATTTTAAATTTAAAATAATAAAACCTGAGACAGGGATTTTCCAGTGCTGTTAGTCTTGCCTACATCAAAATATTACTTTTTCTTACTACAAGTCTCATCATGTAAAACAACAAAAAGCAGGAAAACCTTGAAAACAAATCTGATTGCCATTCCAGCTTACTTGATGTCAACGTGTGAGAAATTTCTCAGGGCTGAGATTCAGTGCATCACAGAGTTTTTCTCAGTAGTACATAAGTACATTTCAGAAAAGAAACATTTGAGTATATGCTGCAGATCTTACGAGGTTGAATACTAGACTTTTCATGGAAATTTTCAAGGAATTTTCAAGGAAGGTAAAGCATTCTCTTAGGGCTCGATTAAGATTCCAACCTAAATGTCTATATATCCAAAGATAATTGAATTTCCACTGGCAGATGCACCTACTAGAAATCTAGACAACAGGACAAAATCTGTAATGAAATATTTTCTATTCTGAGGAGTCTGAGATCACATATGTTTCTTTTTTTTTTTTTTTTTTTTTTTATTTTAAGTCATGTAAAATAATTCATGAGCTTTCATCACTAACTCACAGAGGCTCACAGATATACCTAGGGCTGGAGTTCTGCAGAACAATGAAATAATAATGGACTCTGGGCACTGAATCCATCACTCACACTGGAAATCTTGCAATTCTATATCAAAACGTGGGAGAATATTTTGGTGACACTGGGATTACATTGCAGTCACATCACATTAGTCAGCCATACTTTCAGCTACTCAGGGAAAAGATCGGCCTCTCACAGTCTAAATTCTCAAGTTTTTATATTTGCTATTGCTAAGCTATTATTTAAAATTAATCTTAGTAAAGACTTGGGAAATGTTTTAACAAGTCTGAAGATCTGGGGGCACAAGAAGGTTGTTTGTTCATGCTGTTGTTTAAGCAAGAAGAATGTAATGCTCCATTCAGCTGTACTCATAATGAGAACAATGTAATCAGCCAAGGAACGTAAAGGTCAGATTATTCATTATGAAAATGAGAATTTCACTCTCTTCACTTCCTGAAAGTGCCTTTTACTTAATTTCTTTATATATAATTTTAAATGAAGGATGAAGGATAATCTTGACTGGTTTACACACTGGGCAGTTTCACTGACATTTGCAAAAAACTTTAGAGAGTATAAATCACAGATCTATTCTTTAAGGAAAGTAACTGTCCCTCTGATGTTGCATTTAAGCTACATATTACAGAATGGTAAGAAATTGTAATTAACACACTGGAAGTTTATGTTAGGAGTTTAAACATTTTGTAATTGACAGCTTTGCCATGTCATTGAACCCAGAAGTCAAGGTTTATGAAATCAGAGAAGAACTGAGCTAGAAACTGTGCTGACGAACTCTCTGACAAGTGGTTTTGCAGAAAAAAATAAATAAATCCTTGGCATTAAACAGAAGTAAATCCTAAACTTAGTACAACAATGTAATGATTTTTTGAATGACAAATAGGAAGGGATTTATAGGGGAGCATATAATTTCAGGATGTGGAGTCACCACTTCCCTGCTTAGTACTGACAAAACTTGATTTGAAATATCTCCAGTTTGTGTGCTACCATTCAAGATGGACATGAACCACTTACTTAGAAAAAGTTCAGAAGTGAGAAAAAATACATTTATTTAGAGATAGCAGATAAATGATCCATGTGGAAATGCTTCACAGACTTGTTTTTCTTGTTAAGACAAAAGCTGTGAGCCTGAACAAGTTTTTAAAAACAAAGAAAATCCACTGAATCATAGAATCACCAAGGCTGTAAAGACCAAAAAGGTCATCCAGTCCAATCGTTCACCTATTACCAATAGCTCCCACTAAACCATGTCCCTAAACACAACATCCAATCGCTCCTTGAACAACCCCAGGGTTGGTGACTCCACCACCTCCCTGGGCAGTCCATTCCAGTGCCTGACCACCCTTTCCAGCCTGAATCTCCCTTATGCAGTGTGAAACCATTCCCTCTAGTCCTAGAAGAGAGCTATGCAAAGAGGAAAGGAGCAATCTCCTCTTCACATCCTCTGTAGACAAGACAAGGAGTAAACAGGATTAAATTACAAGCAAGTTTCAGGCATAATAGAAAAACTTCTGCATTATAATGTAGTAAAGTTTGGAATAGATCCTGTCTATATAGCCTGGACATTCTTCATGGGTCTATAAACAAGCCTCTGCCAACAACGTAGGTATTTATCAACTCAGTGAAGTATTTCTTGTTCTAGGAAAAAAGCTACATTTTATATAGAAAGCAAAAATAAAGATTCCAGACTTCTTAAGTTAATTATGCCTTTTTAAAAGTCTTCAATAGTTTTACATAAATAATTTCAGTGTTTTGATTTACTGACAAAAAGACCACGTGATCACTCAAGTATAAAACAGATGTGTATAGCTCAGACAGATCTTGATTACTTAAACAGGTACTAAGGTAGATCATTAACAGCATTACAAAACTCAGTGTCATATACAAAGTTCAACTTAACAACACATCTGTACTTCACAGCATTTGGAGGAAAATAAGATAAAAACATAAAAGTGGTTGGTACCTGTAAATTCATTATGGGCTGTGGTTTGACACCCTTTGTTTAGGCAAATCAGTAACAGATATCAGAAACAGCTTCAGCAAAATTGTTGCTCAGTGTGAAGGAGTGTTATAAAAAGAGCACACTAGCCTTCAAGTATCCTTTCATAGGTTATTTGCAGAACTCATGCATTACTGACAGAAATCGATTCCCTTGGTATCTAACATTCAGGCACAAATTTACATGCTCACAGGGTAACTAAAAGTTAACTTCCTTCTACTGCCTGCCCTAAATTCACAGCGCTTCTTTAATGTTTTTAAAGAGTTAGCACTGTAATTAACAGTCTTTAGCTATGCCTACACTGCTGAAGTAAAGACGACCTAAACACCAGTTTAATTTCTCACACATGATCATTCCTACTGTGTGGTTGTTAGCACATTTGTTCTAACACCTGGCTAATAACGATTTGTCAGGTAACATCTGGGTACAATCTGCAGTAATCACATAGTGGGGATAGGGGGGAGGCAGGCACAGTAATTGAGACTGTGAGAGTTTAGCTATAAGTTGTGAGGTATGCTGTGCTACTTTCCTTTAGGCCAAGAAACAGGTCCCTGCTGAATCTTATTTATGACCACCATCCCAGTATCAGAGTCTGAAACTCCAGAAATAGTTATAATAGACTCCAATTATTGTGCTAGGATGACTGCATGTTGCCCTAACGGAGAGAGTGAGATAGAGCTCATAGCCCAGAGCTAAAAAGATGATGGTAATAAAAACATACAATAAAGGCTGAGGGTATTTTTGTTCTGATACGGACAGTAAATGAAAGTGATGTTTAACAAGCTAAGTAAAGAACATCCACTTCTTAGAGCATCTGCTGTCATCAGTGGAGATCCAGAGACATTACTAGAGCATTACATGGGTTGTATAAAGAGTTTATTGTAAGATTAATTCATGAGAAACTAATAGACTTACCAGGTTCTGGCATAGTCCAGGCTTTACACTTAAAGTGCTCACTGGGATCTGAAGGTTGACCTATTCCAACCACATTTGCTGCAGCAATTTTGAACTCATAGAAGGCATCTTCTATCAAATCCTCCACCTTTACAGAGAAAACAAATCAATATATCAAAAGTTATGATTTATAGTGTTTAAGTACACAAAATAGTTAAAAATAAGCATTTTGCCATTGGTTAATTCATTATCAAGATTTACTGCCATGCCTAGACTACTGGCAGGCTCTAACCTATGGATTTTACTCTTAAACCAAACTTGCTACATTAATATAGGCTGTACTTCCATGATTTCAAACACATCATCCTAGAAGTATCAACATTTTGGCATGACAGGCTGTAAAAGATTGAGTAAAAAAGGTCCAGAGAACCTAATTAACGAATGGCCACCAACAGATACTGAGGGAGGAGTGTTCGAAGATAAAATAGTTTCCTGTAATATTTATACATTGTTTGCTTTCACAAGAGTTCAGATGTTTATTTAGTCTAGAGAGATCATATTGGACTGACCAGAGAAGAGGGGGAAACAAGGAGGAATTAATACCTGTAGTGTGTGTGTTACTTTGGGAAAGAGTCTCTCTTAACAATTATTTTCTTGCTTGTATGTGTTTTTCTCAATATTACTTATCATTACATAGTGAGGAAGTAAGCACTGAAAATGGGATAAGCAGAATCTATGCTACCTCTCTGCCTGGTAAGTGAAACCAGACATATTCAATGAGTGTGTCTTCACACCATCATCTCAGATTTTGAGATCAAGGTGTGCAATCTGTAAGGCAAGCACCTCTTAACACCTTAAGCACCTCTTTCCTTTACCAGACCACCTCAATTCAATAAACAAGTCTTCAACACTTCAGTCCTCTTGATTAATTTATCAAAATTGTATTTAATCACTCATATACCTCAAGCGGAAAGTGCAGCAGTAATTCTGGTACAGATACTGAAAGGTTTTAAATGTTCACGGATAAACATACTATAGCTGTATTCTCTGGAAAAACATGAGATTTATATATATATATGTATATCAGTGTGATATTCTTTATGGGAACAAAGATATGATGTGATGATGATCTGGGGCAGCATTAGATGCAATACCAAAGTAAACAGAGTAAGCTAAGAAAAGCCGTGCATCAAGACAGTTAAGACAGAATTTCCTGACAATAAAGAGCAATATAGTGTCGTTTACAAAAAGCAACAATAATTCAGCCAGTGAATATGACTTTGAAATCCCAGGTTATTAAGGAAAGAATATTTTTGGGTTCCCATTGAATTATTTAATCAGAGACAGTTACACTTCAGTGATTTCCTGGTGCTGTTCTGTGTATCTGAGGGCTCTGTCTGATTGCAGTGTCATAAAATATTCTGGGCTACTAAAAGCTGTCTTACTTTTATTTCCCTTAAGTATTTCAAATTTCAGTCCACAAAAATAATGTATGAAGATGCACCTTCAGGTACAAATCCAGCTACTAGCAGGATGGAGACTTAAATATCAACTTAAACTCTGAAGGGTTTCCCTTAATTACTCATATGTTTACAAATGAGTTCAAAATTGAAAATATCAGAAAATCATTGCTTAGCACTGCCATTTCTAGTCTATCCTATCTACCCTTTTTTATTTCTTTCTATCCATTCTCTGTCTGCTATGTCAGAGATGCCAGTTATAAACTCAATCACAATCATATGTGTAGTTGAGTACTACTGGCTGCCTTCTATTCATGAAATATTCTTTCTGAGTTCATCTGCAGGGTTTTTCACTTCAGTCTCAATTTTTTCCTAAAGACTTATTTATACCTTGATAAACAATTTGCTGGCTTGCAAAGATAATTTCAATTATTTTTTTGAGAAAAAACAACATTGTTTAATAAGCATCATATTGATTAATTACTTGCTGTATCTTATCTTTCTAATCTCTCCTCATGCAAGTTAACTAGAAATTCCTTCTGTTAACCAACTGAATAAATTATAGGAGCTACCAGATGTAATTTATCTCAAAACTAAAATTACTGATCTGGTACACTGGAAAGGAGGATATTAGACATAACGGTAGGTTTATTAATAGACTCCTATTTCCAGGTGCAGGCAAAAGTTGAGAGAAAGAACAGGGCTCATTACATTTGTTTCAAGCCCATCTGCATTTCATTTTCAAGTCCCCAGTTCTACAGACAGCATGATCATCTGTCCTACTAAATGCTGCTATCCTTTCTCTGGATGTTACTACAGTGGTGATACACATGCTACTCATTAGTGAAAGCTGTATTCAATTTTATGAATATGTAGCTTATCTCGTCCTTTGTGAGAAATTAACTCCGCAAATTTTTCTTCAAAATTTCTTCATCTAATGTCCATATTGGTCTTTCAGTTTCACATTAATGATTATGCTGATTCACTGTGTCTCTACTCCAGCTTTCACGCTTGTTACACTCCAAAATACACAGCAGGATGGCCTGTTAGTATTGTAGTAAGTAAATTTAAATAATTTATCTACATAAAAGTAGAACTCAGCCAAGAGCAAAGAATTAGTAAAAAACCAACTCCAGAAAGTTAAGGATTAAAAAAGTACCAACCGTATAAATTGTCCGGGTAATAAGGGAAGAATTGACTTCATGCCAGTTTTTATGGTTAGCTTCCCGTTTATCTATATAATAACCAAGGATTGGGGAACCTCCACTGTACTTTGGTGCTTTCCAGCCAAGGGTCATTGAATTACCATCACAGTTCAGAAGAGTGATGCCATGAGGATATGATGGGCAAGCTATAAGAAAATAATCAAAATTAATTTTGTCTCCAAACATAAATATGGAAGCTCCTGTATGGAACATCTGCCTGTTGTCCTGTCCTCTCAGGAGGTGATAAGAAGAAATAGATGAAGACTGACATTTACTGACACTTGCTGAATGTTCCTGGAGAGATAACAGTGGATGTGAGCAGTGCAGCAGTGAGTGGTGTGTTTGAGCAGTGGTGACAGCTACAGAGGATCACTAAACTTTTAGAAGCATGACATACAGGCTCTGCTTCAGCACTGGTGAAAAATGCATAGCTAATGATGGTGAACATGCTAAAAATTAGCGTTTTGTAGCTGAGAATTTAATCTATCAAATATTGTTATTGTACTCTTTGTATTTATTGAATTTTCCATGGAAATAAATATGAGGCATTACTTTAGTAGTGAGCCTTACAAATAGTCGAGCTGAATTTCTCTTAAGACAACTGAAATGGATTAAATTCATTCACATCCTGTAAGTTTCTATAAGGTCCATTTGCTCTGTGTTTGGTGACATACTCCATGCAGCTCTCACTTTCAAAACATACAGTGTCAAAATAAAAGGTGTGAGTGCATTTATGAAATATGAGTGACAGATATAAACGAGTTTGTGTCCCACCTACCCATATGAGACACGCTTCGTCCTAAAAAAATTCAAGAATAGATTTGTCAGTAACACCTCATGCAAAGTTAGGAAGGCATCTTTTAATATTTGTTCTGACTTGTAGAACTTTTAGAGTATTATTTTTGACAAGGATACTTGTTGGTCTTCTCTAAGAAATATGGGCCATTTGGCTGGTGAGATGTTCCATTTTAAGTATTTCAGTAAGAATCTGAAACAGTGCAGAAATGGAAATTGCCCAGATTTATGCTCTAAATAATTTTTCACCCCTCTACTCGCCATGTATTGTTCCTACTGGAAGTAAAACCATGGATTGTTCTCACACAGGAATTTTGCTTGCAGGGTACAAGACGACGCAGGCTGTTTTCTGACCTTGAACAGCCAAAGGCAATTTTCTGTTAAGCCCCATAGTAATAAAGTTTTCCAAAACTCTCCTAAATTGAGCAGATTCCATCCTAAATTGATTTACACCACTCCAAGTCACCCATAAGCTATTGCCTAACATCATCAAAATTTACTGTTTATTTCTTATAGATGAGCAACTACAGGAATCCGGGGCATTACAACGAATCTGACCCAATATTTCTAAGACTGTAGAAATAACTTTCATTTTTAAAATCATCTTTTCTTTATATAGCAGCCACATCCCAGAATGTAAACTTCAGTGAGGGAATGTGTTTAATGGCTAGAAAATATACTGTTATAGTAAATGAGCTGGTTGTTGAATGTAACTCATTAAAGAAACAAGAAGTTTAGTTGCACAGAATTGTACTTACTAAGGGCTGCTTGCACTTTTATAGCCTCTGACTCCTGTGAGTTTTCACTGAATCCTACAGCATTCACAGCTTTCACACGGAAGATATACTGTTCACCAGTTTCCAAACCATGAACAACAAATCTGTGTTTAAAAAACAAAAATAAAAACACATTTTTTTTTTTTTTTTAATATATCCAGTAAAACCATTCTTTGCTGTAACATGAAATCTTGACAATCATAAATTCAACCTCATGAATGCTTCACAAAGAAAAATATTCCCAGGAGGGAAACTGATATATAATTTTATGATTTAATGCAATGTATTTGGATGTAACACTGGAAAAAGTCAGAGGATTCATATTGAATTGCTAATGCTGATCTACTGGGTAGAATCATGCCAACTCTAGTATCTTTCACGTGAGTATTGGCTTGCCAAATTCTAATCTAATCTTGGAAGACACTATAGTTTTCATTTCATTTTCATAGTAACCACCCAATGAAGCTTTCAGTTATGTTATGAGGTTCTGGGCAATTACTGTAGCATTAGAATAGTCAGAAATATCCCAGTACAGGATAGATTCACTATTTTCTTACTTTTGTGCTGCCCCTACCCTTTTGGTCAACAGTTAGTCCTCTACTTTTTGTCTGTTCAAATTGCTTTGATCAAACTGCTTCATCAAAGGATTCAGCAGAACACAAAGTCACTCAAAATTAATTAGTAACTGACAAAATATACTAAGCAGTATGACGTGCTTGTTATACGCCCATAAGAAAATATGCCTTACACATTTAAACTTAAGAAAGACATAGACATACTAGGAAGAGTCCAGAGAAGGACTACCAAGATTATCAAGGGACTAGAGCAGCTCTCCCATGAGAAGAGAAGAATTTGCCCAGCAAAGTTTAGCTCAGAATCTGCAAACTATTTTTATTCACTCTCGTTCAGCATTCACAACGTATGAGAACACCATCGCTTAGCAGTTAAACTGAATTAAAACTAACTACAGATTCTAAATCTCCACAAAATATGTAAGTATTGCCAGTACCTGCTATAGTTAATAGGTTTGTGGTTAGCAGGTTCCCACTGATTTGATCCCACCACAGAATAATCTATGTAGTAGCCATACAAATTCTCTTCATGTTTTGGTTTGTCCCATTGGACTACAACTGATGTTTTTGTATTCCTTGTGGCCACTACCCGACCAGGTGCTGATGGGACAACTAAGAAAAAGAGAAAAATATGTATTGTTATGAAACACATTAAAAAAAATAAGTGAAAGTAGACAATGCTGGACACTTATACAATATTTCATTACTCTGGCTATGATTTTTCTTGCTGTTATTATTGTTATATGATTTATAATTTAGTGTGAGAGGAGAGAGACCCAGAGCACCCATATGGATGCCTACATAAACATACTTAAATTTAGATGTAAGCCTCAAATTCAACCCCCTTCTACCGCTCAATTCAACTGTGTCATTTTCAATGGCCTAGCATACTCCTTATTCACTCTAGTTCTCACTCAAGAGAAACAGCCACCCCATAGTCTGTACACAATGTTTAGCAGTCCCACGAAATTGTCTCAGCTACCCTTAGGAATGCTGAGTAGTGATGTGTGCCAGAAATGAAGTCATGTTTATCTGATGCATTTTAGCTCAGGTGGTTAACTCCACCTCTGAAAGTACTCCTTCATTTTCTCTTTAAAGTAAAATCATCTTCTTTCTGCTGTCAATTGTAATGATGATTTATTCAGAACTTCTTGTGTTAACCGCTAAGGGGCAGTTTATTTTCTGCACTAAGTTAAATAAATACATTGTTATTATTTCCTACTTTGGGGAATGTTGAACAGTTTAAATACTTTTTATTCATTAGTGAAATATCAAATCAAGAATGCATAAAAGCAAAAGATGATTTAATTTCATTTTGTATAGTAAGAGATCAAGCTAAAAGGCAGTGGGCTGCTTTTTTAAAAGTTATGGTAAATGTTAAGAAGAATCTATCAACATTTATTGCACTATGGTATATCAGATATTGTATTAACTTCCTCAATTTCCAGCAAGTCCACTAACAAGTTATGTTCTCCGAAGGTGACAGTTGTCAATACATGAGGCTGTCATATTTAAACTTTGCTAAACCTCAAAAGTAGACCAAATATTTAAGCAACAAGAGGAATAACCACTCCCTAAATTTTTACTTGTGTGGTTGAATGTGGCCCCAAAATACACACTTCATTTTCATCTGGAATGTAACCATTGACCATGAAGATGTATCTTCCCCCATCACTGAAATCTAATCATCTGTCTGCCACAGGAATTCTGTACCAGATGTAATTTGCCACTTAGAATACTAGGAAAGAAAGGAAAGACTAACTTATCGAGCTGAAAATGTAGGAAATTAAGTAGTATATAATTTCCTGAGCCAGACAATGTAATTATCTAAGTCAGTGACAACCCATGCTCTCTTTTGAAAAGTCATGTGTAGAGCACTGTGAGGAATGACTAACTAAAATCCATTTAACTTTTTAGCAACTATTGTTCTCAGCAAAGAGACTTGTAATAATTATGAAAAGTTTTGGAATGCTTTCAAAATTTAACAACTTTGTCTTTTTAAAATTCTGCAGTATTGAACACAAATGAATTTGATTACTACTGTTGTAATCAGACTAATTTAATTTCAACATTAGCTGTCTCTTTATATTTTGTATGATATCAACTGTATTCAATTTTAAGGCCTACAATTAATTCCTTACCAATAGTATCTTGTGGTTGAATAGGTTCTGTGATTTCAGATGGATCACTGATGCCATGCTTGTTTGCTGACAAGACTCGGAAGACATATGGTTTTCCTTCTGCAAGGTCAAACACTGCATAGCGAGGAGATTTTACAGCAACCTGTGCATTGACTCTTTGCCAACTTCCACTGCCAACCATAGACTGAAAGAAGGGAAATAAATAAATAAAATAAAATAAAATAAAATAAAATAAAATAAAATAAAGAAAAAATAAAAAAGCTGCAAATCACTTTTGAGAACTGTCAGAAATAAGCATTGCTATATTGCATTCTGCCATGAATTTGTTCATGAACTAATGGAGAATGATTATTCTCAGATGTCCCGCTTTAGCATATGCAGATTCTCATAACTTGTGCATTTAATTACTCTACAGGAAAGGTCTGAGTACTTAATTGTCTCCCTATCTGTCTAGACTTGAATATATGTACTCTTGTACATATAGCTAACCTGCATTTAGAGTCATGACTGTCAGCTATGATTGGTGATCAATCCCAAAAGATTGGTCCCAAAGGTCTCATACTCTGTAAAATTTACTTGAACACCCAAAGGTTCAGTATAATGCACATTAAGCAGAAATGTATGTTGTGGCGTGAGGTTATTTTACTCTCTGCCACATATTTACAGCTTCTTTTTAGAAAGGTCACATCCCTAAAATCATTCATCAAATGAAACAATTACTTTTGAATAGTCTCTGTTATACTGCTTTTGGAAGAGTTGCTGGGCTAGTTAGTATTATAACTGCACGTAGAAGAGAGCCAGCAAACCAGCAGTCTCTGAAAATTCTGCTATCCATTAGATTCCCCAGGTAATTTGTTGACCTAAAACAAAGATTACTCTTACTGTAGTTCAATATGCTTCATAAAACACAAGTGCCCAGTAAACAGCATAAATAAATTGCCTTCCAACACAGAAACATGCATAAAAATTATATTTTCATAAATTATCAGGAAAAGAGCCCAAGAACAAAATCTAATGGAGTGCAGATTTCTCACAGAAGGGTTACTGTTTCATGGGTCCTTAGATACTACCCTGTACATTATAAGGCTTACTTTAGGTGCATAAAAAAAAGTAAACATCTGGAGCCCATGTATCAAAATCTTATTTTATAGATGCATCTATTGTTGTCTATAGCAAAACAAAAATGTAACATTTTCTTCTTTAATAAGATGGAAAATCTGAACTTTTTTTTATTATTTAACTTTTTGGAATGAAAAGTATAAATTGTTGCATTTCAGTTTCATAGGGGCAAGAATCGATATATTTTACCCTGCAGTCTGATTCAATTTATGTGGTAAAAATGCTTTAAGGGAATATTGCTATGCTGTATGGAAAATTCACTTTCAGTTTGTGTTTCCTGAGGCCTTTAAATACTCCTTTTGTTATGCAGGACTGAGATTTCTTTATTTGAAATTAATTAGAAAATGTGCTTCCTAAATTAACAAATGACTGTGCAAAGCAAAAACCAAATGTACACTTATGTACTGATTGGGCTATTCATATATACAAGTTATTTATATTCCAAATAATTTTACAGTCAGGTATTAATTAGTGTGATGAACTTTTTTTTCCCTAATAATAATATCCTTTTAGTTTTCATTCTCAGTTTCTCTCAGTAACTTTGGTACTTAATTAAGACTCATTTGTTCCTCTCTGCCATTGCTGTACAGTTTTTCTGAAGCTATATAAAGCGTTTCCTTTAAAATATGCATATATCTGTATTTTCTAATTCACAATTATATTGAAATTCAACTAAATTTTAATGTCCACTCAATAGAAACTTTCATCTGAGCTTTTCATCTTAATGAGTTCTGTATATTCTGGAAACAAGTAGGTATTTTTGGGCCTCATTTCATCCAAGTAATTGTCCAATACAAAGTTCTTGTTTCTTTTTCACTGCTACAGAAAAATGCAAGTAAATAGCTGAGATTATAGGCAGCTAAAATTAAGATTAATCCCATACTTCCTGTCAGACTGTGATTAAAACATGCTCCTGATATGGGTTGGTGTTGGGGTTTTTGTGTTTGGTTGGTTGGTTAGTTTGGTTGATTGTTTTTTTCCTGGAAACCATAGTCGGATACCAAAAGTTACTGTCAGTGGAGGTATCAGTACAGAACAAAGACCTAATTCAAAATTATTTGTTTAATTTGCATTATATTTATAAATAAGAACAGATATTTATATATAGGCATAAGTATAAATAAGAAATTGCATGTTATTATTTTGTTGCATAAAGAGAAACAAAATACTTAGTTCAATGGACTTTGTAATTAGTTTCCCTGAAAGTGAAAAACAGAAGGGGGAGAAATCATAAACATACTTTCTGGTAAATCTTGTTAGTGACCTTCATGTTACAGCACCCTGCTGGCAATATATGCTGATAAAGTACAGATGAAGGGCACTGGATGTAGAGATTTCAAAGTGACTTAGAAGAGGAAGGCAAGATGATAGGCTGCAAAAAGTGGGAAAATACCCACAAAATAATTGGCTAAGAAATGAACTTCAAAGGAATGTGCTGAACAGCTTTAAAAAGAAAAAAACTTGCACAGTAAGGTCCTAAGAAAATGCTGTCACGATATTTAAGATGGAAACTGAATGTGTGGCAGTTTTATGGATGGTTTCTCTGTTTGTGGGTCATTAAGAGGAGGCATATGCTAGAGACATCATTCATAAAAACTAAATATAGCTTGGCATGTAGGAGTTTTAGAGGTCAGGTATGAGGCCCAATTTACTTGCTGAAGTGATGGCAAAGCATTGCAAGGAAGAAAGACTACAACCTCTGGCTGTATTTCAACATGATTTAGATACCTGACTTGGGGACAGCTGTACCTAAATCTTTGTAGCCTACAGGGGAGAACAAACATCTCCTGCTGTGACCAACAAAGTTCCCTATCAAGTCCAAGGGAAGAGGAAGGCAACAAAGAAGACTGCTGGGCATCGGTGAATCTGAGGGAAACAGCTACTGGCCTCATAGGGAATAAACTGGAAATATTTGGTTATAGAAGAGGGGGCAGTATGACTTCAAAAAGAAGAGTATGAAGTTATGAGTCATGGTTTATTCCTTGCTTTTTTGCAGGACCAGCATAACAACCCCTTTAATACAGGCAAAGTGCAAACTTGCGGTCTTGTCTATAGGGATACGAAACCTAAGAAGATGGCTTTTTTTCCACTAAACTCCTATCTTACACATGTTATTTGTTCTCATTTTAGACAGCAGTAATCAAATTGCGAAGCAGTAACCTTTTCCCCAAACCTTGAATTTCAGTATCCATTAAATCATTTCATTGTCCTGGTCTCTCTAACATTCTATCACCAAATTCTGTAAGACTTCAAAAGATCCTAGTTTCTGCTCTGTTCTGTTCATTCTGCAGCTCTTAAAATGAGTTGAATATAACTGCATGTGGCAATGAAACCCTTCATAGTCAAATGCCTCTGTACAGTACAGTACCTTCTCAATGAAATACGTCAGTGGCTCCCTGCCACGAGGAACAGGTGGATCCCAGCTGAGCACAACATATGTTTTGCTGATTTCTGAAGCATGTACATTGGTGGGAGGGCCTGGAATCTGAACATCGCCTGGAAGAGTAATAAGCATAGCAAGTGTGAAACAGTGGATTAACCTCAGAGTCGGCTCATGCTACAGCTCATCTTTCTGACCTCCCACCCTGCAGCACAGTCTCAGCTATGATATCATACTTGCAGTCCACTTGCTCACTTCAATTCCATTTTGAGGAATTGAGTTGGTTATTTACTTTTTCAGTAAAAGTTAAATATGTCCCTGACAAGCTGTGCATTTGTCACACATTTTTTTCTCTTTGATCACATCTGAATTACTTTTATCTGCTGAGCAGAATGCCTTGGAAAAATCTCCTCATATATGCAAATAAGATATATTTTTTGATCAAAGACAGAAGCCCTGTGTGTTAATATATCTCTCTGCAAAAGAAGAACAAGAAGGAGGGACACAGCTTAAAACAAAGTGGAAAGCAGGAAAGGCAATACAATTCATTGAGATATAAAGTGATGATATTACAAGCCAGCCTAAAGCATTTCCAAAAACTGTAGAGCCCTTTGGTGTCTACCAGTTGGAGAGGCCTAACCAAAACCTTCTACCTTCTTGCTCTGAAGGACTACCAGGAAGGTGAGGCAGGACTCACATGTCCAGATCCAGGCCGAAGGAATTCAGCATGGCTCTTCCTGTCCACTATCACCCTCCACAGCATGAGAAGAAGTCAGTTTCCATGCCAGTGGGATTACAATGATGTAAAACCCAGACCTACAAAGGAACGCTTCAGACATAGCTACATAGTTCTGAATGAAGCTTCCTCTTGATAGCAGATCACAAATAACAATTCAGCTAATACCTGCAAATCTTTTACTCTTTATGGCTTGCCACTGAGGAAAAAAAAAGTTTTGTTGTTTTAAGGTCAGTTTACTCATTTCCCATACTAACAGGGAACACTTGTACCCAAAATTTTGACAATAAAAAAGAGAAACATGTTTTAATAGTAATCTTTAAATTAGAGAAACAATGCTGTGTTTATAAACATTTCTAGAATCTATAGGGCTCACAATTCAAAAAAAATAAAAATAAAAATAAAAATAAAAATAAAAATAAAAATAAAAATAAAAATAAAAATAAAAATAAAAATAAAAATAAAAATAAAAATAAAAATAAAAATAAAAATAAAAATAAAAATAAAAATAAAAATAAAAATAAAAGAATTTTATTTCTTCACTCATATTTTCCAGTCAAAAACTTTTACCATCAAAAACATTTACAAGTGAACTGACCTAGCCCAAGAGAATACATTTTTTTCTAAGTATTTTCTAATATTTGATTTCCTACAGATACTTTTTCCTTAAGAAAAGCACATGAATCAGATGAGTCTAAGACAAAACTGCTGACTTTCAGTCAAGAAAACTATTTTAAACATTAAAAATAATCATTTGCTGAACACTAAGTGTAGCCAAAGACTTCCAATTGGTTTTACATAACTCAACATATTTTTTTATACTCTTAAAAAAACAAAGTTGGCAGTTTCTAATGATATAACATGATAATATGACCCTCTTTCTTAGAACAAGGGGTAACAGATACTAAAAAAGAAATCTGTTTGTGATCTCTGAGATCACTTCTTCAACAGTGTTCTCCAATTTCACAAATGAAACTAGTGATCTATATGAATCATATTCTTTTTACTATATATGAAGAAATAATGAAAGAGGAATCGCTATTCATACTTATACCAGATTGGCTGTTTAACCCCCATGATCATTCTAAGGTAATTCTGAAAAGAGGAATATGTATTTTGAACCAAAACCAAAAAAAAAAAAATCAGACAAACATATTCTGATTCTATAATGTGATTTTGATTCTACAATATCCATAAAAAGTCATTTAGGATACATGGCCAAAATTTCATCTGTCCTAGCTGTGCACTAGAGAAACATTTTAACTTCTAATTCTCCATTCAATTACACTTATTCTCAGGTGGATTTTCTTCTATTAATTCATTATTGGAGCTTACAATGAATATTGTAAGCTTGTAAATTAATGAATATTATAAGCTTACTTTGTTAAAGACAGTAGATAGATTTTTTTTTGTCTATTGAGCCATTAAAGCTAACATTTTTGACCATTTAAGTAAAAAGAAGATTATTATCCAAGCCAATAATAATTAAAAAAAATAAATAAAAAAAAATGCATGGCATATAGAAACAACCAAAGATGGAAGAAATTTGGGCTTTATCGCAAAAACTGGCAGCAGTCTCTTTAGTTCTCCTGAGAAGAACAATATTTAGTCCATAAAGTTAACCTTAATAACAACATCTCCATTCAGAGAAAGATATGTTAATTATGTAAGCAGGATAAATAACATATGCAGTTGGTTTTAATTTTATTTTCATTTTTCTCCCTTTTTTTTTTTTTTAATGAATGCAGAAACAACTTGCTCAGCTCACCAAATGTACTCAAAAAACTATAGCTCCTAGAAGCATGGATGGAAGAGAAATGTTAGTGATTAAATGCAATGTTGTTTAAATGCAGCTTAGCACTAGCCAGAGTAAAAAGTGAGGAGATACTGTCAGCACTTACTGCAATTAGTGAAGTCAAGAGTGTAGTGATGTCTGTCCTTTAAGACCTTTACCTTTCACTTGTGTTCTCTCAGGCTTGCAAGCCAAAATAACTGACTATATTTATTATTATAAAGCATTTATTCACTAGGAGGATTTCTTTTCAAGCTGTTTCAGATTACAATGCTAAATTCCTGGGATTAAAACAGATGGACTGAAATCACAGAAATGTAACATACCTTCGAGGTCATCTTTACTGATTACAATCTTTCTCCCTTCATCCACACGAACAGCTGTTAAGCAAAATATTCAGTTAGTTTCTTGAATCTGTTTAACATATTTGTAAATGTTGCAAATTACTGTATATTATCTATTAAAAACCCTCTTTACTTCTATTTCCATAACTTTGTTACTAACTAGAAGTTATACATTGCTTCATTCACTTTCATAGGTAAGCCAAGTGAGACACTACCATTTATGATGTGATAAACAGTAAGAACCATAGTCACAGTAGTTCTTTTCTGTCACAGATTGGTAAACAGTTGTATTGTGATTTGGAATTTTGCTATAGGAATTAATTATAAAGCCAATGGAAAGAGTATCTTCAGCTCAGGTTTTACAGAATATATTGGGATAGCACTCAGTCATCTTCACAATGAGTTTAATTCCTTTCTACATAAGGGAAGCACACAAAACTGAAGGTGCACAAACATACAATATATGGAATAAAAGTAGTCCCCAGAGCAAGACAGCTTATTCTTCTCACAGAGAAGCTCTCATAAGGCTTCTCTGCAGACTTTAGTGCCCTTTAGCACAAGACCAGCTTTCAGAAAGGGTTTCTGTTCATTTGTAAGATTGACTTTTTCTATCAGTGATAATATCAGATACCTCAACTAGTAGCCAGGGGAGCTTTGTGTCAGTACTGGCACTTTTCTGAGGTGAAAAAAAAAAAAAGAAAAAGTTGTGGGTAAGTACATCAATCCATGGGTTGATGAATTTATATCATAATTCCATTTGTATTTTTTTTCTAAAGCAGGCATATTCAACTACTTTTCCAAATGTTGCTGCCATCAAATGTCAAAGATAATGGGACCTCTGGGCCCATTTCACATTGCAAATGATACAAGCTGCCAGGGCATACTGGCTCTTCTGAAAACACCGTTCTTTGTAGTAATTTATATTGTTTATACTTAATTAATTAATCACAGTGATAACTGAGATAGAATTCCCAGGTCCTGACAAATTGTCTGTGCAGATCTTGGCATTCTATTTATATCCCCCCAACCTTGAAACTTGTGAGATAGTTATTCAAAAGAAGAAGCAAATGCTAATCCTGAGTTTATTCAAGCAAGCAGAAACTGATAAAAAAAGTGAGATCAAATATTCAATATGTGTTCCAGCCCTGTACAACCTACTTTGTGTTCTTTCCAGGTCAACAGGGTCAAGAGCTGCAACTGGTTCAGAGACTCGAGAAGGCCTGCTAATGCCAGCACTGTTCACTGCTCTCACACGGAAGATGTAAGACCGTCCTTCATAAAGACCAGTCACGGGATACTTGCAGATTTTTACAGGTGCATCATTGCACTGGACCCAGTTCTCCAAACCTACTTCACATCTTGGAGTAGCAGAAGACAGCATTTATCAGTGTTGTTCCACAATCAAAATACACCATCCCACACACATCAAATCAGAATCACAAAAGCCACTGAACTGTACAACTTATTAATGAAAGCTGCACACTTTATATAATTTCTTCTGATCAGACAACCAGTGCTCACCTTGTTCATATTTATTCATTATGCAATTGTGAAGGTCATTTTTCTTGCATGGTTATGGGTTGTTTTTGTCCTTGTCAACTCACTCTGTTTCAATTTAGTTCTCTACCTTGCTGTATAAGGCACAAGTTATTCCACTTTTATTTTTTATATGTATCTCTACAGAACATGCTGAAATTGCAACTTTCACATAATCTTTTCTGTCTCACCCTTGTCATATTTTTAATCAAACAGGCTTTTCTCTCTGACAGTGGTTCAGTTACTTAGTGCAGGAGTCATCAAGAAGCACAGTGATGTCTGTGTACTGGCCCCACTGTGTGCCCACACATTTTTTCTCCTACTACCATAAACTTTAATGGAGAAGGCCGCCTTTTGCTATGACAGTACTGTGAAAAACAGGGTCATGATCAAAGGCTACTTCATGCTGCAGTATTCCAGGCAAAATGTCAAAAAGAACAGCTGGATAGATTACATACAAAACAGATGAAATGTTCCTATGATGTACACACTGCACAAATTCAATATAGCTGGCAGAGTCCTAAGTTTTTACATTAATTTCTTCATGCTGACTGCTATTCATAAACCAATATTTTCCAGCAATTCCCAGACAGTTGTCTCTGAACTACTCTAAATTACAGGGTAGCAAATAGCAATGAACTAAAAATGTTGCTTTTAAGTGCAGAATGTTGTACACTGTTAAATCATTTCAGTAATGTTTTTAGCTGACTGTCAGCTTCCAACAATAAAGGTCAGATATTCTACCCCAGCTGCAAGGGGCAACTATGCACTTCAGTGGAAGAAAGATGCAAAATAACAATTGGACTTCCCAATTCTGGGTTGCCTGCACTGAGCTGAAAGTGAGCAAAATGCAGAATAGACTGGAGGAAAGAAAGAAGTGCGATTCTGATTTAAACTATTGGCTCCCAAGAGCCTGTGCCTCAAGCCCCACTTATAACACAGTTATGGCGAAAATAAAAAGATAATATAATAATTCTTATATTCCAGCTTTTGCAGCATACAGATTATAAAGACTAAATCTAATTCAAGATATGCATAGTTTCTGACTCCTATAAATCAAATAGTGTCAGGGCATATTCTCTGGTTTAGCCACATCCAGGCTATTGAGCATTTTCATTGTCTGATAAAGAGTGCTTGCAAACAATTACTGGGAAAGGCTCCTGGTCATTGCTAGCTCCAAGACAGTGTCCAGGATCGCCCGTGAAAGTACTAGAAAATCAGAGCTAAAATCATGCCAGAAAACATTCTAGTAATTCAGCAAAGGAGGCAACTTACAATGCCTGGAGTCTGCAGAGAAATACAGCTAAAGATGATGAGTACATGGGAATACAATGGCATTTTTATTCTTCAGAATGTACATTGTTTTGACAATAAACAGAACTAAATATATCCCAGTGCTTACATACTTGTCAACAAAATATCCAATGACTGGGTTCTGAGAGGTTGTATTTGGTGGTTTCCAGGTAACGATAACATAGTCTCTGTTAGCATCATGGCATTTAACATCCATTGGAGCCCCTGGTGCTCCCGCGATCAATGCATCTGCATCTGGATCACAAATAAAAGTAAATCAGTTTTGATTGTGAAATCTACAACAAAGGCAAAAGGAAAAATTTTCAGTTGTTCTGCTAGCCTTTTATGTGAATGGAAGCCAAAAGTTTTGTCGTACTCTAATTCACTGCACTAATGAATCAGACTCATATCTCTCTCTCCGCATGGATAAAAATGTTCCAGAAAGAGTTTAAGAATCAAACCTGTATTACATTTCACAGGAATTAAAAGCCCTACTATCCCATGTGTTTTTTGATCTTTCCCACTGAGAGCTCTAGCTAAATGTGTAAGACCAAGGTAACAAACGTACAGCTGAGGAAAATAAATCTCTCAGGGAATTAAAATTTTTCAAACTCTTGATTCATTTCTAAGGCTGCTTTTTATATAAAATTTACAGTACCAACAGGCCAAAGTAATGAATGTCCCTGTACACATGAAAAGGGAAAAGAATAGGTAAGACAAAGGTCAACAAAGGGCACTACAGACTCCAGAGTACCGAGCTCAAGGCCAAGATTCTGTGTGTGTGAATGCATCAGACTAAGTGCAAAATGGACCACTGCAGTACTTGAAATTAACTCATCAGAATGAGAATGAGAATAAACTCTAGGAAAATTATTATGAATTAGTGAAGGTTTTTTCACTTGGGTAGTTTCTTTTTTAGAAGTTAAATGCAACTAGAAATCTTTTGCATATTGTTTCCAGAGAGATCAGGGTGGCTTATTAAGGACATATCGCAAAGCTGATGAAACCCACAGGCTAGTCCTGTGAGGAAGATGGATCTCTGTCACTCAAAAAAGCATTCAAGCATTTCCACTCTGCACAAATTGGCTGGAAGACACTTCTGCAGGTGTGTTTCCAAGACCAGCCCAGATCTCCATGGATTTAAAATTACTGCAGCTCCAACAGCTTCAGCATGTCTGCACCAGTTTGCCACACCCAAGCATGTGGTCAAATGTATTTAAGAGAATGAAAGCACTGCTCAGCCAGTTATATTCATCATTCAATTAAAAAAAAGAAAAGAAAGAAAGAAAGAAAGAAAGAAAGAAAGAAAGAAAGAAAGAAAGAAAGAAAGAAAGAAAGAAAGAAAGAAAGAAAGAAAGAAAGAAAGAAAGAAAGAAAGAAAGAAAGAAAGAAAGAAAGAAAGAAAGAAAGAAAGAAAGAAAGAAAGAAAGAAAGAAAGAAAGAAAGAAAGAAAGAAAGAAAGAAAGAAAGAAAGAAAGAAAGAAAGAAAGAAGGAGAGAAAGAAGGAGAGAAAGAAGGAGAGAAAGAAGGAGAGAAAGAAAGAAAGAAAGAAAGAAAGAAAGAAAGAAAGAAAGAAAGAAAGAAAGAAAGAAAGAAAGAAAGAAAGAAAGAAAGAAAGAAAGAAAGAAAGAAAGAAAGAAAGAAAGAAAGAAAGAAAGAAAGAAAGAAAGAAAGAAAGAAAGAAAGAAAGAAAGGAGAGAAAAGGAAAAACAGCTTTGTACAGATGTACATGTGGGAGCTCATTCTCTCTTCATTGAGAGTTGTGTATGCAAATGCAAGGGCAAATTCTGACCTTTATTCTATTTTAACACATTTCTCTTCCTTTTAGCTATGTCTCTTGTGAAAACTGTATTTCTTCAACGAGCTAATTTCTTACTTTGCTTCTTTTTCTGATTATTAAGCTGTGTGGCTGGTATGTCAGTGAGAATTTTTTTTTCTCCTGTGTCTCCACCTAAGGCCAGGCACAGAATTCGAGTATGCCCAACAAGGCTTGTTCCCAGTTGGTAATGTAGATAAAACAATTACATTGCAGACTGTTAGCATGCAAAGATGTTTCTTTCCTATTGGGAAAAGAGAAAGTAAAGAAAGATATATGCCGTTTCTTTATAAGAATGGTGTACCTTGTTCTCCTTCTTCTTGAAGCTCTCACTTATGTAGAACAACTGTATTTTTTCTAGCACAGGCTAGTATATAAATCAAATTACTGTTAAATACCACCATGCCACCTTTCTTTCTGCTTCATTTATTGCATAGGTTTTTTTTTAATGAAACTGCTCTTTCTACTGCTATTTTAAATTTCTCCAAGAAGGGGGTGAAAACCTTACCTCTGACAAACAGGAATGCACTACATTCATTCACTCCACCTTTTGTAACCATCCGCAGGGTGTATAAACCTTCATCATCTTTGTTCAGATGAGTGAAGGACAGAGCTGCCTGGCCTTCTCCAAAATACAGCTTTGTCCACTTGGAGTCCGTTATCAGAACATCTGGAACAGGAGATCAACATTAGCACACTGTCCAGAACAATGTCTTAGTGTAACTCTGTGCTAATCAAAGGTATGAACTACACCAGCTTTATAGAAGTTCTATTTAGAGGGACAGTGCTTTGATGCCATGAAAACTCCACATAAAGTGAGCTTTGACTCCCTAAGCATATTTCTTTAATGAATTTGCATATATAAAGTCACAGACTATCCTACGCAGTGCAAACTTCTCAACTTTCATCACTGTTGTTTTGAATGTGCTGACAGAGAAAAATATTACAAAACACTATATTTTGGGGGAAAAAAATACAAAAACCTGCCATACTCTGTAATAAATGTAGGGTGGAACTTTGTTTCATTATTAATAAGTTTTGTAACCTGTTCAGGTCAAATGTCAGATTACTCAATTTCTTTCTCCAAGTTTAAAAATGAGATTTCTGTTTAATCTGGGCTGAATTTAAATCCTCAAGGTATGTCTGTTCAGCAGTGAATGAAATTAAATTTGAATTTCTCGTAGGTGAGAGGTGGTGACCCATGATTAATGCAAATTAATCTGATTGCCTAGTGAAACCTGAGCAAAAGAACGAGCAGGATATTTTATGCTAGCCAAGGGACTTTCTTCACCTCAACTTTTTAAATAATTGATTGGATTATTTTTTATTTCTAACTCCCTAAGTCCTATTGCATATTAATTTATTCTAATCAATTCAGCAGAATTACATTTAAAGGAAATGAATATCTATAAATGTTTATTATTCTATTGCTTAAATACACGTTGGTGCAGACACTCAGATGATTGCTAAGGCATTCATTTTTCCAGCTACCAGTTGAACTACATGGAAAAGCATAAAAAATAACACATGGAGATAATAAAACATGCTACTAAAACTTACAATAAATTACGTGATCATCTAAGCACACAGCTTCTTAGAGAGAAGAATATAAAGTAAATGCAGTCACATTTATTCCCATGAAATCCTTAATCATGAGATCCTTGCCTAGACAATCTGCCTGTCCCTTTCTGTCATGTCACAATGGAACTGACACTTTATGCAGAGAGATGTGACATACTTTAAATGAAATCAGAAAGCATCTCCACCTAGAATCTTTAACCAGTGCCTGAGTTCTGTGGAAAATCCTTAAGAGAGAAATGAAGTTGAGCCACCAGCACCTCTGAATAAAAGGTCACTTATATACATTCCAAGCTGAGAGGAATGGCAGACACTCCAGAATTAATATATACAAACTGCAAGCAAGCCTGTGTTGCCTGGTAAGGCCAGAATTATCCATTCCCACTGCTCATGTGTACCTTACACCAGAATTCATGGAAATAGGTGTGTTTGGTAAGAGCAGAAAAACTTTCCTTCACAGAAGGCCAAAGACGCACCAAATCCTTTAAGAAAGCAAGAGGTCTCTTTTTAATGCAGCCTGGATGGTTGGCATGAGAAGCCACAAAAAAGAATAAATTTCAGAGGCCACAAAAGTATTCTCTAGTTTTACTGGGGAAGGTATTTATGCACTCGTGATCACAATAATATTACAATACTAAAGCCTCCCAGTTGTGATCAAATCTCCAGTACATTGACACGTTACACTCCGTGATTTCTACCAAGACTTATTGAGAGTAACCCTCAGAGTCAGTATGAGTAAGTCTTCACTTGCTGCTGTCAGTATAAGAGACATTTTTCCTAAAACACTGTACAGAGGGGAAATTATATAGATTGAAGTTTATCTTCATCAGGCATTTTGATCTCCTGTAACATCAGCTCAGTTGTGCACTCTGTGATTTTTTCCTTTGAATTAAATTTTATATTCTCTATTACAGTATAAATAACTGCAGAATGCTGGTGCATATCACTTCATAATGTTTATGTTACACCAGAGATCAATATCAGAAAGCTCTAGTTACCAGCTGATTAAGATTGGATATACATTTCAGAAGTATTGTCTTGATTTAGTTCTTTCAGCATCTTAGATTGTTCTAAGTGGACCATGAATTGTAAACGTCATATTCATCTTTGCTGAATCCCAAACCACATTAGAGGATTTGATTCAGTTGACTTATATGCCCCTAGGAGTCTAGTAGACAGCCTCAATAAGCTTCACTCATGTGAAGCTTATTAATACTGGATAAACACATATTTCTCTTGTGTATAATTATTAGAAATAAATCATACACATCCTTCTCAGTGATTCCATTGTTATTATTTGGTTAATATAAACTGAAAAATCGTAGGAAAAATGAAGTTTGTCTTAATAAAATAGTAGAATTAAATATTATCTCAAAAAAATCCCACAACATTGAAAGCACATAATGGTCTACGTATTAATAACATTCTCATCATTTATATTTATGCCTTGCCTCCAGATCTCATGAGATTCCACATGGGGAATTGTAGCACACAGCAAAGGTTCATATCTCATGAATTTCTGCTGTATTTGGGAACAAGTTCTGCCAGTTGATACAGCTTTACACCTCTTGGAAATAATGTGATTCATCTACATATCCATTACATATCAAAAGCGAATTATGTTGGCATCATTTAGTATTAATCTGAAAGGTTCATAACCTGTTGCTCCACAGAGCAAGAACGATGCATGATGGGTGAAAACTAGAACAATATGGCGCACTCATGTGAGGAAGTGACTTTAGGTTTCCACCTAGTCAGTAAATATTTTAACCATTACCTTATTAGATAATACGAGATTACCTCCTTTGCTGTAAATATGTGCTCAAGAAAAGGTGCACCACGTCACTGTTTAAAGAGAGATTAAGTCCATAAATTCTTACTAGGGATGCTTATTTGCTTTATTATGAAATTAAACTTCTGAATTTCACATTCTAAACTGATCAGTGTTTTCTCAAGCATTTTCCAGGTGGCTTCTATTCAATATGTATACTTACCATCTCTATACCATTCGGCACGAGGACGTAGTCTTTTCAGCTCTGGGGTGACCAACACAGAACACTTAAGGGTCAGTGTTTCACCTTCAGTTGCAAAGGTAACTCCAAATTTCTCCAGAAATTGGACATCAAAGTGTGTGAAGCAAACATCATATGACAGTGGCACTGTACATGAGAAAATGAAAACATTCTTATTAAATTGTAGTTGGCACAAGCAGATCACTGTCTAATCTGAATAGAAAATGGAACTCTCTATTATACTATATTATGATTAAGAGACGCTAATGAGAAAGAAAAGTGTCTGGACAGCTTGTATTGCTACCTGAAGAAACAAGTTACATTTAATTTTCTCATATGTAAAACATTATCATGGCTTTTAATAATGATAAGGGTATAAAACTACTTAAGCAAAGATTTTATAAATTGCTTACAGTGGAAGGGCATTATCCCAGCTGGGTGAGGCTCTTCACTCTCTCTGAACCCTGTAAAACACACAATAAAGATTCAACACCACTAACATGATAATTATTTCTTATTTTAATCATAAATTAGGACTTACTTCTCACAACCACAGCACAATTAGTTGATGCCTGTCCATGGATATTTGTTGCGACAGCTGAGTAGGTAGCAGAGTCATCAAAATCAGCTCTGAGAAGGGAAAAGATGGAAATAAATAACTCGGTGTAAATACAAATGTTCTGAATGATCAGTATTACAAACCAAGCTGTGCTAACACTGAGAAAAGCCCTTCACTCACACTAAGCAGTATAAGAAGTTGATGAAAGACAATTAAAAAGCTGGTACTATTTTTGCTACAGTTTTATCATGGATTAATGTGCAGGTTTCATGAAACAGAGCAAACTGGAGATGACCTTTAGAGAATTATCTAAAGAAGAGAGTTGGAATATACGAATCTGGCTATTCTTTTTCACTATGTAACTTTGCTCTTTAATCTGTCTTGCCCTTCTGCCACGTATTTTTAGAAAGATACATGGAAGAAAAGGATGTGATGCTTGCAGAAGTACACTGCCCTACAGCGATTCCTAGAAAGTACGTACTGGGTTTTATGCCTCTCTCATAGCTCCCAGGAAATGCAAACAAACAAAACAAACAAAAAATGAACAAGGAATCTGACTTAAATTGTGGCATAAATATTTTCATTTGATTTATTTTTTTAGTGACAAAAATTATCTATTATGTAAGGAGAATATAAGGGAAAGCAAATTAAAAAAAAAATAAATTACTTCCTGGCAAATAGTGCCCAGTGATGGAATGTCTCACCTACCACATCGTTCATTGAAGGAGAATTTACACGAGCAGATATATGGCCAAGTATGATACAAGTCCAAACCTTTTTCTATTAAAGATGTGCTCAACTACAAGAAATATTACTTCAGTGGGCATGACATAAAGTTGAAATAAAGGAAAGAAAACTAATTCTTTATTTGACGCGCATTTTTGTGCAATTACTTTAATTTGCAGTTGAAGGTTGTAGTGAGCTGGGGGTTGGCCTCTTCTCTCGTATAATCAGTGATAGAACTAGAGGGAATGGTTTTAAGCTGTGTTAGGGGAGATTCAGGCTGGACATTAGGAAATATCACTTTTCAGAAAGAGTAGTCAGGCATTGGAATGCACTGCCCAGGGAGGTGGTGGAGTCACCGACCATGGGAGTGTTCAAGAAACGCTTGGATGTGGTGCTGAGGAATATGATTTAGCCTGGAAGTATTGGTAATGGTTGGACTAGATGATCTTCTAGGTCTTTTCCAACCTTGATAGTTCTGAGAATTCTATGAAAGTAAATTTATCTGTGTCTAATAAACATAAAGAAAACTGACTAGAAGCATTAAAAATATTTTGGACTCTTTTTTGTTAAAATGCAGATTTAGAATGAAATTTCCTCAAAAAAGAATATTTAGTGTGGAGGAAGAAACAATTTTGAATAAGTTGAAATATTTCATTTTAATATTTCATAGAATCATACATTGAAAAGGGTTGAAAAGGACCACACTGATCATCTAGTTTCAATCCCCCTGCTATGTGCAGGGCTGCCAACCACCAGACCAGGCTGCCCAGAGCCACATCCAGGCTGCCCAGAGCCACATCCAGCCTGGCCTTGAATGCCTCCAGGGATGGGGCACCCACAGCCTCCTTAGGTAAACTGTTTCAGGGCGTCACCACCCTCTGAGCGAAAAACTTCCTCCTAATATCTAACCTAAACCTCCTTTTTATCTGTTCAAAACCATTCCCCCGTGTCTTATTACTATCCACTCTTATAAACAGTCATAATCATTTCAGAATGAACATTTCATTTTAAAAAGATATTTCAGAATTTACACCTGCTTTATTTTCAGAAACATACTAAATACTTTAACATGAAATATTCTCATATATTGGTTTTGCATAAATAAAGATTCTAATTTGGCCCAAGTTGATATCTTCCTTTGAGCTCTTTTCATTTAAAAATATGATTATGTCAAAGAAAATTGACACTTCTTTCCTATTTCTTGGAATTTCTATTATGTTTAGCCATCAGTTAATCAGAGCACTGTCTGAAACACATATAATTGAATTCTGCTTCTGTGTATTCCAATGCATTTAATGGAGATCCTTCAGGAATTTCCAGTGATTATATTTAATGTTCTACACGTGTACACTTAGTTTCCTCTAAGAAGAATGAATTTGTATATTCCTGGTAACTGCCAGATTAAAGGGATGAAATTATGGCTGTGCTTGTCTTCTAAGAATTCTTGTATCCCAGGTGTGAAAGAAGAAAAAATACGTAAAGGTGTTTAAAGTAAATTGGATAAGGGAATGCCAGTCTGGGGCCATGTAGTACTTGAGACAGACATATCAGACTCCTTTTTTTCAGCTCTTACATATATTCTGGGTAGTGTCAGTAAAAAATGATACTATCTGTACTGTGATGCCTAAAATACAGCTTGATGGAAGCTCTATTAAATTGTGATCTAACTCTTCAAACGAACAGGAGTAACAGCTCCTCCTAGAGGCAAATCTTCAGCACACAATCCACAAAACAACATGGCATGCTACCAAGTCGATCGTACATTTAATTATCAGAGCCAGAGGACTAACTCTTAAGATTAACCCACTTAGAGTATGAAGCCCATTATTGCTCTACTACATTCTGGACAGGAAAAGTAAGCCTGAAAAGCACTAGAGAAGAATTGAAATACTAGGTTAAATGTAATTTAATATTTCAGAGTTTTCTGGAATTATTTTTAAAATGTCAATGTCTGTTCACCAATCTAAATAAATTTTAACTGATTCTGAACTTACTTGAAAGCTGTTGGAGTTGGTGACATTAACTTCTAAATAACACAAATGCTTTTTCTTTAGTATCCCAGTTTCAGTGTATTAACATTTGTGTTATGTCAAAAGTAAGTTAAAACTTCAGTACAGGTTTTTTGGGTTTTTTTTCCGAAATCATGGTCCAATGTCTCTGTACTGAAATGCACATAACTTACACACTATTATTCTCAGCTCTGTATGTTACCTTGCCATAATGAAACAAGGTAGAGGAAAGAGGATATAATCATAAAAGTCTCCAGAACAGACAAAAGAATCACAGAAGGATTGTTTCTTTAGCCCAACCAGCTCAATGTATTAAAGGACCTATCTGACAGAATAGTCTGGATTAGTGATGGTGTGAGAACTAACTTTATAAAAAGACTGAGCACGTTTCTTTTTTACAGTGTCTTTTCTTTTATGATGAGGAACAAGATCCTTGTTGTTACTATGAACATACAGATAATAAGTCCTCAGTCCAGACATTTTAAGAGATCCTACAAATTCTGTCCATTTTCTGGAGGTCACTGCTGTAAAACCATTTTATAGTTCTTTGCCATAACCTCTAACTTAACTCAGCAGGGGATAAATCAAACCATCTTAGATAGCCTAACACTCAGTGGCCTGCCTTTAAGCTGATGTTGGAGGTGTACTGTGTCCGGTTCTAGGTTCCCCAGTACAAAAAAGACAGGGATCTTTGGAAAGAGTCCAGTGGAGGGCCACAAAGATGGAAAAGGGCCTGGAGCATCTCCCCTGTGAAGAAAGTCTGAGTGAACTGGGTCTGTTTAGCCTTGAGAAAAGAAGACTGAGAGGGATCTGGTCCAGGTCTATAAATATTTGAGGTGTGGTGGGCAAAGTGGTGAGGCCAGAATCTTTTCAGCAGTGTGTGGAGACAGGACAAGGGGAAACAGCCAGAAACTGGAGCATAGGAAGTTCTGCGCGGATGTGCGCAAGAACTTTATGATGAGGGTGAAGGAGCACTGGAACAGGCTGCCCAGAGGGGTTGTGGAGTCTTTTTCTCTGGAGATATTCAAGACCCGCCTGGACGTCTACCTTTGCGACCTGGTGTAGGGAACCTGCTTTGCCAGGGGGGTTGTACTCAAAGATCTCTGGAGGTCCCTTTCAACCCCTATGGTTCTGTGATTCTTTATGGGATTAGTGGGTTACCACTACACAGCACATTCACTAAATGCACACTAAAAGAAGTTGAACAGGGTGGCAAGGTACATCAAGTTCTAATTCTCCTTTGGTGCCAGATAATATTCAGACTGAGGATTACCTTGGAAACTACTTCCTTTTCTGTGAATATAAAAAATAAATTTCCTAGATGCACTGTAAAGTGCACTGAGTCAAGACCATTTATAAAGGATATTAGAAGTACCCAGGAGAGGAGGTGTAGTCCATCCACCAGTTTTCCTCGCCTCACGATGGAGAATGTATTTTCCAACCTTTACAAAGGTCAGAAAAAATATGCATAGAGTACATTTAGAGGGTGTGAGGGCACCTCACACATGTTCCAAGGTACTAATAATTTTTGTGAAAATTAAATTGCCCTCAATCCACATGAGGTTCTGCAGCTCTTATGCTTGTGTGGGGAATATTTCCCAGGCAGACACTTCTGTTTAAAATGCTTATATTCATCCATCTGCCTCGTGTAGATTTAAATCCGGGGGTTGAGACTAAGATAATATTTTTGCCTGAATTAGAGCACGATTCAGTGCATGTCAAGAGCAGGAAGCATAATATAGTAAATTTCAAGAGTTAAAATTGCCTCCTTGAATTCAAATGACAAAATGTTTGGTGTTACGTCTATATGACACCAAAATGTGGAAACACTTTGCAGGATCACCATCTTATAGTCTGATTCTCTAGATGGACTGAACCTGATAGATTCTTTCTGATTAGTTGGTTTTTGTTCTTACTGAATAGGGGACCTCTGTTTTGAGTTTGATGTTGCCTCGTGCCCATCTCATTGGCTTCCAGCTATTGCAGTTTATAGGGGACAGTGACTGGCAGGTCAGAAAATTGCAGATAATTTCATTTGGGGGATGCTGTTTGCATTTCTGCAAAGAAAAAAGAACAGGAGCACACCATACCTGCTGACTATACACGCACACTGGCAGTGCATACCTGCAAAACACCAGGACCTGCAGCCTATCACCACACAACCAATTATATGCAGCCCCAAGGCTCTGTCGCCTGAACTGGAGAAGTGCCTTTGGTGCAGTGCCTGTACTCTGTCCTGCTTCCACCCACAGCAGGAGCAAGGGCAAGCCTCATTCCAGCTTAAATCATTTCAAGCCTTTTGTTCCTAATCAAACTAAAATAGCACTGTACTGACTGCACAGTGTCATTTGTTAAATGAGAATAGTTAGAAAAGAAGGTTGGTTCAATTTTTAAGCTTTTTTTTTTTTCTTTTTTAAAGCAATGCTGATGACGCTTAGGAGCTGAGTGCTCGATTAGGGGCTAGCTCTGCCTTCTGGCAGTAGGTATTACACTGCACTCTGCTGGCTTTGCCACACATTTTCTCTGTCTTCTCACAAACCCTTTCTTGCTGCAATTAGAAGCATTTTTAAGCAGTGACTTACTGAAACAGGAAAGGGAGACAGCACTAATAAAATATAAAATACTGCCAAACTTTGAGCATTGTACAAGTGGCAGTGTGCAAATGCACCACACTGACAGAGCTCTGGAAAATCAGACTTCCTTTTCTGATTATTTCTCATCTGTTCATCCACCTGCTCATTGCAGGGCTTTTGGAATACTAGGAGCATGCTGCTGTCCTCTCTATACCCCTGTCACCATAACAGAATACATAGTATAGCCCTTCATGGTTGTGTAAGGTCAAGTGATTCACTGCAGGATCAACTTGACTTTCATATCAGTGAAAGAACTAGTCCATACATCACAAGAAAAAAAAAAATGGAAAAAGAAAAGGACTAGGGAATAGAACAAAGGTCTGTGACTAAACAAATAGCATCAACTAAGAAATCCAAAATGTTTGAATTTAAAGTACTGAGATATACACTATAGATGTGCTATAGAGTAGCAAAGCGTATTAATCCTGACTACCTCCAATAGAGAAATATTTTCTTGAATTATCAATTTGTAGTTAAATTAGATGGGATGAAGAAATAAATGTTGAACAAGCCCTCTAACTGTGAGATATTCAAAACTTATCATGAAAGCTCCATATCTTTCTTTACTGCGTAAGAGAGATCTTGAGCTCAGACTCTGAAATGAGAAAGCTTAAAGTGAGCAAGAGAGTGGAATTATATGGCAATGATACTGCTTAATGAATGTAGAAATTATGGTAAACTGAGCACAATGCACCGTGAAAATATGAGACTGAGAAATGAAAATGATCTGCTATAGACAGACATTGGCCCTGGAAGACAGCAAATGGGAGGGATGAAACTGTGTCCAGTTACTGTTTTAAGTTGACAAGGTGACGTCCTGGTTCTGGCACCTCGAGAATTTTTCCACTGGGATCAAGGAATACTCATAGGAATAAATATCACACTTGCATCAGAAGGAAAAGTTCACTCCCTGAGCTTCCCTGAGGCACTAAAAAGGTAGCCAAGAAATTCCAAGGCAGTTCTGAGTGGCTGTGGATCAGATGATATGCAGCTCAGCACTTTGATATGAACAGCTGAGAAGAGCACAGCAGCAGATAGGTAGAAAATCCAAACTGTTCTACTTCTAGGAAAAAAATAGTGCTATAAAAATGCATGTATAGAGATATTTATGGAAGATCTGAAGTGAACAGATCTATGTTTTTACTTAAAGCTTTAGTAATACATATGTTAACCAAATACATATAATTTCATTGTCTAATACTGGTACATCTAATAACAGAAATAGAAAAACTATCAAAACATTCTTTCATTTCCCACAGATTTATTTTTCAACTATTGGGGAGCACTAAGCAATTGATGCTCAAGTTTTAAAATAAAATAGATTAGTAATAAATAATTCTATTTAAACTTAGACTTTTTTTTAAGTTAATGAACTGTATAAGTGTATGGTAAATAAATCATAGCTCTGGGTCTACAATCCCCCCGTGCTCTTTTAAGTGGAGAAGGGAGACCTAACAGAGAGCACATAGGTGACCTTAGTTAGCAAAAAGACCACACTACCAGAAGAGGTACAGAGCAACGGCAGCTCGACTGAACATGAGTAGCCACATATGAATACATACAGATCTGTGCCTAGTAAACAGTGGACAATGATGAGTGGGGGTGAACTTTTCTGTGGTTGCCAGTGAATGACTCTAAAGTATGTCTGAAAAAGTACAGCTCTATCTGAACAATCCCAAAGGTGGCTGTGGATGTTGTCTACATGACTGATAACCAGTAACAGAAAGAAAAAAACAAGAGGAAATTATAAGATACTTCTGATGCGATGGCTACAGATGCTCTAAAAGCACTGTTCTCACTGATCCATGCTTTCTCAAAAAGCAATTTACACTCTAAAAGTCACAAAAGGAAACTGTGCTACATAGTGAGTGTCAGGACTCACCAAGCAGCAGCTTATTAACACTAAGCAAGATAAACACAAGTACAATCATTTAGTTGCATTGTCACCTATGTTTTATCTATCACTCATTGCCACACACCCAGACAGAGGAGAGTATTTTCCATTTTCATCTGGTGCAAGTAAGAGGGTTGCAGTAGAGAAACCTGTTTTTTTACTTTTATCTCACCTCTGAAACTGATGCTGGTGGGAGAGAACTAGCTGTGATGAGACATCTTATAGTACAGAGAGCAGCCAGGAAATTATTGATGTCCTGGGGTTGAAGACTGTATCTTATAGGTACTTGTAAGTACTACTACTCCTTGAGAAATATCCCTTAAGAAGCAACAGCAGAGTGGTTCTGGCTGAGGACTTCTATACAGGGATATGCTTCTCTTGTCCTGAGCTACGGAAAGTTGAAAAGTCAAGTTGGACTTCATTTCAGAAACAAAGACAATTATTCCTTCCCCAGAGTAGAAGGAATAATGCAGTTATTTTCTCTGCTAAAACCACAAGTTCAGGGCTTCTTCCATTGCTGACAGGTAGACAAAGTAGAAGATGAAAAGTTTGACTAGAAAAGGACTAGCTACAAACATTTCAGCTGTTTGCCCACAGCTGATACTCATGTTCTGGAGAAGTTTAAAACAGGCCTTTTTAATGTCTTTTCTCTATATATTAATTATCTTTGTTGAATAAAACTGTTATGCCCTCATTTTACTCTGGCATTTTATATTTTGCAAAAAGAATTGTTACTGAGACTTAGGCGATAGGCAACATTTCAGTTGTTTAGGACAGGCTGGTACGAGTGCTAGTTTTAGGAAGATGTTCTATACAGGCACTTTCTGTACTACAATATTAACACCACTGTGAAAAACAATACATTAAATCAGATTTTTATTTCTAAGTTAACACTTCCTTAGTTCCCAGAGAGCAAACAAATGGAGATCAAAAGGAAATAGAACCTGTTATATAATAAAACAAAACCCAGTAATTGAGTATCTTTGCCATGGCCAGCAGAATTTCTAGATAATTTAAAGAGCTTCATCATGAAAAATAACATAAAATATACATTTTTTTCTACTTTTATTGTCAAGAAAATAAAATTCTAAAAACAAACAAAAAAAATGGAACTACTTCTTTCAGTAACTGATATCTACTTTACTTTTTATAGACTGCCAAATATAAATAATAGAAATATCTACTTTTTCATTTTCAACTCATTTTCATGACATAATATGCAGCTATTTAGTGAACCACCTCTAGCCTAAATGTGAGAGAAATGTTGAATTTGCATAGAGTATAAAAATCTAAATTATACCTGTTTATATGCAACACATGCACTCCATATTTGTTTTCAACAGTGTACTTTGCTGGATCACTTGCAGGGGTAATCAGTTCCTCATTTTTGTACCTGACAATCAAGAAAAAATGAATTAATTAATAGCAGCTTCAATTCATTTCAATAATTCCATTGGTTTTTTTTGTTTGTTTTTTTTTTACATTCAGGAATCATATTTTATAATCTGATAATTCTATACATTTTCTCTACCTGTGTATTTTCCAATATTGTGTGAAAAAATACATATTCAGGCCACAGAGATGAAGGAGGACCATCACTGCAGTAGATAGTGGAAAGGAATTTACCCAGACGAGAAGAGACAGCAGTGGAGAAAGACTGAATGATACTTGAACTTTCCAGTCCACTAGCCTTGATGCAGGATGGGAAGCAAACTTTGATCACAGTAGAGCACTTCAGCTCACAAAAGGGAAACAGCAATAGAGTTAGATATGCTCAGGTCAATATGTAGATTTGATATATACCAGATAGCACTTATCTAGACAGGAGGGCAGCTTCAGTGTCTTTACATTAATGTCCACCTCAACAGGGGCCTCAACAAGGCAAACATGCAGTCTGTGGCAATTGTCCATGACAACAATAGAGCTGTGCAAGTTAACCCACTCCTAGTCTGTGAGCTTTGTGTATTGTGCCATTTTCTACTTAATCTTCAAGGAAATGAATGGCCAAAAAGACTGAAATGCTTTCTACAATCTGCTTCTGAAATTCTCAAGTTTGCTTCTCACACTGAGCGTGGCCATTCAGCAAGCTTTCCTCTCACTCTTCCCACTGCAGCATCAAGTACTAGGATAAAGCCCATACATGAGGATTACAAAGTGTTTTTAACATTAAGTATGTGACAATTATCACTAATGCCATGAATTCCCGGTGGGAAAAGCTTAACAACATTTTTAGAGGCCTGGATAAAGCCAGTTTCTTACCACTGGACAACAGGGGAGGGAAATCCCTGTACAGTGAAGCAAAGACGCACAGACATCTTTTCCCAGACAGTGTGAGATCTCAGGCGCACTAGAATTTCAGGAGCTCGACTTATTTTTTCCTCAAAAGCATGTCTTTCCAGAGACATATTTTCTTCTACCTGTTAAACAAAGAAAAACAATAAAAGTAGGGGAAAAAAGGAGGCATTTAGCACTAGACTCAAATAGACTAGAAGATTTAATCCTAAATCTACAATATCAAAATATGTTAAGTCACTACTAATATTTGAAACATAGACCTAAATCATAGTATATCTTATAGTTGTACTTGGATAGGGACAAAAAAAGTCAGTACTGTACCATTCTTTGTATAGCAAGTCTATCCAGTTGTTCCCTAGCATGGTGCCTGGCCATGTGAATCTCTCTTTCCAAAGATGACAACTCACTGGCAAATTTGATCCTTTTTTCATCGCTAGCATGAGTCTTTTGCTCATGAGTTCTGTAGAACAAGAAAAAATGTTAGATAAGAACAATTAATATGAAGTTTTAAGATTATTATTTCCACACATTAGGCAGCTAAGGGTTTTTAAAACCACATCAAAGTGGAAAACTTAGTTGAGAGATTATTCTGAACAGTCTACCAGCATATCCTGGTGAGCCTGAGAGGTGATATGAATATGGCATGTACTGAAGAGTTGGTCAGAGAGGAGCCTGATGAGGCTTAATGCGAGCAAGTACAGTCTTGAGCCTGTGGAGGAATAACCACATGCATCAGTACAGATTAGAGGCTGATCTTCTGGAAAGGAGTTCTGCAAAGAAACTGGGTGTTCTAGTGGATAACAGGTTGGCCATGAGCCAGAAGTGTGTCCTTGTGGCCAAGAAGGCCAATGGTGTCCTGAGGTGCATTAAAAAGAGCATGTCCAGCAGGCCAAGGGGGGTGATTCCCCACCCTCTATGACTATGTCATACTGTGATAAAAGTTATGCCACGTTTCTGATGTGCCCTTGGCTCTAGAACATGAGAAGCACTGCTAGATCCAAGGAATACATCAAATGACCTCACCTGACAGATTGAGAACAAGGAGTTCACAAAGATTTGATAAACTACTGCATATGCTAAAGCTACCCTTAGACAGGGGCAAGCAGGACATGCTACAGAAACTGCTAGTAAAAGACTCTCTTGAGAAATTTGTGGGTTTTGAAAGGGTTAGTGAGCCACCAGGGGAAACTGTGAGGAAAAACTGACTCCATAGATTCTTCAGAATTCTTGTAAAAAGCAACATTTTCAACATTGTCAAGAGAAGCTAACTCATGCCTCTTCATTCATGATGATTCTGTAAGCAGCCTACATTATTTGGCCTTGCCAACAACATAAAAGCAAGGAGCTAACAGGAATTTCTAACATGGCTAAAAATACAACCCAAGATGCAGTGAAGCAAATGGACTTGGATGGTCTTCAGTGAACAAGTAGATCAAGCTATTATTTTCACTGGTATTTTTTTAAATATCTGGTTTTGCTACTTGAATGTATTTTGAGCATCAGCCTTGTTTTTGCCATGTATAATTTAATAATGATAAAATTTAAGACTTTTTTAAAAAGATCAGTTATATTATGCTAATGCATTTTACTCTCCTGGAACATTCTGCTCCTAGAACGTATCTTTGAAAATAAAGTTCTAGAACCCTAAATATGTGTATGATACCATCAACAAATTTTCTAAAGACAAGGCAGAATTCATTCTTGTATCATATTCTGTCTGTATCTTTGTTACAGTCACTGTAAATCATGTTGGAGCAGAAACAGTCAAGTTCTCTAACTGGAGCATTGCTGCCAGCACATTTATTCTAAGACTTCATACCAAGGCTGTAATTGAGACACGACAATAAGCCATCTTGGTATTAAGGCAATAATTCAAAATGTTTAAACTGATCCAAACCAGAAATGCAGTAATAGCACATTAGATATGTTTGAAAATGTTTTGGATCCTGAGCACATTCTTATTTTTATTGAGTTTAAAGCTATTTTCAAGGACTAGTCTTGGGATTAAGGGGAACGACTCTTTCTGGTTGAAATATGAGAATGAAAGTGATACTTGGTGATTTAGTATTCAAGCCAAAATAGATTAGTGTTGAACAGTGACAGAGAAGACTCCATTCTTGCTGACTTTGAAGAGAGCCCTGGCAAAAAGGAGATACTGAATGGGACTAGAGCCACCACACAGGTCAGATGTGACAGAGCTTTACCTTTTCCTGGATTCTTGCATTGCTTCATGAGCCAAGCTGCGTGCTCTCCGGGCACAGAGTCTGCATGTTGTTTTTCCCAGGCCAGTTGATTCATAGTGAGCAGCCTGTCTAGATGCAGCCCTTCAAATATAAAAAATAAATTAAAAAAATGCTAGAGCCCAGAAATTCTAGGGGAAAAAAGAAATGCATTCATGAAAGTAAAATAAATTACTTTAAACAAGTTGAATTCTATAATTGAGCTTAGTTCGGTAAGGATGCTACTTTGCATTCCTCACTAACTGCAGTGCTATTAGGATGCTCTGATTCCCACTTGACCTTCAGAGGCTTAATGCCCATCATTCATCCCTTGAGCTCGTTAGACACTATTTCATTTGATTCTACTAAATATATGCACTATAGCCTGTCTTCAATTCTTTAAGTGCTGTGGTAGCACTGTTAAATGAATCCCAAGGGTACCAGCTTGTCTAAGAATCAAAGCAAATAGAATCCCTATAATATTGCATATGTCTAAATATTCTTGCCTTTCTACACTTCACATAATCTTCCTCATAAAATCCCTCTTTCATAAGAGAATATGCAGAAGCCGGGCAGTTATCTAGGGATATTAATTACTGAAGAGAGTGGACAGTAATTCTTAAGCAACCCAGATTCAAAGTTCCAGACTTTAAGACTAAAAGTCTGAGACTTCAGGAGAGAAATTGAAACTGTTTTGTTGCCTAATTGCTTTTTAACTGACAAAAAACCATAATTAGGAATAGTCAATTTCAGGAGAATTAATATCCTTCTCATGTTGTATGGAAGAATGGGTAAAAAACCTATTTCTATTATTTACAATTTATTTCACTGCAATTTTACTTAAGACAGAGTTTCAATCAGAGCTTAAAAAATGGGATTTCCAACTTGGAGGTAGTAAACAGGATGAAAACTCAGACAAAAGGTCTGTGCAGATAAGTTGCTACCAAACTAGATAGTCTATCTATGCTGGTGGGGGATGACAGACAAGAAGCACTTCTATGGATGGAACTGAAAAAAATACCATTCCGAATAAATCAACATTGAGGGAGAGGAGAATGTAAATATCTTGATTCTAAGAACTGGCTGATTATCCAGTATAGAAACATCTCTGTGCAGTACATGAGAAATACATGGTACCTACTTTCTTGCTGCATATTCTTCAAGTACATATCTTGTCTGAATGTTGCGATAGGACTGATCAAAGTGCTTGTGTCTTCTCTGGTAAAATGGCACCACTACTGATGACATACTTCAGTTTGTTACAATCAGCAACTCCTGCAATGAAATCACATTTAGCCATATGCTTCAGACACTTAAGTTTGATATTTTTACATATGTATACATGTGTACAAGCATAAACTTACAAAATTCCATCACTCTGTCACAGAGCCATCAATTATATACATGGGCACATCAGACTGTTAACTACAAAATGAGCCACACGATCATAGATAGTAGAACAAGAAGATCTCAATGGATTATTTTTCTCTTCTTTCCAGATGTCATAGCTCCTCAATATAGAAGGTTCAGGGAGCTCCCAGAAACACATGGGTGGCAGGCATATTTCCCACTGTGTCAATGTTAAGCATATCCCCTGCACAGCTGTTAAAAGCAGGCAGAGGTATCAGCATCTCTTTATGCTCGTTAGGAACATGATGAAAATTTTTTGCAAACTTCTTCTGTGGAATGCTACTCGCCATATGCTGAGTAGGTGCCAGCCCATGCAACTCAAAGTCCTGTTTGTATTCTCAGTTGGATGTAGGCTCTTGTGCTCCTGGGCTACTTGGTCTAAATGTCTGTGAGGGTCTCCAGCACTCCAGCGAGCAAACAAATCAGACAACACTTTCTTCAAGAGATGTCTGCTCTTCAGTGATAATATAAGCAATTTCCCTGTATAAAGTCTATAAAGTAGACTTCTCTGGGACATGAAACACCACTAGTTCACCCAGGGGCCACACTGAGAGGGTTTGAAGGCCCCAGGGTAGTGATAGACCTGCCTGTCCCTACCAAGCACTCCTTGGGCCTACCCTGTGACCAAGGAGATTTTGTCTATCCCTGGGGCCCTCAGTGCTTGCTTGCTTAGAAACAATGGGTACTCCCAGCAAATAAATGCAAAGGCACTAGTATGACCAATTTTAATTTATTTTCTGTTTATTACCACACAGCTGTGATTTGGGGGGGAAAATTAACACACATGTCAAAAGTAGAAGAATAACTATTTCAGGAAAACAGATGCTAAGATGAAATCTAATTCAAAATTAAATAATCTCAGTCACCACATCGTTGTCAACTTTCAGTTTTCAGCAACTAATTAATCTTTGCATTGTGGGAGAAGCATGTGCAATCCATTTACTGAAAATAGGCTGTTAAATACTTCTTCTGAAAGCAGAAGTGTTTTTTGTCATGTACCAGATTTTTTATATAATCTCATGTTTAAAAAAAGAAAAAAAGAAAAAAAAAGAAGAAAAACAGTTGCAGAATTCCTATTTAAATACAGGTAAGCAATTATAAAATTGTTGAAAATCACAAATATAATCAACAATTTTACATGAATTTTAAGTGTGACCTATTAAAGATTTTCCTAATTGTATTATTAGTCTGATTACTTATGCAGAGGGAATCATTTTGTATATCTTACTGCTGGACGTTTTTCTTGGGAAAAAAAAAAAAAAAAATTCAAAGCTGGGTTTCTTATAGGACATATCAGGCTTTTAGGAAGAAGGTGAGTCATTGAAAAACTGCAATGCAGTTTAATAAGTCCCTTCACTTTGTGTGTCTGTTTAGCAATTTGCCTGAACCCTACAAAATTAAATCCAAATTAACTGAAAGCAAACAAGCAAACAAACATGTTTAAAAGGTTAAGAAAATGAACCTTAAACTCTGGTAATGTACCTACAAATAATCCATTTCTAGCATATGGTACTATAAATTTTAGCTGCATCTGAGTGTTAGTTTCAGGTATACAAATGCTGAATCAGATTCCCCCAAGTCATGACATTCTCACATCAGCTAGTCTTACTTTTCCAAGAAAAGTATCTGCAGGTATATTTAGGTGTATTTAGTAGATACATTTAATAGTTGAAAGATCTTAGTAAAAAAAAAAAAAAAAAGCCATAAGACATAATCAAGCAATGTTTTATAATTTAATACCTGACAGCTGCACCTTTTGTGTAGTCTCTAGTTACATTTTAATTCCTATTTTAAAGAGATATAAGAGCTACTAGTCACACATACAGGAATGATGGCTTTATGCAAAATACCATATGCTGTGAGACAAAAATAAAGGAGGTTTACAGCATTAATAAGATATATTAAAGAAAAGTATTATAAAATTTCCAGAGAAATAAAAAAGTTAACATCACTCAAGTTAGTACACTGCAGTGTAACAGCTTGCAGAAATGCAGATTTGGTTCTGTGCTCTCGCACAGTGCTGAGCTGACTTGAATCTATTAACTCATTATAGGAGTAACATTGTCTTAGCTACATAAACACTGTTACACAGACAGATTAGCAGCTTTGTCTCCTCCTGCTTTTCATATCTGTACATGACATATATACTGATTTTCTTCCTGCTGTGACTATTGTGCATATGACATCTGTCTTTCTCCTAAGTTTGTATGTTAACCGAACAGTTAATAGTATAGTGTTCCATCTGTTCTATTTTTAATTAGCCCTTTCACTTAAATGAAGGTGCAAATGGCAAACCCATGTATTCAGCTGACTCAGCTGTGAAGAGCTACTCATGTTTACATGTGGCCCCATTAAACAATTCTATGAATTTATCAACATGCAACTTATGCGTTGCTATGTGTATAACTCCCTCTGAGATCTGATTTGTGTACAAGGGTTGCACAGTAGTTCCCATGTGGCTGGATGGATCACAGTCCAGGTTATTTTCATTTCTGAGATAGGAGAAAGCATCTTTGCCATTTACAGTCCTGCCTTTTGCACTAAATGTAAAACTTATATTTTAACTAGCATGTCTGTTTCTTTTAATCAGCACACAAATCTCAAAATTTCAGATTAGATATTCTTCACATTCACCCAAGCTTCTATAGGACAGAAACAGGCATAGCCCTTTGCTCCCAGCCTACATGCAAGCAATTAGCAGAGCTTGTTAGCAGCCAGACTCATTGTGCCTTCTGTTAACACAGAGGGGAGCTGCCTGGCAACAGTTCCAAATGCAATAATCATCCTCAGTTAATTACAATGATGCTTGCAGTGTATGTATTTAATACTTAGTGGTCCTGCAAAGATGATGATCTGAAGAACAAAATCGCAGCCCCACTGTAAAAACAGTTTTAGCAGAGTCTACAGAGTCTATAGGGTATCTTGAGTTTAGGATAAGGGAAATTTCTATTGTCTTCCTAGGAATAAGATGTTGGCTGTTTTTCCAGTTTATTGCTGGTATGCATTTATGTGAGGTATTTGAAATATATATTAATATTTAGTCAACATGCCAAAAACAGTATTAGTTAACTCAGGACATAAATAACAACTTAGCCACAATGAATTTCTTTACTCAGGTAAATCAGGATTTTATTACTAATGGAGCCCTGATTATACTGGCATGCCAACTGATGGAACTGACCCAATAGCAAGATGCAGGCAATGATCTGATAGAGACATCAAAGAAAAAAAGTACATTTCCCAGTGGGAAACTGAGAAATCAACAAAAGGATTACATAAATAGGCCATAAGAAAGACAAATCAACTGTTTGAACAACCGTAGAAAATTAATAATGTTAATCTTATTCATGAAGTTCTGCTGATATGTGAGTGCAAGAGTTAGAGGGAACTGGTCATAAAACAACTCTTGAAATTCATCTGTGGAGATCCAGTTAACTTCCCTGGACTTCAAGAAAAAGATCCAGAGTTACAGGTCAAGATGTTTAGTTTCCTATCTGACCCTCACTGTTTTGGCAAAGCATAGTACCTTTGTACCCTTTCATTTTTGTTTTTTATACCTATTTATTTCTCTGACTCTAAACGATGATATCAGCAGGATCTAACTGTGTGCTGTATAAAGCTCTCAGAGCACTATCAAATATAATCAAAAATATTACATCAATCAAAATGCCCATGAGAATTAATGATATAAAATGTGAGTGAGTTAGATTGTTCAATTCAGTTTACACAAATACACATTACATAAATACACATCTGTATAACAATTTATGTATGTGAATAAAAGAGAAAACTCAGGAGTAGATAGAATTCCCAGGTCAGGAATAGCATAGTTTCATGCAATAGTAATAGTGGTCTGAATAGAATGCAATAATCTAGGACCGTGTGACAAGGGGCCATGTTTGGGAGCAGGAAGCCAAGCGTCTGATATGGAGACATTGTTTGATAAGTGAGTTAATTTAAGATTTAAAGGACAGGCAGTAAATTCTAGCATGATCACACATCCAGCCCCAGAGAGCAGGCACACAACCAAATAAATTGATGGATGGGATTGACAGATGTCATGGGAAGGAGAACATGGCTGTGCTCACCACAGATAGACAACTTGCATTCTCAGACTCAGGAGGATCATGTCACGAGAGATGCACTATACAGCATGTACTCTCTCTGCCTGACCTGTCAATGCTATACCATGCATCTTGCACTTCCTTTGCTCATCTCTGTCCTTGTCCATCTGCAGAAGTGCCAAAAATGATTCTCAGGTTCTTGTCTGCCCTCATGTAGCCTATCTTTCTTAGTCTGGCTGCAAGATCAGTACGTCCTGCTCTTATGTGCATAAATCTGTGAGCCTCCTTGGCATATCATCTTAAATAACTTTGAACTTTTAAACTGAATCAAACGTTTGTCCTGATTTTCCCCATGGAATTTCTTCCTCTGAAAATCTGTAGCTCTGTTTGCTTACTCAGTGTAAGTTTTTCAGAAGCCCTAGTTTTCCAACTTATACTTCTCTAGTACATCAAAATTTGTGATATTTAGCTGATAAAATACAACTAATTCCATATTGCTTGCCTGTATGAGAGAGAGAGAGAGAGAAGGAAAGAGGAGAGGAAAGGAAAGGAAAGGGAAGGGAAGGGAAGGGAAGGGAAGGGAAGGGAAGGGAAGGGAAGGGAAGGGAAGGGAAGGGAAGGGAAGGGAAGGGAAGGGAAGGGAAGGGAAGGGAAGGGAAGGGAAGGGAAGGGAAGGGAAGGGAAGGGAAGGGAAGGGAAGGGAAGGGAAGGGAAGGGAAGGGAAGGGAAGGGAAGGGAAGGGAAGGGAAGGGAAGGGAAGGGAAGGGAAGGGAAGGGAAGGGAAGGGAAGGGAAGGAGAGGAAAGGAGAGGAAAGGAGAGGAAAGGAGAGGAAAGGAGAGGAAAGGAGAGGAAAGGAGAGGAAAGGAGAGGAAAGGAGAGGAAAGGAGAGGAAAGGAGAGGAAAGGAGAGGAAAGGAGAGGAAAGGAGAGGAAAGGAGAGGAAAGGAGAGGAAAGGAGAGGAAAGGAGAGGAAAGGAGAGGAAAGGAGAGGAAAGGAGAGGAAAGGAGAGGAAAGGAGAGGAAAGGAGAGGAAAGGAAAGGAAAGGAAAGGAAAGGAAAGGAAAGGAAAGGAAAGGAAAGGAAAGGAAAGGAAAGGAAAGGAAAGGAAAGGAAAGGAAAGGAAAGGAAAGGAAAGGAAAGGAAAGGAAAGGAAAGGAAAGGAAAGGAAAGGAAAGGAAAGGAAAGGAAAGGAAAGGAAAGGAAAGGAAAGGAAAGGAAAGGAAAGGAAAGGAAAGGAAAGGAAAGGAAAGGAAAGGGACAGGAGGGAAGGGGATGGGAGAGGAGGAGAGGGGAAGGTAGGAAGAAAGAGAAGGAAGGAAGGGAGGGAAGGAAGGAAGAAAGGAAAGAAGGGAAAGAAAAAATAATGCACATAGACATTATTTGCTTCAAATATCTTTCTTACAGAATTACCATATTGCCTCAGAAAACATGTAGTCTTTTCCAGATGGCTTAATCAATTCCATAGAAATTACAACAGACACATAAGAACATTTTCCCTCAGGAAACTTCACTTTGTTGGAAATCTGGTTAAGTTAGCATGAGTCATTATGCCATGCATAGACACTGCAGTCTATAACAGAATGGCATGTAGAGGGTCTGGTAACATCTCCATTTTGATAATAAACTTCTAAAATGTTAATATTTTTCTTCAGTGTTTTATCTCTGTGTGTATGTCTGTATTTAGATCTTATACAAAGAATTATGTTTTGTGTATGCAAGAGGAGAAATTGGAAGAAAAAAAAAAACAACCCCACACAATCTACTGTTAGTTTCAGACAGTTGTCATTCCTATTGAATTTTTTTTTCCCTTCTGCACAATAAGAAATCAGCTTCACCTTTTTTGGCAACAGAATACAAATGTTTCTGAAATTAAAGAAGCATATGGAATTCACAATGCTTAAACCATGTGGAACTCCAGACATTAGTCATCAAGCTCCAAGATTCTTTGTCTTTTTTTACTTCCTTGTCTTGTCTTTAGCTACACAGCTGGTCTCATTTTTAATGATCATGTCTAAACTGTCTGGGAATAGGGTTTGCCTAGTTTTGCAAATTGGTTTTAAACAGAAATCTTGTGGACAAGATGTTTGATCTGGTTCAAATCATTTTGAGAAATACATGCATCACTTTCCTCTTTAAACTTAAATAAAAATAAAAGACTCTGACCAATTTCTAGACATCTGAACATCCAACAAAGCATCATTTCCAAGTATCCAATGATACTGGCCACCATAGATGTATCTGGGTTTTGTTAAGTAAGTAAGTTTGAATGAGCAGACATTTAACATCTCACTATACCTAGTGGTCCTGTTTGCAAAGACATATCAGTCCTCTTTACCTTCAGCCATCACAGTTAGCATGAAGGCAATTTAACATATACCATGGTCACATCTATAACCCTTGGTAGAGTCCACCACCAGCTATGTTCTGCAGTGTGTAGACAGAAGGCAGTGCCAAAGCTCTACCTCCCCCAGCTACCTTTCCCTCTAGTGAGGTCGTTGCCATCTGGAGCACATCAGTTTTTGCATTCTTGAAAGTCTAATCTGTAATTTTGGCTTTTCCACAAGTCTTGTGATGGCAGGGAGTGCACACACACAAAACCCATCACCACAGTCTAACGTATTTTGCCTCATCACTGGTATAAGCCAAGCAGCATATATCCTCTTCTATTTGTGAGTCTGCAATATTATTTCACTGGAAATCAAATGAGGCTGCATTTGGCCATGTTGACCTGAAACTTTGCCATCCCAGCACTCCAAATACATAAGAAGTTGCAACAAGTTCCAATACAGTTTTAAGATTTCCCTTTGCTTGGCAAGTGTAGTAAATCCCTTCAGCTGGACAACAAGGAATGTGAGACAGTGACATGATGAAAGTCAGTCATTTCCCATCATCACAAGCTTTATTATCTTTAATTATGATACTTTCATTGGCTCACAGGTATTATCAACCCACAGGCAAAGTTTCAAGAGCATGAACGTGATTTCCCCAGACGCTATCAGTGGAATTTGGCTGGAATTTTCATATGGCACAGAACACATCACGTAGCCTAAAGCAATACAGGCACTAGGAATGCATTTTCTGAAGATGTATTTAAAAGCACAGCAGACAAAAAATAGAAGTAGAACGTTCTGTCTCAGCTACATTTCATTACTCAGCATGCCAAACAGTTTTGCCAGCTACTACAGGATGAAATTCATGCTTATTTTTTGAGTATATCCATCATAAAACTCATGCTTTATCTCTTCATAAAGCATAAACCCACAAAAAACAAACAAAATAACAGTGCACCATCAATATATGTGCCACTGTGAATGCACATATACCAATAGAACTATGTATTGATACAACGTAGTACTTTATATTCAAAATAAAAAAAGAAAAAGAAAAAAAGGAAGAAAGAAAAGAAAAAGGTAAAGTACATAAAACACAATAAAACCAAACTGGTTGGGAAGGGAAACAGAATGAAACAGTTCTCCTTTCCTTTTTTGTTTGTTTTGCCATAATTTCATCAATGTCCTGTTTATTGCTGCTTTTGCCCAAGGAAGGAATAATCATTTATGAGGTACAGAAAGGCACATGTTCCCCATAATCACTTCCCTTTTTTCTGAACAAGAGCAAGTTAGATGAAGAATGGACTTACCAAAGGATACAGAAATATTGCAGAGCACAGAAGACCAGCCTTTCCCAGCTTAGTAGACTCTGGCTGAGGAAAACAAAAATAATTCCCCTCTCTAAAGGCTACTGCCCCTTCACTCCCATTTAAGGGCAGATACAATGCTATATTTAGAACTAACCAAGTAATTCTCCCAAAACTGAGGTCAGCCTAATAGGCAATAAGGGTGTGATATAGGGATGAGAGAAAAGCCCTAACCCATATGCAGTCCAAACTGTATTCTTATGAAAGACAGACCTCACTTCTAAATAAAGCAGTTTCTGTTAAAAGCATGACACTGAGCACATGGGAAATAGTTTATTGTGAGAAAACAGTTCTAACATTTTATTTAGAAGTGATTGTAGATTTAAAATAATCAGTAACTTAGAAGATCAGTGAGGAGCCATAAACTCCAGAATCTTATTAGTAGAGACATGAGATCCCCTTGGTGCCTCAGGCTGTAAAATGAGCCTCCCCCTTGCCTCCTTAAGAGCTCCTTGGATTTTGGAGACCATGACTGCAATATATTAAGACACAGCAACTATATAAAAAGCCTATTGACATGGGTTTAAAGAGAGTCCAGTTCTTACTCACTGTTTCCATCTCCATAATGTCACTGGTCAACCTAAGAGAAGTTTCTCTGCCACACGTAGATAATGTAAGAGAAATTAATATGCATTGAGGTATATATAATTGTGTGTTGGGAGGGGGTAGGAAAGAGGAGGGAAAGAAAGATAAAAGGAGGAAAAAAGAAAAGCAAACAACCCAAAGCACACAGTTCTGTAAGACTCCAAGGATCTCTGATTAATACCAACTAAAATGGTCATTAAGAGCCTTTAGGGTTCCCAGATTTTCATCTGGTAGATCCAGGGCAGAAGCATGGATGGTGGCAGCACGCATCACTGCTTCAGTGGCTCAGATACATCCGGATGTGATGGGACAACAGTGCTTGCTTGAGTTGGCGAGCATGTGTTCAGTGGTGGTACCCTACTCTGGTGGTGAGCAACCCAGTAGAGATTTGTCATGTGGCATGAGTGATGGGAAGGGAACGGGTCCCTAACAAGGCTTTGTAACAAGTATAAAGTAACAATCACATTCCTGTTAGTCTGCCTGGAAATAAGGATGTTTCTGCCAATATATGATACTCCTAAAGGTACATGGCTGATAACAGCACAAAGAGTGAGCCTAGTCAGTGAAACTGCAACATATAATAAGGGTAATTAATGGATGTTGAAAGTATTTTAAAACAACAAAACTTATTTTAAATTCACTTGTGCTAGAATGGGATCAAGACCAAACTCACTGAATATCAACTAAGATTTTTCAGCACATGGTTTAAGAAATTTTGATATGTGAGCAACATGCCTTTAAGTCATGCTTTCTTCTTATGTACATGTATAAGGTAGAACAAAAGAGGATGTGGAAAAGCTTTTAATCAGATGATTCTAATTGCATCTGCAGCACTCACCCAAAGTTCCTAAATACCTCATGTTAAGGATCTTTCTCACTTTCTCATATTCTAGGACTACCCTTTTCTCGATGCAGACTTCTGCCTTCCTCCCTTCGATCTTAAACTATAACTCAGTCTGACAGAATTAGATCTACACAGACAGACACTGTGGAATGAGTGCATATGCACTGAGCATAGACATTTCTTCAGAAGCAGCTGTCAAAGTAATTAGATGTAATGTAATAGAACAGAGCAAACCAACTTTACTTACGTAGATCCTGCTCTCCTATTTCATTATCTTTTAGGAGGCAAGAGGAAGGTTTGCAGGAAAACTTTAAATTTCTCGTTATAATCTGTTTTAAATTTCATGTGCTATATTTATTTTCTATAAAGAAATGGAGGGATGTACAGCCTGGTCTGTCTGTCTGTCCTAACACTTGAGCTCTCTTCTATTTTAAGTCATTTCCTCAGGGTGTGGCTGGATGTCAAAAATGTGAGAGTGTATCCTGAGGGCTCTGGGGAGGAGACCAGGGCAAGGAAGAGTCATGCAGTGGGGCTGACTCCAAACTGTTTCCAGGTAATTAAAAGATAAAAATTCTCCTTCTCATTGTAGTTATTCACAATACAGAATAGAAAGGAGAATGGCAATATTGTGTCACTCGGCGGTATTGAAATATAGGCAGTAGGACACTTAACAATCCAGAAATGAACCAACATTTTAATTATAAAAAATTTAGATTATGGCCAGGCACAAACTTCCTCTTTAAAGGCATCTCCCCCTGATCCCTCTAATTCCCAAACAGAAATTCTTTTCTGAGAGGTACTTTTTTAAACCCGAGATTTAGCAGGGTATCAAAAGGATTATTCAAGCATTTAAAATTGAGCTTGTGCTAAAATCCTTTAGTGAATGTGGTCTTTTGGAATTACCTCTCTATCTTATACCAGTCCCTTGATGTGGGATGTTTACATGTATACAGGCTTAAGTAATGGCTCAGCTATTCCCATTAAGGGGTAGACCAAGACCTGCAGTGGAGCTCTGAAAAAAAAAAAACAGATGCATTAGCTTTGTTAGCTACTGCAGGAAATATCAAAACAGTAATGAAAGGAAATATAACAGCACTTTTTCCCTTCAAGAGTGCTTCAACCTTGTGCTTTTTTCTCTCTCCATTTCCAGAAAAACAAATTGCATCTATGAAAGACATCTTCTGAAGCCTGGCTTTAATATTTTAGCTCTTGATTTCTTCAAATGCTTTTAGTCTATTTACAGTCTCACATGACTTGGGAGTTTGGTAACTAGAAATGAAGTTCCTCATTTCTGCAGTAGTCCTAATTATTTATAAAGCCCTGTGGTAATGTTTCTGATGCCACATCATGACAAAGGATACTGTACACTGGGAATCATAAAGCAACCCTGGGAGATGTTCCTGTCTCCCAGCAGCCTTCTAGTATTTTATGGGAGCTTACAAGAAGTAGGAAGAGTGACTTTTTGTGCAATCTGATAATGATTGGACAAGTGGGAATGACTTAAAAAGAGGGGAGAAATTTAGGTTAGATGTTAGTATGATATTTTTTACTCAAAGGTAGGTGAAGCCCAGACAGGCTGCCCAGAGAGGTTGGGATGCTCAAGGCCAGGTCGGATGGGGCCCCGGGCAGTCCGATCTGGTGGGTGGCAACTCTGCCCATGGCTGGAGGCTGGAACTGGATGATCCTTGAGGTCCTCTCCAATATAAGCCATTCTATGATTTCCTTCATAGCTACCCAGGTCCTAGCATCTCTCTTGGCACTACAAATGAAAGGTAAAACAATGGATGCAAGTCTAACCACATAAAGAAAACAGGCTCTTTACTCAACTACTGCCTTTGGTCAGAAGCTCAAGATTATCAGTTATGGGTCCAGATATATGACAAATAAAATATCTCTTATTCAAAACAGAAGAATATATGAAGTACTCTAAATTTTTCTTGCCCATTTAATCATTAAACATACCTGACTACCTTCTTCAGGTGGGAAAAGGACAGCCCCATCCCAGCTCCTAAGAAGCTTGCACACTTCTTTCTCTACCATCTACTTATTTTCATTTTTCTACTAGAGCCTTTTTTAATTTTTCAGCACCCAACTCACTTGTATTTTAGAGCACATGCAGTGGCACAGCACTGAAAACCCCAGCTACCCCTCCTAGAAACGAGGATAGGCTGTGTGAAGATGAGCATATGCCAGAGCCAGGATGTTTGCTGAAGTAGAAGACACAACCAAGAGAAGGCTGTGGAGCTCCAGGGAGACAGGACAGCAACAGCTGCAAAAAGCATTGATAGAAGCAGATTTAAATATCCAGACCAGGATTTTCTAAGAACGAAGTTTTAAGTTCCTTTAAGAAGGAACTTTTTTTCTCAGTGAGTGGTCAGGCACTGGAATGGCCTGCACAGGGAGGTGGTGGAGTTGCCATCCCTGGCAGTGTTCAAAGGGCGTCTGGATAGGGAGCTAGGAGATATGGTTTAGGGGTTTTCAATAGGTATGGTAAAGGGAAGACGGTTGGACTAGATCATCTTGTAGGTCCTTTCCAACCTTGTGATTCTATGATTCTACAGGCAGTTCTACAGAGGTAGGCTGAACTGCATCCAGAACATCAGACAGCGGCAAACTTTGAGCAAATGCTAAAATACCTGTATACACAACATGCTGAGAACTTTTTCCCTGCAATATAAGATTAAGTCAATCTCTTAGTAAGTATCCTTATTTATATCTAAGAAGGCAAACATGCCCATGATTCACTGAGTCGACATTTTAAAAGATATTTAAACCGTAATGTGTCACTCCGCTGTGCAAGGACCTACTCTGGAGCACACCAGAGTCAGCAGTAAGGTTTTACTGACTCAGGAAGGCTCTGAATCATATCCTTCTTGATTTAATGCCTGTTTAAGGAGTTGACAGTGGGTTAGCTCAAACACAAACAAAAAATATAGGGTCGCTTCATGCCGTAAAGCGTTCCAAATTCTTCATTTGTGAGTTATTGCGAGTGACAAGAAGAATATATTTACCATTGCTTTGGACATCATGAAATACTATAAAGCTGGTAATGGGCTGACAGTGATATTTTAATCAAAATCAGGGTTTCAGACAGTGGGATTACTTAGCTAAGCATGCTTTGCTAAGTTTTAGGGTGAGCCAGGCAAATTGGTTTCCCACCTGTGGCATGAAGTTACTGATTAGATTTCTTATTTATTTATTTACTTAATCAAATGTTTTGGGAAGTTTCCAAACATTTACTGGAAAATGTTTCTGGGAGAACTTAATGACAACAGTAGCACTTACTGAAGTTTACTAACTGCAGTTAGTTAGACAAGTCATACCATAGGTGATCCCCAATATATATCAGCCCCTCTTTCTTCATTTATCATTGCATTCTATTTTTCAGCCAAGTACAATGATAAGGACCATAATGATTTTGTCTAACTGTGCTATATTTATACAAGTGTCACAGTGTGTGGTGAAATGTTCTGCAGGCATTCACAGTAGCAGCACTTACTCTGAATCTGAGCAGCCTCCCTCCTGCTCAGATACTGGACCCCATTCTCTTGCTGCTTTCCATTTGCAAGTTCAATCAGTACTGAAGCTGAACATGTATTGCAGAGACATGCAGACATACAGAAGACATTAACATGACTGATCTCCAAGACTACCAAATACAAGGCATTTCATCAACAGCTCCTAAACATATGACTCACATCAAACATATGCACAGATAGCCACGTCACAGAATTGCAGACAGCCTGAGGCTGGCAGGTACTCTGGGACCATCTCAAGCAAAGAGGACCCCCAGAGCAGGGTGCCCAGCATCGCATCTGAAGCGGAGACTTTGCAGACTCTGGGCAGCCTGCACCAGTGCCCTGACACCTGCACAGCACAGAAATGCCTCCTGATGTTCAGAGGGAACCTCCTCTGTTCTAATTTATGCATATTGCCTCTTGTCCTGTCCTCTTGTCTTCCTCCCCCATTCCTTTCTCCTAAATGCTCCTTCATAAGTTTGCACTGTTCTACCAGTTCCCACCTCCCAGACCAGGATTCAGGATCTCCACACCTTAGTTTACATTCTTACCATTTGCAAGGTCCAGGTTAGTCTTCCTGGGATATCCAGTCATCAGTCAACGTGACTGGTTAGTTTTGTTTCTCCTCACATTCTCACTGTTTGTCAGGTCTGTGTCTTTGTTTATTGCCTTCACCTTTTCTTGTCACCCTGACTCTAGGAGCACCTCAATCAGATCACGTTGCTGGAAGAAACATTCTAAATTCTACTAGCTTCCCCAAATAGTGCAACAAAACACATTTTTGTTACTGACTTTGTTGTTGTTAGTCAGATCTTTTGTCTCTTTATTTTTGGTTCTCCTCTCTCCCTCCTTACACAACAAGGTCACGTCATCTTCTGGAGAAAAATCATTTTCCATTCCACTTATCCTCACACAGACAATATGGAAATTAACTTTTCCTGTTTCACAGGAGAAAAAAAAAAAAGATAAGGTAACAAGTAGGTAACATAACACACAGCAAATCACCTGCATGAGTCCAGTGTGAGAACATGTGAGATCACCAAATGGTATCAAGTTCAGGAATATCCTACTGTTTAGGGTTATTGAACTTTGAGTGACATATTCATCAGTTCATGTCACTGAAAGTACTTCGTTATGCAGTGTTTGACCCGTGCCACACAAGATCCACTCTCTGACTTATGTATAATTGTAAAAGTGCTCTAGAGTACTAAGTCTTTTCTATATTCCTGGCAGTAGGTAACTCTCATTAATATATATACATAGTATTATTTAGTTCAAGGATTAAATTACTCACAAGGACAGTAACTTAAAGGAATGATAAAATAGAGGTCAGACCAGGAGTTCACTGTGAACAGGCAAGAAACACTGGAAATACAGCCTAGGCATAATTTTCTTTAGGAATGATGGTAGTTGGGTCCTGTAATTTCTAGTGCTACTGCTGGAATACTTTGAAAGAATTTGCTAGTTATATACATTTCAGAAGATATAAACAAAAGGACTGAGTTCAGTACAAAGAGGTCCAACAAGAGGTGTGCTAACCTTGACAGACCCAGTCAGGCCCAGAGTCTGCACAGTCTTACTAGACAGAAATGCCAGTGAGTCACTTCTCCAGGTCTTCAACAGCAATGCTGCAAGCCCTGTTAGTGCTCCCAGCCAAGATATATTTGGTCATCACCAGTACTCACAGTTACCACTACTGCTCCTCAGCCATTGTACAGCAACAAGTGTCTCTGACTGGAGGATTTACTGAATTCTTTTGCCATGCCAATTAACTGTTCTTAATTTTTTCTTCTCCCTCCTTGACATTCAGTTATTATTATATTTGTCTCCAGGGTAGACGACACCAGCATCCTTCATCCTCAAGATAAAGACTTACTTGATCTCAGAGGGTGTTTTTAACTAAATAAAGACTGTTTCCCACACTTATACTATACAAGCTTATACAAGACATTCCTTTTTTTTTTTTTTTTCATTTTAGGTTTTCTCTGTAAGTCATCTCACCTACATATTATTTTATGTCCTAGGCTTACTGAGTATTTTTCTGTGACTGTATTTTTATCACAAGGTGATATTTAAGTTGCTGAATGGAAAGCTTTTATAGGCAGAAATATGTAAACTTGGACTCCTGTTTCACTGATATTTGAATCAAAGCCTTTGTTCTTTATCCTTCATTTTAGTTGGATGAAGTTATGGACTCTAGATATTCAAATAGCTTAATAGTATTGCAGAGGTGGCAGTATGTGTTTTTTTCCATAGGGAGAATTAAACCTGTTTTGTTTTGTTTTGTTTTCTTTCTTGAATGTATATTGCAATAGAGCAGCTTTGGGTACCATTCTGGATTTATGGTAAAATATCCAAATAATAGGTAAGCAGATCCAGTGAGCTACAAGAATGAAAAAGGTTTTATTCCAGCTTAATAAATATTTGGAGGCCCAGATCACTTCAGAGCTGCAGAGAATGTGAAGCTTTGAATGCTTAGGGCAGCTGTTCTCCCTCCCTCGGTGGCCTGTCTGGTTATGATTGTACCTGATCCAATCTACTGGCAGTACTCCCCAAGTGACACAAATACTTCAGAGCAGAGCAGGAGAGGGAAAAATTCTGAGCTGACTGCAGTCGTCAAGATGTCTGGGCATTTACAACAGGACAACAACAACAGCAACAACATCGTAACATGATCGAAGCCATTGGGATTGCTTAGGGTACCTCAGGGAGTGACCGATCCTTGACCTCTTCCTGGCAAAGGGACCCAAACCAGCAGTTCAGAGTTTCCACTGCATGAAAAGTCCTGAATGGAAAGATAAATTTTTCATCATGAAAAATTTTTGCATTGGGATGATTATAATTGTCATTTTTTCAAGGTAAGGGGAAAAGAAAGTGGCTGCCTAGACAGCATTAGAAGTAGACAATGAAGTAATAAGAAAGTTCCCGTTATGTGCTGATCACTGAATAATCAGAGATGTGGAACAGACATTGATGGTAATAAACTTTGAGCAGTGGAAGTAAGAGTTTGCAGTGGAATGTAAATAAATAAATAAATAATCTTGAAGAAAGAAGACTTTAGAAAGAGGAATAATGTCAAAAAAGACAATTTAGGGTTATTTTCAGAAGCGTTCCAGGTAATATTATCTGTGCAAGACTGCATTCCATTACTGCACTGTGATACAAAAGCCTCAGCCTGAACTCATGCTGTGTGTACAAAAAGGCAGTCTAAGTACAGATGTGTAAAGAGTGTAGCAGTGTTTGCAACAGCTGGTGGTTGAATGGCTGGCAGGAAGGTCATGTCTGCACAGGAATCATGAAAGGAGTCAGCAGATGATAGAATTATCTGAAAGGGAAAGTAAGAGTTTTCCTCTGGACTCATTGAGTTTAAATGGAAACAACAACAAATGAGGCTTGCCTTTCCATGGATCTCTGATCTATTGTGTGTCTTAAGACCATGTGAGATATATCTTTTATAGAAATAATGCCTCTGTTCCCAGTTTTTAATAAGTATGGCACTGAAAACAAAACATGCATTGCTACTCATGCACCTCCCTACTGGTAGTAAGGACACACGTGTATAGTGTCACATCCTTTCCAATGGGAGTATGGCAGAAATTTCTTTGCATGTTATGTGAGCTGGGAAATAACAGTGCCTCAAGAGATACACATGGAGATAGTCCACCTAAGCCAGAGCCTCAAGTAATATAGAGTAATATAAATATTGGATTTCTGCCTTACCATTGTATTGATCTTTATCACTTTTTGTTATTTCTCTCCTTTTCCCACCCTCATTAGTAATCTTCAGGAAGCTAGATGAAAGGAAGTGTCCTTTTATTGGTGCTATCCACTGAGATAAGAGGAGGACATGGAAAAACAATGCCATCATCTCTCACCACTTACCAAGATATTATCAGGGTTACATATAAGTTTACCAGCATAAGAAAGCCTGACGTCCCTCAGTCTTCTGTTGAGACTCTCTGTAGGCAGTCACTCTTCTTGTTGATGGACCACACGGGCACCTGAAACATGGTGAGCTGATGCTGGTCCTGAAATAACACCTCTACATCCAGCCTTTCCAAATTCACAACTGGAGACGTTCCATACTGCTCTCAAGAATCCCTTGACCTGGAATAGATTCAGAGGAAAGAAACTACTCCTTGGAGCAGCAGAACATACCTGTTTGTCTTGGTCTTCAAATTCAGAGAACCTACTGTTTGCCACAGGCAGGGAGAAGACACTAAGATCTAACTGTAGGCCTTGTCTAATTTCAGTCATTCTTATCTTAATGTAGCATCCGTAAAATTAGCGCCAAGGAGCCAAAAAGAGGAAAAGCTAATAAACTTGTTTGATAAATGTAATCTAATGAAAGAAACAACTAGGAAACAGCAACAATCAAGGAGGTAAGATAAATCATGTGTGCATTAAAGATTTCAGAAGAGGAGCCAAGTACAATGACGTCTTTCTAGGTAGATGGATTACACTTAAAGATCAACACCAAAGATCAACAGTTCCTTACAGGAAAGAATTTAAGTAGTAGCTGTCCAAATATGTCTTATATAAGGTGTTTAAATTTCCTTTCATTCAGAATAATTTATAACAAACATTCAAGGTGGTATCATAACTTGATAATCTTGCACCACTAACTAATATTTCATTTGCCATCTTTGGATTAATTGCTCTGTGTATTATTAAATAAATATTTCCAGTTAACTGCCATGAAGATGATTAAGTGATTGGAGCATCTGACGCAAGAGGAGAAAGACCTCTGAAAGACCTGAGCCTGTTCAGCCTGGAGAAGAGATATCTCAGGGGGGATCATGTGTATGTGTATAAATCCCTTTAGGGAAGGTGTAAAGAAAATGGAGACAGGATCTCTTAGTGGTATCCAGTGTAAGGACAAGAGGTAATAAACACAAACTGAAATAAATGGTGAAAGCCTACTCCAAGGACTTCTCTTCAAACACACTGCCTAACGCAGGCCATCAGTGAAAATGCATTGATCACGAAATGTCTACTGTCTTATTCACAACACAGAATGTAGAATTTTATAAGGAATTCAAACTAGGAGAGCGGAGTTTCTGTGGTAGTATTCACCCTTAAATAACGAGCACTTTAACCTGCTCAAATATCTTTTAAGGCCTCATTTAACTTTTGCAATAAATGATGGCTCTCAAGCTCTAGTTTCAAACAAGTAAGTTTCAGTAACTATTTTGGTCCTGCTAATGGTTTAAACTTCATGCAACCAAATATTAAATATCCAAAAACAAATATCACATTTACCGCATATGAGGTGCTACTTGCACTCTATGGAAAAGCACCCAGCATTTTTCCAGTCTGTGCAGTCTGTAGCTACATCACCACAAAATTAAATCCAAGTTAATAAGCCATGAAGATCTGTTTGTTTACTCATACACACAGGTTAACAACCACATTCCCTCAAAGAGCTCCACTGCCTCATGTGGATACCAAAGCTCATCTCAGCACTAGGCTATGTTCATCTGAATATGACTCATCAGTTATGCTTGATGTGAAAATATCTGAATGGGAGTTGATATTCTGGGGAAATGACTAGATTTTTTTCAGGAGTTTCAAGATAAAATGTGATTTCTATCCAAAACATCCGTACCAAAACTCTACCTCCAGGTAAGTATATCATTAGATACAGAATTTATGCAGAGGTACCTTAAGAGACAGACTGCCATTGAGCTGTTAGAGTCTCAGTGCCCAAGGCACTTGGTCATGTATCTTGACCATCACATATCACACATCTTTTATCTCAACACCTATATTCTCCCATGCCTAGTCCTCAGTTCCACGCTGTCTGGAAGCATCTCTGTCCTCTTCACTGTCATTCCTCCTCTTTGGCATTAACTGCTGCATGGATTTATAAGGATTTATATCTTCCCTCTCCAAACAGACATTTCTGACATTATGCCCAGCCTCCCTAAAATCTGAATAATGAAAGAGTAATTAAATATGAGAACACAGAGGAGACCAAGGCCAGGACTTGTTCCTCAGTATGGGTAATGGAAGGACTTCCATTTATCAAAAATTTCAGTACTGTCTCAGTTTGAGAACTTTTTCTAAAACTTAGTATTTCTTATGGGGAAAAATACATTTTCTGTCTAGTCTAGAGTGGAATACAGCTGCAGTACAAATAAAATCTATTCTCTGAAAACATTATCATTATTCTCCTCTGTCAGCCCTTCACGCCTTTCGTCAGGAGCCGAACTAGGACAACTGTTGGTCAGTGTAATAGCTCTTATGGGACCATTCCAGCTGCTGTAATTCCAGCACTGTGCTTCAGATCATTTATTCTCAAAGTCATTTTTTCCAGGATCATTTATTTCAGAAACTTTTTTAGCTCTTACAGACTGAGAGACACAAGGTACGAAAGAGAAGGAGAGGTGGGGGCTGGGGAGGGGAAAAGTTCTCCATGCCTATGAGCACAGCATTTGCGCAGCTAAAGTTCTGACCCCCTCTCTACATGACTCCTGAGACAGTGTAAGACCAAACTAGTAAAAAGAGAGAACTGTAACTATGCTACCAAAGTGACATCTGATGTGGAAGTCAAAAAAAAAAAAAAAAAAAAAAAAAGAAAGAAAAAAGAAAAAAGAGAGAGAAAAGCTGAAAACAGAAATTGTATATGGTGTCAATGAGAAAAAAAGGGTAAATCATCTGCTGATTTTTTTTCTTCATACACAGAATCACAGAATTGTAGGGATTGGAAAGGACCTCCAGAGATCATTGAGTCCTACCCCCCTGCCAAAGCAGGTTCCCTACACCAGGTAGCACAGGTAGGCGTCCAAGGAGGACCTGAATATCTCCAGAGAAGGAGACTCCACAACCACCCTGGGCAGCCTGTTCCAGTGAAAGAAATTTCTCCCTTGCAGACTACTCTTCTTTTACAAGCAGTAAACTGAAGTCAGATTTTCAAGGCATGGAAAGCCTTCCAGACACTGAATAACTTGTACTTTTTCCTCACTAGGTTTAAAAAAAAAATTTAAAAAGGAAAAAATAAATAAATAAGTGAAGAGGACTTCGAGGTCATGGTTCAATAGTCAAAGTTAAAAACAGGTTTATTTCCCAACAATACTCTTTTTATTCTAGTCAGACACTCATTTATCTTTCAGTCTCTCTTCCTGGTGGATTTCATGCACTGTGTTTAAATTACCCTGCTATGCAGTTTAATGAAAATAATCAGACCATCCTTTGTGAAATAACTTTTTGTCAAATCAATCCATTAAATAACTTCTGGAGTACTAAGCCTCCACCCCTTGTGATCCTCTCTGAAGGTACAGATAGCAGAGAAATTCTTCAGAAAGTGCTTTTATTGGGGTTCATTTCAAATTGAGACAATGAGCCACAAAGAGTTTACAGACAGTCCCTTGAAAATAGCTCTGTAAAACACATTTGCCAGGGAGAACAACTTTATTGTTATGAGATAGATAGCTCATCTATTTCCTTCTTTATTCTCTTTTTCTTTTTTTTTTAACTTTAAAAAAGCAAATTTTTAGGCATCCAGGGCCATATGTTCTGTCTGGCTATCCACCTTACTCCCTCGGGTTATACTGAACTACTTAACTGCAATTGAAACCCAAATTTTGTTCTCTAAATTTATTTGACAGATGGACTGGGAGAAAAAAAAAAAAAAACAAAAACACATCATTTGTAAAAGTAGAAAGAGCCTTGAAATATTTTTCCATTTCTTGAGCAATTTTCTTTTCTGTTCCTCATACATATATACCACTAATGGTTCACAACAGTTCATGTCAGAATGAACTGTCTTAGCAATCAGCTATATGAGCAGCTCTTTCAAGATAAATTGCTGATTTAAAACATTTGGCTCTGATAGACTGCTTAATAGTGCTGGAATGCTTCCTATTTCCAAGGTTACCCGAGGAACTTCTTAATTTATAGATTACTTTGCAGAGTAATTCTGACATCCTAGAATCATTCACCATTGATTATAGAGTAGTCAGTGAAATAATGTAGCCGTTCCTCCAAAACAGTACAAGAAATGCAGGGGTTGCAGGGGTACAAAAGGAATGGATAATTTTTTTGTTTGTTTGGCTTATAGCTTTTCCTTTTGCTTGCTTGTTCATGTAGGACTGAGATACACTTTCACTATGTTCTGAAAACTCGTCAGTACGCCAGTGCAAAATAATATTATGTATATAACGAGAAACAGAAACAAAATGGCAGAATGTTAGTAGGAGATGAATGAACACAGTGATTTTGTTTGCAGTTATTATGTGCCGTAGGGATCTCCTATCAGCTCCTTTTAGTGCTTTCCATTTCTCAAAGCACCACCGAGTTGCTTTCGATGCTGCTCAGTGCTACCTGCTGCCCACTAGATGGGGCTCCAAGGCAAGAAGTTCTGAGCTCACACTACCGCGTCCACCACGAGAAGCTGCGTTTCCAAAGGAGAAATAAGGGCAGAATGGGATCTGAGATTGAAGAACTGAGAGCTGAGCTCGAGCTGAATTTGGAACTTGAGTGATAAAGGAACTAGTATCTACTCCAGAAGTGAAACACAGACCCCGGCCTTCTAAACCCCACATTCACAGACACATAGAATGGCCTGGGTTGAAAAGGACCACAATGACCATCTAGTTTCAACCCACTTGCTATGTGCAGGATCGCCAGCCACCAGACCAGGCTGCCCAGAGCCACATCCAGCCTGGCCTTGAATGTCTACAGGGATGGAGACTCTTTGGGCAACCTTTTCTAATATGTCACTGCCCTCTGAGTGGTGATGCACTAGAACAGGTTCTTGGCTACCTAATCCTTAAAAATGTTCTTTGGGGAAAGACTTAAATTAAATTAAATTTAAAAATAGTAATAAAAATTTAAAAAAAAAAAAATCCTATATTTTACTGACAACATTCAGAAAAGTTTATAGATCTGTTTCTGACCAACAGGACTGAAGCTTTCCCCACCTATAAAGGAGGACATTAGTAAAATAATATGACACATGCAGCATCATGTAGTACCTCCCTGTCAATCCAAACAACAGCAATGCCAACATCCCTTAGGAAATTATGTTTCCCACAAGCAATAGAAGTTGGAGGCCTTTCAGCTATGGCTGCCTGCTGGGCATCCTTCCTCTTGCAGAAACACACCAGCTCCCCTGCCTGGATTCTGCCTCATAGATCAGTCCCTGCAGAAAACTTCTATCTCAGCATTACAAAGGGAGACGAGGGATTGAGAAACAAAAATGTGTGTGATACACAGCCAGTGCCATAACCACTGATCCACAGCATCATTCTGATTCATTTTGGATTTCAACTGTTGTTCCTTCACAGCTCACAGCCAAACCCCAGTTGATGATCTACCATCTTGCAGTGTGATTGTCCCACAGTGTGATATGGCCTACTATTACTATGAATGTTATCCCCAAAGATATACCTGAACTCATCACCACGGGCTGCCAGAGGAGAAAGGCACTGCTCAAATGCAATTCATCCCATTCTGAATTAAACATTTAAAAGTGGTCACCATCATGCATTAGTTCAGATACAGCTGTAAGAGTTGCAGAGATCTTAGGGGTGGGCAAAAGGGAAGGAGACACATTTTATTACATTTCTATTTAACAGCACAAGCAGTAGCATTTTTTTTCTAAGATGAGATTTTTCTCTCCCCATGTTCATCAGTTTTGTAAGATGACCTTACAAAAATCTATCCAAAACCACCTAATTCTCAGAACCTCTCAGAAGTGATAGAACTTCAGCTTTTAGCTTAAACTTCTCTGCCTTAGGCTACAGAGTTAAGTAAGAGTGTGTTAACTACAAAAGCTTCAAAGGTTTGTTTGAAAGTAAGGAAAATATGGGGTGGGAGTTGTTAGCATGGTAAATCACATGCAGCAGAGGAGAACCTTGAGCCTTGAAGTTAATCATTCAAGTAAATGTTAGTGACATTATGGTTAGATAACACCACAGTTAGTTTCCTATCAGCTCTGCACAACAGCATTTGTGGTGAGGGGCACTGGCCATGTGGGACAAAGACAAAATAGGCAAGCTGGATATCTTATACTTCTTGCTCATACCAAAATGGGCAACAACCAGGCCAAATTGCTGTCCCATTTATCCCTGTCTGGATCAGACCCTTGGAGACAGTCTTCTCCAATACCAGTTGCTGAAGGTAGAACGCAGTGGCTAGTCATTAATCAAACAGGAGATTTCTAGGGATATGCTGATGCTGTCACAGTGTTAGAATGCACCTTGGCACCTTTCTGGCTAGGATATGTCCCTCCCTCAAACAACACATGTGTTTTAGCATGGCCAAGGGTGCATTGTCCATGCAGGTTTGGATGTGGTTCTCCTTTTTTGGTAGCTATGAGAGCTTTATAGTGCACGTGTGACCATGCCAACAGCCATAACCCTATTTACTGTATACACACACACACACATATATATAGCTAGTGTTTATATATATGTAGCTGGTAGATTTAAAAAATGAAGCACTTGTTCTGATTCTAGAATAAGAGATACATACCCAAGAAGTAGTATGGTGGTTATGTCATGCAATTTAAGGCAAGGTCACCAGTAATCTTGTAGCTTCACCAAAGGAGAAACACTTGCAGTAATAGAACTAACAAAATTAAAATGAAGGAATGGAGTCATTAGAGCACAAATTCAGGATTCAACAGAGGCACAGAAATTACAAGCAAGACTTTTCTGTGTACACACAGGTAGCTACAGAGTTAGGAACATGAGCTCCAGATAACATTTGTGGTATCTAGAATAGCAAAGTATGTCTGATCAGGCACGTGTGGGGTTAGGTAGTGGTTTTTGATGACACTATGTCTTCCTCAGGAACTGTGCAAGGCACCTCAAGGCTGAAGAATATTTTGTTTTCTTTTTCAACTCTTTCAAGCAGGCCTATCCTTTAATGTAAGAAAGTGGGAAGGAAAACCTTTACTTCATCCTCATGTATTTTGCAGCTTTTCTTTGCTGCCTCCTACACTTCATCTGCCACTGCTTTAATCTGCCCACTCTCCTGTTTCCAACCAGCTCTTTTACAGCTCTCTGTTAGGAAGATTTTCCTTCATCACCTGCATGCATAGCTTTGCTGAGGTCACTTTGTCATGTGCCTGAAAACGTTTCTTCTTCTCACAGCATCTTCAGACATTCTTTTCCCTAACAACATAATCAATGTTATTTCCCATGTTTAACTTCCTTAGGAGTTTTTACTTTTCCAACTTACTTTCCTTATGTTGACTGGACTACAGCACATCGAATTCTCTCCAAAGCTCAGTATCAAAATCAGTTCTGAAAGGATGAGCCACTCCAACAGTGCTCCCAAGATAATTAGAAGCACATATTGTTAGGAACGAAACATCTTTGTTCATTTTATCTAGAAATTACTCAGGAGCCCTGTGCGGCCTGAAGGCACTTCAAGAACTTTGGAAAGCAAGTCAACGCTTCCTGAGCACATTTTAGCCATTGAGATTTCTGGTAACAAAGTAATAAGAAATGAGAATGTTATACACCCTCAAGCTGTCTGGTGGGAGTATTACTTCTACATAGGATATACTTTACACAGTATTCAGTCTGAGACTTTTTAATTGCAGAGTAAGCAAAAATAATTCTGATTTCATTCTGCTCTTCCTAAAGGATCTAAAAGAACAACTGATCTTTAACTTCTCAAATAGCAACCTTTTATATAATGGACAACTTCTTATGTTCCTTACTAAATGTTTCATTCTCTAGATTAAGCATACCCACTGCCCTGAACCTTCCCTCATTTCCTGATCCTCATGTTCATTTTACTGCCCTCTCCAGTGGGTCCATATTTCCAGCCAAAGTCAGTGCCTGAAAGTTGCTGAAGTTTTTCAGCTGGTCTCACCCCTGCCAAGAAAAGAAATGAAATTAATCTCCATTTCACAGATAGCACTGACATTCAGAATTTTCTGAGGGCTAATTTCTCCTTGGTATGCTATTTGCATCATGATGTTGGCAATCCAATTTCTTTTACATTCCAGCAGCATCCTGAGGGATGTGGTAGGATTCTACCACCTGGCTCACTGTTCCCTTCCCACAGAGGCAGTGTTTTGTGCCACGCATTGCTTATGCTCAAGCTAACTCCTTCTTCCTATCATGAAGCTCATTTTTGTTGCCAGCAACTTCACGTGGAAAAAGCCACAAACACCTTTGTGTGGATGGTTCAAGGGGTAAAATCCAAAGAGAAAACAAGAGGAAACTGTTTCTTATCACTACAAGATGAGGACAGACCAAATGGTTAAAGCAGCCAAAGACAGGGTTCCCAGGATCTTGTCTGGTAAGCTGACATGAAGTAGATCATATTACACTAAAACTTTTTAAGTATAAAGCATACATTGCCTAAACAGTGTGGGAATTAGATGAAAGAAAGCTGGCCCTGTATTACATCCAGGTGATGAATGTTGTTCTGGTGAACTCAAGAGTGAAAACTCAACCAGGTCACACTGGGCACCTACAGAACCAGGTATGCCACAGAGAATATGAGCTGTTTGCCACCCACCTGGAGCTTCATTTGCAAGATGAAGCAGTCATGGAGGTGTCTGCCTGAAAACCACATAACTCCAGTCATAACCTGGGGCAGCAAAAGCAAGACCTGCATCTGCCAAATATTCACATCATTTTGTTCTTTTAATATATTAGACTTGCTGGTCGGGAGATTTCATGTCCTCTTTTTAGTGTACCTTCTAGTTCTTATATATTTCCTTATTTCATTCACCTTCTTTTGCTCTCTCCTCTGTATGGAACTGAAGCCAGCTTGTTCACACCTATCCTGCAATTTCCTACATATTTTCAAAGCCATTCTGAGAGACAAGAAAAGCAAAGCCAAAGCATTTTATTCAGTCCTTGTCTGTAAAAGCAAAGTTATCCAGAATAAAACTATTTTTAATGTCTTTGGTAATAATTAAACAAGACTTCCCCCCCAAGGTATTTCTCTTTCTGTGCTTGTTTGCAAAAGCAGCTGCAATGTGCTGCTAACAATGCCACTGAATCACAGAGCAGGTGAGGTTGCAGGAAGCTTCCAGAGGTCACAGGGTCCAGCACTGTGACTCAAGCAAGGACTCCATAGCGAACACTACAGTTCCACTTACAATAATCTCAATGGAGCCCCAGGTGAAATCTTATTACTTTAAAATATGTGTATCCATATTTTCACCTGGGTACAACATTTCATTACTACTTTGGTACTGCCAAGCATAAGCACAATGTTTTGTCAGTACAGAGGTTATTCTAGTCAAGGCTTGATGATATCTTACACCGACTAGGGAAGAGCAGTAATGCACATGTGTGGGATGATACAATCCTCTTTCAAGTTTATTACAGACACTAAAATAAAAAAGGCAAAAAATGACACAGAATAGTAATCAGGTTGAGGAATTGGATATGGTTCTAAGGAGCTGGTGTGTTTTATGTAAGCTGCAGCGACCCCTTTGAACAGCAAAGGCCATTTCGTTACCCCAATTTGTTCCTTGAATGGCATCCAGTGAGCAGAGCAGTGGGAACAGTGCAGGAACAGCTCCAGGGCCGAGCAGGAGAAAGGCCCTTTTGTGCAGCCAGGCCAGCAGAGCGCCTCACGCTCAATTCGCACGCGGACAAAGGGGAACAGGAACACTTCTCTCTTCTGTTTTTTCTATTTTTTTTTTCTTAATTTATTTTTTTTTTCCTCCAAGCTCTGCAGCACAAATCCCTCGCAGGCAAGTTGTCAGCAGAGAGGAAGCATTTTGTACACAGAGGCACAGCCTGAGAGATTAGCAATATAATTTACCGCAGATCTGACACAGCAAGAAAAAACTGCTGTGAAAAGGAGCAGCCAAGGAGAGACCTGAGAACTGTGTGAGCAGTAAGTCCAGCTGCTGTTCCAATGATGGTACTGAGCTTCCAACGCTGGGCTCAATTCTCCACACTACTAAATCAGTATAAGATGCCAGAGGAACTCTGTGGTAGGCAATGGAAGATGGGGTGAGTTAAAGCTGAAGCAAAGCTAGCAGAGCAAAGTTAATTCAAGCCCAGTCCTGCACTCCTGCTTGCACAACATGCTGTGTTGGTTCCTTTTAGCTTCACTTGTTAAGTAAGACAGATGCACAGCAGCCACTGGGCCTCTGCTGAGAGGAATACAAGTGCTGGGAGATGGAAGAGACAGCAGGAGATATCACTGCCCACAGCACTGGGCCCACAGCCAAGCAGGGAAGATGGCTCTCAGCCCTGGGCTTTCATCCTTTTGCAGTAAAACTGCACTGCATAAACAAAAATGGGAGCAGGGAACCACATCCATACCCATCTGCAGCACTGTATCAAGCATGCCCTTGTGCCTCTCTTTCTTGCCATGTATTTCTCAACATCATGGTGATGTCTGGATGTGAATGGGACTGCCTTCAACCTGGAGTGTCACCATGCCCACTAACCATGTCCCTAAGAGCCACATCTGCGTGTTTCCTGAGCACCTCCAGGGATGGCAGCTCCACCACAGCTCTGGGTAGTCCATTAGTGTCCAATTAATCTTTCAGGTAAGTTTTCCTAATATCCAAATTGAATCCTCCCAGGCATACAACTTGAGGCCACTTCCTCTACTCCTATCACTGGCTATGCAGGAGAAGAGGCCAACCCCCACTGTTCCACAGCCTACCTTTACATAGATGTAGAGAGCAGTAAGGTCTGCCCTGAGTGTCCTCCACATTAAACAATCCCAGCTCCCTCAACTGTTCCTCATAAGACTGTGTTCCACAGCTTCATTGCTCTTCTCTGGACACACTCCAGGGCCTTGATGTCTTTCTTGTAGGGAGGGGCCCAAAATCAAACACAGTATTTGAGGCGCAGCCTCACCAGAGCCAAGTACATGGAGGTGATCACTTCCCCAATCTTGCTGATACTGCTGAACTCTATTTCTGACACAAGCCAGAATGCCATTGGCCTTCTTGGCCACCTGGGCACATTGCTGGCTTGTGTTCATCCAAGCCAAGCACTCCCAGGTCTTTTTCCTCCGCACAGCTTTCCAGTCATTCTGCCCCAAGCCTACAGCATTGCCAGAGGTTGTTGAGATCGAAGTGCAGGACCCAGCACTTGGTCTTATATTTCACCCCACCAGCCTCAGCTTATCAATTCAGCCATTCCAGATCCCTCTATAGGGTTTCCCTATCCTCAGGCAGATGAACACTTCCTCATTATTGCTGTGTGCCATCCAAAACCACATTTGTAAGGTTTCCTTTACCCAGATCTCTCAGAACATACTTTTCAGGTAACATTTTGCACAAAATATGGGGAGGGAAACTAATCTTCTGTTTCAGAGGCAACTTGTCAGAGCTTTAATATAAGTGAGGGAAAAGGAATTTCAGCCCTTTTCCTCTACCCACAGAAGTGTGAATTTTTATCACTGCAGCCCCTTGATAAAACAGGGGTTTGAAGGGCTCTCCAGATGCCTTTCTCAGTCTTTTCTGTACCGACTGCTACATATGGTGTGGAATGATGAAATGTCTGATGGGATGTAAAGGGAATGACACCATAGTCCATTTTGGAGAGTAGATACCAGGAGAAAAGAGGCATGAATTCCTGACAGATTCTCAGTGACTCCTTCAGGCTCTTTTAAAAACAATCTTCATGAAGCACTGACAAATCCAAGCCTTCTGATTACTTAAATGTTTTGTCCACTTTCCTACTAAGCTCTACCATGAAGTTTCCCTAAGTGAAATGCAGCTTATCCAGGCAGAAAACGTTATCTTCTTAATCGTAGCATTGAACTTTTCCCCTGACAGGAATCGATAACGCAAGCACAGCAACCTTCTGCCAGTTTAATTCACTCCATCTGCACCAGGCCATACCTACAGCCAGCTGCTGCCTGTCTGAAGACCACCATGCTTCAGAGACCTACCGCAGCTCTTCCACCTTCCCTCCCTGAAAAGCATGAGTCACAGAATCATTTGAGTTGGAAGGAAACCCTAAAGTTGACCCAGTCCAACTTCCCTACAATGATCAGGGATGCCTACAGCTAGAGCAGGTTGCTTAGAGCCCTGTCCAGCCTGATCTTGAGCATCTTCAGCGATGAGGCTTCTGCCACCTCTCTAGGCAAACTGTCACATTATCCCACCACCTTTATCATAAAAAAAAAAAAAAAGAAAGAAAAAAAAAAGACTTCTTCCTTATATCCAGTTTAAATCACCCCTATTTTAGTTTGAAACCATTTCCTCTCATCCTATCACAATAGCCCCTGCAGAAGAGTCCATCTCCTTCTTTCTTACAGCCATCCTTCAGACACTGAAAGGCCACTCTCAGGACTTCCCAAAGCCTTCTCTTCTTCAGGCTGAGCAGCCCCAGCTCTCTCAGCCTGTCCACATAGGGAAGTGTTCCATCCTTTGGACCATTTCTGTGGCCCTCCTCTGGAATCCTACAACCATAGCCTCACCAAGGTTGGAAGACATCTAAGATCATTCAGTCCAACCATCCATCTACCAACAATATTTCCCACTAAACCCTGACCCTCAGTACAGGATCTAAACATTTATTGAATGCCTTCAGGGATGGTGACTTCACCACCTTCCTGCTCTTTTGAAGAAATTATTTTTCTCTAACATCTGTTCTCTCCTAGTGCAACTTGAGTCCATTCCCTCTAGTCCTACAGCTGGTTACATGGGAGAAACAGCCAATTCCTACCTCTCCACCACCTCTCTTCAGCTAGTTGTAGAGGGCAATAAGGTCTTTCCTGAACCTCCTCCAGACTAGACAACCCCAGTTCCCTCAGCTGTTCCTCACAAGACTTGTGCTCCAGACTCCTCATCAACTTCATTGTCCATCTCTGGACACACTCCAGGGCCCCAACATCTTCCCTGCTGTGAGGTGCCCAAAACAGAACATAGTACTTAAGGTGCAGCATCACAAGTGCTGAGTACTCGAGTACCATACTTTTCTGGAGTTCAGCTGAGCTACTCCCAGCCTGCATGCCTCAGCCATAGGATGGTCAGCATCAGAGCTCTGCCAGGCTGGACAGCACCATCTCATTTTTTTCTTAACGAGAATCAATGGCTGTACTTCATGTTGTTAGTACTTTTAAGTTAAAACTGAGCTTCCACCAGGTAACACACTAGTCCTACTTTGCCAGGGCACCCAAATAGAAACAACTCTTTCAAATCTTCAACACTTTTAAAAATGAGCCAATTGTTTTTGCAAGCATTTTTGTCATTCCTCCTTACCCTGATAGGAAACCACAAAATACAAATGGTGCAAGTTCTAGTGATGTAGAACATGATTTTAGGGAAGTGCAATAAGCAGCCACAAATACGTGTGACCCAGAGGAGGAGCCTGGGCAGGAGCCGAACACAGCTCCCAAGTGCACTGCAAACACCTCGCCTGCCACAAGCAAGCCTCTGCTTTGTTTACATGGCATTTAGTTAGCACAATACCAGTTTGCAGAGCTGGTAAAGGAAGGTGAGTGCTGGCTGTAAGAGCAGGACTTCTGTCTGAACATGTCTCTTATCTCTCTTCAGGGCTTATGCTCCAACTATGTCTCAGCAGCAGCAAGAGATCATTATTCCTCCCACTTGTCCCAGCACTCCTGTACTGTCAGCACCACTTCTCTATGTGTCACCAAACCCACAGGCTCACGTTTACACACATCCCAGATGCCTTTTGCTTTATGAGTGCTTGCTTCAATTAGATTTATATGCCCACTACTAGTGGTAAGGCAATAGTTCTGTTCTTCCTGTAATGAGTAACTTACTTCTAGAAGACCCTGATCTTTCAGCAGCCCTGGGAAAAATCCATCAAAAGACTCAAAATGGTATTTAAAAAAAAATAAAAATGTTTCTTCCCTTTTTTCCTCAGCTCCAAACCAGCTCCATTGATGTTTACACTGTCCAGACTGACAAGATAAATAAAATACTGCATCCAGCACTTTAAATTCTGTCCCATGTGGGTCTTTTTTATTTGGATTAACAAGCACTGTATTTATAGTCCCAGTGGTCTCCCTGGAGTTCTTTATGTGAGATACCGAACACCGCTATTATCCTCATAATTCAACTGGTAATTGTAACCATGGGATATTTTATTTTAAAATACCTTGGAGTATGTGCAGTCACCATCACCAAGGAGATGCTGAGTGAGGAGGAGTTCAGCCACAGATAACTTCGACCAGTCATGCAGGGTGAATTGAACAGTCCCTTTTTTAAGCTGGGAAGTCGGCCACGTGAACATTGTAAAATAAAGCACCAGAAGTAATTTCTTCTGAAGACGTGGCTGCTTACAACGACACTCACATCTGGTGCTTTATAAGCAGTAAAAGGAGATGAGTAGAGGCGGAAAGGGGAAGAACTGTGCAAGAGGGAGAAGAAACAGTTTAAGGAAATGACTGATATCCCAGTTACCTAACAACAGACGTAGAAGGGAAGCCTATGGCTCTTGCATACAATGGTGTAATTACCATTGGTGCAGTGCCCATAAAAATACTAGTGAATACAAGAGAAAGAAAAGCATCTTTTATATATAGTCTGCCTAGGCATGTACTCTTGAGGGAAAGAAAGAAAGAAAAAAAATGCTTTCAACAAGGAATATTATAACCTTAAAAAGGTCAAAAGTGTCATGCTTTTCCAGATACAGATGTAGAGAAAGACAGAACCTTCAGGCTTAGCTCTGTTTGTCATCATAAACACCGCTTTGTAGACAAATTGCAGACAAACTTTTGCCTACTGCCCCTTAATTAAAGAAGCTGTCCTGTAGTTTTCCCAGATCAAAGAGAAAGGAAAACGAAAACAACAAAACAAAACAAAAACGAAGACAAACTACATGGGGAGAGAGGAAACAATAAGGTCTCTGTTTCCTTTATGAAATTTACTGAGAGAACCACAACCCTTTTCTATTTACAAAGTCAAAGCCCATTGCAAAGCTCTGGAAGCCCTCTGTGCCAGATGCTGTTTCCAATTACCTGCACTCTGTGTGGTTTCATAAGTGGAGTTCCTACTGAAACCATAATCAGTCTGAAGTGAGTAACATCCAGAGTTGCAGGCTGGGATCAGCAGGCCGTACTCCATCTCTGGTAGCCCCAGGCTGCAGAAGAATGCCTTCTTTACTATTCAAAGAACACAGCCAAGCTTAGATGCACTCAGCTTTAATTTTTATGCAAGTCTGTGGCCTGGCACAAAGCTAGAAAGTGGACATACACGAAGGCTGATAATAAGGATTCTTTATGTGAGAGCTTTTCATGGGTTTCTACCCCCTCCCTACACTCAGATGGCTATACAGGGCTCTTAACAACCAGGAGTAGTAATTGGCCCTGTTGGATAAGTTCAGATCTGTAGAGGATTTCTGGCTTAGAGATCACAAATCTTCCAATCCAGAAAGGAAGGGTAAGCTGTATATAGCAGGACCACATGAAGAAGCTCATAGGGTTGACAGGATGTGCCCTCACAGCAACTGGTTGTGCCTTGCCATCCAGTTTGAACAAGGACAGAGCTGCCTGTGTCACTATGGGGAACTGGCCAGGGCTGCCACATATTTGTTTTGAAACTTTAGACCAGGGGTGCTATGGCGATCATCAGCTGGCAGAATCAGGAACTGAATGTTCAGAGAACTACACCATCAACAGCATGTAGAATGCTGGCACAGGGTTAGCAAGGGAATAGCTAGTGCATTTTAGATGTCCTTAAACCATCAGATCCTTGCACAAGGAAGGACACTGGCAAAAGTCACCTAGTAACCACATTCTCAGGAAGCACAAATCAGCACAGTCCTCTTGACTTCATGTATTTAGATTTGAAGCCCTTGACAAGGCTTGGATCTAAACCTAAAATCACAGCTCTTTCCAGTATATGAGTTTGACTGTTTTTTTTTTCCAAAATATTAGGATATTTAATTTTAATGACAAAATTTTTATATTTCCTAAAGTCTACTAAAACGAACACTTCAAAGATTTAAGCTATGATTTCATCTAGAAGAGAATAAAAATGGGTATCCCATCTGAATGCACAGAGAGGATTCCAATGAACTGCTCAATGACTTTGGATGTTACATTTAACAGAGAGACACAACTAACCCCAAAATCTTAAAAAGGCAAAGTGAAAAACCATGAAAATTTGAATACTTGTAACTGTAGTTATATTCAGACTGAAATACTGAGCTTAATTTCAGATCAGATGAACAGAGAAGTGACTGAAATGGAGAACTCTATTTTTTCTTTCCATTTCTCTCCAGACTACATATCCTTCCACGCATACAGACAAGGGGTGAAGGTGAGGAACTACCATTACCAAACCACCTATTTAACTCACCTGATTCCTGCACTGCAGGCATCTGAACCCCAGTAGAAAGGCAATCTGCTGCCTGTCAGAGCTGTCACTGCCCTTCAAAAATAACTTCTTTTACAAGTTCTCCTTTAACACACGTAACCTGAGCTATTCCTTGGCTCTCGGGAATCAGAGGCTACTTTGTAATTTGAGGTAGACAAAACCTGAAGCCCTACAAATGGGTAACAACCAATCTGCTGTTCCTCTCTTGTTCTTGGGAGGGAAACATAGCTTCCTCCTCATGACCAGCAGCGAGACAGGCAGTCTGGTCAGGAAAGCAGCTGGAACCAGATCAGCTTTTTGCCCAGCATCTTTGCAGCCATTGCTTACAATAGGGAGTATCAGGTAACCAGCCTCTGCCATGTCCTCTCCTTGGCTGTAGGATCAATGTCTCTGTAGGTTGGGATAAAAGAGAATTCCAGGCACCTATAAGGTATGCTGATAGATGCTTACACAGCAGCAGCCTGATGGAAAAGTCTGGCATCAGTGACAGCAATAAGTCAAGCTGAATGCCAGGCTGAGCTCCTCAGCTACAGTCAGCTGAGTTACAGATGGCACCAATTCACCTGCATTAGGATTTCAACCCAGCATTACACGTGATAATTAACACATGCTGTCATCACACCTTTATACTGCAACTCTGCCAAGAGCAAACCAGAGCAAGACAGCAGAAATCTGCATTGAAACGACACTTAGTTAATTGAAGCAATGCTTAACAAACTCCAGGATTCACTGTGAATCCTGGAGTATGTATGAATGAAGGTAATTCTCTCCATTTTTACTCTTAAAAATTTTGCACTTTGTTTTTATTGTAGTCTGTGTTCTACAAACACAAAGAACTGCAATGCAGTAGAGGGGAAAAAAAACCCACAACAAACAAACAACTCAAACACAACAATACACAACTGAATCTGTCATGCACTAGCAAGCGGTCAATAAATTACACCTTGAGCACTGAAATAATGGTTGCTAAATGGTGTAGGAACTAACCTAATTTTGCCACAGTTCAGTCTACACTCCATTCCTCAGAGATCTCCTACCTGCTCAATACTCCTACAGTTACTTTCTGCTAAGCCTCAAGCTGCAGGGACTGAAAGCACCAGTATCTTAACAAAGGGAGCAGAGCTCTTACCTCAAGTCTTATGACTCATTTAACTGCTCACAACTGTCTTTCCTTGGAAAGCAAGCAGCTTGAGTTAATTACACCATTATGCCCAAGAGCAGGTTTATTAAGCCTGCCCCACCTGATCTAGGGGGAAAACTAATGAGCTAAGGATTTCTTGAGAGAAGTCAAATAAAAAGGAATTTCACTGGTTTCCAGTTGGTAATTTTTTCAAATTCACAGCCCCCTGTTAGTGCACTCAAGGCAAGACAGAAATACACATTATAATGGAAAAAATGAGAACGGGTGAGAAGAAAGGTCTGTGTGACACCTTCAGCACAGAGGGCACAGCAGCAGGACTGCCAGGCACATATCATTTCCTCACACCCTTCCAAAGACTGCTTGTCAGCACAGCTGTCATTCGGAGGGTTCTAATTCAGCTCATCTCTTTCCTTGCTGCCAAGCAGTGTCACTGTTGTGTCGTGCCTACTCCCTTCCTTGACAGATGAACCTGCTTGCTTGCAATTGCTCCAGGTGCTGTTGGAGGTACAGATGCTCTCCATACTCTTTTCAAACAAAAGCCTGCAGGTGCTGTCATAGATGAGTAATAAACACCACTTGCTTTCCTGCTTCTCTGATCTACTTTTAGCCACCCAGTTATATTTACCTTCAGTAGGGTCTCCTGTGACAGGACAAGGGGAAATAGCTTCAAACTAAAAGAGGGGAGATTTAGACTGTATGTAAGGAAAATGTTTTTAACGATAAGGCTGGTGAGGCACTGATACAGATTGCCCAGAGAGGCGGAGGATGCCCCATCCCTGGAGACAGCCAAGGTCAGCCTGGATGGGGCTATGAGCACCTGATCTGCTGTAGGGATCCCTTTTCATTGCAGAGAAGAGACTGGATGGTCTTTCAAGTTCCAACTCAAATTATTATATGACTCTATTACAGTGGTCAATGAACCCAAAGGGAATATATGCTTAACATGAAATGTCACTGGCCCTATGCTTCCTGTAATCTAGTTAACAGCACAGAGAAAATCAGGAAGTGACATACTTTAAAAACATTATGTTGTAACAAAATGGGTTTTTAAACATCCAAGAAAACACACACACACACAAAAATACACTTTAAATTAGTGATTGCCTAAATCTTAATCCATAAGCTGTTTCTTTTTTTTTAATCCTAAATAGATCCCTAATAAGTCAGATCGAAACTCTGGGGCTTAATGAAACAACTCCTCTGGCAACCTCAGACATATGGTTAAGTCGTTCCTGACTTATCCTGCTTTGTCAAACTCCACTGAGTCTCACTGTGAATCCTGGAGTTTTCAAAAGGGTTCCGTGACTTCATTTCAACAAACTAATAGATGAGAAAATAAGTAGGAGACTAAGCTCAGGTTATGCTTGATTCTGCTCTTACTTACACTGCTGTAAATCTTCTGCTGTCAAAAATCCTATGTCTGACATAGCAAAGGAGGGCACGCTGGGAAAATCCACACATAACACTGACAAGGAAATGTTTTAACATTTTTCCAGGAAAAAAAAAGTAACAACAAGAAACAGAACAGGAAACAAAAACCAATGGAATTGGAGTTTATGCAAATACGTACTTGAAACATACTGCTTTCACTACTGAGTACTTCATGGTCCCAATATTCAGGGCATGGTGAAATAAAAGTATTCACTTTAGTTCAGCCTCAAAAAGATTTCCTGAAGATTCTGCCTTTGTTTTCTGATAAGAATACACATAATACTGTTTACTGATCAGACAGATGCCAAAGAAAAAACCAACAGCTACTCAGAAACCTCTAAGGGGAGCATAAGCTTTTCATATGTATTTATTTCATTACAGCATAAGTTGGAGTACATAAAAAGCTTTACAGTGACCTTACCTATATACACTTTGAAAACGAACTGTTAATACATCGGTTACACATGTAATTCACCTGAATTGTGAACAGTGTCTAAAGCATTTGCATGACTTAACCTGTTTTAAGTGGCAGCATCAACATGGTTACTTTATGGTTTCACAGATTTGTCCAAGGTTTATCCACCAAAACTTAAAAGCAAAGCACAAAGCTCCTGTAAAAAGCAGATTACTGAACACTGTGGTTGTTCGAGATGAATTGCAGAACGACAAGGCCAACAACATAATAGACAAAAAACTCAAACTACTTAAAAAATACGTGAAAAAAAAATTGGTCATGTAGTCATCACAGTCTCAACATTAACTCTGTTTTCCCTTCTCTGCTACTCATTTCTACTGAATACGTGGTAGGTATTTTTCTTTCCCAGTTCTCCCTCTTCCTCATTCTCCCATTTCCTCTCACTTAGTAATTTATGAAGCTTAGAGAGCCTCTAAAATAGCCTGCTGCTTCCTAATTTGGATGGGCTCATTCCAGCAGCTCTTACAACAGCATTCATTAAGCCAAAGCAAATGAAAAGTGTGTTATTACATATTCTGAGTGCACGATTTTACTGAATTTGGGTGTCAATCTGCTTTTAGTAGCTGTACAATTCAGAATACTTCCAGTAATCTATTTTATTATGGAATTACTACTAACCTTCATTAAATGATCTCAGAGTAGGAGTTGAGCCACTAAATATACTTAAATAAAAACATACTTTGCTACAGCAGCGCTTGGGATCACACTGCTAATAGTCACACAGAGACAACCTTTTTCAGTCCAGTGTGCATCTGATGTGTAGGACAATGGTGGACAGAAAATCATTAAATGCTTGTTACCACTGCTCCTTCACTGCACTACCATTTCCCTTCCTGTGCTCTCTTAAGTTTCCCAAGAGCAACGCCACTAAAAAAAAAATAAAAAGCCCAAAGAAAGATAATTCTAAATCCTTTGGATTCATTCAAGGAGAAAGCACTACACGTCAGTTCAGACACAAAGCAAATCACCCCAGTGCCAACGTTAAGCTTTGTGGTAATGAAAGGCAACCCATCTATAGAGCAGTCAATGGAACGGATACCATAAAGCAAGAAAAGCAACAGGCCGTTCATGAATAGTGAACATTGGGATACAGTACTCTGAGAGTCAACCAGACAGCACAGGAGAGTTACAAATTTCATGGGAATAATTCATTCTTTACATTTTACCATGTACTTGTTTACAAAGATATTGTTTTTGTGGACAGAATTCACATCAGCTACTGCATAATTTTATTCATTAGTAGGGTACGATTAGCATCCTTCCCATGTTGCTTAACAGTGCCTGTTTTCACCAAATAGGATTATTCTTTTGCCAATTATTCCTTTGACTTATTTTCCAAGAGTAAACAGAATTTGTACCAATGGCTTTGCTGTAATTAAATTCTTTTTACAGATGCAGTTAATGGAAATAGTAAATTTCTGTCTGTAATCAGCATTTGCTGAGGTGGCCCGTGCCTTTATTCATGCAGGGATTTCATTTAGATACAGTGAAGGCTCCCAGCATTTCCATGCCATGCACACCTCTTAACCAAGGCATTGACCCTGAGGGGGATCTGAACTTCCTCTGCAGTCTCCTGGTACTAAACATATCCTGACTTACCCATCCAGTAGTTGGAGCCTGTATGTGCTTTTGAAAGTTTGACATGAGATTCATCCCTGAAAGAAGCTGTAGGATGCGGTACCAATACTCTTCTACAAATATCCAGATTTCAGAATACATACACGTGATGTGGGAGGCCTGAGCTCAGTCCTTCTTCTGCTCAGGAGAATTCAAGTCTATGTCTTATGGAAGATGGCCTGGAAAACAGGAGTACCATAGGAAAGAGGATGCAGAAAAAATATTTCCTGCATGCTTGGGTAAAGGAGGGAGAGGAGACTGTGAAATTCATGAATTAAAAACAGCAGAAAAGAAAATGGCCCTCCAGCTTGTCTCAGACCACTCAGTGAGGATGGTGGTTTGAATTCACCTATTTGGACCAATTCTGAGATTTTTAGCCAACTAGTGCATAGTACAAAACATTGTATTATATTGTAATGCAAATATTTAGAGAGCAGGGATTAGCTCCAAGTCCTCCAGTCCTCCAGGGATTTGGGTTAAATCATTGCAGGCTAAGAAAGCAAACGTCTCCATGTTCCATGCAAATGCAGAAGCCTTCAGGCAATTATATAAATAACTGCTTTAAAAGCCAAACATAGACACAGTGTGAGGGTAGCATGGCACTTTGGTTTGGACCATACAAACATATTACAACAGTGGCTCCTGGGTATCACATCATCTGGTCTTCCACTACCAAAGTCTACTTAAATTCTGCTTTTATTACCCAAGCATTAATTTTTTCAATACACTAAAGACGCAAGCAGCAGAAAAAAAAGGAAAAAAAAAAAAAAAAAACAGCTCCCAGCAAATCTGCCTCAGGCTTAGCAGGGAGAAAAGAGAGGCCACAGACTAGGAAATGTGGGCTGAAACACAGCGCTGCAGTCAGTCATCGGGCTGTGATTATGCAGAGTGTAGGAAGGAAACAGGCGTGATGGACAGCTGCTAATGGAGACCAGACTCTGCTCTCACTGTGTGACAGCGGAGTGGGAAGGCACTTGAAACAACCTCTGCTAATGATGTAAGCTAGCAAAAACACAAACCACCGCACGTTTGGCAAACACATAGTGCTGTAAAGATTATTTCCAAATCTATTTCTTTGTGGTATACAGCAACAAGTTCTGGAAGAAAGGATGTGTTTCATTTCTTCCTCAAAGTCTGCGACATATATTTGCATCTCAAGTCAGGGAGAATTCTCAACTCGTTTAGCAGCATTTCCATGCATTAACACAATGAGAATGCTTAATTAATGACCAATTAATAGGAGTGACAAAGCTGGCTTGACTCCCTACTATGCTGTAACATAAAAACTGTACTACTAAATATTTTGAACTACGAAACCACATTGTACTGTAAGACAGAACTGACATTTGGGTGTTTGTGGTGGTGTCTGCTAATTGAAAACCTGGCCTAGCCCTTACATCTTCAGTTTAAATATCCACCTAAGTATTTCACTACACAGCTTGAAATACCTTCTACAGTTAAAGTAAAAAATGATACTGAAGGCAAATACGTCATTTTCTTTCCCGCTCAAGCTACAACACTGTAATTTAATTGAGTCAATATTTCCAAGCATTCTCATTGAAGAATTAAGACCATCATTCAGCAAAAAGAAAAATCAACAAAACAACAACAAAACAGTTTCTTTGCAAATCACTAACAAATGCACCATCTGTGGCACTAAATTCCACTGCACTGTCCTGCAGTGAGGCTAAGATAAGCATCAAAGTGCAGCTCCCACCTGGGAGATGCTTTAATGAGCTCACAGGGAATGGGCTGGCTTGGCTAAGAACTGTCAGAACCAAACCACTGTTTACTAACCATAGCAAAACAGATCAGCTGTATTAAAATGCAGGACAGATAGAGAAGGAGAAAAAAAAAAAAAAACAGGAAGAAAAAAACTGGGAAGGAAAGGAAAGAAATCTCTATAAACTTCACTACCGTCTTCTGCGAAGACGGCGTCTCTTAGGACAGAGCCTGCTGCCTCCCTTTGGAACTAGCCATAACATAAGAATGCTAATGTTCTGCTAATGGAAACATCTTAATAAAACATAAAAAGATCTGCTGCCCTTTGATGTAAGGTCCCTATTTATTTCTAAAATATGAATCTATACTAGGACTTTGAATATAAACAACTCCCTTCCATAGTCCATGACAATTCCAGGCTGAATCACTAATAGTAAAAACACTGGTTCTATTTTTCAGAAAAGGTTTCAGTGGTTTACAGTAAAGCTAAAACATTTGCCTTGTCTGTCTATTGACTTTTTTCATATATATATAAAGTTTTAAAAATAAATGCAAGTGCCCTTTTCAGTATAGTTTGTGTCCATGTAGACAGTTTATGCTTTTCCAGTTCCAAGTAACACGACAAAAAACATATGCTCTGACTTTGCACAGGCAAGAAGAATTTCTCTGGTGTTGTGTCTTGTTTGGACGCTGCTCCACAATCAGCACCCAAGTGGTTCGGAATCTCAATGACAGTATGGGCCATCAGCACGTACTGCAGTTGACAAGGGCTTATTGATTACAGCAGTCAATCAAAATAAATAAAGCAGTCTCTCAATCCAAAGATAGGGAAACAACATCACGCTAGTGCACAATAAAATCAACATGTGTAGCACATTCCTGTTTTCCATGTCCTCCTTTGATGGTCATGCATTAAGTTGGAAAAGCCTCTTGCCACGGGGTACTGAACATACAAAGAAACATTTAAGCTGTCTGCAGACAGTTTCAAAGAATTTACATTTGGTTTAGATTAATTTTCCTTGACCTGCAGTTAATTAAAGAGTAGTTGAAGTACAAAATAGTTCCCACAGCTCTAGTGGTCTACATGGTCATGTAAATCTACCACAGTCCAAACAGCTTCAGTCCATTTTTTGTTATAATTTAAAATCTCTGATAAAAAAAGTTACAAAACACTGTCTTTTTATACAGAAACCATTGCCTTTTTCAAATAAAGAACTTATCATTTCATATGTGCCATAACAGGCCGCATTTTAAACAAGAAACTTCCTTTTTCTTTTTTTGTATATTCCAAATACGAACATGCGGCACACATTTGTGATGCTTAAAGCTTTAAGTCTGGTATCTGTTACATCATCGCAGTTGAAATTCCTGGGACCACACAGTGCCATGTCTTCCACAAACAATCTATTGCACTGAAACACTGCTGTTGAGAAGATCTTCCTATACTTTTCTAGCAGAGGAAATAGTTGATTTGACATAAGAACAAATACAGTTGAGCGATGTTGCCAGCAGTACTTATCCCCTGGAATCATCCAGGAGAGCAAAGAAAACAGGTGGCAGAAGAGGCTCCTGCCCAGATCACAACTACATGCAGACACACAACCAATACTAACCAGAACATTTCATTACGACGCTGTTGTCAGGAATTTTTAGAACCCTGGGTGCAAAAAAGTATCAGGAACTGACACAAACATAATCCAGAGATTATCTTTTTATAGCAGCTTCTCCTCTGGTTTGCTCAGCTTTTCACACAAAGCACAGCAAACACAGTAGGAGTTACCTCCAAGTGACAACCAAGCACTTCCAGACAAAAACCATGTGAGGGTGTGGGGGGAACCCCTTCTCTCTGCAGACATGTTGGAGGCGGTCCCTTCCGTGGGAGTGAATTTGTGTGTTCCCCAAAACCTGCAAACCAGCCCTCTGGCAGTCCAGAGCAAGGCTGGCCACTCATAGTGAGAGGGAACCCTCTTGGTCCCCTGCTTTCTCCAGCTTCTCTGGAAGGGTAAGCACAAAGGGTAGGAGGAGGCCCTTAGCATCAAATGGAGCTTTGAGAAGCTCCCCATCAAAGGTACCCTTGAGCCCACCATCTGCTTCCACCTCGCCATCCTGGGCTAAGTTGAAGCGGAGAGTGCCGGTCCGGTTGACACAGTAGATGGTGTTACCCAAGGCAGCACAGCGGAAGGGCTGGATGGGGCCACTGCTGGGCCGCAAGCTGGCACACTGGCTCCAGCGCTTGGCCACTGTGTTGTACCGGAAAACTTCAACACCACCACTAGTCCCACCACCTGGGCCCTGCTCTCCACCACGGCCGCTGCTCACATCAAAGCGATAGATGAAGTTCTTGAAGGCCACCATATCAGCAGAGCGCCGACGGCTGCTGTTGTAAGGACATTCCTGCCACTCATCACGCTTGGGGTCATACTTGAGCAGTCTGTAGAAGAGAGATCCTCCTGAGACATAGATCTCCCCATTGCAAGTGGTGGCCTCATGAGCAACAGCAAAGGCTCCCTTGGGCAGGGGTGCAACAGGGCTCCACCGATCAGCCCGTGGGTCATACTTTTCCACGGTGAAGAGGCACTCGCCCCCCACAGCATAGAGGTAGCCGTCCAGAGCCAACAGCTTGAGCTGTGAGCGAGGCTGAGCCAGCGGGCGTACCTGGCTCCAGGTGTCAGTGAGGGGGTTGTAGCAGAAGACTTTGTCAGAGAGGCGAGCCCGCGGCTCGCTGCCTGCCGGTCCTGCAGCAATGCCTCCTGCCAGGAAGAGGTAGTTGTGGAGGACACACATGGCGCAGCCCTTGGCATTGGCCTCCTCAGGCAGACGCGTCAGCACCCTCCACTCATGGCTGGCCTCATGGTAGCAATGGATGAGGGAGCCACTCTCCTCCAAAGACATCACAGAAGAGGGGCTCTGTGGGCGGCTGCTCTCACGGCTCTGTGGTCGGCTGCCACCACCAGGCCGCTCAAAAGCATCACTGACCTCAGCCACCAACAGGCAGCGCCGGCCAGCCTCCAGGCGCCGCTGCAGAATAAGGTCCCTCTCTGCCCCACTGAGTCGGCCGTAGACGCCTGGTTCACGCAGCACCTCCAGGTAGTGGTCACTCATGAAGCGGTAGGCAGCCTCCCGCAGCTCTGCCAGTCGTTGCTTCTTGGCCAGGCAGAGGAGCTGGTAGCAGTTGTCAAGACGCAGCTGAGCACGCATGGCCTCAGCAGCACAGTGCAAGGCGCAGGGCATCTGGAGGACACGGGCACCGCTCACCACCTCGGCCAGGTTGTCGTGCCGCACCTCACCCATGCGGGCTGTGTAGACATAGTCAATGAGGAGCCTCAGCGCCCCATAGCTCACTCCCTTCACCCGCAGGATGTCTCTTGAGGCACGAGCACGGAAGTAGTCACTTTTGGCTGCCAGCACTGACTTGTGTGCCCGGATGCGCTGCCCTGACACCTCAATCACAAGGTCGGGCTCCTCAGCTGGCCGCCCTGCAGGCTGTGCACCAGCTGGTGGTTCCCGTGCACTCGCCTCCTCCTCCTCCGACTCCGAGGCCACGCTGTTGAGCTCCCACTGGCTCTCCACGACATGGCTGCCAGTAGAGGATGGTGATGGGGCCCCCTGCTCAGAGGTGGCAGAGCTGAAGCACAGAGAAGAGCTGAAGCTGCAGGGGGAGGACAGGGTGAGTGGTGGGGCTCCAGACCCAGCCCCACTCTCCTCCTCCTCCACTGTGCTGCTGCCCTCCATCAAGCCACACTCTGCAACAGCCACGCTAGCTGCTCTGGCGCTGCACAGTGCTGCTCTGGACAGGCCTTAGTCGCACAGAAATGCCCATCACCTGCTGGGAGACATCAGGGAGCCTTTAGCTTCTGTGGCCTAGCCAGCAATGGCTTCTCCTCAGTCAGGCACGGCCTATGAAAACCCAAATGTCTTCCCTTTACAAATATCACACCTCAAATAGCCTGCAAAGCAGTTCTGCTTTTTCTGTTCTTATATGAAAATTTTAAACAGTTTTCATGTGCAGCATCCTTTCATGGCAACTGGACCCCACACCATGCTGAGCAACCTGGAAACATGTCCTTTCAAGTCAGATAGTTAGGAGTATTATCACTGCCTGTTCATCTTGTAAAGCTACTTCAGGGGAAGACAGTGCTTGCAATTTGTCCTGGAAGATATCCTAGAAGCCAAGGTTTCTTCTACATGAACTTCAAGAAGGTTTCTTCATATCACTGCTCCTCATATGCATTCCCCCTGTTAAAACAAACAAACAAAAAAACATGAAAAATTGATCAGCTTTAAAACAGATTTAGTCGCAGCCCTCTCATAAGTTCAAGACTACTAAGGTTATATTTCCTTTTAAAGCACATCAATGGAACCCTACAGTTACAGTTACCCTACAGAATTACACTAACAGAATTCAACAACTTTTGTTATTTATAAAACACAACAAAGAGTTTATTTTCTTATGCCAAAAGCAATTTGACATATATATAACAGCAGATGCAGCAACAATGCCTTAGGAAGATGTAATCAAACTTCATAGGCCTGGATCAAGTTTTAAGACTTCTGCTAACAAAAAGCAGAAAAGAGTAAAAATCACAATAGAACAAGACTTTTCTTAATGATAAAATGTCAGGCTGTAAAGCAAAGCTCTGAGTAGGTTAGTCCCTGCCAACCTAATCACCAGTGAGGTCTATCTTCATTTCAGAAATGCAGTTTTCAGAATTCCACATAAAAAACATCCCTTTGTTTACAAATTCCCTGGGTTTGGTTAAGTTTTGATAAACAATACACAAAAATTGTCCAAAAGTACTTGATTTCATGCAACAAGGATCTGAAGACCAGGTTCTATTTGGAAGAAAATTAAGTCCTTTCTATGCAAATTATAGCTTGTAATTTCCCTTTAGTATAGATTTCTTATTTATCTCATTAAACTACTGTTGGATGAGTCTAACTTTTGGAAACTTTTCAGAAACATAATTGGTAGATGACACTGTCTGGAAACCTCTGACACAGACATGAGATCCAAACACCCACACTTAGATCAGACTTCTCCTACATATTTGCCTTGTGCATTTGCCCTGCAAAGGGCTTTCTATTACATTTGAGAACATTCAATTAAAGGACAAATCAATACTGTGGTTTGACTTCTGGCTTTTTGAGCCTTTCAGACTGTTACACGGATTAAATAGCACTTGAAAATTCCTTGCGAGAGAGGACAGATTTCACAACCATTTTCTCATTTAGGTGTTTTAAAACCTAGCACTTAAGATCTTTATACGAATTTTTATGAACTCTGAATGGACTTAGTAGCAAGCTCCCCAAGGGCCAGAACCTAACTCGGTAGGTTAGGCTTTACTGACTTATCTGCTGTAGAGTTACCAGGATGGAGAGAAATGAAGCATTCTCCACGTGCAACTGGTGTGAAAGACAAATTGCTTTATTAATAACTCTAAACTGGGCGGCATATCTATTGATGTAATTTTATTTTCAAACGAGTCTTCACAGTCCTAACTTCACTATTCAACCACATTTTTTATTATACTGTACACACTAAGATTAATCCATTTTCTGATCTCCAAAGTGTTGATGATCAGCTTTGATCAAGAGTAGCTTCTGTAAGTGATACTTGCAAAATGACAAATGTCAAATGGAGACAGTCTGAAAAACATCAAGGATGCCAAGCTGTAATGTACTATTATTTAAAGAAAATTGCTACCAGTATAATATCAATGTAATATAAGTAAGTAATTGAAACATATTGTGCCTGCCTCCTCTTCCTGGGGCTGACATTCTACTTGTATCTCAATACAATTCTTGGACAGCCTGACACACTCGTCATTAACATTTGAAGGGTACTAATATGATTTCCTCATTGCTGTCAACATCATGATTTTTCTTTGAGCTATCTTCTACCTCTCCTACCTTCTCCTCAGGGTTTCCATGCTCCTACATGTAGCTTCAACCTCTCAGCCTACTTCTTGATTTTGCAAGTGAAACGATAAAAGAGGACTGAAAGCAAACACCACCAAAATCAAAATGGGAGCGAGCAAATGAGAGAGGTCAAAAGCAGAGAACTACCATACCAGGGTTATCTATGTAAGATGACATGTATTACCTGCATCATATCTCAAAGGGAAATCACCGATTAGAACATCTGAAGTTGTCAAAAATGGCATATAGAAAAAGCAATCTTCTCAACATTCTCAGGCAATGAAAACGAAAGGGGTGAGACCCTCTGCAAGCACAATAATCACAACTTTTCCCCTCTACAGATATCCATCTGATTAGAAACTTGCCTTGTAACTACAACTTTATTGAGAAAGAGCTGCCACCCACCACAGTCCTACCAAACACCCGCACTAACATCCTCTTGAGCAATCACTTTGAGGAAGAAGGGTTGCTGGTACAGCTTGCTAATAGCAAGCAGAGGAATTCTGCACAAAATTGTCTTCTGGTATATTTATAGCTAACTACCAGAAATATGCAGAAATTCATGCTGAGCATAATGTGGATTTGAATCAAAGAATCACACGCAATTTAGGCAACAAAGAACTCCATAGGGAAGCTGAAGACCTAGAAAAGCTAAAAGAGGTTTTGGAGGACTTTGTAACTCACAAACTGAAGGCTGCTCTAGAAATCTTAGCACCTTTATCTAGCTGCCAACAAAGCGCAGGGATTACACAAAGATAAAGTTGAAAAAACAATTCACAGAAGCTGCAGAACCTTTCCGCTACTGAGCAACACAACTGATCTGAGGATCAGTTAAAAGGTCACAAATTCATTGTAAAACAGGAGGAATCTGGAAGGGCCTGATGGAAACACAATACTGAATATCTGATTTGTTGTTTTTCTCTTTAAAAAACAACAACAACAAACTTATCTACAATGATCAAAAAGTTGCATTGCTCTTTTGCTGATGGAGCATTCAAGAATTACAGCTATGGAAGATATATGATAACTTGCTGATTCTTAAAAGATTGGAGCTCCTGATGATACAGTTTGGCTTAAAACCAACATGGTTTCTAATATTTTTACTCAAAACTGGCAAGCAGGGTAAGAACTGGAAAAGGATGCAAGCTGTCTAGAGTACATAGCATCCATGGACTGATGTCACCTTTTATACTGGGGTCTTTTAAGTCAGAAGCTAAATTACATGGACTGAAACTGTTTTCATTATCATGGGCTTGGCCTACAGATGATGTAATGTTAATGGACAGAGGAATTGCCAACAAACACAAACTGTATTTACAGACTTGGCAGTTACTTGCTTGCAATATCCTGGATGCACGCCCCCAACCTCAGATGCTGAGAGACTTTACTCAAGTTAACAGAACTTGATAAGAAGGCACAGTTTTTTTCCTGACAGAGGAAATGTAATGAAGAGCTGCAGGTAAAGTTTCCTGGCACGGCATTCATTTGGCAGCTTTTCTGATAAAATCAAATTAAATGCCTGTTTTGTCTTGTTCTCTCCCTATTTATTTCTCTCTTTTTTTGACCAGTGCCAATAACCTTTGACATAAACTCTGTCCTTTAGGAAGACCCACTTTCTCTGGGGACTGTGTGCACGTGGGAGGAATTGGGTTATTGCTCACTGGTTCACAAATGGAAACCACTCTGACTCAGTCACAGGGTAAATTAAAGTAGAGCTTTCCCTATCATAAACAACTCTAATTTACATTAACAGGCTATCCTCCCCGAGAGACCACAGACCAGTTCAGATCTGACAGAATGCCATTCTGCTCCACCTTAGTACAGGAAATGCTTTTGTAAAAACTTGTTCTGCCAAATCTTACCCCAGTGGAGAATTCCCTCAGGATAGAAGAGTCATCTGATTGAGACGATTAAGGAGTCCAAAGAGGCACAATCATCAAAAGAGAGAAAACATGCCTTGTGTTTATTTTAAAAAAAGGAAAGAAGGCTGTTAAAAGTAGAACTGGCCAGTACTGTAGTGCAGACTGAGAACAACCAACTCAGTTGGGGAGAAGGCAAAATCTGACTGGAGTTGAATGTGAAGTGGTTTTCTCCTTTATAAAAATAGTCTGTTACACTCCTGCTCACTGAGCAGGTCTGTGAAATCTCAGAAAAATTAAAGGTTTTTCCTGACTGGAGAAAACATCTGGAAAGTAGAGATGTCACTTCTCTGAAAGCGGCTGCTTGTGGCACCTAAAATCACAGAATCACAGAATTGTAGGGGTTGGAAGGGACCTCTAGAGATCATCAAGTCCAACCCCCCTGCCAAAGCAGGCTCCCTACACCACGTCACATAGGTAGGCGTCCAGGTGGGTCTTGAATATCTCCAAAGAAGGAGACTCCACAACCCCCCTGGGCAGCCATCCTGCATCCTATTAGAAATTTAAACTCTAGACCTCAACTACCTGCTTAATTTCCCACTAGTTAAGAAAATAAAAGTTTGTCTTTCAAAAGCTCACCAAGAAAACTGCAGAATAGGTGTGTTGTTGGATGGTTTTTTTCCCCATTTTTAAAATTCGGAGTGCTCAGAATGCAGCAATGCATTCCCATTCCCTTACCCTGTCTACTCAATGAATGCCTTCAGCAGTTGCATATGCATCTTCCTTGTAACCTCTCAAGGTGCTTTAATTATTTTCTCCCAAGAATGCACTGGAGGTATTCACCCTTTTATCTCTTCACTGCAACATTTTCATACAACCAAGATGAAAAACAAGCATCTAAGAAACGCAGCTTACAACTACAGACCACACAAGAAACATGTGGGTAGCAGTTCCTCATCAGGAACTCAGAGGATAAAAAAGGGTATGAGTGCATCTGGCAGGGTCAGGGGAGAGGAAATCGGTCATAATAAAAATGTTATCAAAATCTTGATGTAGCAGATACTTTAGCTGGCAAATCAAACTAAAAATACATGAGTTTTGAAGAGTCATCGTGACCACAGAAAAGCTTTCTTAATAGCAATATCTGTAGAGAGCAACATTCTCTAGTTCCTTCCAGTTTAGCCTCTTCAGAAGTAGTTAAGGAGGGGTGGTGTCTCTCTGGAGTTCTCACACCAAAAAGGAAATAACACTCCCACAAAATCCAAAGCTAGGAAAGGTTAAGCACAAGTCATCTCTAACTGCAAGCCATCATCTGTCAGAGAAAAAAAGTCTAACAAAAAAGAGGGTCAGAAGCAGGGTTTTGCAGGGTTACAATACCACTGGGGATGATGTCTTTGTTGCTAATGCACTACAGAAGTAATGGTATGGCAACGCAGAATCCCCTCTAGTTCTAGAAGTAGCTTTGTAATTAGTATTGAGATACAAGGTGAGAGCCTGTAGTCATGTCTGTGACAAGCTAAAGTTTGGTTACCTTTGCATAAGATATCCTGATACAATCGTATACCCAGTTGTATCAGGACAGAGGCTAACACCACATTAAATGAAATGCTGTACACAACCCACCAGTGTAGCACTACAGCTAAAAGGATAAATGCAGTCCATGAACTGGGTATACTGGGAAACAAGGAGCAACAGACGGGAGAAAGATATTTTTACATCTACAGCATTAGTCGGTTTACAGTGAAGGATGGATGGATGGATGGATGGATGGATGGATGGATGGATGGATGGATGGATGGATGGATGGATGGATATTCCAGGCCCTACATCTTGGAAGGAGTACAGATTGTATAGATAGTACCAAGTAACATAAGAACTATAGAAAACCCTTCAGAGAGAGGCACTCAGTTACTCCAACTCCTCACTGTGTGTGCCCTCCTTTGGCACCACGCAGATACACTTCCATGCCACAGAGAGAAGGAAGCTCGTGCCAGCAGCTGGGAGAACAGGTAATGCAAGCCTGAGAAATGAAGTGCGTACACTTCTTCAGGGCTTGGTATGTTTGTTTTGTGACTCAATGACTGTGCACAAGTATGGATACATGAAAAGGCTGCATATGGATAGTGCTCATGGAGAAAGGCCTAAACAAACCAATGGGTGGGAGCTTAAACAAAACGAAGTATTTCTACCGCTAAGGAAAATTACAAAAACAGACTGCTGCAGCATATTGTCAATGCTGAAAATTTGCATGAATCAATGGGGAGAATGAAGAAGAGGCTCATGAAAGTGAAGATATTAACTGAAGAGATTAATGAACACATAAGCTAAACACTAACACTGTAACAAGCTTAGGAGTATGCTGAGCCAAAAAGTGATCAGAGTATTCAAAGATAAATTACTGTTCTGTGAGAAAATACACATTTTTACCTTGTTGCACATTTCTTTTAATGCTAGATTGTGGTCCATGTGAGAGGCTGGATGCTGGACATTTGATTTGATACAGGAAGACCCTCATTCCAATGCTACCAATCTCTGAAATAAAAGGTGAGAACTGGTAGGTTCTTTACCTCTAGGTGTTCTACAGTCAAGAACCTTGCTGGAAGGTACTCTGGGGTGCAGGGGGGATTAAGTTTGACAGGACCACCTTGAGAAAGACCACACAACATGTGCAGGACAACCAAGGAATCAGGTCCAGACAGCACAGGTTCATGAAATGCAAGTCCCACTTGACCAACCTGATCTCCTTCTGTGACTGAGAGACCCTCCTGCTAGATGAGGGAAAGGCTGCTGACAAAACCTACCTAGACTTCAGCAAAGCCTTTGACACTGTCTCCCACAGTATCGTCCTGTAGAAGCTGGCAGCCCATGGCTTGGACAGGTTCACTCTCCACTGAGTAAAATACTGGATGGACAGCAAGGCTCAGAGGGTGGTGGTGAAAAGACTAAAATTAAGATGGCAACCAGTCACAAATGGTGTTCCTCAGGGGTTGGCATCTGGGGCCTGCCCTGTTCAGTATCCTCACTGATGACCTGGATGAGGGGATTAAGGGCACCTTTGGCAAGTCTGCAGATGACACCAAGCTGAGAGGAACTGTGGATCTGCCTGAGGGTAGGAAGGCTCTCCAGGGGGATCTGGACAGGCTGAATTGATAAGTTGAGGCCAATGGGATGAAGATCAACAAAGCCAAGTACTAGGTCCTGCACTCTGATCACAACAACCCCAGGCAACACTACAGGTTTGGGGTAGAGTGGATGGACGATTGTGTGGAAGAAAGAATCTGGGGCTGTTGGTTGATGCTCAGCTGAACATGAGCCAGCAGTGTGCCTAAGTGGCCAAGAAGGCCAAAGGCATCCTGGCTTGTATAAGAAATAGCACTGCCAGCAGAAGCAGAGAGGTGACTGCACCCCTGTACTCAGCTCTGGTGAGACCACACCTCAAGTATTGTGTTCAGTTTTGGGCCCCTCATTACAAGAAAGACATGGAGGCCTTGGATTGTGTCCAGAGAAGGGCAATGAAGCTGGTGAAGGGTCTGGAGCACAGGACTTATGAGGAGCAGCTGAGGGAACTGGGATTCTTCCATGTGGAGAAGGCTCAGGGCAGAGCTTATCACTCTACAACAACCTGAAAGGAGGTTGTGGCAAGGTGGGGGTTGGCCTCTTCTCCTGCATAACCAGTGATAGAACTAGATGGAGCAGCCTCAGGTTGTGCCAGGAGAGGTACAAGTTGGATATTAGGAACAATTCCTTCTCCACAAGAGTGGTCAGGCACTAGAACGGACTGCCCAGGGAGGTAGTGAAGTCACCAACCCCAAGATGTTCAAGATATGTTATTAGGTTGTACTAAGGGGCATGGTTTAGTGTGAAGATATTGGTGGAAGGTAGATGTTTGAACTAGATGATCTTGGAAGCCTTTTCCAGCCTTGGTGATTCTATGACCAGACTAACTGATCTAGTGATCCTTTTTAACTTTAACTTCTGGAAATTGCCATGCACCAGGCGTAAAGACATCGAGCAAGATATCAGCTTGTGATGACTAAAAGCCTAGCTATTGAATTAGTCCGATTAATTCTGACTGCAGAAATGCTTTTCAGCATTAAACAGTGCTGTCAACAAATAAATAATCAAAACACATTCAGAGTCTCTGGAAACACTTTGGTAATGATGAACTTAATAAAAGAGGGAGAGAATATGCACCAAAAAGCCAAGTCAAGCAAACAAGCAGGTTTTTACAAACAGATTTTGGGAAATATGAGAAGATTCAGGTTTTGCTGTGTGTTACAGAAAAGCATTTGATGTCAGTGAACATACTGAATTTTTACAACACACTTGCTATGAACTGCACAGAAGATGGGCCAATAAATTCAAATGAAATGAAATTCCTTGCTTAAGATAAAACTGGATTTTGCTTTTAATATCTTTACAGAAAGGACACGCATTACAGAGCTGAAAGCACCAGCAATCTATCAAAGTCTATCATCACTGCGCTTGAGAAAGAACTTGAGAAGTAATGATACACTTCAAAGGACAGCCAACAATATCCCATTCTTCTCAGACTTATGCCTATAAAAGGAAAGTAACAGGAAAACTTCAAGAGAATGTTATAATAAAATCACTTCTTCCAGACAAACTCTAAGTCAGGTACTTAATGGGAAAAAAAATCCCCTTTAGACTGAACAGGCTCATTGATTTCTTGGCCAATTAGGTAAGTGATGCTTAGAAATGCAGAGATCCTTCAGATATGCAGCGAATAATGTGACATCCTTCTCATTTTTTGACAACATATGTAGTTTCCTTGCTATTTCCACCCAGATGTTATTTGCAACTGAAGGTTAGAACCACTCCAGCCACAGCTAAAAGTCACAGTACATCTAGTTAGATTCACAGAATAGTTTTCAATTTCTGTAGACATTATCACAACGCAGCCTGTGGACTGGATTCAAAGATGTAGAGATGAACCATAGCTTTGAAGCGTGGCAAAGGCTGACTCTGAGGGCAGTTCTATCCAACAGATGGCAATACAACAGAGATAGACCAAAGAGCCAGATGAGACAGGAAAATATAGTCCAACGTGACAGTCCATACTCTCTAATCAGAAAGGAAGCAAAGATTTAGCTTGAACAGACATCCATCTGCCACTGAAGTACTGTTGGTATAATACACTGTTGGACCTATAACTGAATTATTAGGTGATTCATGAGTCTGACATTTTTAATCTATTATTTCATGGAAACCAGGCTAAGGTAGAGGGAGATGGTGCAGGCCTGGGGCCAGATTCCTACACAGAACTGATCTGTGGGTGGGATGCACCTCCTAATTCTCCCACAGAGAAAGAGACAAATGCATTTAGCATGTCTGAGCTGTACTGCTGATCCATCCACATCCAGCTCCTGCACTGTGTCTGTGGCACACAGACACACAGCATGAAGGTATAGAAGTGTGCCAATACAACGGATCCTTAACCAGCACACGAGAGCTACAGAGGACTAGGCAATGGAGAGGTACTGAAGATTACGGTGATGAAGCACTTGACACAAGTGACTAAGAGGTGTTAATTCTTGGTTTGGGTGTCTAAGCCCAGAATTGTGTCCAAAATAAACCTAAGTTGTTTTAAAGGATTCCAATCATGACGCTGCTTCTCCTTGCTTTAACTGACAAGCTTAAAAACCCCTCAAATGAGCACACAAATAATCAAGCTATGTAATACAAGAGGAAAGCTACCCTCCTTCAGACTACAGCTTTTCAGAGAAACAATCAAAATGTTGTGGAGGGAGAGGAGAAAAGAATATAGGGTTGTGTTCCTTGATGACAGGGAACTTCCTATTTTTCTTCCTATCATTCTCTATGGAGCAGGACTTAGTTAAGCTCTCTGGGGACATAGTCCATCCTGGCTTGTGTTAGGTTTTAACTGATGTTTCTGCTGATGTCAAAGCAGAAACACATGTTGGAGTCACTAGCAACTTATTGTGGCTAGAAATACCCATACAGTATCAGCACCAACTCCACCAAGCAATGGGAATGTGCTTGCAGCTACAGTAAAACTGAGGGCTCAACAAAATACGAGGCTATGCCATGTCATCACTGGAACTAAACAAAGGAAGAAGAGAATACTAAGTGAGATGCATGCTGTTTGCATTACTTGAAGGGAACCGTTTCTGGCCAGTCTGACACAGAAATACAACAGGTTCCTATTAAAACACTTTTGTTTTCACAGCCTGACACTTTCTGCATTTGATGCATGACATTCTTTTTTACCATACCGTGAACTTCATAAGCTGAACTGAGTGTTGAGCCAAAGCGTGTTGAGCTGCACTGATCTCTCAACTTTGACATTTACAATGTCGTGTAATCCTCTATTTCTTGCAATAAATATATATATATATTTCATTTAATGCAGCAGATTTTGTAACAATAAGCCTGAATTTAAAGCACAGAAAGCACTGCCTGGTTATCTAATTTATTCCTGCATGTACAAGCCAAAGAATTTTATTCCTGTACCAAGCCAACAATTTCTAGATGAATTAGGTCAAAGCAGTCTTCTGTTCAAATAATCCATCCTACGGCCATAGAACTTCTTTGTTTCAGCTAATGACCTTGCTGAAAAATCAGGTGTTGAGTAGGTCAATGTGGGTACCTTTAAGGAATACACATGCTATGCTTTACTTTGTAGTTTACTTTTTCATCTTCTGCGCTCTCATACATGCTGACATGCCAGCACTCTGTTTTCACCAATGATTCGTGCTCCTTCTGAACAGACACACCGACTGGCAGCATAATCGTGAAGGATGATGATGATCACAGCTACCTTGGGACTGTCACGTCTGCTCTCTGTCTTCCTTACACAGAGGAGAAAGTTGCAGTGTGTCTGCCTAGTTTACCACTCAAACATCTCCTTTGTGTGCAATATGATAAAGCCTTGTTAACATACATGGTTAAATCTGCACCAGATACAGCAGCCATGGTGTTACTCTTGCGTTTGTTAAGGAACAACCTGGACAGAGCTGAAGATGACCAGACCAAGTAAGTAATAAGAACCAAGGCCATTAGGTCAGAACGTGAGGCAGACAGGTGCTTGGTATCACGGTCAGGATTCTGAAGGTGTGAGTAGAACAGTCTGACAGACACTTGCAACTCTGCTACCCGTAACAAAGACCTTCTGATCTTACCTCATGAAAGCAGATCAGAGTGGTACAGACCTCATCCTGACCAACCAAGAGCACCTGTGAACATCACTGTATGAACAGACACAAGCAGTCTGTGCCTTCCTTTTCCAGTACCACAGTGCAGCCATCTTACAACGTGTGGCAAAATCCAAAGTTCACCAAGCAATACACTCTAAAGCTTTGCAGTGAAAACCAAAGTCCTTCAAGACCCTATTATCAGTCATCATTAAACAAGAAACATTGTCTCTGCGCTAACCACTTTGTATCAGTTTCACAGTGCTTTCTGATAAGGGCAGAGTCACTCATCCCATTAAATCCCACCCCTGTTGTAGCCAAGGGAAAATTCCTATGAACTTCAAGAGCATCAGGATTTCCCACACTGTAAATACAAATGTGTACAGTAGCTTGTATTGAACTGAGGAACTGAAGGAGTGCAGCGAAGAAGAGATGAAAGAAAACTACAGGCTAAGAGGAAAGCTCTCCCACGACGAGATTTGTCTTTGAGTGAATCAGAGCATTTATTGTTAGCATGCCATTCCCATAGCAAAGGGTTGGTATTAGCTTCTTAGCATCCAACACTAAAAAATAGGTTGCAGAAAGCAGAGTTTATCTCCAGCTCTCAGGGCCTGTTCTTCCCATTTACTTACAAGAGAGAAAAGCAGAACTGTTTCCAAAGGGGAGAAAAGAGAAAAAAAACCCACAACACTGCCAATCTCTGACAGGTTGATAGCCCAAAATGAGCCACAAGTCTGGGAGCCTTCCAGCAGCAGGGACCCATTCGGGAGCCTCACTCTGCTCCCAAAACATTCCTGGGGGAGTCAGCATCCAGAGGAACAACAAACAGCTTTTGTTGTTGCATGTACGCACTGTGTGCATGTGTACGTGCAAAATAATTTCAGCACTATTTATTAATGCCAACCCCATTGCGATAGACCACAGCATGGAAGCTTGGCCAACTCAAGTGGATCTATGTGGATTGTGCCTCCGTGGCGCAGTGGTAGAAGTGCTGCTTGCAACACTGGAGGCCCGGGTTCAAATCTTCCTTGTGGCGCAAGTGGTAGAAGTGCTGCTCTGCTCACAGAGGCTCGAATCCCAGGGGTTGGACTCGATGATCTCTAAGGTCCCTTCCAACCCGCACGAGACTGTGATACTGTGATACTGTGTGATACTGTGATCTATAAGGAAAGGTTGCAGTTTCTGGCTTGCTTCCACGTGGATTTACAAACGCTGTCAGCTGGGCTGTGTGAGCCAGAGGCACAGCAATGGCAGCTCGTGAAACAGTGCACCTGAAAAGCACTTCTGTGACATGTCTCTCTTCCCCTTCCTATGCACAATCTGAGAAACCACTGGATTTTTTTCAGCTTGTTTTGCATAAAATAAACTGACTTAACTGATGATGAATTCCCTGCTCTCCTCACTGATGCGGAGTAAGGATGGAAACATGCACTGCAGAACAAAGGAAGCAGCCTACGCTTGTTTGTATTATTACACAGCTGTATGAGCAGGTAGATTAGCAACCACATATTTCAAAGCCAAAACTGCTGGTCAGCAACCAAGGAGGGCAGAAAAAGACTACAGGATTGCCACCACCATCTAATCACAGAATCACAGAATGACCCGGGTTGGAAGGGACCTCAAGGATCATGTAGTTCCAACCCCCCTGCCTGGCAGGGCCACCAAACATACACATTTACTAGATCAGGTTGCCCAGGGTCCCATCCAACCTGGTCTTGAACACCTTCAAGGACGGGGCATCCACAACCTCCCTGGGCAGCCTGTTCCAGGGCCTAACCACTCTCCTAGTGAAGAACTTCCCCCTAACATTCAACCTAAATCTTCCCTCTTTTAACTTAAAACCATTTCCCCGTGTCCTGCTATTGGGAGGTACTCCAGCCCCCTGATCATCTTTGTGGCCCTCCTCTGGACCCTTTCCAAAATCTTCATGTCTTTTTTGTACTGAGGGCTCCACACCTGGACACAGTACTCCAGATGGGGCCTCACAAGAGCTGAGTAGAGAGGGACAATCACCTCCCTATCCCTGCTGACCACCCCTCTCCTGATGGAGCCCAGGATCCCATTTGCTTAATAAAAAAGCACAACCGTTTATAGTCCCAGTACTGAAGATTTAAATGCTAAACACAGGACCAGCCCCAATCATAACACTAAGGAAAAATCTAAGACAGGAAACTGGTCGGGTCGCTGTAGGAGGAGGGTGAAATCTCCATCCATTCACTGGCACAAGGCAGGATCTCTCTCAGCCCAGGCTGGGGAAGGAACAAGGTCTCTCATTTTATGAGGGCTCAACCACAGATCAGGTTAAGCTGCTTGTCAGACCCTGAACTGCTGTAAAGTAATTCCTCTTCAATAAAAATAAATAAATCACACCTGTTCTCTGACAAAACAACACTCAGGACAAAAGTAAAACAGAAACACTGGCAGGCGACCATTCCAGCAAAAAACAAAGCAGCAGCTTAACTACCACCACGTCCCAAGAAGGCCAGTGAGATCAAGCACAATGAAAACATCTAAAACGTGTGCTTCCAAGCACCTAAAGTAGTAGGAAATAACTCTTCAGCTTCTGCTCTTGGGAAAGAAACAGCCTCCTAACTGCAGTGCTGCAAAGCTTCAGTAAGTATCAACAGCAAAATCCATGCAGGACCTTCATAGGATCAAAATGAACACCACCACCACCACCAAGTTTTATTCTGCTCTAAAAGAAACTGCACTGCTTCCTTTCAAGTTTTATTACAGCCATCTTTAGCAGCCAGCTGCCCTTAACATCCCCTTGCAACAGGATACTGCAGGATGCTGAGCCCCCAGTAGGCAAGATCTGGATCCAGTCATCTAACCACAGCCGTCTCTAAGGTAACCCGGGCTAGCCCTAAATACTATAATCCTGCTTTACTATAGTAAAGCCAGTTAATGGCTTTCATTGAATGCACTTGCCAAACAACAGCAATCTAATATTGATTGATGTTTCAAACAATCATTCCGCCCGCCTATTTGGACTATTTGCTACACACACACGCACAAAAAAAGGCGATGTAAGCAAAGAAGGAAGGAAGCTATTAAGGATTTCAGACTTTCTAATAATCATCAAAGGCCCAGAGCTGCAAACCCCAGCTCCAAGTGTGATCCTGTGTTTGATGCCATTGCTGCCAGGAACAGGACCTGCAGGCAGAGTGGCGCTGGGGCAGCACGAGGCTGGGCTTTAGCACTTCCATGGGTCCTGACCAGACAATGCCATCAGTGCTGGATGGCTGGAGGACCTGCTGGCATGCAGCACACATCCTAATTACAGAGGGAATATACAGCGTGGGATGGGCTCCGGGAATACAGCACAGGCAGAGAAGGTGGCCACAGCTGTAAACCAGGGAGTACTGCAACACTGTAGTTTATGTATAAGCATTTAATTCATTTTTGGGATACATACAGTTAAATACGACAAACAAACAAACAAACAAACATACAAAAAAAAAAAAAATGGAGGCCATTCTTTAGCGTCCCAGATCATATTAAAAGGATTTTGCTCTATTTTACTGCTTTTCTACTCCTTATTGCTCTTCTATTTTTTTTTTTATTGCCCTACATTTTCCAGCTTTCTGTACTAGTTTCTATCCCTCGCTTTAACTGCCGTGCCAAAAGATTCACAGAACGGTATTTCTAGAGAGCTTTTCTCCTCGCTGAGCTGGAGAAGTTGGTTGTGCAACGTAACACCGACTGTCATTTTCCGCACTACGTGTAAGCTAAGGCTGGGGAGCCGCTTTTTGCGGTGCTCAAAGCTCAAACCTACCACCACCCTGCTGACCGCACACACCAAACACATTCGGTGGGACCTCACTTCTGTCGCTACAGAGCCGTGTGGACGCACACATCGAGTAGAACACTTACTTACACCGGGAAGCAGCCGCCGTGCCGCCGGTTACGCATCTCCGCACAGGGCTGGGCAGCGAGGCGGATTAATGGGGACGGATGGCAAAGCTCAGCGCGATTCAAACCCCACCGTGCGCCAAATCCCAGCTACGAACGCGGTTACCGCGGCTCCATCCGTGGCTCCTCGGGGCCGCATCCCGCGTACCGCCCGGCTCCCTCCCCGCACCCGGGGACACCGAACGGGCCCGGCACCGCGCAGCGCTCCGCTTACCTTTAGGCAGCTCAGCCCCGGCAAGGCAGCTCGCCCGCCGCCTACCCACCCCTCGGGCCCGGCGTTGCAGAGCAGCTCCGCGGAACGGCGAAGCTTGCGGCAGCGGAGATGGGAGGGGGGAACGCGGTGGGAGGAGGGAGGGAGGGAGAGGCGGAGGGGCGCTGCCGGGCGCTGCAAATGGCTGAACGCGAGAAGCCGCGCAGAAGCTGCGCTCTCCTCGGGTGCCGCACCGCACTCGGCTCCCTTTGTTTCCAGGCACAGCTCCCGGCGCTGACCTGTTGCGTGAGGCGGGGACCGCACCACAGCCGCCGCTGCCGGACGGGGAGCGCTGCCCGAGGGGCGGGGACGGCCCCACCTGGCCGCGCTGAGGGGACTCCCCTGTGGAGGCGCCCTCAGGAGGGGACGGGGCCGGCGGGCAGCTCGCTGGGCTCTAACACCACCGAGCCAGGCCCCGTCTGCCAGCCGCCTCGGGAGCCCTCCCCTCAGCTTCTGGGCCCATAGGGCAGAGGGAGCTTCCCTGCCCCTGCGTTTCGGTCGGCTGAAACGGCTGGACAAGGGCCAGGTGGTTTCCGTTCGACTGCACTTTGGGTCTTTTATTTTATCCATTTTTATCCAGCTTTTCAAGGCTGAGGTTCTAATCGAGGCTCTCAGAATTACAGAGGTTTCCCAGTTTCTTGAAAATGAAATGGAGCCCTTTGGTCACGCTGTGTGTGCTTTGGGTCTGCTCTCAGACTAACGCTGTGACCGACACCGCGTTTCCAAGCCTTTATCAACCACTAACACCACACGGATATTTCACATCGCTTTCACAACGTATCATTTTCCCACGATGCTTTTCTAAAGCCTTGTTTCTCTACAGCTTTTCTCCCCTCCTCTGGCTCCAGTGTCCTGTTGGACTCCCCAGCAGCTCCCAGCCCTTTCCTCAGCAGAGCTGCTCCCTTCTGTCCTCTCAAGGAGCCCGTCCCTCCATTTCACCTTGTGCTGGCCATGCCACCATTGTAACTACACACTCCTAGAGTCATTAAGGCTGGAAAACACCTCTAAGATCATCAGGTCCAACCTCCAGCCCATCCTCACCAGGTCCTCTGGCCCGTGTCCCTCAGTGCCACACCGACCCTATTCTTGAGCACCCCCAGGGATCTTTCTGCTCTGTGACGATGGTGATGAGCAAAGCTGGGTATCTCCTCAGTCACCATGTCCCTTTGCTCTCCCTTTTCGCCTCTGTTACAACCCTTCTGACCCAAACCATTCTATGATTCTGTCCCTAGGACACCGCAGCTCCTGCCTGCAGTGCTGGATAAGCGTAACCTCTTGAAGCCATTGGCTCCTCTCATTTTATGCACATACTTAAGTGCAGCGCTTAATGCTAGTTATCAAGCTGAGGTCATGTCTCCTCTCTGAGTGCTCTTCTTGGCCCTGAGGTGAACAAGTAATGATACAGTGTTGCAGGGGTTTTAGAATAATTGGTGGCTACAACAGAAGTCTTATGCATAGTACTGATTTTCCTGCTCTTCTCTTATATGGATCTATTACTGTGTAAGGTTTCATTCCTGGCTCGTTGGAAGGAGTTTCCGTGTGATACTAGCAGATCCACTGCAGTCTGCCAAGAATGACTCTTCTGACATCAGGAACCAATCTTCCTGCTCTTTGGTGTGACTTTACATGCTATGTGTTTCAAAACGACACCGAAACTGGACAACAGATAGAGACCTGGGGAACGATTTTCAAAAGCCTCACTTCTGTTTTCATTAGCAAGACTGTGCCAACAGCATCATACCTGGGATCATTTAAGATCGTGCTTTCTGATTATATGATGACTCTAAGCACTACAGAACTTGTGTAGCTCTTCATCAAGCGTAGCATCACATTGCACTCTAGTCTGTGTTTACAAAGAGGTGTTTGGGCTCTGGGGGATTGAGAATGGTTTGTAGACAACCAGTGGCTATGAGGTAGCATATTTATGTGTATTTAGGGGTCATCCTTGCCCTGTGACTGGGGCCAGCAAAATACGCATTCAGTGGACTCTACAGAGGTTCCAGCCTGAGAAGCCAGGTAGCATTTGGCTGTGCAGACTTTATTCTCTGTCCTCATGGAGCGCTGTCAGAAGTAGATCAGGTAAAACAACCTCTGTTCCATTTTTGGAAGCTGGACCCCAGCCTGAAGCCCTTTCCTTAAGTTTCTTTCCAGTCCTCCATGTACATTTGTCCTCAAACCTTTAAGTTAATTTAGGAAGAACTTCTTTACAGAAAGGGTAGTTAGGTACTGGAATAGGCTCCCCAGGGAGGTGGTTGAATCGCCATCCCTGGTCGTGTTTAAGAGCCGTTTGGATGTGGTGCTCAGGGATATGATTTAGTGCAGGGTTTTTAGAGTTAGGGTTCTGGTTAGGCTGTGGTAGGACTTGATGATCTTCAAGGTCTTTTCCAGCCTGGGTAATTTTATGGTTCTATGATTCTGAGTGTAAACATATTCAGCGTATTAGCTGACACATGGTGACATATTAGCATATTTTTGCAATTACTGCTGCTCTGTGGTTCATAGGCTGGGAATGTCCCACAGAGAATAGGACCACTCATCAACTAGTCTTGCAGTCCTTAGTGCACCTGGAGATGGTGCTAAAATCTGTGGAAATCCTCTTAGTTCTGGTCCCGTGATTTCCCTGCAGCTTGAGTTCACTGAGACTCCACTTATAATTAATGTACTGCAATAAACATGTCTGGAGGGCAATATTTCTCACCTTAGACATTATATCTTAGGATGAGTTGAGTCATCCTTTGATATCGCCTGTTTCTCTCCATTAGCTGTAAAGTCTTGCTGGCATAGTAGTAAATGATTAATTTTAAACACCTGAATTGAGAAATGAATTGTCCCAGTGTAGAGTGGGCACTATGATGGAAACAGGAATAGGAGGATTGCACCTAAACTTGGAGACAAAATAGGCAGCCTTCCCACTTTTGAATCTACATCAGGATAAACAAAAGATTCCCAATTTCTTCTTCTTTGAAGACTTCAGACTGTGATGGCTCCAGTGGAGAAAGGGGCAGCAGAGCTGAAGGCCATTCTCATGACAGGGACACCCAGAAGCATCTAGATCCAGATGCATGTACAGGTGCCCATATCTTATCAGGGCATAGCACAGCCATGATGGCAAGGGCATGGAGCTGGGCACAGGTCTGTGCTCCGTCATTTACCCTGCTAATTGGGCCATCTTAGGGCCACAAAGATGGTGAAGGGCCTGGAGCATCTCCCCTATGAGGAGAGACTTAGGGAACTGGGTCTGTTTAGCCTTGAGAAAAGAAGGCTGAGAGGGGACTTGATCCAGGTTTATAAATACCTGAGGTGTGGGAGTCATGGCGGTGAGGCTGGTCTCTTTTCAGTAGTGCATGGGGGCAGGGGTAATGGGATGAAACTTCAGCATAGGAAGTTCTTTACAGTGAGGGTGATGGAGCACTGGAACAGGTTGCTCAGGGAGGTGGTGGAGTCTCCTTCTCTGGAGATATTCAAGACCCGCCTGGATGCCTACCTGTGTGACGTGGTGTAGGGAGCCTGCTTTGGCAGGGGGTTGGACTCGATGATCTCTGGAGGTCTCTTCCAACCCCTACAATTCTGTGATTCTGTGTAATTGGGTGCATTGTGCAGCCTGCTCTTGTTGAGTCTGTCACATTGTGGGCCCAGTAGTATTTCACCTGTGCATGGTGGGGTAAGTATCAGGTATATAGCAGCAGTAGCTGATAGCAGTGGTTCCTGCAGCATTCAAAGATCTGGTTCACGGCCAGAAGCCAAAATAATGTAAGCAAAACAAAACAGGGGAAAAATTCTGGCTTCTTTTGCTCACCCTGTGTTTGACAGCTTACGACTTGTGTGTGAAATGCTTCTTTTGCTATAACATAACAGCCTCAAGGGTTGGTGTGATTGCTATCGCTGGCACACACCAACAGCTCATTATATTTCTGCTGAGTAGCCCAAGACAACCAAAATAAACCCTGTATGTCTGGAATACAAAAAGCATACATGCTGTAGGCACGTTGCACAGCGTGTATTGTATTCAGAGAACAGGAGTTCTGAGGACTCGAGCTGATCTACCTTCGTGTATTACATCTTTTGTGTAATGCACTTTAATAGTAGAATCTGAAGATCACTGGAAGAGTGATCAGCTTGTAGGAGTGGTAATAGCCATAAGGAAAAATAGATCATGAAGGTTTCTTCAGGGCTGGGTTGCATGCTTTTATGCACCAGAGACAGATCAGTGTTATTTTTAAGAGAACAAGGAGCACAGCAGAAGAGTCTGGATTACCGGGAGCTTTATCACCCAAAAAAGTGCTCTGAACAGGTAGGAAAGCTCTTGATTTGGTTAGAAGTATTTGGTCAGGTTAAGTGATGGGGAACTTGCAGCGTTTACTTAGATGGAGCATTGGGAAAACAAGCACATTATCTTCTAACTCACTTAAAAAAATCACAAAAACCGAAGGATCTGAAACAGAGAATTAAAACCTTATACATGCTCTTTACAGGAATATGAGATATGCCACCAGTGTTCCTTCCCAGCCATAATCAAGCTGTATCTGAGCTCTTGAGTTTAAAACCTTTCTTGGTGGTATTCAGGGATGCAAATACACAGATTTTAGTAGTAATTTGGTACTTCTGTGCCTGCAAAAACTGCAAGCGCCCACCTTCACTTTCTGATGTCAAAGTATCCCTGTTTCCAGCGAATGCTTACAATGATTTGATCTCCCCCAAGGCGTGTTGTCTTCCTCCTAGGTGCTCTGGCTCATCTCCTGGGCTGAGACACACATAAGTGATACCTGCGATTATCCCTGGAGTGTAACAATACGCACATCAGCAGAGCGTGCAGTTCTGCTGTCAAGGCATGTTTTGCTGCAGGACAAAAAAAATCCCTGCTGTGAATGACTAACTGCCTTTTATTGTGCAGTTAATGGAGCTTGGCCAAAGCACTTCAGGTGCTTTTGGTCATATGTCCACACTTGCATTTTAAATAGACTCACAGGAGACCTTCATTTGCCTGGGAAATGTTGAGATCCTTTCTGCGCCATTTCAATGTTGCTATTTTCATGTCTTGTCCTAAAGGCAAAGAGTGTTCCTGGCAGTTTGGTAACAGCACGCCTTTAAGTACAGCAACGGGATCAAGTAAGCACAAGGCAGCAGCAAACCAACTGATTCTGCAGACCTCAAGCCAGATTTCTCAAACCAGACAGCAGACAGATCCAGCAAAAGCACATACAGCAGATGTGAGAAAGGTAAGACTGTATATCCCACACACAGCTATAAAGATGCCAAGATTGAACAGTGATGGAAGTCAACTAGAATGCTGAGCTCTAGCACTATACAGGCAGCCTACTGTCCACCACAGGCTGGCACTCCTTGCACCAGTCACTGGTATCTCCATGGTAAAGTCTGTGCTGGTGGCTCTGCTCTCAATAATAGCACAAAATGTTTAAGCATCTGCCTCTGTTTGCACCTGTTTCTATTCTCTCACTGTAAGAGACCACCCTGCTCCTGCCCAGCATGCAGTGTGGGCAGTGCAATAGCCACACGCATGGAATGCTTGCCATGAGAAGCATGGCTTAAGGGGCTCATCATGGACTTAGCAAGATATAATGTCTTTAATCTGTTTTCTTTTACAAAGTCATCACATGGCTTCAAGTCACTTTTCAACTCAGTTTGTTCTGAGCTACGGATAATATTAATCTGCCTTCTTAATAGGACTGTTAGTGCAGGAAGCATTATCACTACGAAGATGTAATAAAGCAGTCAAAACTACTGAACTGACCTTGAAATACAGATTAACTCTTACAGAGCCCTCCATTAATCACATCTTTCAAACTGCAAGTTTTTCCCACCCTTCTTTATGCACTTTAAGAATCAGATTGGACTTAGAGAGAGGAACCATGAGGTTTAAGCACTAAACCACAACTCAGATCTTTCCCAGCATTCTGTCACATCTCAAAGGGGCAGTGCTCAACCCGTAACACTCAGCATCCCACCCATACAGCAGTTGTGAATTCCCACTGGGACTGAACCCATCTTGAGGTGCGTGAGTTCACAACATCCCACAGTCACGGAATATGACTTTGTTTTGTGTCTGCTACTTCAGCAATAAGGATGGCAAGGAAAGGAAATATCAGTGCACATCATGAGAGGGAGAAAAAGGTCAGTGTCTTTTAAAACAACACATAAAATAGACACGGTGTTAAAAACAAGAAAAAAGGGCAGGCTTTAATAGTTGTTCATTTTACCTCTTTTCAATAGCTCTTTATTTGTCATAGTGCAGGTACACACGAAAGGCCATTCCTGAGCCTGATGAATACAAGTCTCAGAATTTAAGCACAATCATGGGATTCTCTATACATCCTTTAGGGCACGTTAATTAGCATGAATTACTAAATGAAAATTAATTTCCTCTGTTCACGCTGTGTTCTGCAACACTCACTTGGAACATCGCATGTCATTTTTATGTGCTACTCAAATGATGTGTATTCCCTGCAGGCAGCACAGTGAAAACGTTCCTGCTCAGATACCATTCGTGTCCATTGATAGTGAGGTCAAACTCATTGTGAGTCTGCATCATTTGTAGTAACTGCACATGCAATTAAATCCTAGAAAGCATAACAACGTTTGCTGTTCTAATCAGATATTATTTCATTATTCAGTAATGCAAGCCCCAAATTCTAGCTCCCTCATTAATATAGCAACCCAATAAATGTACTTCCAAAATTAAGTTGTAGCACGTTTTTTTATTAAACATTTTCTCAGCTTATACTTTGAACATAAATACAGACTTTTATGGCTCATGTTACAAAAGACCCTACTATGTGTTAGAAAACATATACAGAATATATCATAGTGGTTACGCTTTCTCTCCCTTTTCCCTAAAATCTTCCATAAATTCTATAAATCTAGCAAAGCAGTACCAGAAAGCAAAATCCAACCCACCCAGCAGCAGTCGGAAACAGCTATAAAGTTCACTTGCTTCCTGTAAGAGAAACTTTGGTTCCTGTCTGCTTTCATTGCAAGGCAATACCTTATTATGTAAGCTGTGTATCAGAAAACAAGCACTGCACGTCATGCTCCATCACTGAAGATCAACTTCAATTTGCATTTCCAAAGGCGTACAGCTTATCTTTGTCTTTTCCACTTGGTAAGACAAATATATATGCTTATTTTCAAAGCAGTATAGTGTAAATGAGGGACCTATTTCTGTTCTTACTGAAGTCCACGGTAAAACCTCAATGGGCTTCCCGAAGAGCAGATCTGTATTTAGTTTCTCTTGTTTTCTTGACTAAATTGAAGAAAGCTACATTTCAGCTGGCAGGTAGGATGAATATCACTTAGAATTTTAAAACTCTCATGCCTCATTGCTAGCATCTCCTGTAATAACTCCACACGTGGGTTTCCAGCTTAATACACGGGGCCTTGGCTTACCATTCTTAATTATAAAGACCCGTGAAAAAGTGAGCCTAATCTTCCAGTCCCAGAAGCATGGACATGGAAGCCCACACTCGAGGAGCATGCAGAATCACACCGGTGGCCTTTCTGCTCTAGTGCAGCAAAGAGACAACAGGTTGTATAGGCTTTAAACACAGGAGAATCTTATAATGTGTTTTTCAGTACACACACATTACACTGTACAATTCAGTATTTCCACACAGTGGGCAAAGAGAAACTCCCAGGGCCTATGGAAGAATATAGAAAACGCAGCTGGCCTTGAGCCCTCAGGCGAAGTAAACCAGGCACAAGAAGAGGACAGATTTGGGGGAAATGTTGCTGGCAGCCTGCCTTACAGACACTCTGCTTTTTATTTCACAGGGGCTGATGCCGACACTAAGCCCACATCAATGCCGGGAGCATCCAGCTGACACGGTAAGAATCATGGTGAAAGACTCTGAACTAAACTACAAAGCAGTATGGAAAACTCTAGACCTATGATCCAACCTCTAACAAGAGTTCTTTGTGACTTACTGAAGTTTGTGCTATTATGGCTCAAGTTCCCAGCAGGATGTAGGATGTGAGCTGAGCCCCTGGAAAGAAATTTAGGTGTGTATCTGACCATTGAATTGTCTGTTTTGGTGGCAGCAGGAGAAGGTTTGCTGCAGTAGCATTCCCTCTGTCCTGGGTTGTGTGCCATGTGGCAGCCAAGGCAAGATACCATCTTACTGCAGTGCTCCATCAACCTTGGTGAGTCAGCCCATCCACCGACTTTGATGTTGTCTTGATACAAGTTTGCTTTTCAGAGCAGACTTAAAATTTAGATTACATTTATAACTGACCGGGACAAGATGAGCACCAAAGAAGCCAAAACTTGCACCTGATTTTAGTCAATGCAAACATCTGGTAGACTTTTGCTTTGGATGTATTTAATTTATATTTTACTGAACTGATGGACAGTATTAGAGCTTTTAATATGTCCAAATTAAACCTAAGAGTCTTCATCTCTCAGTTTATTGATAAGCGAAGAAGGCATTTTCAGTGCCCTCATTTCACACATACTAAGTCCGTTGTGACTGAATGAGGTGCCTCGTCACTATCTTTTGTAATATCTTTCTGAGCTGAAGGCTTTGTCATGTATTTCACGTGCAGAGACTATAGTGCAAAAAGCAATGTCAATAGTATCCCCAAGTTCAAAATTCCTTTTGGAAATACATCCGTTCATTAGGGAAAAAAAAATGATTAACCAGCTCCCTGTTTAGAATTCAGCCCTTTATAGCAGTACCAAAGCAACACCTTGTCCCACCAAGTGATTAAATGCAAAGAAATTGTGCACCCTACTTTTACAATATCTGTTTATCAGACCATGCTTGGCTGAATCTCTGTGTGAGCAGATTGGACCATAACCCTGCTGTCTGCACTTGTGGACTGACATTATCTGATAGGTATTTGCCTGAGGACACAGCACAGATCTACTGATGTAGGACGAATATCCACAACGATTACTTGCGCTTCCCACAGATTATTTCAGTACATTTCTGAGCTCGTTATTTACATACGGGACATGCAAACCTCATTAATGATGGCACGGCCCATATCTAGCTTTGACACTAAATTGCCAGGAGGGGAATGCATTACCAGCACTACAATGCACAGCTGTTCTTTATCTGTATTTTCTACTATGTGTGCCACAAGATTCCTACAACTTTCCCTGTGTGACAAAGATGAATAACAGACACATTATACCTACCGAAAAAAAATAATGGACTTTTTATACTGCAACTTGTTTCATAATACTGAGCATTAAAAAATTAAAAATATACATCTATTTTCTATGTTGAAAAAAAACCAAACAAATATCGATTAATATAACTGTGTTTGCTCAGACCAAACTCTGGTGTATGGAGTGATGTTACTAACCGCTATAGTAATTACTAATATTAGCTTTCACATTAGAATTTTTCTCGTTTAAAAACTGTCTGTGCTAATTTGTTAAAACCTACAGCCCGTGCAATAGGTCATTTTGGAAAAGGAAAAAACAGCTGATTCACATGAGCAAAAACCAGCATGTGACATAGTACATGTTCCTTGCCCTCCCTAAGTGCTATAGAACATGATGAAGATATTTATAGATGTGAATATAAATAAGACAAAACTTCTAAAATCTTTTTAAATGTCCGACAAATCCTTTCTGTTCTAAGTATCATAGATAGCATTAATAGCTAGGCATTTTCCAATACCCCGACACCACAGAATGTTCTAAATATGTGAAGACTCTGCTTTGTATCCTTTAATTCTGTGATCTGAAATTGCTCCCATGGTATAAAGTCTACTGGTCTGGGTCCTAAGCTGGCATTTGCTGTATAAAGATGTCACACTTTTTAATAGCAGAAAGTATCTTGAATACTGTTTGCTCATATATTTAATAGTGGGATTTGCCAGACCATCACCGAAGACACCAATTCATCTTGTCGTTGCTGCTTGGTCTTCTTGTTCACTCTTCTGTGTCCTTGGCCACCAGAAATGACTAATACTGAACTTGCTTTCATTTTTTTGGATCTCTGTCTTTTATTTTTAAAAGAGATGTTTTGATCCTTCAAAAGCTCATAAATGTTACTGTCCTCTGGCCTGTGTTCTAGGGAACTTGATGTAAGGGATCCAGAAGATGAAGACAAGTCACTTTTTTGTGCAATGGATCCTGCCGAACCTCCCAACCAAACTGAAGTATCAGGGTTGCTGCCATTGGAAGAGCCTGGTCTGTCATTGTGCACAACATTCCTCTGGTCTTTGTCTTTAGATTCTGAGCCACGAGGCAGGCTGTTCCTTAGCTTGTTTTTGTTTTTCTTATTTATAGATGTAGCCATTACAAGAAACTTGACTGGCCCATTGTGTGCGTGATATGACACCATTCCTCTTCCTGCAGCCAAAAGGAAAAGAAAAAAAAGACAATTAAAGACTTTTCTCTTAACTATAAAACTCCACAATACTTACTTTGTTAAATTTGTTTAGGAATGCACAACTCTTAAAATCCTGCTATATACATTCAGTCCATCTACAGAATGTCTGCTTCCTTGTACGTAAACTTAAAGTGTAGAAAGAAAAATCTAGTGTGCCATAAGGATGTTTTAATCCCTCTGCCCCAGTAGTTGCGGAACTGGGCCGAACCAGCCCGTAAAGCACTGACAGACTGTGTTAATAAACCAGCTGGAACATGACAGAATGAATCCAAGTTGACTTGTGCTGTGTTCACGGCACCATGAATACAGGCATTTTCTACTAACTTCTTTTGGCATTGACACAAAAATAACATTCTGAGTTTTCCACAGTAATCCACAAAGAAAATACGCGGTTTTCAGTTAATCCTACTGTACTCCTGTACCTTCCTAGAAAAGCATATGAACATCTTTTTCACTGCAGTTGCTGCTAGCAGTACAGTGAAAATTCACACATGAAAATCATAAGAATACAGGAAAAATAAATTGCATAATACCAAATTCAGAAGCTCTAACAACATCAATGTATGGGGCTCTTACAGTAAGAAAAAAAAAAGCTTAGCATTATACAAAATCACCTATAAGATGAAGTTAGGCTATCAAGGAAAAGAAACCACCACCCCACAAGTCGCCCCATCCATCCCTAAATCCCTAATACATTCCAGGTTATGATAAACAATAAATAAATATGCTTTTGCAAACAGTTCAATGATGTGAAGATGAACTATCAATACTGGAAGCACAACTGGGAAAAGTGCATATTTTTTGTTGTTCAAATTCCAAATACTGTGTCTGAAGACTATAAATCTCAATGCAATGTTGCCAAACCAGTGAAGATCTGACCCCAAGTAAATGCAATATACAGATGATGTAAACCATAACAATCAAAACTGAAAGTAGAAGAACAAACTGAGAGACTACTTCATTCTGCAACAATGCATTTTCATGTATTGCATTTATTTTTACCTAATATTGCTTCCATAACTTCTAAGAAACATTTGTCATGTTTCCAGTACCTGAAAGAGCCTACAGGGAAGATGGGGAGGGACTTTTTATAAAAACATGCAGAGACAGGATGAGGGGAAATGGCTTTAAACTGGAAGAGGGTAGATTTAGACTAGATAGCAGGAAGGAGTTCTTTACTGTGAGGGTGGTGAGACTCTAGAACAGGTTGCCCAGTGAGGCTGTGGATACCCCCTCCCTAGAAGCATTCAAGGCCAGACTGGATGGGGCTTTGAGCAACCTGGTTTAGAGGGAGGTGTCTGTGCCTATAGCAGGGGGTTGGAACTGGATGATCTTAAAGGTCCCTTCCAACCGAAACCATTCAGTGATTCCCTGATTACTTCTGCATATTTTGCTGAACACAATTCACAGAATCACAGAATTGTAGGGGTTGGAAGGGACCTCTAGAGATCATTGAGTCCAACCCCCCTGCCAAAGCAGGCTCCCTACACCACATCACACAGGTAGATGTCCAGTCGGTTCTTGAATACCTCCAGAGAAGGAGACTCCACCACCTCCCTGGGCAGCCTGTTCCAGTGCTCCGTCACCCTCACTGTAAAGAAGTTCTTCCGCACATTTGTGCGGAACTTCCTATGCTGTAGTTTCATCCCATTACCCCTAGTCCTGTCCCCAATTCATTTGCATTCTGAAAAGTTACATATACAATCCTTTCCCCTGAAGGAGGTTACGAATGACTTGCATCATAGAATCTGCCAGCTTCCTTTCACAGCTCAGAAGCTCTAGTAGAATCGTGAAACTAAACTGTAGCACAGCAAAGAGATACGTAATTGGAATTACACATATCTTAAAGAAAAAAACAATCTCACTTCTGCTAGCAGCTTAAACACTTACAAAATGATTCAGCAGCATTCATTCGTTTCAAACAAGGCAACGTGAAATTAACTTACCAGTGCACCAAAATGCAAACATACCGGTTGTTATTAAAAAAATGAACTATACGACCCAGTCTCTAGTCTGGTAAGAAAGGTCACAGAAACAACATACCAAGTAACCAGTCAGAGAATGTACTGCAGTACATTGGCAGTACCCATGTCTCTGTACCGAATGCATCTATCTTTCCCAGGTATGGGAGAATGATTCTTTGCAGTGCCCTCTCATCTCATGCGTGTATTTTTTACTGTGCTCTGAGAGGATTAATGCCTATCATATTCTTATTCCATAAAGAAAAAATGCCATCCCAACTCAAACAACCGAGGCAAATCCAGGCAGGCATGTGGAAATACCTTAATGATAAGGAAGAAGAACAGATAGAATTTAATCACAAAGCTCTGATGAGTACTTCCACAGCACACGTAGTTCGACAGTCATTTGAACTACTAACAGGAAAAAAAATCTTCAGTAAACAACATTGTACCGAATCCATTTGAGAAACGTTACTCACCAGTTACTTTGGGAATTCCCTGCAAGCGTGGCACTGGCAATGCTACTATTATCCCCAGATTTGTTCCAACCAGTAATAAGCCGTGGCACACCAGAAGACTGGTCACAGAAACACGCTGCTGCCCTGTGAAGTGCAGGAAGTGCTGTATTATTTAAGTAATGATCTTTGCCAAGGTCAGAGTAACCTCCAACACACAATCAGCTGCACTGCTGCATTCAGCAAAGCACTCATCAGAAAGGCAAATACATCGCAGGATTGAATTAAACTTTACATACGTCATCATTTAAATACAGCTGAACTCATATTCATCTGCCCTACATCTCTAAACCACAGCATCTAAAAATAGACACACATTACCTTTACAAATATGCTTTTGCAAATGTGACTGTGAACACTCTTAACAATAAAACTGAAAGGCGTCCCACTTCCCAGCGCTCAATAACGTATTACGACAACGCGCTGTACTTGAGACTCAAACTTGTTCCTGCTTTTATTTCCTTGCAGTTTTATTTTTGTGAAATAGTATCAGAAGCACCACATCCACACTGGGGTTCCCCTGTACAATAGTGACATCGGCATACTGGGATAAATCCCAGAGAAAGCCTATTAAGATGATCAAGACACTGGAGTAAACAATGTACAAAGAGAGACAGAAAAATACCAGTTGCCTGCACTTATCTAATGGGAGCATACATAGAAGAGAGTCAGACTTTACTCAGACGTGCTCAGAGACAGGGTAAGACACCACAGGACAAATTTGGAATGTAACAACTTTGCTTTAAATGTAGGAAAAACCCTCCACCAGGAAGACAGCCTAACACCAGTTGCTCCATAACTGAACATACTCACATTTGGCTGGACAAGTTCTTAAGCAACCAGATGTAATTTGGCTTGTTTCAAGAAGACAAAATGAACTCAGAAGTCTATTCTATGACCTTATACAAACCTCTTCTACTGACGAGCTTTTTTCTCATGAGAACAGTCATTTCTGCTTACAATACTTGCTAAAGATTTAATTCTGGGTAGTTGGACTGACTTTCAAAATGCCCTTGACAGGTCGCAGAAATGGAAAATGATGAAAATAATTCTCACCCAAACTTCTGCCATGACCCACATTTACACAGAGAAACATTTAAACTGTGTTGAAGTCACCCAGGTTCATGGCTTACCTGTTCTTGGATTTACAATTAACTTTACATGCTAAGAGAGAAGTCATTCCCACCTTTATCATAGCTCTCAAGTTGTTAATCACCTCACTAATAAGTAGGGAATTCGGGTTCCACTTCTGATATAACTTAGATGAACTTGCATGTTCCACACCTTGGAAAAATACCTTAATTATGGTACATCACAAGTGAATGAATTTTCATCTCTTCCTTTGAAGCTGGGCCAATTTACAGCTAAGAATGCATGAATCACAGACTCAGCAGTAAAGCAGGGAAGGAGCAATCTGACTGAAGCTTGAAGGTTAAAGCGCTGCACTGGAAAACAGCAGGAGGACTGAAGCCCAAGTCCTTCCTCACAGAACTTTACAAAACCAAAACATTTATCCAGTAATGGTGTGTTGTAAAAGGCACACATCACCTGCAGGGCCAGATATGGAATCTCTGGTTTGACTGCCCTAAAACACATTCTAAAATGCCTTAAAGGCAATTAGGTCACTCTCAGTAGTTGCAATTAGCACGAATAAGCTGAAGAGGCTCCATCTACTCATGGAGGGTTTCAGAGAGCACGGTGGTTCCACACTGGCAGTAGCTAAGATCTACCACTCCAACTCCTCAAAAGAACAGAGAGAAAATGTGATGAAAAATGCTTGTGGGCTGAGGTAAGGACAGGGAGATCACTCACCAATTACAGTCATGGCCACGTAAGGAATAATCAGCATAAGAGAAATTCATTTAATTTTTGCCTACTGATAACAGACAAGAAGAGAGACACCTATGTTTTTTCCATAAGCTGTCATTATTTATGTCGGTATAATGGCATTATCCCTCTTCAGGTAGATAAGCATAGATGGTTTACGTCCCTAGACAAATTAGAAGCCTTTTGAAGGCTTTATTTATTTTATGAGATGAATTTAGTCTCCAAAGCAAAACACACAGAAACACTCCTTCAACACTATTTAGATGGACAGTCTTCTGTGGATGCTTTCCAGTACAGTGAGACTGATTTTAAATTGTCAAAAATCAAGATTTGAACTTTGTGATGTAGAGTTCAGATTTGCTCAGGCTGCATAGGATACTTAAGATCTCCCACAACCTGTGTCACAGCAGACACACGGTAACTGCAGAACAGCCTAATCTCACTCCAGTTCACTTAAAGTACAAATTGCAAACAGAAATATTACAGTGCAATTCTCAAGTTTGTTTTTTAATTGCTAAAAACACCAGTTTTACTTATGTTTGTCAAAGTGAAGAAGATGCTCGCATTTCTAACAACAGATCTTTAATGCCTTTTCAACTGTTTAAAATGTGAAAATAATATGCATGATTCTATACACCAACCCTGAAACAACATACAACTACTAATTGTTACCAGTGAAAACCAGTAATGCTCCTCACTGTTTCCGCAGGCGAAAACAGCAAATTACCAACCAGCAACTTACAATCTTAAACATGGAACACAGCCTTAAGCATGAAACATCTACAGTGAGGTCAAAAGGAACGTTTGCTTTGAAATCTTTGAAAAGCAGGAAACATCTGCATCTGAAAAGATACTTTGAAATAGCATATAATAACTAAAAAAAAAAAAAAAAAAAAAAAAAAGAGAGAGAGAGAGAAAATACTATTCAAATAGATAGTGATTTTAAATGTTTATTTACCTGCTACTCAGGGCTTGAAATCATGCTTTTCTTTGTTATTCTGTGACTTTTTATTTGTACAGATTTCAAACCAAGTGAGAAAAATAAATGTAAAACCTGTTCTCTAGAACTTGTTGAGCAGTAAGCACAGAAATCAACCAGCTAACAAGAGTGAGAAAAACAAATGCCAAAACCAAACAAAAATTACTTTAAATAGGAAAACTGCTAGAGCACGCTGTTCCATCCAGTGCAAGGATGGAATTGTTTATGTCATGAAAAGATCCTGAATTTACCAAGAACTGAAGCCACCAATTAGGTTTACATGAGGACAAATAGTTTTAATATGTTTCTGCTCTGTGCTCAGCCTTTCTCAGGTCTCAAATTCTGACTCAGACTCAACAACTATGTGCTCCCTAGGTACGTGCAAGGACAAACTGGTGCATATCCTCTTACATGACCTTGCTCTTCCTGCTATATAAAAGAACTGTCTAAAAAAGCAAATCAAATGGGCTGACCTCAGATTTTCATGCATCTTTTAATCATTTCTCAGCAGTAAAATAATAAAACAGCTACGTTTTATGCTGTGGCACCTGGTGGGGTGGGGACAAAAGGAAGCTCTAAGTCTCAATGTATAGTTTGTTTTCTACAGAGAGGAAACGATACCATTTTTCTTTGCCTTTCCCATCTGTGTCCAGGAAGTATATATATGCCATTAGAGGATACAAAGATACAATCAGAGTACAGTAACATCAACAGAAATTGCCTCTCTGTTCAGCAGGTAACCTTTCATCATTCATGTGAGCAAATAAATACAGTGAACCAAGGTCTAGTTAGTTATTTAGGATTTATCTATTTAGTTATTTTTAAAGAGAACATAAGTATGATACATGACATTAGGAAATACTTTGTGTCTTGTGGATTTGATGATATATCAAGTGATGCTTCTGTGGAGCACCCTGTACTACACAGAAATCCCGTGGAAAGTAAGCTCAGGTTCACTTTTCAGACCCATGTCCCTGTGTACAAACTTCTCACAACTCCAGAAGATCATCAGCATGAGCACAGAACAGAGTCACCAGGAGCATCAGTTACATCCCTTGTTGTATGTGGACTACCCAGTGAATGGGCACAACGGAACAACAGCTTGGAGGGACACAGATGATAGAAGGTGTTTTGGGATACAGCAGTTATTCAGAACCCACCCAGATGTCTCAATAGATTCACCAGTCTTTTTAAGCCATTTAGCTGACATACTTGACATGAAAATAACCCAAATCTAACCTATATCTCAATGGTACCCTTCCAGTCAAGCTCTTTCCTTAGCCAGACTTCTGTGAATCTAACATATAAAACATTTCCACAAATCAATCTTGATTTAAAAGAAAAAAAAACCAAAAAAACAAAAAACCCCAAAAAATTACTTTTGGCTTGCGGTCTGTGCTTCTGTCTCCTTTCTTACATTATTAAATCCCACTGAGTCATAATGACAGTAATTTCCTGTGCCATTTCCTTTATATTTCATTATTCTTGGATTCCCTTTTACTTGGTGGGCTGCTGAATTATCTCGAAGTAATGGAAGCACATCCTTTAGAACAAAGAAAGTAGGCAGTGATATTTAAAGCTGTCCTCTTCCCCAAATAGGAAAAATCTAACGTCATGTGAACTGATTACCAAGGGTTTGAAAACCTCCTGCTTTGTCTTAACTGATTAATACAAGTACCCTCTAAATATAGCTTTGTAATTCAAGTAGCCTTTCTGACACAGTGACAGTCAATTTGTCTTTTATTTCTATTGCATATCAACAAAATAATGATAATAGACAAGTTATGTCCATTGCTTTAAGTGAAGATGCAGATGACCTCTGCACGCAGCCTATGAGGCCAATATCACACATTACTGTTCCAACTTAGAGCTTGACAAAAGGAGTCCAGCTTCATAAATTAGATCATGATAATCACACACTCTTCTTTCTAATCTCTCTTCCTAAAATCTTTAGCAATATTTTTACATCAATTTCTTCTGACTCATTTCAATACATGCTGAATTTTTACTTACGTGTTCTTTTTGCATATGAAAGAATTCCCATTGGATTTCAGAAAACTAAAGAGTTGTTTCATTTAAAAGCTAAAAGATGCCCTGTTGTACATCACACTTCGAAACAGCAATCGACCCATTAGAATCCACAGAAAATATTAAAAAATGTGCATTTTGTAACTATAAAGCCACTTCATTCTTCCTCCTGTGTCAGATTTTTCTTCCTTTTTAATCTGAGTGTACACTACACAGAGTTTTATTTATTCTTTGTTCCAAAAGCTCTTAGTGCTGCTTATTATGTAAACCTCCTACTACTCTGTCTTTTAGCCTTTGCTGGTGTAGCATTACTGGGATAACATAAGCATGCCCAAGAGCTGCTGCTAAATAATTGAAATTCATTTCATTTTTAGAATGGATTCCTCTCCCTTGGAACATTTGCTGTAATAAAATATGCTGTTCTACTCCTAAAATACATTCTCATTTTCATTCACTGAAGTGCATTTTGGGATGACACAGAGGGAAAAAAAAGAGAAAAGAAACTAAAATGGGTAAGAATGACACCAAGGAGATATCATTAGCTAAAAGTCTTCTAAAAAAATTCATGTGTTACATCATCAGTTTTATTATCATGGCTACGAATACTGAAGCTAAATTTGTTTGAAATTGTGCATCAAATATGCATAAGGGAGGCCCTGCTTCCCCCCACAGACAGTAGAACATCTTGAAAGTTAATCTTTTTAAAAACTGCTCTTGATTTCTTTTCATAACCACAATTAATTAAACCATACTATCTATTTAAAGACAGGGCATTTGCTGCTGGTTAGTAACGGTGCTACAATCGAACAACGTGTTAAGAGCATCCTGTCTAGAATACCATGGATGGACATGACCTAAAACAGATTTTTACTGCAAGACTAACATGGTCCCTCTCACTTCTCCTACCTGATGCTCACATACTCATTACAGCTCATGGCAAAGACATCCTCAAACCTGTGCCCATTAGTACTATGTAGGTCTAAGAATCATACTGGCCTACATCAGTCTGTAATAACATCTGTGTGTGGCATTTGAAAATAAGTGCCAGAAATAAGTTTATCTCAATTAGGCACGTGTCTAACTGCCAAAGAGTCACTCACAAATCTGATACAGACCAGTACTACTGTCTGTGACACTGATGATTTTAGAATGGTTGAATGGCTTTTGTCTTAAAACACTTAAAGACTTGTTAAACATCACCCTAACAACAAGAGGTTTCATCTTTGCTTACAACGTTTTTAATTCAGCAAACTAAAGCTCTAAACAAGAAAAGAACACACTCCTAAATAGAGATGTGAGTAGTTCTGCTGGCTTCACTATGAGCAGTGATGTAACTGACACGAAGCAAGTGCCTTGTTGGTTGGTTCAGGTCCTAGGCTGACTGACTCCACCACATACTTTAATACCAACTTCCAGAAGAAAATACTAAACTTTGCAAAGGAAACATGTTTTCATGGTAGACTGCATCACTCTCCTGTTATATAGTCACACACACACACAGAAATAAAGAATCCACACGCTTATCCATATAGTATACATTTAAAACCACTGAGGAGAACTGCTACTCAACAAGCTCACTGCACACATCGTTCTTTTGGGCAGACAAGGAACTGTGATTTACTAAAGTAAACAGTCACGAGATAGCTATCAAAGGCTGACACAGATGTTCTGATTCTGGCCTTATCTACAACAGTCTGGAAAATAACAGTGATAGAGACAAAACAAAAGAGTTGTTTTTTCTGTCATATGATGTGATTCAGCTACCTGGCAACATATTGTGTACAGGAGTGGCAATGTTAATATCCTGGAGGTGTTTCAATGTCTCAGTGTGGAACAGGCGAAGTGTAGATCCAGATGTGAAGGCAATCCAGACTCCCACTCCAGCAACAGCCATGTGAGAGATTACCATACCTTCCTCTTGATGAGCTTCAAAATGGCTCTGTAAGAAAAACAAATAATCTCTGAGGAAATGTTACATCATTCAACCTTCATTATCAGCTTCTCAATACAGGCCCCGTGACTACATCCTCCATGCCAAGAACAAAGCTCATTTTCTTTGCTTTGCTCAGGATATGTCCCAACTGCTGCATGAGATTTGCTATTCTTTATGGTACCCTTCTTTTTTTTGAAACATCATATTATCAGTATGCAAAAATTCTCAGCTTGTAAATCAAACAGTAACTTAAATAATGTATTTATCACAAATTTTGCATGATGGGAATCAGCAACCCTGTAATAGCTGAGACTTGAGATATTTTATGCTTCTTTATTGATATTCCTTTGGAAAAAGTAACACTAATGAGGTACCTGGGAGTAGCCAGATTTTTTTTTCTAATAGGTTACTTATACCTACATCAGAAATCCCCTGACTGACAGGACTAGAGTTCCTTAAATCTTCCAGTCCACTCTTCTGTAGATGGGCATCACATTCACCAAACTCCAGACAACCTGGACCTACCAACTCCTTCAGCACCCTCAGGTAGCTTCTATCCGGTCCCATAGATCTGAGGGTGTTCAAGTGGAGTATAGTAGATTGCAAACCATTTCCCCTTGGATTACAATATCATTCTGTTCCCTGTCTGTCATCCAGCTTGTCTTTCATCATACAGGGATGGCCTACTCTTTTGCCTTCAAGACTTCATTCCTGCACAATGTTCAACCTTCTTAGACTCCTCTGTCCTTTTAGAACTGCCTCCCAACAAACCCAGTCAATTAGTTCCCCAAATAGGTCAAAAAAAACCAAAAAAAACCCCTAAAACCAAAGTAGCAATTCCACCCTTCCTGACCACCTTCCTTGCTTTCCCAAGGATTGACAACTATCATCTTATGATTATTGTGTCAAAGACAGCACTTTTTCTACTCAGACATTTCTGGATTTCTTAAGAACTAGCTATTGTGTATTCCTAAAGGTGTTGGCCAGCTTAAGCCAACTGTCTTAATCCTGTTCCCTCCCAGTTCCTTGGGTCCTTTTCTGCATCATACCAGACACTGTAAAGAAAGCAATTCCAACCTAGCTGAAGCTAAAACAAAAGATCAAAACGCCCCTTCTGAAAACAAATAATAATGCCAGACTTTCAGGATCTAGTGCCTGAATTTTCTTCCTTGATCTAATGGCTTCACAGTTACAATTTCTAAATGGCTCTAAAAAAGGCTGAAACCTCTCCACATGTTTGTGTTAACGTGTGAAATAAAACTGCAGTAAAGGTCTTTAATCATTAACAAGAAGTAGTGATATTCTGGTTTCATTTTTGTCTTGTAAGTAAGCAGTCTATGAAGTTAAACACAGCCTTTTAATGTTGTGCCAGCTATTATCGAATACAGAGGGCTAATCTGATAAACATAACATTTCCCCAGCTAAATAAAAGGCAAACTGTTCCTTGGATACAAAACCCTCCCAGAGGGATACAGAAGTGAATATCTGCACTAATATTCACAGTTCTTATTACATACTCATCTATATTTGTAGACAAAGTGCAAGAGTATCTCATTCCTCACTGTATAAAGCACACTTAATTTTTCTATGCATTAGAATTAAGAGCTACATTTTAGTTACTCTGCATCTCAATTTCAATAACACAATTCTCAGGATAAGCTCTTAGCCTAAGACAAGTATGTTTTGAACATATTTGGGTCATGCAGTTCAATTTCTTCAACTAAATTCAACAGAACTTCTGATACCTCTCACTTAGAGGTCCTTAATTAACAAAGTATGAAAAGAAAATTCACAACAGACAGTCCATAAACTACTACTTTCCTCTAAAAAATTGGCTTCTTAAAAATAAAGGAAGCTACTACTAAAAAAAAAAAAAATTAAAAAAAAAAAAGAATTGTTTACATTTTCCCTCTAATGTTCAGTTATAAAAACTTCTCAGGCCACTGAAGTGAATCCTGCAATCCACGCTGTTTGGGGCAAGAAGAAAAATGAAGCCGATCATAAAACATTAATTTTCTCTGGTTTTCTGACCACGGACAACAATTCTGTGAGTGCAACTGTAAACAACTTCCACAGGCATTTTTGTCACATTCCATTTTTACCAGCTAACTCGTTATACTCCCACTCTGTCTACCCTGCAGTTGGTCCAGCTGTTGAAGCATTTGAAGAAAAACTGTAATACTGTCAACACCACAAAAAGCATATAAAAAGAACTATTCTTCTCTTTCAAAGGGACTTCTAAGACCGATCAGGAACATACCCAAACCTGAGCATTCTTTTGCAATTGCTTATGTTTTTGTATAGAGGCTCTGACATCTGTTTCAATTACACATTTATCTGAAACACAGTTTTTCTTCCAAGACTGTTTCTTCACGTGAAATCCAATTAATAAGGACAAAAATGGCTTATTCTCTTTTTTAATAAAAGAACTGAGCTTCATTTCATTTTACTTTTTATAACTTCATTCCTTTCTGCCTTCTATTCAGATCCTTTTATTTTGTTGCTGTTTGGTTTTGTTTTTCTCAGACGGTCTTGTTCTAATTCTATGGCAACATCACAGCGGCAGAACACTTTCTGGATGCCACAGCGAGCCTGTCTCGCAGTAGAGTTACACATAACTAACTATTGTTTCAACAGCGTGTGGCATTGCTGAAATCTTTCTTTTGAGGGGTTGCCCACTCGCACCAAACAGCTGTGCCAAGAACTGAACTGCGGTTTTTCAAGCTTAATAAGAGATGCATCATGGGTGTCAGCACTCACAAGGTAGAACAAATGACCGACTGCTTTAAAGAAGTACAATACTTGGGCAAAATACACTCACAGGATTTTCATTTCTTTAGTTTATTCAGTGGGAAATAAAATTATCTGGCTCTTTTTACTGTTGTTTTTAAACAAGCACAGCCTGCCTTTGCAGAGCCGAAGGGTCTACAAGCACAGAGAACACTCCAGGATCAAGGTTAATACTCAGCAGCAACACAACTCACAGATCTAGGATCAAGACTAACAACAAGTTTCTTCTTCTTAGAAAGAGTATCAGAAAATATCATTAATATTTAACAACAGTTGTTGCATTTCACACATGTCCTACCCCAAGGGGCTTGAGGCACTGTGCCTCAAAACCAATACATCAGATGCCAAATCTGCTCATTAGGCAATAGATTTTCTTTTCCCTTTGTTTTTACTTTAAACCAGAGACTCAGAAAAACAAGGATGTGTGGAATGAGATTGTTTTCAAAAGATAACATACTCTGCATTTAGCAAATGCATGAGCAGTTAAATGCAGTAGGGGATGCTTTGCAAGGTAGCATTTATGAAATGGACTTATATATATTAAAGGGGATGCATAAATAAGATCTTCAAAACTAGTCTGGTACCTTTAAAATTGTTTATATGAGACAGAACATATAAAATACATGCACAGTAATGGAAAATAAGAAACAAGCAGCTGTAACTTGAATATGCAGAAATTAAAGAGTTGCATAAAGGGAAGACTAACAGTTGAACACAGTGCAACATCTAGATTCTAGTTGACAAAGCAGAGATTCTGAAACCAAATCTTTACTACAAACTGTACAGTTAATAGGAGAGCTGAGAGAGAGAATAAACATTTCTTTGCTGCTATTTAGCTCCCAGCAGGAAAACTTACATTCTGCATGGTAAGAAAGACGCATCTTGAATATATTTTGGTTCCCATGATGTTACAATATGCACCTTTGAAGCAGAGTCTAAATTTCAATGAATCACAGAATCACCGAGGTTATAAAAGACCTCCAAGAACATCCAGTCCAACTGTCTACCTACCACCAATATTTCCTCACTAAACCATGTCCCCTAATACAACATCCATGCATTTCTTGAACTGCTCTAGGGACACTGACTCAACCATCTCTCTGAGCAGCCTGTCCCAGTACCTGACAGAATTCGGGATGAAATTCTTCCTAATATCCAAGCTGAACCTCCACTGGCACAACTTGAGGTCATTTCCTCTAGCCCTCTCACTGGTTATGTGGGAGAAGAGGCTGACCCCCACCTTGCCACAATCTTCTTTCAGAGAGTTGTTGAGATTGATAAGGTCTCCCCTGAGTTTTCTCCAGACTAAACAATCCCAGTTCCCTCAGCCGGTCCTTAGAAGACTTGTGCTCCAGACCCTTAGATGAGTGAGCTATTTAGATTGGTGAGATGATGAAAACAAGACTGGTACCTGTATC